>NC_081163.1:19723160-20447090 GCF_012432095.1 Onychostoma macrolepis | reverse complement strand
GGTTTTTCATTGAAAAGAGCCTTTAATAAAAAAAAAAAAAAAAAAAAAAATTTGCTTGCTTTTATTTTAAAATTCTGTCAAATTCGTTAATTCTTAGTGAAAACAAAAGGAAAATTGGGACTTTAAATCAGCTAGACCGAAACTTCAGGTTCTCTTATTTATAATGATATATGGCACTTGATGCTGACTGCTGATCAAGTGGTATTTGCCAGACGTTGCATAGGTCATACAAGACTGACTCGTGCATTTTTGCTTAAAGGTGAAGGCCCTACTCAATGCATGTTCTGCAAGATTCCCCTTTCTGTCAAACATATTTTATTGGACCGTCCCACTTTTAATGCATGTAGAAAACTCTTTTATGATGTGAACTCACTTAATGAGTTATTTAGTCCTTAGAACAAATTTTAGAATTTTTGTCATATTTTAATATTAAAAATCTAGTATAATATAACTTGTTTGTTTGTTTTGCTGGTTTTTGTTGTATTTTTTATACTTGTATTATTATTATTTTTTTTTTGCCATGAAAATAGCTTAAGATGCTGACATGGCATTAAATAAAAATATACTACTACTACTGATGAACAAAGAAAAGTACAGGCATTTCAGGTGCCCCAAAAATATTCTAGGTCTTTTAAGGGTTAAAGTCTTATTAATATAATTTATTATAAAATGGTCCCCTTTTCTCAAATGAACCCCAAATCGTATGCATGTTTGTGAACTTTTTCCATGCACAGTAGTCGGCATCATCTACATAGTGCTCATGTTCCAGCTAGAGGATAGTGGTGTATATTCTGCTTATAGAAGGGATGCATGCTTGACATTCCGGCCGAATGAAAAGTGGCCCTCAGGGTTCCAGAGATTCATGTACATACTTGCACCTGCAATATAAAGCTGCCAATGACACACCCCACACACGCGACAAGCAAAGGCACAAATCCCCAGCTCTTTCATTTGCTGATCTTATTGCAAAACCCATGTGTTTGCTCATCCTTGTTCTCAGTGTTATGCAAAGTCTTGTGTAAAATGCTCCTTATGGAGAACTGTTATGTCCTGACTTGAAATAAGGGCTCATGTCAACACTGAATTAAAGGTTGCTCAGGTTTTCCTCTGTGGTTATTACCTTTCCCATCAGTTACATTGCCCAAGGATTTCCTGTGTATCAGGAAGTATTTCCACATTGAAATGGAGCAATCAGTAAACCTATAAACATCACATGACTGACTTTAAACAGCTGCTGATCTGTTAGATGAATCAAGGCGTTCTTACTTAGAAGTTGTCTGTCATGCTGCTCTCTGATTTGTAACCAACGTTTCCAGGAAAGCCAGTCCTCATGTAACGGCCCCATTGATCAAATTTACGCACTCCTCTCTGGTCTCATACATTTTTGTGCCAGACCTCTCAGTGACCTAGATAGTCTGGCAGCACAGCGGGCCCTTAATGAGTATAGGACGCACATGGAACAGAAGCACAAGGTCTAATGGAAGGAGAGAGGGAGGATCAGAGGTAAATATTCTGGAGGGGGCGAGGTGTTAAAAAAATCATAAATATATCTCAACTGTTTGTTTGAAGAGGTGCATGTTACGTCTGGAATGCAGAGAAGAAGCCTGTAAATATTTGTAAGAAGTTTGTAAATATTAGACTAGATTGCTGCGTTTCAGCTTCTTCCTTAATGTGTATGTCTAGGTTCTAATAGATTCTGTCACTTTGATCTTGATTTCCTTGTCAATGGTGTTGTGTGAAGTAGCATTGTATTCAAATCCCTGACACTAAGCATTAACCTTTGGCACATGACAGACATAAATGATGACTCAAATGGTGTGGCATGAATTTATTTTTAATGAGGGTTGGCAAAAAAGATCTAATGCAAATAAGCAACTCCAGGGTTTAAAATAAACGTATTTTCCATTTGCACTGTCAGACCAGTAGTTTAGTTCTGTATTTATTTACAAAATGTGTGTGTGTGTGTGTGTGTGTGTATATGTATGCATATGTGAAGAGTTTGGTTCCTAAACGCCATTTAAAAAAAAAAAAAAGGTTAACACCAAAATCAGTATTGTATCTGGTCTGTATTGAAAAGTAAATTTTTAATTTTAAACAAAATGCGATAGCCGTCATGTTATTCTGTCATGTTTTCTCCCTTTTTTTTTTTTTCTCCAAACCGCGACAAATGCCAGTCTCCCTTCTCTGCAGAATGCGATATATCCGCTCAACCAATCACAGCGCACCATTCCACGCACTGTAGACGGTAATGGCGGCGCTTTGAATACATCCGAGTTTTCCTCATCTACTTTGTACTTATATGTATACATATATACAGTCATGGCCAAAAATATCAGCACTCTTGGTAAATATGATCAAAGAAGGCTGTGAAAATTAATCTGCATTGTTAATCCTTTTGATCTTTTTATTTTTAAAAAAATCTAACCTTTCATTTGATAATAAGAATTTAAAATGGGGAGGAAATATCATTATGAAATAATTGTTTTTCTCTAATACACATTGGCCACAATTAACGGCACCCTTTTATTCAATACTTTTTGAAACCTCCATTTGCCAGTTTAACAGCTCTAAATTTTCTCCTATAATGCCTGATGAGGTTAGAGAACACCTGACAAGAGATCAGAGACCATTCCTTCATCCAGAATCACTCCAGACCCTTTAGATTCCCAGCTCCATGTTGGTGCTTCTTCTCTTCAGTTCACCCCACTCATTTTCTATAGGGTTCAGGTCAGAGGACTGGAATGGCCAGCAGAAGCTTGGTTTTGTGCTCAGTGACCCATTTTTGTGTTGTTTTTGAGGTTTGTGTTTGGATTATTGTACGGTTGGAAGATCCAAACATGGCCCATTATAAGATTTCTAACAGAGTCAGTCACTTATTGGTTTTTTTATCTGTTGGTATTTGATAGAATCAGTGATGCCATGTGTCTAAACAAGATGTCCAGGACCTCCAGCAGAAATATAGGCCCACACCATCAAAAATACAGCAGCATATTTCATTGTACACATGGGGTACTTTTTATCCCTGTGTTCACCAAACCCATCTTGAGTGTTTGCTGCTAAAAATCTAATGTTTTTTTAGTTTCATATGACCATAGAAGCCAGTCCCATTTGAAGTTCCAGTCGTGTCTGATAACTGAATATGCTGGAGTTTGTTTTTGGATGAGCTAGGAGAATTTTTCTTGAAACCCTTCCAAACTACATGTGGTGATTATAGGTGCTGTTTGACAATTTCTTTTTTTTTTTAAGGTTTTCTGACCTCAAGACTCAACTATTTTCTGCAATTCTCCAGCTGTGGTCCTTGGAGAATCTTTAGCACTCAAACTGTCCTTCTCGCCGTGCATTAGGCCAATATAGACACACGTCCTCTTCCGGGCAGTTTCCTAACGTTTTATGTTGTTTGTAAATTACTAATTATTGCCCTGATGGTGGAAATGGGAATTTTCACTGCTCTAGCTCTTTTCTTAAAGCCACTTCACTAATTTGTGTAGCTCAATTATCTTTTGCTGCACATCAGAAATATATTCTTTGTTTTTTCTCATTGTGATGGATGATTAAGGGAATTTGGACTTTGTTTTCCCTCCTATTAATATTTCAGTGAAACAGGAAGCCATGGCTGGATAATTTCATGTTCGTAATCACCTTGCAGTGCTCAAAATTGTGAATATGAATGGGAATATACTTCAGATATATTTTACTCATAAGAATTTCTAGGGGTGCCAATAATTGTGGCCAATGTGCATTAGAGAAAAACATTTATTTCATAATATTTCCCCCCCCATTTTAAATTCTTATCCAATGAAAGGTTAGATTTTTTAGATTGTTTTAAATAAAAGATCAAAAGGTTTAGCAATGCAGATTAATTTTCACAGCCGCCTTTGATCATATTTACCAAGGGTGCTGATATTTTTGACCGTGTGTGTGTGTTTATGTGATCCTGGACGACAAAACCAGTCTTAAGTGTAAATTTTTCGAAATTGAGATTTATACATCACCTTAAAGCTAAATAAATAAGCTTTCCATTGATGTATTGGCTGAGATACAACTACTTGAAAATCTGGAATCTGAGGGTGCCAATAAATCTAAATATTGAGAAAAAACGCCTTTAAAGTTGTCCAAATGAAGTTCTTAGCAATGCATATTACTAATCAAAAATTAAGTTTTGATACATTTATGGTAAGAAATTTACAAAATATCTTTATGGAACATGATCTTTACTTAATATCCTAATGATTTTTGTCATAAAAGAAAATCGATCATTTTGACCCATACAATGTATTTTTGGCTATTGCTACAAATATACCCCTGTGTGTGTGTGTGTGTGTGTGTGTGTGTGTGTATATGTATATTGTTCACTGACAAGCAAAACCATGTTGATAACGAACGTTGATTTGCTCAGCTTGTCAGTGAACAACGGCTCTGTATAGTAAATGCTGCTCCATGTGAAATCACGCACGTGATGGAAATTTACCCTACTTGAAATATCTTTTAAGTAAGTCACGTCCAACTCTAAATGAGTAGCCTAAGATTACTTGCATCTGTTGTTATTGTGACATAAGTTGTATACATTTTACTAGTTAGACTTTTCCCAAACTATACTTCCTGACTACATGAATGAAATCAAGTGAAACATTTTGAAATATGTGTAATTTCATTGTCTAAATGCTTCACAATGCCAGGATGTTTGTTTAATGTTTTATAACATATAAAACCACAAGATATAAAAGTAGTGTGAGTGTTAACACTCTGAATGAATGTTTGGCACAAAGGTGTGTTACTGTTCAAGTCTCAGTGTTCAGATCAGTATGTTCAATCATGTGTCGTTGACCTTCACTGTGTATATTTTTATTATACTGTATTGCAAATTAAATACAAATAATAATCAAAAACCAGCATTATTTTACTCTCCTCAAACTCCTTCTTACCTGCCTCGGCTCAGTCACATTCATATTGATGGCCCATTATGGGAGGCCCTTTGTCTCTCAGGTGTGAATCACTAAATATCCACGTCCATTGTCACTCCCTCGCATAAGGGCATTCTATCACAAAACATGTTTTACAAATGTTAAATCAATATATTATTTTCTGTGAATGAGTGAACAGGATAATTTTCACATTTTGTAGCAAAACCTCTAGTCTATCACATCAAGTTCTCAAAAGTCTTGTGAACAAATATTCTATGTGTGTTTTATGGCCTTATTTCAGTAACTTAAAACATTTAGATTTTCACTAACCACGCACAAACATTGTTTTCTCAAAAACACAAACATGTACTTTCATACTGCTCACATATTATTGAAGCCCAGTTTGTGCTGAATACAGTGTTATCAGACTTTAGCCATTAATATTTTTTTAAGATGCTGAAAAAAACAAATGTCAGGGCATGTCAAAACTTCTCCAGGGCCCAAAACACCCTCAGTTCCGAGGGGGTTAAAAAAACACTACGTTCTGCAGTTTATTTAATTAAGGCCATTTCGAGATTTCAGTCATCAAACAACAACAACAACCACCCCTTTTTCTTCTCTTCGAAGACATGCAGTGCAGTACTAAACAGTCTCTCTCTGAGAGTGCTTTTAATGAATTTTGCCTCTTTCTCTGACACTTTTAAATGCTTCCACACTGCCGACATGTTTGCTGCATTATAAAGAGTGCACGCCTGTCACTCTACTTTGGTTGCTTTTTGATCGCGTCTCCAAAAATGTCATTGTTCGGTACAATTTATTCTGTCTTTTTGCTGAACACCGAAAGAGTTTTTTGCTATTTTTGGCCAAATAATTTCGATTGCCGAACATTTGGTGCATCACTAATTGTAGACATAACCAAAGTCCTTTTAAAACAAGTCATGTCACTAGGTGGCCATCTTTGAAACGCCTCTCGGGCATGCAAGTACAACTCCTATGTCTTTGAATGGGGAAACATGAAATTCTCCAAAACTGTTCACTAAATTTACAATTAAATTTCATATTTGAAATCACCAGAGAAATCTGACAACAACATTATCATAAATGGTTTTTCTTTTGCTCAAATAACGTTATAAAAAGCCATTTTTTAGGCTTGATCAGCCAGTGCGCATGTGCAGTCCCAAGCTCACATCTCTGAATGCTTACTGTTTCTGTAGCAACCGGGACTTCTAACGGCAGCTGCAGTGATGCGCTGACTTTAACGATTAGCGTTGGGCTCTTTCATTCAGAAGGCGGGGCTTCCTGCGATTATGCGGTCATATTGAGCGTTGCATTTTTCCCCATTCGAAACTATACGAGTGACACGTCTTGGGTATTCTATAGTCTTTCACATAACCGACATAATGCCAAGGTGGGCATTGCGGCATAATTTTGTGTTTATTTGACTGCGAATGTGAACTGAATAGGATTGTACTGCATTGTATATATTTATATGCCAGAATATAAACAATATTTACACATTTTTTCCAAGATTAAAGGAATGGAAAAAAAACAAACATTTGCTGAATATTTACCACCCTCACGGCTCACGCCATCAAAGATTTAGAAAAAACCCCATCTATTTCTTTAAGTCACTATTTTGGTATTTCATTTTCAACTTAAATGTAATGTTCAGTTTAAATGTAATGTAAAATATAGCGATCCAAGCCAGTAGGGGCCCATTACCTGGACTGGAACTATCTCATGCTGGCCTAGGATTAACAGGCCGTCTGTAGCTCTGGATGCATTTAACATGCCTAGGTGGCCATAGTGGCTTGAGTTTAAAAGGGGATTTTTTTCATAAGCTTAGCTATTTTGATGAAAAATTTATATTACATTTTTCTTTTGAAACATGCACTGTTGAATCTTGCACAATAACCCCAGGAACATGTATTAAGAAAGCAAATAACATTAAATTCATGCTGGCTATAACTGTGACTTAATTGTCCAAATACTTTGTGAGCCTCCTTTGCAGTACCAGTCTTTCCTTGGTATCAAAACACAGACGTCATAACTAGGCTGTGTTTGCTGCCTGTTTCTTTGGTTGCCGTGTGTAGATGACTGACTGTCTTCAAAACACTCTTAGGCTTCCTGCAGACCTCCGATCTCTGGACAAGCTGCCACACGTTTGCTTGCATTTCTGTCATACCACTCTCCTCTCCTGCTTTAAAGTTGGCATGAAATGTAAATTCACCATACCTATTTTCAAGATGCATGTTAGTAATACTATTGTGAACAATTCATCCGTGCATGTATCAGTTTTTTTTTCCACATTTGACATCATGATGTAAAAATGTATCTTTTAGTAAAAAAATAGACTTCTCTCTGGTGACATATGCTGGATTTATCCAATCATTTAATTTGATTGAACCCCAGCATTTTCTTAAAATTGCCTGCAAGCTAATATTTAGCCTTTCTGCTTCCATTCAGTCAACAACTGAAGGATAGAACCAACCAAGTCTCTGCTTACATTTTTTCTTTTTTCTTTTTTGATAATCTGTTGTGCCACAATATGGAATAGAAGAGCTGTCACTATTCCAGTTTCATTGTGACTTTCATGTACATCATCACAGACATTTATTAGTGGAATCCAACTTCCAGTTTTGACTGTTAGTTTTGTTGACTTCTGTTGAAAATACACACTTAAACAGCCATGAGGCCATGAGACTGCAGCAAATCTCCTCTCAGACACTTTAATTGGTGTGTAAATCTACACAAAAGTGCTGAGGGCAGGGGAAGGAAACACAAGAGTCTGAAAATCCCGGAACTTTGTTCATAACTACATCCTAAAAAAACATTTAGAAGAATCAAAGCCTATATAAACACTTCCTGTTTTGGATATACCTAAACTTTTCCCACAGTTTTATACATTGTTTCCTTTGCTGCTGACATTGTCTGTAGGGGCTGGTTATGGTGCCCAATGTGGCGTTTATGCATGGAATATTTATTGGACAAAACAAGTTACAGACTATGCCTTTAATAAGACCTATTTGTTATTGATAATTGTTCTTATGCTGATATATAAAACAAATCATATGGTTGAATTTACAAGTTAGTATGTACTTTAGGGCTGAACTTATTAATATACGCTGCCATTGAAAAGTTTGGGATCAATAAAACTTTTAATGATTTTTTGTTTGTTTGTTTGTTTTAAAGTACCTCATGTTCATCAAGATAAAAACAAAACCCAAAACCCCAGTAATATTGTGAAATATTATTAGACGTTTTCTATTTTAATACATTTTTAAATATAATTTATTACTGTGATGCAAACCTCCAGTCTTCAGTGTCGCACAATCCTTCAGAAATCATTCTAATATACTGATTTATTATTATTGTTGAAAAGAGTTGTGCTGCTTAATATCTTTTGGAACCTGTGATACTTTGTCAGTATTCTTTGATGAATAAAACGTTAAAAAGAACAGCATTTGTTCAAAACAGAAATCTTTTCTAACCATGTTCTGTCACTTTTTATCAATTTAAAAAAAAAAAAAAAAAAAACTTTCAAAAAAGGAAAAGAAAATTTACTGACCCCAAACTTTTGAATGATTGTTAACATGACTAGGGTCCTGGAAGGGGTTTCTAAATTGCCTACAATTTCTGGGTTTTGGCATTGTTTTCCTATTAACATGCATACTCTCTACAGTCCTCATACATTACATGTATGTGTCGATTATGTACAAAGACTGCATGTTATTGGTCCAAACTATTTTTCAGTCATTTCCTTTAGCAAGTATGAAAACAATAAGAAAACAAAGTTTGTGCATTTTACTCAATTCAGAAATAAGGATATAAGTCACCCTAAGCAAGACAATAGTGTTACAAATAGCATTAAAGTGCAAATTTGGTTTGAATGTTTCAATTTGTTCTATAATTTGTTTCAATATTATTTTTTCTATGTGAAATGTCAATATGTATGTTGTATTTGTGCTCCATTTTTCGGTCTTTCCTCTCACACTTTGCAGCTCTGCAGAGGCGTCAGACTGTCCGTTTTCTCTCGACTGGCCTGTCATTCATTCTGCTGATGTGACTACCGTATTTTGTTTATTGAGCAACACAGCTTGCATGTGCTTTGAACTGTCTGTCTGTGTTTATCTGAAGGCATGTGTTCAGAATATGCTGTTTTGGCATTTCCAAGACCATTTAAAAGGGTAAAACAGGAAATAAAAGCGCTGCTAAAGCCTCAGCTCTGCTGTCAGGATGCTGTAACGGATCTGACAGCCAATAAAACTGGCCCATGACGTCTGACTATTTCTAACTACCAAAGTGGCCTGGCCTTTGCTGGAAAGATGGGCATACTTCCTGTTTTACTTTGCCGCTGATGTCAGCCACTCAGTTGCAAAGATGCACATAATTGTTGTGACAACAGCAACACTTAATGAGGTTTTGCTTTTAGTCTACGGCCTGATTTGGTTCATTTATAATGTTACACTGTGCTCTAGGTTACCTTTTATTTTATTATACTCTGTATTGACTGGACAACATTGCAAAATGAATGTGATGAAATCAGGATAGAAATATATTATTGTATAGTAGTAGTGAAGTCAGTATATTTCAGAAGGAGTCAAATTCAAAATGTATTGATATTAAATAAACACAATAATGAATATTTTCAAATATGCAAATCTATTCAAATGATTAAAAATATAAGAAAATATTCAAATAATCCTGTAACATTTATTTTTAGAACTAACATGTTTCTTTCTATCTTGGTAGAAGCACGATCAAGGACAGATCCTACTGGACGCTGTCTTCAAGCACCTGGAGCTGACCGAGAGAGACTATTTTGGGTTGCACCTGGCCGACGACTCCTCTGATAGCCCGGTGAGTTCAAAGGTCAAGCTCAAAGGTGTTCCGGAGCCGAGGCGGTCTGCCCTCAGTGATTCATGGAGATTTTGCTTGAAGCATTTGAGACTTGAGTGTGTGAATGGCCAGTGTTCCTGAAATAGGTTCACATTTAGGAATGTAGGACACACAATGGTTCAGCATTAAAGATCCTGTGAAACATCTCCCCCTTTTGGGTGGCCCAAATCATTTTAAAGTCTTAAACGCCACAACAACATTGGTGTATATTTTCTGAAAACCTTACAGTCACAAAAAATGGCATCATTCAGATGAAAGCAAACATATTAGATGTCTTTGTGTTGTATGTATACTATCAGTATTCATATTACACCTTCATCAGTCTACCAGTAGGCATCTACCAATCGCTCGATCTGTGGTTGAACAGATTTTGTAGTTCTATTGATTCAGCTGAAACTGGATCAAAGTTAAAGAGTTTTTTTACTCCACAAACACACTCAGTTTGTCTCTTTGTGTTGTAACTGCAGATAAGTACATCTCCACCTCTCCACAGCTGAAAAGACAAGCCTATTGAATTATTGAGTGGCATTAGGTTGTGTTGGACTGTTGCCATGTTATTAAGGTTTTTCTTCCTCTCTCTCTACCTCTGTCTCTCTCTCTCTTTCTTTCTCTCAATCAATAATTTATAGAGGTGGCTGGATCCAAATAAACCCATAAGGAGGCAATTAAAAAGTAAGTAATTTTATAAAAGGCACCAGCCTGGGCTGTTGTTTACCACCAGCTATTGATTATTCTTTCTCCTCCTTTGTATTTGTACATCTTTGTACTTATACAATGTTTTGATGAATTAAATGCTAGGGGGCTCTCCACATCATCTGAACTTCCGGGTGAAATTTTTTGTGAGTGACCCCAACAAACTTCAGGAAGAATACACACGGTGAGTGGATTTCAGCTTTGGTTTTTAAAAAGCTTTTTTTTCAATGTTGAAATACCTTTTCTTCTCTAAGATCCCAGTTATACATTAAACATTAGACTATTTGAAGGGAGGCAGGATGTTAGTCATTTTATTCAAAAAAAATGTGTCAACAAATTCAGTCATTTATGTATAGGGTGTATTTTAAATGTGTTTTAAGTGTACACTATAGAATTTAAAGATCCTCAAGGCTAATAGACAAAATCCAAAAAAAATTTGATGTCATGGATTCTTCATTTTATTTATTTTTAGGGCAGTCAAAATTAATGCATTAATAATGCGTTAACGCAAATTAATTTTAATGGTGCTAATTTTATTAACACGTGATTAGTGCAGCGTGGATCTTCGGTTTGGCCCGTGGCCTAACCCATAGTATATATTTTTTTTTTATTTTTTTTTAAGAAGTGAGCTGCCCTGTTTTGCGAAAATGTAAACAGGCTTGTGTAAGTAAATTGCTCAGTGCAAAGAAAGAGAAGTAATGGGAACCTGCTATTTTCTATGTTCTTTTTTCATGTCTAATAGACATGAACCAGTTCTTTGAAAAACATCTATGACCTTTGAAACATGTCTAGTCTTCGTGCTCTGTTGACTATAGATTCACTAATAATAAACATACATTTGCATAAAGCATCCATATTTGTCCATGACCATGTTGATTAGAGTATTAAAAACTTGAAAAGTGTTAATTTAAGATACATTTAGAACAGATAAAAATGTGCGATTAATTGTGATTAATCACGAGTTAACTCATGACAATCTTGCGATTTTAGTCACGATTAAATATTTTAATCGATCGACAGCCCTATTTCTTTTACATGTATTTATTAAGCAGACTTAAATCTCTTATGTTGTAATCCTCATTTCTAAGGAGGCTGTAAAAGAAGTGCTGTAATACTGAGATCAAAAATAGTTCAGAGAAGTACAGGCTAGAAGAGAGATGAGTAAAGCATTACATGAGTAAAACAACAGTGATTGACCTCCTCATTTGAATTGGCGGTGGTGAATCATAGTGAATCATAGTGATAATGTTGCATTATCTCTTTGTAGTGTTCTTGTAGCTCAAACAGTAGAGAATGTCATGAGCAATGCTAAGTTCATCATGGGTTCAGTACCCAGAGAAAGTGTGAAAAAATAAAATGTATGCAATGTGAGCTAATTTGAAAGAAAGCAACTGCCAAATGTGTACAGCAAATGTCAATGTTAAGGAGCAAAACAGACAAAAATATTGGGGACTGACCTTGGTGATAAAACAGTAGAAGTTGTTCAAACAGTAGAGTATGGTCATGGGTTTGCTTCCCCATGAAAGCAAGAACTGATAAAATGCCACAGAAGTCATTTTGGATAAAAACATTTGCCTAATGCATAAATGTAAATGTTTAAATCTTTATGCTATAATCAAATTACACAAACTTTGGACACCTCATAACAGGGTCTTGGCTTTGGTTTTGCTTGGTTCGATAATAATTAGTGCTGTCAATCGAGTAAAAAATGTAATCGTGTTAATCACAGTCATGGACTATGATTAATCATGATTAATCACAAATTTAAAATACTAGGATTTACCTGTAAATGTGTTGAAATAAAGAAATGCGTGACAAACTAGTTTAATGAAACAGAACCTTTCACCCTTCCGCCAGGTATGAGACATAATCCTTATTATTCTTTTATCGTTATTCTTTTGTTTTCATTCAGCCATTATCAGCCTCTTACTGGCAATAAAACATTTACCAAGCCACATCGCATTCAGATGTACACATTCTTCTCAAGAAAATCACATACAAATATCCTATCGTAATCGTGTGTTTATTATCTATATAATCTATAGTGGCTGTTGTCAAGTTTATTTCTGCTGCTCTGGCTGAAACTCACGTTGTTTGTGATGTTACAACCGCCTCTCCGTTCTTAAGTTGCCAGGGATACATTCCAAGTATTATACACATTAGTAAAAGGATCTGTTTTATTTTTTTATTTGTCTACATACACTTTGGGCGGCCGTGGTACATTATAAAAGTAGCGCAAAAAAAACGCAACCCACGGCTCTGTAATTTTTCCCGCAACTGTATTTTCAGAATAGCCCACTTGTGCTGTTACCCTGGCAACACTGGTTCGCTGTACCCTCATCACACAATGATAGATAACCTTCCGTGCTGCGATGACGGGAAGAAGTTGGGGTCAAATCTTATCAAATGCAAAAAAATATTAACGCGTTAAAATCTTTAGATTAATCGCATGCATTAACGTTGACACCCCTAATAATAATGCAGTTCTATTTAATGTAACTTTACTGCAGTACAATATAGCATGGACATTGTATGTAGGAAGTTTTTAAATATTTAAAAATTCACCCCATGAACAGTACATCGGAGCTATTTTTAGTCTAGTGGCTCACAAAGATTATTTGTCGTGTTTTTTTTTCATCTTTGTAGGTACCAGTATTTTCTACAGATTAAGCAGGACATACTCAATGGAAGGTGAGCTGGATCATGTGTGGCTATTTTTAACTGTAAATCTCTTCCTAAAATTCAGTTTAAAAGTAGGTTGATAAATGATATCTGTAACTAGCACTATGTAGATTTGTCCCTTCAATATTCATCTTGTGATACCACTGCAGTTTGTGCTTCTGAATTTGCATGTTCTTCAATGGTTTCAACTTAAATACAGTAATTTGGTTTGATCTCTTACATTTTACACTGTTAATTTAATATAATTTATATCCTTCCCAGACTGCCCTGTCCGCACAATACTGCCGCACTCCTGGCATCGTACGCTGTTCAGTGTAAGTATAAGCCATTCGTTGAAAAGAACGATTGTAGGATCTACATGACAAAGAAGCCACAATCTAAGTCAGTTTTTTTTTTTTTTTAAGCGGAGCAGTATGTGACAGTCAATTACATGTGGTTTGCTTTAATTCTGGTTTGGTCGCACTAACTTTAATGTTACAATTTTAAATCCTTTTTAATGTTATGTTTGGTGTCGAACAAGAGGCGCCTGTAATTCTCTATTTCTTGAGTGAGAGAAATTGATAGCAATTTAGCATAGCAGCAGAATTATAATTAAAGTTGTTTTCCACCAATGTAATGTCCCACACTTCTTTCTGATAAATGATGGTATCATGCAAACTCAAATCCAGTACTGAGCTTCCAAGCAAACCACCAGAGTACAACAGCGCAAGCTCAGCACGGCACATTCCATCTGTGCACAACCTCAATGCTTAACAAGCACTGGCTTGTAAAACGGGAGTAAATGCAAGCAAGAAATCTCTCTGAAGTGCAGCAGGCACTAACACAGCCCAGCACATCTTAGTTAACCTAATAGTGCCCATTCGAGACGGAGCAGTGACATGGCATATCCTGGGCCCTCGGGGGTCCGCTTGCCAGATTGAGCTCAGCAATAATGACTCTTGACAGATTGCTGTAGTGAGCACATTTGCTTCGGTCTCTCCGGGGCTTTTAGCATGCAGTTTGGGCACTATATAGGTCAGAGGGGATTCTGTTGAGCCCGGTTGCCTAGGACAGCGCTATCTTTTGCAACTCATTTTGTTTGCTTTAGGGTTTACTGACAAGCTGCCATAGTGGCAGAATTGATGCTAAATGCTACATTTGAGTTTTTTTTTTTTGTTTTGTTTTTTTGGTCAAAGAATTACTGAGCGCTTATGTGTGTTACATGATAATACATATTGTAATAGGTGTTTAATAATCAACTTGAAGCATTAGTGCGTTTCATCTTTTTATTTTAAATGAATGAGGATGATTGTAATGATATTCCAATGCTTGGCGTAAATGAATCTGAATGTCAGCTGGTCAGCAACAAAAAAGACTGCCCAACATGATAAAAAGGAAAACATTTTTTGAAAATAGAATCTAAAACATGTGAAGAAATATACTCTATACTGTATTTGTTTTCATTTACATTGTTTATCTTAACAAAATTTTTGATTTATTCACATTAAAACACTCTTATGTGGTATAGCCTCAAACACACACACACATATACTGTATGTATGTGTATATATGTATATGTATGTATGTATGTATGTGTACAGTATCTCACAGAAGTGAGTACACCCCTCACATTTCGCCAATCGTTTTAGTATATCTTTTCAAGGGACAATTCTATAGAAATGAAACTTGGATATATTTTAGAGTAGTCAATGTGCAACTTGTATAGCAGTACAGATTTGCTGTCCTCTGAAAATAACTCAACATACAGCCATTATTGTCAAAAAAGCTGGCAACAAAAGTGAGTACACCCTACGTGAAAACAGATATACGTCATTTAACCATGCAAAGCCACATGTCCTATTCATCATGTTCATGTTTTTGTCTGCTTGACAGGACTATACCAATTTGTGTATCTTGTTTTAGAGCAGTTAAAATGTGGTGCTTTGAGTACAGTTCTCTCATACTGACCACTGGATGTTCAACATGGCTCCTCATGGCAAAGAACTCTCTGAATTGTTGCTCTCCACAAAGATGGCCGAGGCTATAAGAAGTTCGGTAACGCCCTGAAACTGAGTTACAGTACAGTGGCCAGTGGCATACAGAGGTTTCCCAAGACGGGTTTCACTCGGAACAGGCCTCGCAAGGGTCGATCAAAGAAGTTGAGTCCTTGTGCTGTGCGTCATGTGCAGAAGCTGGCTTCAAAAAACAGATGCATGAGTGCTGTCAGCATTGCTTTAGAGCAGGGCTCCTCAAATCTGGACCTCGAGATCCACTTTCCTGCAGAGTTTAGCTGTAACCCTAATCAAACACACCTGAACATGCTAATCAATGTCTTCAGGATCATTAGAAAATCACAGACAGGTGAGTTTGATCAGGGTTGGAGCTAAACTCTGCAGTGGATTGGACCTCCAGGGTAAGATTTGAGGAACCCTGCTTTAGAGGTTGCAGAGGTGGAAGGTCAGCTTGTCAGTGCTCAGACCATATGCCGTACACTGCAACAATTCGATTTGCATGGCCGTCATCCCAGAAGGAAGCCTCTTTTGAAGCTGGCTCACAAGAAAGCCTGCAAACAGTTTGCTGAAGACAACCTGTCCAAGAGCATGAATTACTGGAACCATGTCCTGTGGTCTGATGAGTCTAAGGTAAACTTGTTTGGCTCAGATGGTGTCCAGCATGTGGTGACACCCTGGTGAGGAGTGCCAAGAAAACTGTGTCATGCCTACAATCAAGCATGGTGGTGTTAGCATCATGGTCTGGGACAGTTTTGACATGTTCACTTAGGGTGTACTCATTTTTGTTGCTAGTTATTTGGACAATAATGGCTATATGTTGAGTTATATTTAGAGGACAGTAAATTTGTGCTTCTATACAAGCTGCACATTGACTACTCTAAAATATATCCAAGTTTCATTTGTGTAATATTGTCCCTTGAGAAGATCTACTAAAATGATTGCTGAAATGTGAGGGGTGTACTTACTTTTGTGAGATACTGTTTATGTGTATATGTGTATGTATTCATGCACTTTGAATTAACATGACTGTCACTGTACACATTTTAATCATTATCTTCAATATTTTCAAATATACTGTTATACTATAGTATACTCAAATATAGTAAACTACAATTCAAAGGTTTGGAGTAGGTAAGACTGTTTTAATTTTTTTGAAAGACGTCTCTTATACTCACCACTGCTGCATTTATTTGTAAAATCAGAAATATTATAAAATATTATTATTTTAAAAAACTTCTATTTTAATGTTTTTTTGACACAAAGGCAGTTTATATCTGCGATGGCAAAGCTGAAGTTTCAGCAGCATAACTTTAGTCTTTACTGTGACATGAACATTCTGAAGTCCTGCTCAAGAAACATTTATTTATTTATTTGTGTAATGTACTGTAAAAGTAATTACTGTCACTTTTGATAAATGAAATGCTTCAAATAATGCATCAGTAAAAGTATCAATTTCTTTCAAAAGTAAAAACCTGTATTATTGGAAAAAAAAGAAAAAAAAAATCTTTGTAGGGCATTTTGCTCAGATTTTTTGGTCACATAATAATCTATGTAAGTCACACACAAAGCAAGGGATTAAGAGATTTAGGCACCAGTGTGTGTCCATAAGTGATCCCGTTCCTTTATATACAGTATTAGGTGACATGGTCTGCATGTTGTACTGTCATGATTCAAGGCTGTTATCCGTAACGCTGTGCTTGTATTGTGTGATTCAGCTGAGCTGGGTGATTACAGTGAAGCTGAGAATTTGCCAGGATACCTGTCTGAGTTCTGCTTCATCCCCAACCAGCCACAGGACTTTGAAAAAGAGGTCACCAAACATCACCAGCAACACAGGTAAGAGTCACCGCTCTAAACTTGTTGTTGCACTATTCTAATCAACAATTCCTATTACTGTCAGAAATTTGCCAAAATGAAGGAGTCTTGTTGATTTCACATATGGTTTTATGAATATTCATGACGGCTCGCATGTGTTAGTTAACATACTCACGTGTGCTTTTTCAGTGCTCATGGCTCAGTACGCCCACTCTAGAGCTGTGCTGAGAACAGGAAACACATTGTCCTCTGCATCTTAGACATACTAACAAATCAGTGGATTCTGAAAGGCACCAATTTATGCAATTTAGACAAGAGTTTTGTACACCCACTTATCTCTACTTCACTATCTTGTGATGTGAAGCTGAAGCACATGTCTTCATTTTGACTCTTTATTCTCTCTTTTTTTATTGGCCTGGGCACAGTGGACTTACTCCAGCACAGTCTGAATTCAATTACCTGAACACGGCACGAACGCTGGAACTTTATGGAGTGGAACTGCACTATGCAAGGGTGAGTGAGTCAGAGCTGTTTTGTGTATCTACACACCAGCCTCTATGCAACAAATAGAGATAATCAATGAAACAGCAAAGCTCCTGTATGGCTTTAGAGGACTATAATCACCATTTGTGCTTTCATTGTATGGAAAAGAAAATTATTAACATTTTGCAGAGATTTTCAGTTATACAGGCTTGAAAATGCTAAATGATCCTCATTAATAATTTCTGTCTTTCCCTCTGTTCTTGCTTTCAGGATCAAAGCAACACAGAGATTTTCATAGGCGTGATGTCAGCTGGCATTGCCATCTACAAGAACAGGGTACGAATCAACTACTTTCCATGGTAAGTGAACTTGCCTTATTGGTGTCATTCGGGCTGAAATGTCAGCTGAGGTTGCAAACTTAAGCCAGTTTGAATGTAAAGCGTTGCTGTCAGCTTCATAGCAGTATTAAATGAAGATTTCTGGCTTGTTAAATACAAATGCTGTTGCTATGATTTTTTTGTGTTCGTGTGGTCTGGACATTACACTGTTTTAACCAGGTGTGTTTCAACCAGGTAGTACTCTGCTAACACTAACGCTTAAATGCTGCACAATGCTGTATAATATGAGCCATTCAGAACGTATTCAGTGTTTTATATAAGATTTTGTTGTGGGATCCTCAGCATAAAGCAGCAGAAATGAAAGCCAGACAACCAACAAACTGTCCTGTCGCTTGTTGTGGCTGCAGAGATTTATATGGTAGTGAGATCTCCTATTCATTTGTGGAAGAATTTTTTACATTTTTATTATTATTGCTATTATTTTTTGTCATTGATCTTTTGATTTTTTTTTTTTTTTTTTTTTTAAACCTTGTTTTTAATATTGCTGTTCATTATTAACTGATATTATTAACTAAATTATTATATTTACTTGCAGGTTTTCCCCCTGTTATTAAAATGTATTTATTTATTTAATGGAAAAGTATTTATACTACAATTTTTACCAATCACACTAAATTGTCCTCATACTAACTTGCATTTAAGCAGATTAACAGGTTATTGGTTGAAAACATGATAATTTACATTTAAATTTAAATTATGATATATGTATATCTATTTTTAAATTGTTTGTTGTTTATGTAAGCAAACTAAATTCCATTCTTAATGGGGTGAAATACACCATGGGGGTTCTAAATGTTTAGGCATTTTTGTTTGCATTCGTTTCAAATTGTGCAGAATACTAAATGATCTAATGTAATTGTAAAAAGCGGCACCCAAATCCTTATCATGCAAAGCTTTATTCCCCCTCCATCACCAGGCTGTTTTTTCTGGCACTCAAGCCCAGCTGCTTCTGTAGCTGTAGTCCAAGCATCTCCCACTTGAAATACACACACAGATGCTTTCCAGGCAAACTATGTTTAGCCCAGAAGAGAACAGGGGCTGTTTGCCTTAGATGTCAGCCAGTCTCTCAGGGCAAACGGTTGCACTTATTGATGATTTTTATTGTTCACCCTTGCAGTTCAGGGGTGCTTTCTAAAATAGAAAAATAGGTGAATGCCAATGAAGCATGTTCTTTAAAGGGGTCATCGGATGCGACATGCACTTTTACAAGTTGTTTGAACTGAAATGTGTGTTGGCAGTGTGTGTACACAACCACCCTATAATGATAAAGATCCACCCAGTGTTTTTTTTTTAAATCTCGTTAAATAATTTCCCCTTTCTCAAATCGAGCCGTTCTCAGATGCCACACAGACCCAGGCCCCTCCCACAATTGTTGATTGACACTAGCGTTTTACCTTAGACCCGCCCTGAGTGAGCTGTCATCAGTCCGCCATTGTTTTGACTCCGGAGCGGTGATAGACAAGAATGTCTCCTAAGCGATTGAGGTGTTCTGTTGTTGGATCTAATAATGAACATAGCAGTCGTCATTTATTCCTGACATCTGAGCCGCTGAAGACACAGTGGATTACATATGTTTTTGAAGGGAATGCACCCCCGATCTACCTAAATGCATTTGTTCGCGCAAATCATTCGTGATCCAGCCTCACCTACAGAAGAAGGAAGTATAAGGTCCTTTTATGAATCTTTGCAAATCGCCCCTTTCCTAATAATGTGCTAGTTAGCAAGTTCCGTGGCTAAAGTAAACAGTCTCATGTTTGGCTTGTTACCCCACGGAAGAGATGGGTGGGGTGAACAGAGCTCATTAGCATTTAAAGGAACATGTACTAAAACGAGTTGCTGAAAACACAGCTGATTTTGACAGGGGAAAAAGGGTGTTGTTTTACACTGCCATTGAGAAATTTTAACCAAAGTATGTTACAGACTTTTCATTAAGACCCTAAAGAATCATATCAACTTGTGGGAAATGGGCATCTGATGACCCCTTTAAAAACAATTGAAGTTGAGTTTGACCTACCTCAGTCATTGACTGTTTGTGAGTTGTACAGTGTTGTGCTGGGACTGTGTGACAGGATGTATCATAAGTGGTTGAGGCTGCTCCAGCATGTGTTTATTCAGACATTTGAGAGTGTGTGTTGTGTAGAATATATTTAGCTTCACTATGAGTCATATTTTAATAGGAGTGAAGCTTAGAGACACTCAAAGGGCCGTGAAATGGGTCATGGAATTTTAACAGCTCAGAATAAGTGTTTGTTGCTGCCCTTGAAAATGTTTTTGTTGTGCCAACAATTTTTTTTTCTTCTATTTTAGGTTGAAGATTGTAAAAATATCTTTTAAATGCAAGCAGTTTTTCGTCCAGCTGAGAAAAGAGGCGGTAAGTGCTACACTTTTTCTAATACTGTCATTCTTGATCAGTAAGGCAAAGCAACATAAAACGGCATCCAGAACATGTTTAACTTTGGCCATGTAATGTATTTCTGAGTAAAATAGCAAACATTATTGTTTGCTAAGGCATTGTCAGCTACCTCACAATATGATGCATATTGCAAAACAAATGTCACAATTCACAATGTGTCACAATATCATAATTAGGTTGTGATTAAAAATGTAGGGCATGGTATGGGTGTAAAATCATAAAATGAGCCCAAAAGATATCACCAGTCCAATTTACAAACTGCAGGGAGCAGTAATTCCGATTAATAAACCAACTTACTCAGGCAATATCAAATTAAAGAGCATATCGGCTCCCATTGCTCCACTGATCTTTCTTTATTTGAAATCCCTCTGTAATTACCGCCCTGCTGTCAGTGATGATGTGGAGAGAGATAGAGACTCTTTACAGCTTATTAATTATGGAAACTAGATGATGCATTTTGCATGCGGGGGAGCGGGATGAGACCTGACATTAGAGTCGTGCCGATTGCCTGAACCGGTTCTCAACAGCGCCACAGACCCTCTGCTGGAGACCTCAAAACACCCCGGCGGTGTGAATAATGCACGGGGGCCTTTCAGAAGCAGTTGACTAAAAGCAGAACTCAATGATGTCATGATCCATAATTGATGCCCAGATGGCACGACTTGGCTGAGTGGGTACGATTTCCTTGGACCTGGGTCGCAGCGCTGGCGATTTGCAGAACCAGAAACATTCTGGGAAGTGCATTTACCCCCCTCTGGAGTCCCCAGTGACCAATGGAGTCTTGCAGATTATAGTGTCAGTCCTAATAGGTCTCTCCTGAGCAGAGCTTTCTGGGTGGGTACTTTGGCCAGGTTTCAAACAGAGGCCCATGTTCACGAAGACATAACATCCAGAGCAGGGAATGTAAATGTCACCAACATCTCCTATGTTTTGGGTTAAGGATGCAGTATGCTTGATTTAATAGCTTTAAGATCTTTTCTCTTCCTTTTTGCCTACAGCATGAGACGAGAGAGACATTGCTCGGGTTCAACATGGTAAACTACAGGGCCTGTAAGAACCTCTGGAAGGCCTGTGTTGAACACCACACCTTCTTTCGGCTAGATCGGCCCGTTCCTCCGCAGAAGAACTTCTTTGCGCACTACTTCAGTTTGGGCTCCAAGTTCAGATACTGGTAAGATGTTCCTCTAGTCTAGTGTTTTTTTTGTTTTGTTTTTTAAATGGGCCCAAATGGAGTGCATGTAGTTTGAGGAATTGCAGCTTGTTGTTATGAATTGCTATCTGGGTTCAAAAGTAAAGATTTTTTTCTGCTTGCCCAGTCAGGCTATTTGTTCAGATTTCGCCTTTCCCTACCATCTTTTTCACTTCCATAAACATACATATATGTATAAATGTAAATATATACATTTATGTTTATTAATGATTTATTTTACATTTATTTCATATTTAAATGTTATATTAAAAAGTTATTATTTTTAATACATTTAAGATTATTTACAAATAAAATTTGCAATAATAGCTGGAAAAAGTTATTATGATTATATAATAGTCAGCAGGTCATTCTTATAGTTGACCGCTTGTTGTGTAAAAAATTGTAAAGTTGTTTTTACAAATTCCAAACATTCCAAAACGTTAATTTTGTGTGGCATTCATTTTTTTTTAAGCATAAATTCATAGATTTTTTATTTTTAGTCTTGTCATCTGCTGTAGTCACGTGTGTGCTGAGGGAGGCCACAGTCACCAAAAGGCTTGACCTTAGTCGACACTAACAAATACTCTAGTAAATCCTGAGGATAAAATTTTAAAAATTGATGATGCTCTTTTAGCCAGTTTTAGATATATGGAAACTAGGAAGAGGAGGTGATCAATAATTCATCTTGCGATGCTTTTTTAGATTTAGAAGGGTTTACTGGTGGTCACTATAGTATAAAACATATTTGAACTCTGTAGCTTTGAGCACTAAGAGCCACATATAAAAGCATCATATGTTGTGAAACTGAGAAATACAGTTCGAATCCTGACAAACATTATACATCTCTTCACAGTGGGAGGACGGAATCACAATCTGTTCAGTATGGCAAGGAGAGGGGAATCAAGGACAGAGTGTTTGCAAGGTAATGTGTGCTTGTACTTCAGGGATTTTGTGTTGGTGACCGGTTAAGATATGAATCTTCAGTTAATGATCATTAGCAAATTAACTTGTGAACTTTCTTAAAAAATAAACTACCAGCTGGTGAGGAGGAGTAACTTGGATCAGAAGGTGAATTTTTTGCAGGATCTTTACATGAAACATCGAGAGTCATGTTGAGATCAGAGTCCTTTTTAAGTAAGTCAGTTGACTCGGTGGTCACCGTTTTAGTAACACCCACGGGTAGATATTTCCAGTCATGAAAGTACAGCTCCTATCTACTTGAAATATCCAAAACTGTTTGTCAAGCTTATGTTTTAGTAATGTATATCAAATCACTGCTAACAACAGTGTAATAAATGGAATTTCTTTAGCTCAAATCAGACTACTATAGTACTAGACTACGGTCAAGAAATGCTTATTTTATTTTTTTTAAAGAGATCTCTTATGCTCACCAAGGCTGAATTTGCTCAATTAAAAATTAATAAATAAATAATGCTGTGAAATGTTATTATAATAAGAAAACTGTTTTCTATGTTAATATATTTTAAAAATGAAATGTATTTTTATGATTACAAAGCTGAATTTTTCTTCAGTGTCACATGATCCTTCAGAAATCATAATCATCATATGCTGATATGGTGCTCAAGAATCTGATAACTTTTGTACTGCTTAGTATTTTGTGTAAACATCGATGATACATTGTCTTCAGGATTCTATGATGAATAGGAAGTTAAGAAGAACAGCATTTAATTAAAATAGAAATTGTTTAATGAATCAACATGAACAGTTGTTACATGAATATACATATACAGTTATTACATAAAAATATACAGAAATGCCTCTGCTGTCAATTTTGATTAATTCAAAGCAACCTTGATTAAAAGTGTCAATTTCTATAATAAAAAAAAAATAGAACATCTAATAATATTATAAATTTTACGATAAAATCCAGTACTTTTGTTCTGCAGCTTTTTAGAGTCTAATATCTGTCTAAATAGTCTTTTACATGTTTAACTGTCTTTTATAAGATTGTTGACCGATACTAAAAATGGTGCAGTCAAAAAACCTTAAATTGGAGTGCTACTGCTTATGAAAACAAACAAGTAACAACTTTTCAAATACCTGCAGCAATTTTTACATTTATATGCTTGAGTTGTTTGAAATGTTAACAAGTGAGAAACTCTAAAGATGAGCATAGTCAACCTTGTATGTGATCTATTTTTTCCTCCTAAAATAGTGATTGACAGTAGACTGTTCTGTTTGACTTTCAAAGTGGATATTATGACAAGAAAAAAAAAAATATGACTGGACACTTCAATGTCAGTATTTGCTAAAATTGCCATACAGTGGAAAGAGATATTTCACTAGGGGTTAATGTGTCAAAATGTACTGAACGCCTGTAGTCAAACATTGAAATATAAATAAAACATTGTAGAACGATGTCTGGAGAACATAAAGGTAACATGATAAAACAAAAGGTTTTCTGTTTCAAAACAAAACTGATTTCAGTATCCATAATCTGTATTAAGAACAGTATTACAAAAGTAATACTGTACTAAAATACAGAATCAGTAATCTGTTTTTGAAGGATCAGTTGGTGAAATATTATGAAATTATTAAGTTTCAGAACAACAGAAGAGATTTATTTTAACACTCTCGTGGTGTCCACGTAATATGAATATAGAGTTGCTCAAAGGAATAATATATTACTGTTAGAGAGTTAAAGGGATACTCCACCCCAAAATGAAAATTTTCTCATTAATCACTTACCTCCATGTCGTTCCAAACCCGTGTAAACTTCGTTCGTCCTCGGAACACAATTTAAGATATTTCGGATGAAAACCGAGAGGCTTGTGACTGTCCCATTGACTGCCAAGTAAATTACACTGTCAAGGCCCAGAAAAGTATAAAACATTATACTTTAAATATAACATTGTATAACATTTTCAAAATAGTCCATCTGCCATCAGTAGTTCAATCTGAATTTTATGAAGCGACGAGAATACTTTTTGTACGCAAAGAAAATAAAAATAACGACATTTATTCAACAACTCGTCTCCTCTCTGTGTCAGCGTAGCACCATTTTGGAGAGCATCCAATAGACGCAAAGTGTTTACGCTATTCTCTGTCATCAGTAACGCATGGATACGTATTGTACGTTTATTTACGCTTTGATTTGAACGGAAACAGCGTATCCATGCGTTACTGATGGTGCTACGCTAAGACAGAGAGACAGAGAGGAGACGAATTGTTGAATAAATGTTATTTTTATCTCGTCGCTTCATAAAATTCAGATTGTACCACTGATGGCAGATAGACTATTTTGACGATGTTTTTTTATACTTTTCTGTGCCTTGACAGTGTAATTTACTTGACAGTCAATGGGACAGTCACAAGCCTCCTGGCTTTCATCCAAAATATCTTAAATTGTGTTCCGAGGACGAACGAAGCTTTTACGGGTTTGGAACGACATGGGGGTAAGTGATTAATGACAAAAATTTCATTTTGGGGTGGAGCATCCCTTTAACGCTTAGAAGTGACCTTAGCCTTTGGCTCTACTGAGGTGCTGTGGAGATTAACAGAATGTGTTTCATCTCTAGATCTCCCAGCAAGCCCCTGGGCAGAAAGTTGATGGGTGTGACAGACTGGGAATCAGTGAGCAGGAACTCACTGTCTGAAGAGAGGCTGGAGACCCGTAGCCTGCCCACCCGCTCGCCCCCTGGGACGCCCAACCAGTGAGTGCATCTCTGTTTTAGTGAAACGACTCAGTAGGGTGCTTGGGCAGTGAAAAGGAAAAAGATGCATATGTAAGCTGTACGTAAGTGAATTTTACCGTAACAACATGTCTGTTTTGTTTCACTCCAAAATGCAAAGAAAAATAGTAAGAAAGAATATATTTCCAAAGGAAAATTAAGCAAAAATTATTTTTCTTTTTCATTTTATTTTATAAAAATTAAATATTGTTTTTGACCACATTTGTGCATTGTTTTTCCTTTTTCCTTTCTTTTTTTTCAAAATTATTACTAGTGACGATTGTTATCCGAAACAATGCTATAATACAGTGTTGTTTTAAAAAATACCATTGTACAATACAACTTTTTTCATTTAAATCAGCACAAAGGTGCTAGAGTGAATGCATTTTACTTGCATTACAGTAATGAGAATATCGCATGCCATTTTTTTTTAATGGTCCTAAAAAGGCTTAATTTCCCAAAGTAAAATATACTGTAATTTCTTATTTTTCTCCCTTTGAATTAGGGAGACCTATGTCTATGATATGACCTAGACACAGGTATGACCTAGACACATTCTTGACAGGTTTTGTGAGTTTTACCCATCCAGGAAGTCAGGGAGTCACTCTCGGTGTCAAAGATTCAGAGATAGACTTCCGCATTATTAGTAAGCCTTCAGAGGGAGTTTTCAGAAAGACAGAGAGAGAGACTCTGGATTGTAAAATTAATAAATATAAGTGTAATAATGTACTATAATATAAGGTTTTTATTCTATTATTTTGATCTTTTCATTGGTATTATATTTCTCCACATATATTTCAAGCTTTGGCAATATTGTATTTTTTACAGTCATGCCAATAAAGCAATATTGAATTGAATTGAATTGAATTGAATTGAATTGAATTGAATTGAATTGAATTGAATTGAATTGAATTTAATTTAATTTAATTTAATTTAATTTAATATTGTAGGCCTGTCATAATCAGGTGTTTTTTTTTTTGTTTTTGTTTTTTACTAAAGATGAATTGTCTCGATTTAATCCTGTCTAATAATATATGTAAGATAATATAATGCATTAAATGATTAAACCCACAAGCCTTCATTTCATGTGAAGGAAGACCTTTGACTATCTTTGTTCCTTATTATTTACTCCATACCAGATTACGACTTAAACGCTTACGTTTTTTCTTTTTCATCCTTATTTGAATGGGAAATGTGATTGATATTTAAACTGCACAATTATGATGGATATCTCAAATTATTTTGATTAGATCGAATAACCACGATCAATAATTGTGACAGGCCTAATACACTGTACCCTTTACAGTAACCTTGAATGCTAGTGTGCCAAAACTTTTTTTGTTTTAATAGATAAGAACACTTAGATTACCTTCAGCCAGATCATTTGTTTATTCATTCATAAAACATATTTGTGAAAAGGATTACAGCAACTATAAATGTTCTGTCAACAGTAGGAACTCCTTGTTTGTGCAAGAGGGTCCTCGGCTACGGCCCTCTTCCATGGGTCACCTGGTGGACCATGTCATCCATGCCTCCCCCAGCCTCCCTGTTTTCTCCAATCACAAATCGGCTTCCTCTACACAAGCTAACAGCATCAGCCTGGAGTCTACGCCGTAAGTGCAAAACTGTCCGTCCTCAAAAACTGGCTTTAGTGATGCTGCTTCCTAAGTTTCCTCCTGTGTTCAGACTTTTTTAAGCAACCACATAGCAACATGTGGATTATGCCTTTTAAGGAAAAGACTATGAAGAAGTCATAGTCAGATGTATGAAATACTGATATTTTTATTCAAAGTAATATCAGTGACATTTTATTTAAAACGTTCAGTTTCTTAAATCCCAAAAAGTGTCTTTAAAAAAAGAATACCTCACCAACACTTTTAGCAGACCTTTGGTATACTCGCTTTTTTTTATTAATGCACTTTATAATGCATTAAGTCCTGTCTGTTTGCTTATTCATGCCACAGTGCTATTCTAACATATTGAAACATTAAATCATTTCAGTTATTATAAAACACTATTTGCAGAAGCCACATAATTTAGTGTAAAAAAACAGAAGCTCAAGTCTATTCCTCAAATGGGAAAAGTGGTTTTACTGCACCAAAACCATCTTTTATTGGCTGTTTGTTTTGTCTCTGCCTTCCAATCACAGCTACCACCCTCTGTCTGCGCCCTTAAATGGCTCCAAATGGAAACTAAACGCACGCTGCACAGCTGTAAAACATGTTTACCGCTCTCATAGCGTTGGGCACAGAGCTTTGGATTTTAACGGTGCATGGTAAACATGTCAAGCTCTTTGTGATCCTCTTGAATAGGTCTGCAGTATACTTAAGCTTAATGACATTGCCAGTGGCAGATAGGCTATTTGCATGGCATGTGGTTGTTTTGACTTGGTTTGCTAAGCTAGTTTAATAGATATATAACATCTCATCCCCTGTTCCTTTGTTTCACTCTTTAAGCTGTTGTAGAAATGACCTGTTTACAGTTGGGGGAGGGTGTCACCAAATAATGTGTCTGATAATGTTGCCATTATCAGACAGATTATCAGAGGGGGAAAAAAAAACGTATTGTTAATAGATTGCTTTTAAGAAGAGTCAGATGTGACCGAGCAAAGTCATTTGACAGCGCCTGCAGTGTCACAAAAATGCTTAAATGGATAGTTCATTTATGGAAATGGAAATTCTGTCAGTATTTACTCACCCTCATGTCATTCCAAACCCCTATGCATTTCTTTCTCTTTTGTAAAGAACACAAAATATAAGAATGTTGATAACCAAAGATTTTCAGTTTCCATTGACTTCTATTGTATTTTTTTTGTCCATATAATGATAGTCAGAGGCGTCATGCCCATTCAATGTGAGGGGGCACGTGCCCCCTCAGATTTTTGAGCCAAGTGGATTTTTATGTATAGTAAATAGATTACATTAGGCTATTAGGTTGCTTTGACCATCGTCCACTATAGATCAACATAATCTATAAAGGTGAGAATCAAGATATTTCATGATATAGTTAATGCGTTTGGGAATGTTTCGAATAAAAAGGAAAAAATAAATAAAACATTGTGCTGCTGTGTGTCACATGACGAACCCCCCAAACAAAAAGTCAAACAGGTTAGGAATGACATGAGGGTGAGTAATGATGACTGCATTTTCATTTTTGGGTGAACTTAATTAGGTGAATCACTTTAAGTGAGTTTTATTGCAAGATTGAGGTTTATTTGTGTGCATTATAAGAATGTCTATTGTTAGAATGTGACATGATTATAGCATATGTTACAATAGAAAATATTTACTGGTGCCAGCTATATTTTTACATTTTACGTTTTTTCTAATGCTTGCAATTTATTCATTCCTAAAAAGTTTCTATGTGTTTACAATCTATACAATTTCTAAAAATGCAAATTAGTATAACACCTACATCCTAACCTGCCACAGCTTCAAAATGTAATGTGTGATTGGACGTTCTGTCAATTGCTTGGTTTCTAATTCTGTGGCGTTGCTGAGCTGCCCGTATTCATATACTACAAATATTGTTTGCTATGTGACAAATTGCTTATATTCTCTGTTGTGAGTCAATTTGGATAAAAGTATCTGTTAAATGCATACATGTGAATTGCTTTGGGTAGCCCTGCCCACAGTGGAATCTAATTAGTCCAACGTCTGGCAATGTGTAATGCACATCGTCAGATATATGTTAGAACAAGGTGTAAATGAACGTTTCTTCACAACAAAGTTTGAACTTGATTAATCACAGAAAATTGAAATGCAAAATAGACACTGTAATGAGGAGGTGATGCTATATGTCATCATTGTCATTATGCTTTGTATCATTTGAGGAACTGGATATGAATACCTATTTCTTAACACAAATATATGTTCCATAATACTTTCTCTTCTGCTTTATCTTCCTGCACACCTAAAGAATAAACCAACATGCAGACATGTGTGCACACACATGCTCAGCATATGCTTGTTTGTGTCTGTCACAAGACCTAAATGAAGAAAGAAACACCTGCTGCCCAAACTCAGAAGTCAGAACCCAACAGGACTTCCAGAATTCTAGTTTTGCAATGTTATTTTTGACTGTTTGAGAGTCAGACTACTCTGGTTGTGTTGTATGTCTCTGCTATCACTTGCTCTGGGTGACCTTTGACCTGCTCAGCTGCTCTGTATGGGCGTGATGTGTTCGGTTTTAGGTCAGAGCGGTCACTTTCTGACACCATGCTGGGGTGAGAAAACGACTAGAAGTGAACATAAAAGCCAAACGGGGTCAGTGGCAGCCACCGCACACATGCAGACGCTCACACCCTTACACCCTATATACAAACACACACTCAGATACTCATGGCCACATGGTGTGCTGTTCATTGGAAGTGTGCACCCAAGTGTGAAAGCTAAAACACAATGTGTTGCATAATTCAGCGGTTCACTGGATTGTCACAGTATAATGTGGTCAGTTAACTGAATGAAATGTATTGAGCTGAATTGTGCTGAACCTGTTTGACGTCTCTGATAGCTAGTTGCTACATCTAAAATTTTGATGAGTTGTCATTCATGTGCTGGACAAAATCGATGGTATTGGAGCTCTTTTATTGAAGGGCAATTTCATCCTGAAATGAAATTGACATGATTTACTTGTGCTCAAGTCGATCCAAACATGTTTGACTCTCTTTTTTTATCCGTGAAACACAAAAGGAGATATTTTGAAGTATGTCTTTTGATGCTCTTTTATTTCTATATTTATTTAAATTTCTCTCTTAATTTAATAGGTCTCCGGAAGGTCCGCCCCTGCCCTCCCACCCAAACAGTCCCGGAAGAACCTGAGCCAGCTTATACTGTCCCACTCCCAACAGGACTTGGACAACCACATCAATGAAATGTACGATGTCCCTATAGCAACAGAAAAGGCCACGGTAAGAATTCATCAACTGACTCACTCGACCCAGACCGTCTGTTTGCTACTTTGTTGTTCCTCTTTCCAAAGTTGGCATTAATAGTCCTGTGTTCCTCCCTTCTATGGTGTACCGCTGATGTGGTTGCACTTTCAAAAAGTAATAAAGCTCTTGGTGGTTTGGTGCATGCAGTTCATTGCACATAAATCTTTTTCACTGCCTTTGTGTGAGTTAATATTTTGAAGGGTTTTTATATCTTTTACGAAGCAATGTTTGTGAAATCTAATAATACATTTTATGTATGCAGTATCTGTAATAGATAAAATACAGTGTTTAATTCATTATAAAATGACAAAACAAATAAAAATAAGGATGACAATAAAAGATTAAAATTAATTTTACTTGAGGGAAAAAGATGAGTTGTCTTCAGAAGCTGTTCAGAAATGTGAATTGTTGGAAATTGTTTAATTTCAGTTTCAAATTTTGGGGGTGTAATGGCCTTTTAAAGGGATAGTTCACCCAACAGTGAAAATCCTGTCATGATGTACTCACCCTTAAGTTACATGAATTTCTTTTCTCTGAAAGTGGGCATCCAAACAATTGTTTGTGGAAGTCAAAGGAAACCAGAAACTGTTTGGTTACCCACATTCTTCAAAATATCTTCTTTTGTGTTTAGCAGAAGAAAGAAACTCATAAATGTTTGGAAGAACTTGACGGTGAGTAAAAAAGAAGACAGAATTTTCATTTTGGGGTGAACTGTCCCTTTAAGCAGCTTCACCTGATCTCAGAAGGTTTGCATGTCGGTGTGCAAATAAAACAGCTTAGGAAGATCTCAAACAATGACTTGGAAACATGTTTGAACAGACAGTCAGAAATGCATGAAGGTGCCAAGTCCATACACTGCTTTCAAACCAACCAAAACCTGTACTTAACGGAAATCAATGCAAATTAGCTAAAACCAGTGCAGTGTACATGAACAGAGAAACTGACATGCAAATGTTGACATTATTGTATTTTTTTTTTTCTCACGTTTAGCCCAATGGAGTCATTCCTCATGACAATCTTGTCCTGATCAAGATGAAACCGGATGAGAACGGAAGATTTGGGTTTAACGTGAAGGTAAAATGCTCTGCATCTGTCATTTTCTGTGACTGATTGTTGAAGATTGAATGATTCCACTTGCCTCTGTGAAATCATCTTTCTCTCTCTCCTTTTTAGGGCGGCTCTGATCAGAAGATGCCCATTATCGTGTCTCGAGTAGCGCCTGGAACATCGGTATGTTTAATAGGCTGTTTATTGCCATAAATATTGTAGTATTACCCTTTATAGCGCAGCTGGTATTACAGCTGAAGACCATAAAGACAGATTCATTGAAGAGTGACACCTATAGGATTAGCAGTGAACTGTCCTGTATGTGAGTGTTTTGTTTATGCCTGTGCTCATGAATTTATGCTGCTCTCCATTCAAAATTGGACATGGAATTGTCCTGCTTGATATTTCTTTTAGAATAATCAGAATCATGCATTAAAATAGTCATCTAATGGCAAGTACTTTGAGAATTTCATAATTTTCTGTCTGTGCCGCCTCTCTAGGCTGATTTGTGTGTGCCTCGACTAAATGAGGGCGATCAGGTTGTGCTGATCAACGGTCGAGATATTGCAGAGCACACGCATGATCAGGTGGTCATGTTCATCAAGGCCAGCTGTGAGAGCCACTCGGGGGAGCTCATCCTGTTGGTGCGGCCCAATGGTGAGCACTGGTCTGATACATACACTAGTCTTTTGCTGCATTTATTATTATCAATGTTGAGTCTTTACTATCACATCAATTCATCCTCGTTGAATAAAATTATTCATTTCATTAAAAAAAAAAGCCTAACCCCAAACTTTTGAATGGTAGTGTAAATTTACGCTAAAAGTTCACATGAACACCTTTACAATAAATTAAATCCTAGGGATATCTTGGTATTTACATGGTATGATACCGAAATCACTTTAAATGCAAGGATTATAATTACGATTTCCAAACTTAAGTATAAAGACAACATTTGACGATTGATTTATTCACTTTGTATGGTTCTTGTTAGGGAAAAATAATTTCCAGTTCTGTGGATTTCTTTGTGTAGCTATCTACGATGTGGTTGAGGAGAAATTGGAGACCGAACCGGATTTTCAATATATCCCAGAGAAATCTCCCACAGACCCATCGCAGCTGGACCAGGACGCCTGGAGGGACTCGATGCTGCAGTTAAAGGAGGGTCTCAATAGTGCTACTATATTGGCCCAGTTTGATGTGAGTTAACAAACTGATTCTGAAACAAAACAAAAATAATTTGTCATTTGTTCTCCAAGGCAAAAGAGCAGTTCAAGTTTCTATGCAATTGTTTATCTAAATTACTCTTTTACAGCATGTTCTGAAATCTAGAGCAATCAGGGTTATTCAGGATGTGGTCATATCAAAAGAACTTCCTATTACTTCCTGTCTTTCATCAGGCAGCCCTAATATCTTCCTGTTAGCGTGTGTAGGGCTCATGTATGTGAAAATGTTGATCAAGATGTGCAATATATTACTGAAGGAGACATGTTCCTGTGTAAAACACTTGTCACTAAACCCCTGCAGGATTTAAGATACTAGTTTTACAGTGCAGAAACATGCATTATTTATGTGCTGAAAAGGCTTCCCTGCCATGAAGTATCCAGTTTGGGCCAGATTTACTGTTAAATAAGATATGATATATGTTGTATTTGCATATAGTGCATGGATTTACACTCAAAGCACCGGGTGGAATGATCCATTATTGAAATGCTTGAATTTGAGGAGTAAGGGGCTGTTTCACACAGAACACATTTTTGCATTCCACTGTGTTTCTGTTGCTTTTCTATGGACAGTTGTGTTTGACTGTTGTGTTGGCATCTTTTGCGACATCTCATGCATGACACATTTAAAAAAATGCAAATGCTTAAGGTGAAAGAAAAATGTGTCTTTAGAACTTGCATTTTTACATTTTACTGTCTCACGCTTTTAAGCTTTAAAACGTGTTCTCCGAGAATTGCCTCTTATACAGCTCATATGTCAGACACAATCCTACCAGATTTCTGTATGGTTTATGAGAGAAATATTTGAATAGCAAGGTTGAATACTGAAGGTCATAAGATGTGTGTCTGTTAATGAGTTTTCATTCATTGGGATTTTTGTAGACTGACTGACTTCCTTTTATTTTAAAGCAACTGTATCGGAAAAGGCCTGGAATGACAATGTCATGTGCCAAATTACCTCAGAATCTTTCCAAAAACCGCTACAGAGACATCTCACCTTGTGAGTATCGCTGCATGCCATTCCTTTTTACTAATAACCAGTGGAATTGATAAAACATAAATACGTTTTTGTTGTTTTATTGTCAGATGATGCAACTCGAGTCATCTTGAAAGGCACAGACGACTACATCAATGCAAATTACATCAATGTAAGTGACTCATAATTATTTTATTATCTCCACCAAACTCAAACACTCAAGGAATGATGGACTATGATTAATAGCCCCTCATAACGATGTTTTGTCATATTCGCAGATGGAAATCCCTGCCTCCAGTCTCATAAACCGCTATATCGCCTGCCAGGGGCCACTGCCCAATACATGTCCGGATTTCTGGCAGATGATGTGGGAGCAGGGCTCCTCTTTGGTAGTCATGCTTACTACTCAGGTTGAGCGAGGACGTGTATGTATACCGCTCTGACATTGTTACTGTGATGGTTTTATTTTTACGTCATTTTTACGAGCTTACGACATTTGATTCCTTGCTACCACAGGTGAAGTGCCATCAGTACTGGCCGAACCCCTCAGGTAGCGCCACATACGGCGGCTTTCAGGTTTCCTGCCAGACTGAGGAAGGAAACTCTGCTTTCTTGGTTCGGGATATGACTCTTACTCACATCGAGGTGAGTTTTATTACAGATTTGCACGTTAACTGTCTGATTATATTCTTAACTTGAACCACGTAATGTTGCAGTTCCTGAGAATGCTACCAAATTGATGGTTTAGTTTCTTAAAGGGATAGTTCACCTAAAAATAAAGAATTGTCATTTACTCACCCTTGTGTCATTTTGAAACTCTTGACTATTTTTCTGTGGAACACAAAAAAAGATATTCTAAATTTGGTAACCAAACAATTTTGCAACCTATTGACTTTAATTGTATGTACAAAAAAACATTGAGACTGACAAAATGAAGTTTTGTAATGACATGAGTAAATGGGTGAGTAAATGATGACTTATTTTCATTTTTGGGTGAACTGTCCCTTTAAACTAGTGCTTACTTGAAATTACTTAACTCCAGGTTCTTGTTTACAATATTCATTTGTCACGATCCCATTATAACATTGTCATTTTGTGTTTGTTGCTTTGTTCTGTGTGCTGTAAGAGTGGGGAAAGCAGGGAAATGACCCAAATCCAGTACCTGGCGTGGCCTGATCACGGTGTACCAGATGAGTCAACGGACTTCCTGGATTTCGTGGTTCTGGTCCGAAGTAAACGAGCTGGGAAGGACGAGCCCGTTGTGGTCCACTGCAGGTAATTCATGTGTATATATATATATATATATATATATATATATATATATATATATATATATATATATATATATATATATATATATCACAAAGTAGTTTCTAAATGTAGTTATCTAAAGTGAATTACAGTGTAATTAAGTCTTGGCTTACTGTCATATCCCAGCGCTGGGATTGGCCGGACGGGAGTTCTCATCACCATGGAGACGGCAATGTGTCTGATGGAGTGTGGCCAGCCGGTGTATCCATTAGAAATTGTGAGAACCATGCGGGATCAGAGGGCCATGATGATTCAGACGCCTGTAAGTCCCGCCCACCATCTTTCTTCCTGCCATTGCCTTCGTCAGTAATCCATTGGGGGTTTATCATTGGCTTTCTGCCTTCAGTTGCTGGGAAGAGGCAGAATACTATATAGCTAATGATGACATGTTAAATAAACAACAAAAAAACTATATTACTTACATTTAAAACAGCAGCAGGGTATAATGTTTCCACATCTATAAAAGAAGAAAGGGGTCTTGTCTAAGCTGGGACTCCCAGAGCTGTGATTCCAACGTGATCTGCTTTACTTTAATGATACCTGTCAGCCCAGAGGCTGCTGACCATGAGACCACACTAATTAGACAGCAGGAAAGAGAATGGGTTGATGCTCAGTGAAAACACTTGTGCACTACATGCCCACTCTGTGCTTTTTCATTAGTGGTGTAACTAAGGCATCACTTTTTCTATTGGTCATCCACTGCCATTCAAATGTTTGGGGTCAGTAAGTTTTTGAAGAAAGAAATTAATATTTGTAGTCAGCAAGGATGCATTTAAGTGATCAAATGTGACAGTAAAGACATTTACTGTGTTTTTTTTTTAACAAAGTTTCCACAAAAACTACTGTTTTTAACATTGATAATAATAAGTGTAAAAGGTTTTTTGAGCACCAGCTCAGCATATTAAAATGATTTCTGAAGAATCATGTGACTTTGAAGACTGGAGTAATGGCTGCTGAACATTTTGCTTCACCATCACAGGATTCAAATAGAAAGAGTTATTTTGAATTGTAATGTGTAACAATATTATTATTTTTTTGCTTTCATTTTTTGATTAAATAAATGCAGCCGTGGTTGAGACTTCTTTCAATAACATTTAAAACTCTTGCCAACCCCAAACTTTGAATGGTAGTGTACATAAATTTGATCATGATTTGCTGTTCTGGCTTCACTTGGTGAATGATTTTAAAGGATTGTCCTGAGCTATATTTTCTTGACTTTCATTTCTTCCTGTCCACATCTTATTTTCTGCTTCTTAACATGCAAAATGTCTTTCGTTTTTTTCCACAGTGGTTCTATGTGCATTCTCCCGTCTCTCTCTATCCTTCTCTCTCAGTCCATGAATTATGCTCTCATCCCAGTTTCACATACTGTCATCACACTTGGCTGCTCTTGCTTGATAGACTGGCACATCTTACATTCACCATGACTTCCCCTCTGTTCTCTGTCTTCTCAGAGCCAGTTCAAGTTTGTGTGTGAGGCAATACTGAAGGTTTACGAGGAGGGCCTGGTGAAACCGCTCAAGTCCACGCTGTACGAATCCAACTAATGCAATGCCAGCTTTTCCCGAAAATGATGCTGAAATTCACTGACAAGATCTTCTCCACATGATGATGTTACAGCTCCGTGACAGAGTGATGGAGAAGTATCTCGAGCCAGGAACACAGGACATATAAACCAAGCACTTCTGCACTTTACGCTGGCAAAGAGACTATATGCCAGGCTTCAATGAGGAGAGAGAGAGAGAGAAGTGACAAAGAAATCTAACAAAGGTGAATTAGGTACTTGTTGGGACTTTGAGTGTTCAGGGTTTTAACAAATATATATGTTAATAATGAATATAGTGGAGATTGCTGGTGCCATATGTGTGTAAGGGCAGGCCCGTGAATGAGTGTTTTTATATGTGGTCACCTATTATTTGGAAACAAACAACACCCACAAAACAATTCACTTCCAGGCCTGTGCTGCAGATGAACATTTGTATTTTTGTTAGAAATATTTATTGTTTTAGTTTCAATATTGAGCCCTGCTCATTCAACATAAGTAACTACTTACAAAACAAACAAAAAAAAAAACTTTTTGTTACAACAGTGATCTTTTTTTTTTCTTTTCCTGTTTGCTTTGTTCTCGCTTTTTGGCGCAGGATGAAAATCATTTTTATTTATTTTGCTGTCAAACTAAAAAGCTTTCAACAAGGACTTTAAAGCACTTTGCATTACATCTGTGATGCAAAATATAGGTTCGGACTCTCACGCAGAATGAATACTAAAATGAAAATGTTGTTATTTACTCACCCTTGTGTCTTTCCAAACCCATATGATGATCTTTTATGAGATGTTTTGAAAAATGTTCATGCTGCTCATTTCCATACAGTGAAAGCCTACAAGATAAAAAGACAGAAAATACAATAATATTCTCTATATTCCAAGTTTTCTGAAGCAGGAAAAGACACACAATTACACAATTAGTTATGAAATAAAAGAACCTGTGAGACTATAGAATAATAAATTCCGGGCCACCAACCCACAGAAATGAACATACAGAAGATTCCTTTAAAATTAGATTGATTCATTTTTTTTGTTTATACACTCCTCTGCTGTTTTATTGTAAGAGAACTGTCATTTAGAATTTTGATCTGTTCAGAGGTAAACATTCCCTGAAAGAATAAACTCCTTGCCATTTAAAATCAGATATTCAATTGAAGGGTTTAGTATCCCTGTAGGTGATATAACAGCTGCATCAGTGTTGCAAATAATAACTGTTTTTTGTGTTGTTGTTAAATCTGAATGTTGCACACCACAATGTGTCAAATGCAGTACCATGTTGGGAGATCAAATCGGAGTTTGTTTATTTTTGACCTGTTTATTTCTTTGTAGCAGAATATCCCGATAACATTAGCGAGTGTGTCCAGTGTGTGTGGTGTTGTGTTATTACTGTATGTTTCTGATGTCTGTATGTGTAAGTGTGTTTTATAGTACTGTTGGTGTGAATGTAAGAGCCCAAATCACATGTTTAGGTTTGATCTAGGCCTGGTTCAACACATTCGAGCTGGCGTCTGGTTCAGGCTGTTCGGTTTTATTTGGTTTATTTAATTTAGCCCTATTTTTATGAACAGTCTTTGTTTAGAAGCCATCAAATTAACATTGATAATCTCTCAAATTAAATGTTGAACCGTTTCACAGGTCATCTCTAGTTGAATGCAGAGTTGAATCCACGCCTGTACTCTTTGTAAGGTACTATCTACATTTACAGTCAATCATATGATGATTGTCATAAAAATAGTCATAATTGCTGGAGAACCTTGGTTTTAGGACCAAATAATTCCTTTCTATGCTGAAGAGGTTACAGGTTTTACCAAAAAAACATTTAAAACAGGAATATGGCATGGAATTTGGGAGAAACTACACACCTCCTGCCTTGTGGGACAGCACTTTTTCAACAAAGATGTACAATTGTAGACTGGAGTTTTAACGTTTTATTTGCTGCAAATAACAGGAAGGTCGAGTTGTGCCACTTGTCCATTTTTATGAAAATATTATAAAGTGTACATACAATGTTGTATATTAAAAAGAAAATCTTTAAAATAAAAGTAAGATGTGTGATCTGGGTCGTTTTTATGTATTATATTTATATATATATATATATATATACATACATACACACATACATACACACATACACACACATATATATATATATATATATATATATATATATACACATACATACATATATATATATACATATACATATATATATATTTATTATTATTATTTATTTTTAAATTACATTGTACATTCGATGTCCTCCTTTGAAGGTTTTGGCAAGATTAGTTTCACAAGCAGTTTGAAACACTGAGTAAACCAGTGGGTGGTGCTGTTGGGGAAAAAAAAATACGGAGCACCTGTAAGCACCTGGCTGTTTGAGGGCTGTGTTACTCCTAGCTAGAAAATTAGGATCTTTTGCTGGCCCAGATGAGCCAGTGGTTCAGATTTACCATAGCCTTTATATTTTTAGCAACTATAATATTTTCATATTCCACATTTAAATACTTTTGGACTTATTTAAATTATGAAATACATGTTCCTTTACAACAAAAAAAATCAAGTTAGATTTTCTTTTTTTTTTTTTAGTTTAAATAAAAGCTTCAGATTATACATTTTCAATTTATTTTATGAAATCATATTATTTTCAGTCTAACCAACGCTTCCAAGACGATTACAAATCATTCTTACATGTAGTTCTTGCAAACCTGCATGTAATGTCTTAGCTTTGATAGTGCTATAATAATTCAGAATATAGAATAAAATGATATATGACAAATAATGGTGAATGGTGATTCATTTCTCACATCACTTCCTGACTAACTATATACATATATATCATCAGTAATCATTCAGTACCATGGCGTTACCATCTTATTACTGTACTATGGTACCACTACAGTACCAATTTGGAAGATATGGGGGACATGCAGTTCTAGTGCACAAAGTTCTAAAATGTTCTCATAAATGTTTTTGTGTGTGAAACTGGGAAGTTAAACTAGACTTTGATCTAAAGTTTTATTCAGTCACTGATTTACAACTTTCTAACATGTCACACACAATAGCTGATTGTAATTTCTTAAAAGATAATAAATGTAAGTTTAATAACGTTGTGATATTGTAACTATGCAATTTTCACTCCGCACCGGCCCTTTAAATGTAAATCCACTTTTAGGGATTTGCGTGACGTCATTTCCTGAGGGAAAACAGCCACCCCACAATCTTTCGGACCGGGAGAATACCAGTTATACTTACCTCCAAAAACATAAGGTGGATGGGCCACCCTGCGGCGTAGAAGATGGATATTTCAAAACACAAAGTTGTTTATTGATAACGGCCGAGGCTAGAGGACTTTTTCATTGGCGGAACATCAATCAGTCTGCTGTAAGTATCGCTTTTGTCTGTGGTCTGAGGATCAACAAGTGGATTCGCGCCGCTAGCGCGGTCATCCCGGAGGTGGGCGCGAGAGATATCGGAACCATATTACAGCCGTATAGTAACTTCTAGCTATTTGTGTTATTAAATAAACTCAACGTTTTTAGGTCGTTCCGCCGTTAAATGTAAATTGTGCGCATCTTTTTTTCTTGAGCAAACAGGTGTCAGTGGAGTTCAGTCAGTCAGCGCGTGATGATCGTGAGCCTCTCGCTACAATTTAGCTCTAAACCTCAACAGTGCTCGCCTGACAGCGGCGTTAAACGTTTCACGCTTTGTCAACCGATATTTTAAACGGACCACTGTCTATTATGAATATTTACCACAGTGAAATTATAGTTAGTGAGAGTGAAGGTAGCAATTTTAGTTAACTGCAGTTGTATCTAGAGTCTCTAAATATTTTACCACGTTATTTTTCATAAATACCACAGTTTGTTTTATGGAAATTATAGTTGTCTTGACGTAACCTTATGTTTTTCCTAACCGTGGTCTTATTTCAGAATGCTTCAGTTAAATAATAGTTACTATACATGTTGCACAAGATTTTAGTAAAATTTTCTTAAAGAAATAAGGTGCCATCTATTCAGTAATGGTCTTATTTTAGATTCCACAGTTAAACTGTGGTTATAAGTAAGAACTATAGCAAGTTGTAATTTGTAACTGAGATTGTTTCTTTCTTCCAGACTGGACTAACGAATCTTCCTGAATATGCTGAGCTTCCTTCGCCGGACTCTGGGCCGGCGGTCCATCCGCAAACATGCCGAGAAAACTCGACTCCGGGAAGCCCAGAGAGCCACAACACACATCCCTGCTGCTGGAGAGGCCAAGTCCATCATCACCTGCCGAGTGTCTTTGTTAGATGGCACAGATGTCAGTGTTGATTTGCCGGTGAGTTGACTAATATATTCAAGTGTACGTGTGTTTGATTGACTAGGGTCTTCATAAACAAGTCTGTTTGGTCAGTTCTTGCCAGTTGTACTTGTTGTGATACACTCTTGCTTGGTTGCATTGTGTGAGTCAAGAAGAAAACTTGGGGTGTATATATTTTTTTTTTTGTTTGGTGCGGTTCGCTTTCACACTGCCCTTTTTGCAAGTGAACCAGAAATTGTAAACAAAACCACACCTGTGCCAAGGTCATCCATTCATTGGACAGAAATTCTCAAGCAAGGAAAACAGGAACTGCAAAAACAGGCTAATCATGGAGATCTTTCGTAGTGCAATTTTTATTCTTTTACTGATTTGCTGTTATGAGATACTAACGCAATATGAAGAAACTTGAGCATCAAATGAGACAATGTCATACGATGTGCCGAAAATAAAATCTATAGATATAAAATACTTAAAGCATATCAAAATGTTAGTTTAAACATTTAACCTATAGCTAAATGTGTGCTAGGTGCATATCCAATCGTTTATGTAGAGAGTGGAAGCTGAAGGCGCGCTTCAGGACATCAGTGGAACCACACACAAGTCCATGTATAATGCTTCTCATTGCTATGTGAAAATGTATAATTGGAACAGTTTGTTGGAGCTGATCCGACGATCTGAATGAGAGAGAGAGAGAGAGAGAGAGAGATGCAGAGCAGGGTGACGCCAGGAACAGTATTAAGAACCGCTGCTTTAGAACATTGATTTTGAAACTTGTGAATCCATTAGAATTGTTAGAAGACAGAATCACGATTCATATATGAATAGATTTTTACATGCAACCCTAGTTTTCGCTTCCTCTTCTCTAAAGCAGCACAGCATGGCCTCGCCCCCTTCGTTACATGTTCCCGAGGGCGGGGTTTATCTGGGTCAGTGACGTATCAGACCCGGGAAGTAGTTCGTTGTAGTCCCTTACCAGCCGTTATTGTATGCATTAAACTTCCAGAATTTTAAAAGACCATATCTCTGTTTGCATTGAACTTTCAACGCTGCAACTTTGCAGATATTGTTTATGCTCAAACAGCAACATCACACACTAACTAACGTTAAAAAGTGAAATTGCAATCAACCACCCCTTTAAATATGCCAAAATTGTTGCTCATAAAGGTACGGGTAATACATCGTTCAGAACTGTAAAGCTTCTATTTTTATTTGTGTGCACTCACAATATCAAGAAAACATAGTGCTTCTCTAAAATAAAGAAAACTAATAGGGTGCGATTGCTGTCCCGGTCTTGAACAGGATCGTTTCACAAAAATGAACTGAAACTCAGTGAATATTTTCCTTACAGACATGATGTATCTATAGAAAGCTTTGAATTACTACAAAATGAAATAATTCATATCCAAAACGCAAACTTTGTCATTATAATCCGTAAAGATACATTTCTTTCTAAAGAAGCGTCCAATGAGGAGATGGCGAGTCAGGATTTTTAACTTAATCTTTGTGACACTGACTCAGAAAACACTAGTTTGTTAATTAAATAATTCAAATATATCCTTACTATTTCCTCCAGACATATTCATTGTAACTTTTGCTGGGGCTTTGCGGCAAGCTTTAACCTATTTAGTGCGCTCATGTCACGTTGCTGTGGGCGCTATGGTCACGAAAACTGATCATTTGCACGCATTTTTAAGCATTGCAGTTTAAAAACAAGTGATTTAAGCGATTAAAATGCATACAACAGCACTATATGCGTGAGCTTTGTGTTTCTGAGCGTGCTTTTTACAATTGGGTCGGATCGAGGCCGGTTCATATTCACACCTTAAACGGACCGTACCAGAGTTTGTTTGGAAGCGGACCGAGACCACCTCTTCAGCTGGGTCTCGGTGCGGTTGTTTGGTGCGCACCCGAGTGCTATTGCTGTATTCACACCTGCCCAAAAGATCCGCACCAAGATGAGAAACAAACTTGAGTTTGTTTCAATCGAACCAAACAAGACCGGTGTGAATACACCCTTAAACAATTTAAAAGGTGACCTTTATTAAAGCTCAAGGTTGAATCCTAGGCATTAGTTTTCAGTCTCTGCTCTGACAGAAACTTGCCTACTGAGTCACGTTGATACTCCAGTATGACAGAGAGAATGCTCTGAGCTCTCCATTGTTCACTGCTGTTTGAGGCTATTTTCTTGTTACATAATCCTGGGAGAAAAGTACAGTGAAACTAGACATCTCTGGTGGTGACTAGAGATGTGCTTGGCACTTTTAACTTGACAAATATGAGAAGTCTTTACTTTCAGCTTTGTAATTTTAATCACCTTGACTTGAACTGATGAGATTAGGAAGTCAAGCACCCACATAAAATGTATTTGTGCCAAAACCTGATGCTGTTTTTACTGTTATGCCTTTGATTTTAATGTAAACAATGTCTTTGCATATGAAATGAGAAACGGTGCTCTCAGGCTGGCCTTTTTTTCCTGCCATTGCATGCATCTTAACTCTATAAAACCAGTGTATCATATTTGATACATGAATTTGTAAGGCCTCGGAATTATTAACATGATAAAAACTTTGCTGGAAAACCTGTAATACACAATCTACTACATGCCTTCTGACCCCGATTCATAGTTCATTCTATTTTAGCAGGCAAAAGGCCTTTTTATTAAGTAAACATAAGAACTAAATTTATATTTCAAGATGAAAATGAACTGAACAGAAGCAACTTGGGCTACTTGATTATCCATACATCATTTTTCAAAATCGTACATCAAATATGATACATACAACAGACTTTTGAGGAAAGTTTATTTGTACACCGTCATATTGCATTTAATTGCATTATGTTTTGCCCCCCACAATTAAAACTACAGTTTTAAACTAAGCCTTTAGGTATAATCTTACTAAAATGTATAACTGGCATATTAAGTGACAACTGCTATTTAGCATTTTATGTAAGTAGTCGGATATACTGTAAAAATCTCGTTTGATTCAAATCACGTTTTTGAATTTACTCTTTGGCCATATAAATTAGAGTTATCTGCACCAAATTGCATATTTTTCTGAATGAAATTGATGTTTTTCTTCTTCTTCTTCCTCAAGTGTGAACTCCATATTCTCACTATATAGGGTGACCACTTGTTTGTTGCTCTATTGCAGGTCAGCAAGCTATAATAATGTATTATTAGACTATGTAGTGATTTATGTTAAATTGAAAACCTATTTTCAGTTACACTGGATGATAAATCACCAATAAGCTTCATTAAATGTGGATTTTAATTGTGACTTTAAATGTTAATAATGAATATACATTTCCTTAAGCAGTGACTAGGTTATGGTACTTTATTAGACTAGACAAATATTACATGTATTTTTACCTAATGCAGTTCATCTACCTGGCTTAAAAGTTGTGTTTTTTGCATTATTACTTGAGGTTTGACTCTGACTTGTAAAACTGTATGATGATTCAGGGTGTGCCCTCAAGTCCAGGTCTCAGAGATCTGACCCAGATGCTTGTCATTCTGTTTACTGATTAGCCGTAATACCATCATCCCTCTTGTAGCATGTGGCCATTGGACTGTGTGGACAGTGAATGACTTGATCCACTCAGCTTCTTTATGTCTGTTTACGCTGTTGTTGAGCCTCTGTCAGGAATTTCCTTGACCTCCACCTCAATGTGTTAGGTTTGATGTATGACTGAGTGTGTTGTTGAACTCATGAGTGTTTTGTATTTCTCCTCTTCATTCCTAACTAAAGTTCAGTATTTCCACTGACTGATGTATTATTATATTTTAGTGTTGTTTGTGTTAAAGTGCACATTTATATGCTATCTGTATTATATACCGTATAACAAATTTAACAAGTTTCCTTGGAATTTCATCTGCTGTCATTTTGAATGCATTGTGTCAATGTTTAATGACCTGTATTTTAAAATAACCATAGTGACCATTAACCTGCTCAATCTACTTTTCTGCATCAGTGGTTCTCAACCTTTTTGACTCCAAGGCCTCCCGTTCATCAAGACAATATTTGATATGTACCTCTAAATTAATTAAAAAAAAAAAAAAAAAAAAATTAATTAAAAAAACTTTTTTATTAAATTTTTATCTGTTGCATTGATAAACTAGTGGTGACTGAAGTCTTAAATAAGTTTGCAGAGGCCCTCTAGTGGGTCATGGCCCCCAGGCTGTGAACCACTGGTTTATGTAATAGTTAATAGTCAGTACTGTATGTATCACAGTGGAAAGCAAATGAGTAAAAAGGTCCATAATATTATGTCTGAATAATAATGTATATTTCTCAGTACCTAGAGGTAAGAATGGTAATAAACCAGATAAAAGTGAGAGAAATGAGCCAGACCTGCTGTCATCTGTGATTTTTTTTTTTTTTTTTTTATCTCTTGTTTATATTTTTATCCAGACTTCATATTAGGGCTGGGCGATATGGCCTAAAAAAATTTTCACAAAAAATCAGATTTACGATTTAAATCGATTTTTTTTTTCCCTCCTACTTAAAATCAATCTGCAGATGACAAAGAAATTGTTCAAAACAAGTTTTAACTTTTTATTTTGTTTTGATTTTCCCTTCTGGGATTTGATCTGGATTTCCCCCTTGGGGTTCAAGTGCAATCAGAAACAACAAGCCAAAGAGATAAGATGGCAGGCCCTGCCATTATAAACAGTGAAAATGTAACGCATAACATAAAATGTAACATAACATAAAATGATGTGACCCTTTTTGATAAGTTTTCTTTAAACACAAGTTTAACATCTTGCTATTCAGTAGATAGTAGGTAGTTCTGATAAACATGGACGATGACATCGTGGGGGTTAGGGGGTGTGCCCGAAGTGTGAATCCATATTCAGAAAGGCACGGAAAACGAATAACAATTGCTAACGGTTGCCTGTTAGTTACATTACAGTACATACAATTTCACTTACCACATAAACAGAGTAAGGAGAGATGACTCAGGACAATGAAGAATGATTTGCAGATCATGAGCAAAACTGACAAACATCTAATCTTGTAAAATGTGTGGTAAATACTAGAGGTCGACCGATTCATCGGTTTTGCCGATTAATCGGCACCGATAGTTGATTGCCGCAACTATCGTTTATCGGCATAGATCCATGCCGATAGTTTTCCGGTTTGCAACCGTTGCTGGAGTGGCTGAAAAGGGTCCGCTGGCATTATACAGTACGAGAGCGGACTCTAGAGGCGGAAATCACTGACAGCACGTGTTGTTTATTTTGACACGTGACACTACGCGCTGCACAGAGCGGGAAACTCCAGACTCGCATTTAAATACAGCCGACAGAAAAGCCTGCCGCGGAACAGAGCGATTCTATATACAGTATGATGATCACCCAATGATAAAACTGCGAGGGAAAGAAATAAACATTTTCCTCCCATCTTGTATTTATTCTCCGCAGTGAGTCAATGTCATGGATGTAAGGGCAGAGCAAGTTTAAATATCTTTCTAGTCTATATTTCCATTTTGTAATCCCGCTGTTTTGGGTATTTAAAAAAAAATTATATTTGTAATAGAGCAGACACTGACTGTTGTTCATGTATTTATGTCCTCATTTGGCCAGACTGCAGACGCTAAACGCTTCAGTATGTGTAGTAAACGAAACTGCGCGTCTGTGCATTCATTCATAACGAGACATGCAGGATTCATATTTAAATGGTATTTTTGCAGCTTAACATTTACAGATACTAGTTCATATCGCGATTTCATTTAAGTGTAATAGCTACTTTTGATTTATTCATCCAAACTTTGACAAATTCAATGACATTCCGCGTTATTCCGTAAATTGTGTTTTTATAACTAGATTCCGCGCAATGAGTAAGGGATCCGCATTCCGCAGTACATGTCATTTTCTTTGCGAACACGTTGGGATGCGGCGGATTGCGGGAGGATAACAAAACCCTACCTAAACTCTAATATGGCAAACGCGCGGGGGGAGGGCTGAGCCCATTCGGGACTACGGAAGCCTAGAGGGGAGCGTCGGCGGATGTTAAAGAGAAAACCGGTTTTCATTCAAACAAATTGATGTAAACTACACATTCGAGTTAATCGATAAAATCGATTTATCGCCCAGCCCTACTTCATATAGTTGTTTTCTATTTTTCTTTCTTTCTTTTTTTGTTTGTTTTTAATTATTAATCGCAATTAACTGTACAGAAAATTGTATTCAAATGATTGTATGGAATACATTCACACTTGAGGTTAGATTTTTTATAAAGGCTTAATATGTTTTGGGGCATCAATTTTAGACATTTGTTTTGTGGTTTTGCATCAATAGGTTTGTGTGTTACATTTTTATCGAATTGTCTGGCATCTTATTAATGCAGTGCGGAAAGTCTAATAGATATTAGCGGTTTACTGAGGGCACTGGGTTATGTTCCTCTGATTTGATAAAGATCAGTGTGGTCTCTGGGCTGGTCACTGTAGATTACTAATGGCTTGTTTGAGGCTTGGCAAGGAAACAACCAATGCAAGCGGGATTCACATGTCATAGTAGTTTACTCTAAGATCTTAATCTGCCTTCATTTTTCCTTTGTTCTTATTGTCGATAGCTTGCACTATTTTGTTGTTGTTTTAAATATTCCCTCTGATGTGTTATACACAAGGGAATGATGAGCATAAACTGAACTAGTGGTGACTGATAAATTAGAGGATGAGTTCCCAACTGCATAACCAAGAGTAAACAACCCCACCAAAGAAAGCAAATGAGCAGATGCCAGTCTACATCACAACTTAAAAGAAAAAAAAAATCAATTTATGTTTTTTGGCAGGATATTAATTCTACACTATACGCTTTTAAAAAAGCATTGCAGAAGCTGAACTAACTTCAGTTTATGATATTGCTATTTTTAAAGACTGTTTTTTTTTTTTTTTTTTTTTTGTTCTCTCATTTATGCAATTTAAGCACCAGAGTACAGAAAACCAACCATGGAACGTCTCTAGAGGCAACAAATTCATTGTATATTACTATGCAGTTGGAAAAGAGACATAAATATCTTTACAGTTCGCAAGCTGCACAAACATGCAATGACCATCTGGTGCATCTCCAAGGAAAAGCTTTTCAAACAGTCACCGCGGATACCCATAAATACTGAATCGCTGTTTCACTGGCCAGTGTGGAGGTGGAGGATTCAAGTTCACTTAATTTCCTCGCTTGACACTCTTGAGGAGTGAAGCCAAGCCTAAACAGGAAAGCCCAATATCACAAATGATGAGAAGCACACATTAGGACCGGGTCAACCTGTTTGTTTGGGTCGGCTAGTTTATTGATTTTTATGAAGCTGTAGTATTTTATTAGAAGTGCTTAAATAAAAGAATATATGGCCATGTTGACACAGCAGCAGAATATGGTTGTCAGTCCTGTATCTGAGTCCTTAATAGGTTTGTGTTCACACACATTACGGTAGTTTGAGGGAGTGACAACTGCATTCTACAATCAAATTCACAGACATAAATTTTCAGGTCTCACAACTGCATTCTCGGAAAACCCACGCTGTGTGAAAGGAACCAGACTGGACAACTAGTCTGTCACGTCATACAGTACAAGAGAGCCGTTCTACGGCATAAACTTGCACCGACAGTAGTGGTTTTTCATGTTTGGTTTCCGTAACTTCCAGAGATGCGTATATGAGCTTTGTTATCTGAAGGTTGTCATCCAGTCAATGTCCTCCACTGGAAATGCTCCACCAAAATATAAAAGCTGCTGTCGGTTAATGAAGATTTGACGGATGAACTCACAGCTCTATTGAACACTTGTCATGTCAAAAAGTGATAAGACTTTTCAGTTTTATGGACGTCGCTGTCTTGGATACTACCTCGGTCAGTGTCACAATGGTTACTGGTAAGGAATACAGGCTTGACATTCATTGCATGTTCATACAGACAGTATTTGAGAAGCTACAGTAAGTTGCTGTGTGAACTGGAGACATTTCAATACTCGCACTTGTAAGTAAATGTGGTTGTCAATCCCAAAATCTGACAGTGCGAACGTTGCCTATATGTGCAACTTATAAGTTTTAAGTTAAGTTTTAGCATGCTGACAGTGTGCTTTAAGAAAAACATTGCTCTGATATTTGAAGTGGCAGTTCTTTAAAGAGGATGAATTTAGAAACTTAACTGAAACATATCAGTATGGTAAACAAACTTAAAAAACAACAACATTCAAGCACCACCAACACTGACATCAGAGTACTGCATACATATCTGTGCAAACAACCCACTCACTTGTCATTTGTTATTCGGAACTAATAAAATATATTAACATACAATACCTACTGAGATAGGGTGGTGGATGTGGGTTCAGAACAGGCAATTAAACAAAGTGTTACTTTCTGTCCTGCTTACTGGAAGCACACTGAGGAATGTAACTGCGCCTCCAAAGGCTGTATGTTGGCCTAGCAGCCTGGAAAACCTCAGCTGAACAATGCGAGTCCTGAGCCTGGGGTTCACTCAAGCACACAATGGACTCTTTGTCTGCATTCTTGCAGCTCGCTGGGATGCTTTGTACACTATGCCAACTCACTGGGGCCTGCGTGAGCATCCGGCGCTGTTCGCCTGGGCTGCAGCTAAACCGGTCTTCCCAACTCTGAGTGCAGCAGTTGGGCGAGACACTTGTGTGTCAGCGGTCTTTGTTTCATACATGAAGGTGCTAGCATGGCTGTACCTGTCCATAAACTACTACTTTGGGTACTAAATGGTGTATTTAGATAAAGTATGCTAAAGATAAAGGGGTTTGTTTGTCTTGGATCTTCTGAAAACTAGAAATTGAAACGTATAACTCGCTTTGATTTTCATCAGACAGTCCATGAAATGACCCCTTTGTTAATTGCCTTTAGTATTAACATTTATCTCTCGCTTAAGTCCAAACTTTTGAAATGTTTGACTATTCCACTTTTTATGTCTTCGGTGGTCATGGCTTAGGGGTTTCCTAGTTGCGAATCTAGACTGTGACTTGCTGGCTTGATAGGATACAGACCTATAGTTTGACACAGTTGAAGTCAAGTGGTTGAGCTGTGAAGGCTTTTTCAGACAGAGTCAGAAGAGTTCCTCCTGTAGTTTGGAGGTTGGGATTTTTTACATTGAGACTTTGTCCCATATATGGATGGGGTGTTTATATGTAAACAGAACATTTAAAACACACACACACACTTTAAACTGATTCTAAAGATCTGAAGGTTTTGCTTTAGATGTTTGGAACAGAGACATGGTTTTAGTCAAGGCTAGATTGGCCTGCTTGGCCAAGACCTTATCCACTGACTTGCTGTATCAGTGCTATTGCAAGCGAGTACATGTAGTTCCAATACATGTACTTAGTTATAAACAAGAATGAAGTTTGCGTAATATTACATACTTAAAATCAGTTTAAAAGCTATGCATGCGAGGCAGTGGACTGTTAGGATTTAAATCATGTTCTCTCTCTTTCTCTCCAGAAAAAAGCCAAAGGTGCAGAGCTGTTTGAACAGATCATGTATCACCTGGACGTTGTCGAGAAGGATTACTTTGGCCTACGCTTCATGGATTCAGCCCAAGTCCCGGTAAGAGCAAAAGGATTTCTAGATAGTGTATGCAAAATGTGCTTTGATATGTCAGCTGATTTGATCTGATTGATGGGCCTGCTATGCTCAAATAGTCAACACTTGCTCGCCTCTAGATGTACTAAAATGTATGTGCGCAGCAACTGGTAGCCAGTGAAGTGAGTCAAAGAGAGTTGTAACGTGCACTCTCAACCTGATGTTATATGCCAATCCTCATGACTGGGTGGTCTTCATGATGTGGTTTGAGTCAAACACAACTCCCAGAATTCCTGGCTGTTTGGATGCTGTTTTTATTGCCGTGCTAATAATCAGTTTTGGTGCATTCCCAGCTTGCATTGTAGACACGTTGTTACTGCACAGTCAGTAAAAATCAGGAGCTTTTTCTCAATCACATCTCCTTTTTACTTTTTTTCTTTTTTTTCTTTTTCCTTTGTAGTGTCATTTGCTTTAAATTCAGATTTTTTTTTTTTTTTTTTTTTTTCAGTATTAGCAATTTATCAAAAATAACTTCAGTACACATTCTGATAAACTTTCTTTATTGACAGCTATGTACTTTTAAGAATGATGAAAGCAGCAGACCGAGCTCAGGCTAGTGCACAGTCTTACGTGAAAGAGGGAGGGAAGAGCGTGTGAGGAATGTGTGGGAGAGATCGAGACACACTATTCTTCCATCAGCATGAGTGCCTCCTCCCTCCCTTCCTCCCTCCCTCCACATTGTTCATGCATCACCCCGTTAGAGCGGCCCAGCTCAATAGACGAGACAGAATTTTCTAGTGTTTTCAAACCAGAGTATGAAAACGCTTTTTGCCCGCCAGCCAAAGTAGCTGATGAATTCCCGTTTTTTAAATTAATTAATTAATTTTTAACCTCATATGCTGTTAAATGTAGTAATGTCTTGAATAAAAACATCAAAAGGACTATCATGAGGTTAATATTTTTATGCAGTAAAATTAAGGTTCTCCACATCCCCAAACATGTGACATGTTTAATTTTCTTATATTTGCAGCACTGGCTTGATGTCACCAAAAGCATCAAAAAGCAAGTCAAAAGTAAGTAAAATGCTGTTCTTACTACAGAACTCAATTCTTAGTAGATGTTGTTTTGGACAGGTTTGATTAGATGAGCAACTTTGAGGCCTGATACAATGCACTGTGTTATCTAGGTAGGCAGCTCACAAGTCTTGGGGACAGAGCAACATTTTTCCTTAGTGCTCTCAGAAATAGCTGTTTGTATAAGGTTAATGCTTTACTATGTCTGTGAAGGGCAGGTAATGATGAACCATGCATGGAAACTCTGTATTTCATCACTTGCATGACATTCTTTCTGAAATTCCATTTCTATTCTGCAGTCTTTAGCGATAATAATATTTTTTTACTCCACAAGCTGTGCACTAGAAGCTTAATTTCTAGTAAGGCATTTTGCTTTGTTGACCATATCTGTTATGTTCTCTGCCTTTTGCCTTGTATCAGTTGGACCACCATATTGCCTCCATATGAGAGTGAAGTTCTACTCCTCAGAGCCCAACAACTTGCACGAGGAGCTAACAAGGTACATCCTGTTTATACCATTACCGATCTACTAATATTCACCAGTGTTGGGAAGTAACTAGTTACATGTAACGAAATTACGTAATTTAATTACAAAATAAAAGTAACTGTAATCAGTTACAGTTACTGAGAAAAAATATGTAATTAAATTACAGTTACTTATGAAAATGTTAAGGATTACAAAGGGGGTTACATCTGAATTTTTATTTATTACACGTACAGATTTAGTTGATTTCTTTCATAAATTAGTTGGGGTAGTCGTGGCCTAATGGTTAGGGAGTCGGGCTTGTAACCTGAAGGTTGCTGGTTTGATTCTCACGCCAGCAGGGATTGAAGGTGGGGATTGTGAATGAACAGCCTTGAGCAAGGCACCGAACCCCTAATTGCTCTGCTGGAGCAATGGCTGTGTGCGTGTGTGCATTTGTTCACTACTCACTGCTGTGTGTGTGCACTTGGATGGGTTAAATGCAGAGCACCAATTTCGAGTATGGGTCACCATACTTGACAATACGTCACGGCTTAACTTAAATTGATAACTCTTTTATTTTCTATATGGGTTTATATAAATGCTTTATTTTTTAAGATTAACTGTTTTTTTTAAAGGCATTGTTAGATTTCAGTGTTTCGTGTCATAGCTGTGCAAAGATTTGATTTAAAAAACAGTATCATAGCTATTAAACACTTATGATTTTAAATATGCATTTAACCTCAGAATGATCTCAAAGTCTGATTTTGTGGTGGCTGTGCTGCAAAGGGGACAAGTTGGTATGATTCTTTAGGGTCCACAAGTTGGTATGATTCTTTAGGGTCTTCTTGAAATGGTCCCAGTGGTCGTGTAAAACAACACCCTTTTTACCTTGTCAAAAACAGCTCTGTTCACAGCGATTCGTTTCGGTGCATATCTCTTTACATGATAATGAGCTCTGCTCACTCCGCCCCTCTCTTCTGTGGAAGAGCAAAGGCGATTTGCAAATAATCATTAAAAAAATATAAAGTGTGAGACTTCTGGAGGTGCAGCTGGATCATGAACAATGGGTACTGATCCGTCTTTGAGCTTTAACTTAACAAAACTTGCCTTGAATTGTCCCTCATTCAGAAAGCAAAGGAGAAAATGATGTGTGCAGACATAAATTAATTTAGGAGTATTCGTTGGCGCATTACCATCAAAATCAAAAACGAACCCACTGCGTCCTCAGTGGTCTGGAGAAAATTAGGACTCTTATATTCTTCTACATCTAACAACAAAACACCTGCATTGCTTACAAGACATTGTTGTCGCTACAGCTGCTCAAGTGCTGGACAGACTTCGTACAACTGGCTGAGGCTGGAAATATGCTAATATGGGACAGTACATCAGAGGTTGTGGGAGGGGCCTAAGCAATATGACATCATATTGGCTTGATAACTGTTTAGGTTTTTGGGGGATTAAAAAAAGGATATGTAGGGTGGTTGTGTCTACGCACTACTAAGACACATTTATATGCAAATGAAGATATTTTGCATCCAATGTCTCCTTTAAAATTAACATATTACAATCTTCATTCAAGTAATGAAGGATTTTGAAAGTCTGACAGTAATAAGTGTTGAGCACTACTGTAAGGTTAACCTTGTCTGCTTTACATGTTTCAAAATGATTAACAGTTGAAAATTTCTAAAAGTAATCAAAAAGTAATCAAATGTTATCAGTTACATTACATTAATAAAGTAATTGAAAAGTTACACTACTTATTACATTTTAAGTAGGGTAACTTGTAATCTGTAACCTATTAGATTTTCAAAGTAACCTTCCCAACACTGATATTCACGCAACTGTTTCACTCACTCCTTTCATCTTCATTATCTCTTGTAGATACCTTTTTGTACTACAGTTAAAACAGGATATTCTCAGTGGCAAGTAAGTGAATTTATTTTGAGTTGTCTTGAATGTTAAAATTTAATGTTATTTGTCTGCTTATTTATTTAAGGTTGGCTTACATGAAATGTGTTTTTGAGCAATGGGTTGTCTACATTGACACAACTTAATTCATAAACATACAGTGACCCCAAAAAAGTTGTTTGGATGTATTGTTGCAAAAACCTTCTGACGCAATTTGTGATAAGTGTCTCACTGTAATGAAGTGCTTTGAAAAAACACTTTTATATAATTGTTAAATTTCTGATGACTGTTTGTTCCAGGTTAGAGTGCCCATTTGACACAGCAGTGGAGTTGGCTGCATATGCTATACAAGGTGAGTGACAGAACTGTATGTTTCTTGAAATCAATTCAGAAGATCTGTGATTTACACTACCTTTCAAATGTTTGGTGTTTGTACTTTACTTTTTTTAATGGTCAAAAGTTTCCTATACTTACCAAAAATACATGTATTTGTTTAAAAATACAGTAAAACAATAATATTGTGAAATATTATTGCATCTGTTTCTAATGTAAGTGTAATTTATTCTTGTGATGGCCAAGCTGAATAACTTCAGTCTTCAGTGCCACATATTCCTTCATGCTGATTTGGTGCAGAAGAAACATTATTATTATTATTATTATTATTATTAATCTTGAAACCAGTTGTGCTGCTTCATATTTTAATGGAAAGCGTGATGCATTTTATAAGGATTCTTTGAACATAACGTTCATAAAACCAGGCTTATTTGAAATGGTAAATATATTTTTTAATGTTTTCACTTTTCATTAATTTAACATGTTCTTGCTGAATAAAAGTTGTAATTTCTTTCAAACATTTGAACAGTTGTGTAAAATCCACTATATTTACACGTTCTTTTAATTTGTCATGGTCACATGATATCAAAGAGGTCAAAAGTACTAAATCAAGGAATTAACTGTTAATATTTTGAAAATAGTCATGACCAGGTTGTGTATACGATATGTTGAGTTACTCATTCATATTTATTGAAAGGCGAGAAAAGAAAACTGAATCTTTTGAGTATGAAACATTTTAATGTCGGCGCCAATAGCCTCGTGGTTAGTGCGTCGACATATAGCACAACTGCGCACATGGCGACATGAGTTCGATTCCCGTCTCAAGGTCCTTTGCCGATCTCTCTCTCTCTCTCTCTCTCTCTCTCTCTCCTCCTAGTAATTTCCTGTCATCTCTGTCCTATATGACTAAAAAGCCCTTTTAAAAAAAACAAAAAACATTTTAATAGCATGTCCATATTTAAATGATACTAGACAGTGTTTTTATATATTAGTGGATATTTAAAAATAAATAAATAAAAGGCTTCTCCTGAAATCATTTTAGAATTTTTGTCATGTAGGAATTTGAAAGACTCTTAAGTTCAGAAATCTTTTTTTAATATGAAAATCAGGGTAAATTTAACTTATTTTGTCTTCTGGAAAACATTTTGTAGCTTCTGAAGGGCAGTACTTAATGAAAATATATGATATTTAGGCAAAATAAGAAGAAATACACACATTTTCGTACTGGAGCACAAGTGAGTGTTTGAACCTTCTGTAATAGTTACATGTGAGTCCCTCAGTTGTCCTCAGTGTGAAAAGATGAATCTCAAAATCATACAGTCATTCTTGGAAAGGGTTCAAATACACCAAAATTCTGGAAAACCAAAGAATTTGTCGGATCTGAAGGATTTTTCTGAAGAACAGAAGGCAGTTTAACTGTTCAGGACAAACAAGGGATCCGTGAACGACTATCACTTAACAAAAAAACACAGCTGTGGATCATTCAGGTAGCAACAAAGTATTAAGAATGTGAACTTTTGAACAGAGTCATTTTTATAAATTCAGCTATCATTTTCTCTTGTGGACAATATGTAAACATCTTTTATGTGAAATATCTTATTTAGGTCAGTACTAAATAAGCAATAACATGCATTTTGTATGATCCCTCTTATTTTGGTAAAATAAAATTTTTCAGATTCTGCAAGGTGTATGTAAACTTTTGACTTCAACTGTAATTGTTATTGTTATTTTAGTTTTTTAGTTTTTTATTTAGGCTTTTCTTTTATGTTGACTTTTGGCAAAATTGTTAAATTATTGTAATAATATTGATGGAATTGTTTGAATGTTGCAGTTGAATTGTTTTTGCCATGAATCTAGCCATTGCTGCTGACATGGCATTAAATCATAAATAAATTTAAAAAAAAAAAATCAATTCTCAGCTTATTCCAAACTTCTGCAGCATTTTGGGTCACAGAGAAAGAGGGTGGACAATGGTTTGAAACATTTCACTCTCATTCTCAAAAATAAATGACATCTTATTAGTGTGGGTCTGAAAGAAAAGCTAAAAATCCCCCTCTTTCTACTGTGCTCTGATCTTCTACATAAATGCACAACAATTTGCCTTCATCTAGAAAAATTTTTTAATGCTCTTTTGGAAATAGTCATGTCATCTCAAGTTTTGAGGGTCATTTCCTGACATGTTTTATCTGTTGGAGAGAATGATTTGTCCTTTCTTTCTAATCATCTCTGCTGTGGAACAACTTGAACTGAGTTGTAACATTATGACAAAAGGTGCAACCACAATATATAAAAAATAAATAAATAAAAAATACTGGTACATTTCAGGCCATGATGGAGCATTCTGTCCTGATAACTGTCATTTTTATACCAAAAAATTCAGCTGAATTCTGTTTTATTTTTTTATTTTTTTGACCTGTGGATCCTTTATCTTTCAGCTGAATTGGGTGATTGTGACCCAGCCGAGCACGGACTTGACCTGGTGTCAGAATTCCGCTTCATCCAAAACCAGACGGAAGAAATGGAAGCAGCCATCTACAACATGTGGAAGGAGTGCAGGTAGAAATACAGGAGCTCATTCTATAAAAACACACCTCCTATCTGCACATGGTGACTCCTTTTAAGTGAGTGCTTAGAGAGGAAAATATAAATGTAAAGCAGGTGAATGTGTGGGTCACCACCTCCGACTCTTCTTGGATCTCTCCTGTCTACTCAACCAAAGCTCTACTGTTGACCCTGAACACTTTGTATGTGATTTATGACGCATCACTATAACCTCGACAAGTTGTAATCTACAACAGATGTGCAGCAGCTTGTGTTGTTTCATTTTCTTCTAATTTTGCTCTATCCTGTTCTTTGCTGATGTCGCAGGGGCCAGATGCCAGCACAAGCTGAGATAAACTACCTAAATAAGGCCAAATGGCTGGAGATGTATGGAGTGGACATGCATATGGTCAAGGTATGCATTTGAAGCATGCAAGAGTTTGTTAAAATCAGGATCTTGAGGGGGAATCTCTTCAATCCGGAGATATCCAGAAACTTATGTTCTTTATGTTGCCGTCTCCTCCAGGCACGAGACGGAAATGAATACAGCTTAGGTCTGACCCCCACCGGAGTGCTCGTGTTTGAGGGGGAAACTAAGATTGGCCTGTTCTTCTGGTAAGTGCTGTCTCACCAGCTCTTTATAGCTGAAGTTAGGATTGGGTGATATATCAAATATTGGCGATAATATCGATGTGAATATCGAATATTTCAAATTCAAGCATACTTTCCCAAAAGAACGCGCCGAACGTCCAATATTATGTCCTCTTATGTATTACCGTGCAAGAGACGTAAGGTAAAAACTTTACCAAAAACCTCTCTATATTTTTGTCAAAAAAGGAGACAAAATGATATTGCCGACTGCTCTACACGCTTCTACTATGTGAGCTTTCACAAGTACGGTTGCCAAATATCAAGAGTTCAAATCCCCGAATCAGAGCTTCGCTGTTATAAGGAGACATTTTCTTCCCGGTGTTTTGTTTATTTTAAGCAATCTGGCAACCATGCGCACGCGCTCGCTCGCTCATTGCGCCGACGGTGATCTGAAAACACAGACAAACAAGCTGGAGTTTAGTGATCTAAATGAAGGTGTCACTCAGCCGATCTGTGTTCTGTGATGAGATCTCGATTGTATTGTTTGCGATTGTGATCGCTGAATAAATGCACTTACTCAACCGCTGTTCTTTGAATAGAGATATATATATATATATATATATATATGTGTGTGTGTGTAAATTGTGAATTGCATGCATTAAAAAAGTTGACAATGCACTTTCTCTACTTGTTTTGCATTACTTCAGTAACATATACGTGTGTTCATTTAATAAAAAGCAGTAAGTGATCACTTGGTCTTTTTAAATGCTTAAATTTGCCCTAAACATTTTGTTTTTACTTTGTAACAATAGCTGTTCTATCTAAATATTTTTTTTTTGTTTTTTTTAATGGGGCCAAAGAAAATCATGTTTTTTTTATTATTTAAAAGCAAATGCAAGCATATCGAGATATATATCGAGTATCGAAAAGATTTTGACAATATCGAGATATCAAATTATTTTTTATACAGTGGGGCAAAAAAGTATTTAGTCAGCCACCAATTGTGCAAGTTCTCCCACTTAAAAAGATGAGAGAGGCCTGTAATTTTCATCATAGGTATACCTCAACTATGAGAGACAAAATGAGAAAAAAAAAAAAATCCAGAAAATCACATTGTAGGATTTTTAAAGAATTTATTTGCAAATTATGGTGGAAAATAAGTATTTGGTCAATAACAAAATTTAATCTCAATACTTTGTTATATACCCTTTGTTGGCAATGACAGAGGTCAAATGTTTTTCACACACGGTTGCTGGTATTTTGGCCCATTCCTCCATGCAGATCTCCTCTAGAGCAGTAATATTTTGGGGCTGTCGCTGGGCAACACGGACTTTTCAATGGGGTTGAGATCTGGAGACTGGCTAGGCCACTCCAGGACCTTGAAATGCTTCTTATGAAGTCACTCCTTCGTTGCCCGGGCGGTGTGTTTGGGATCATTGTCATGCTGAAAGACCCAGCCACATTTCATCTTCAATGCCCTTGCTGATGGAAGGAGGTTTTCACTCAAAATCTCACGATACATGGCCCCATTCATTCTTTCGTTTACACGGATCAGTCATCCTGGTCCCTTTGCAGAAAAACAGCCCCAAAGCATGATGTTTCCACACCCATGCTTCACAGTAGGTATGGTGTTCTTTGGATGCAACTCAGCATTCTTTCTCCTCCAAACACGACAAGTTGAGTTTTTACCAAAAAGTTCTATTTTGGTTTCATCTGACCATATGACATTCTCCCAATCCTCTTCTGGATCATCCAAATGCTCTCTAGCAAACTTCAGACGGGCCCGGACATGTACTGGCTTAAGCAGGGGACACGTCTGGCACTGCAGGATTTGAGTCCTGGCGGCGCAGTGTGTTACTGATGGTAGCCTTTGTTACTTTGGTCCCAGCTCTCTGCAGGTCATTCACTAGGTCCCCCCGTGTGGTTCTGGGATTTTTGCTCACAGTTCTTGTGATAATTTTGACCCCACGGGGTGAGATCTTGCGTGGAGCCCCAGATCGAGGGAGATTATCAGTGGTCTTGTATGTCTTCCATTTTCTAATAATTGCTCCCACAGTTGATTTCTTCACACCAAGCTGCTTACCTATTGCAGATTCAGTCTTCCCAGCCTGGTGCAGGTCTACAATTTTGTTTCTGGTGTCCTTTGACAGCTCTTTGGTCTTGGCCATGGTGGAGTTTGGAGTGCATTTTTTGAATGCATTTTTACATTTTCAGATTCTGAAAAAAAATTTGATTAAAAAAAAACAAAACAGATTTTAACAATTAAAAAAACTGGGTTCCTGTAGGTCCTTGAGTCTTAAATTCAGTTTTTTCAAATTTAAAATTATTTGTTCTGTCTTATTTTCTCTTGTATATTTAGTATTGCTCTTTAATAAAGAAAAAGTTGTTCTTATCCGATTACTCGATTAATAGATGGTATTTTCGGTGGAATACTCGATTACTAAAGTATTCGATAGCCACAGCCCTAATCTGTAGTCTGTCTTTCTTTAAATGCATTAGTATTTAGGGCTGTGCATTTAATCAAAATTCAGTTTCGATTTCGGCCTCCAATGATTCTGAAAATGCTATAATCGAGATAAAACGATTATTTCACCCCATTCTGCCCCCTTTCCAGCAGTGCGCTTTCACTCCTCCATAAAAGCCCATTTTCACATGTAAATCAGTAAAATCATGTAACGTAGGACGTGCTTGAGTTATTAAAGTTGATTAGATTTATTAATGTTTTTAAAAGCACGAAAGAGAGCTTGCGCTGTTCCTCAGGAGGATATCTGTGTATGCACTCAGAGACGTAGCAGAGCACAGACATGTAGTCATCTTTTAGCTGAACGTATGTGCCTAAACAGTCAAATACACGCAATATTTGTTATTTCACATTTGATTATTCAATTTCTATTGTAGGCAGTTAACTGAATATTTTAGACTTGCATTAAAAAAAAATTGGTTATATGGCCCACTAATAATTGTTAATTAATAATCGTGATTACAATATTGACCAAAATAATTGTGATTTTATGTTTTTTGTCATAATTTAGCAGCCCTATTAGTATTCACTTTATTAAGTATTAAACACTTAATTTCCAGCGATATCGTCGACTTGATTGCACAGATACTAATTAAACTGAACTGAGCTGGACGAAGACATCATTGAATTCAATAATGAAATGCCTTTAGCTGAAAATTGAGTGTTTAATCTTGTCATTTTACATTATTGACACTATTTTCCTATTTTGATATTGGAAAGTTGCTTTGACACAATCTGTGTTGTTAAAAGCACTATATAAATAAAGTTGACTTGACTTGACTATTAATATATTGGTACATAAATCAATTTCAGTACATATTAAACAAAACATGTCTTGAGGAGAGCTGGGTAGTAACTGTAATCTGGATTACGTGATCAGATTCCAGAAATTAAGTACTTGTAATCAGAGTAAGTTGCATTTTTTTAAATACTCGTAATCAGACTACAGTTACTTTTTTATGGATTACATGATTACATATTATTGACACAATAGCAATAAATTATTCATAAATTATTGATTCTCCCTAATTTCTCTTTCATCTTTTTAAATTTTCCTTTCTAAAATAGCCTACCAATTATATACACATTATATATGTGTATATAGTCCAGTTTTGTGGACATTCACACAAAGATCAGTCATTAGTCAGGTGGCGACAGTATTTGAACACTGGATTTACAAAAATCATTTCAGGTTTAAGAAGGGTTTCAACATTGCATCAACTAGGCTACTGATGAACACATTAGTTTTTATTTGAACTATTACTCTATAGGTTTTTTAACCATGTATTATTAATTATAACTAATTAAAATGCACACATTCAAAAGTATTGGAACAGTGAAGACAAAATTATTCTGTTGTCTGTGGAGTCAAGACATTTGCAAATATGATGAAAAGATTAGAGATCGACCGATATATCGATTTACCGATATTTTTCCCGCTATTTAAGCATTTTACCATAATCGGATATCGGTTTTGTAACATCGATTCACCCATAAACGCCGCCATCTTGTCGGTGTTTTGAGAATTGCGCGCAGGATCGTCATTGCAGCGCTTCTGAGGGGAGATGAGACAACAACAACGGTGTGCACAGGTAGCTTACTTGATTTGCTGTGGTTAGTAAACTTTATTTAACATAACAGCCATCAAATTAGATGTATTACATAAATGCCTGATATGCAGTTTACACAGCTTGGCTCTAAGAAATGGAGACGAACTCACGGAGTCACGTAAGATAATCCGTCAGTCTGTCCCAATAAAGATTTTTGCCTGAATTAAATAATATGTAGCCATGAATGAGCACATGTTGGAAATAAAAGTGCTGAATTTAATTCTCTCTCTGTTGTCTATGCTCATCATTAGTCTCGTGAAGCCACTTTCATATTGCTGTTCACTCAGCGGTTGATGCTCAGGAAATGCGCCAGCACGGCCACCGCATGTAACTTTTAACAAGATTCACTTGTTTAAAACACGCTAAATTATGTTAACATTTACTATATAACCATTATTTCGTTAATAAACATCAAAATAAATACATCGCTATGGAAATTATTTATTATCTCCGTGAACGATCGCAATTTGAGTAGCCTATAGTTTCGTGTAAATGCATAGATGACCGCACTGTCAGCAGGCATTTCATAATCTAGAATGACAAAAACATATTAATAATTCTGATATAACATACCAGTTGAGAAATGCAATAAAACACAATGTTTTGTTTGTTATATTTCAATATTCCAGAGAATATTATTATTCAGTGAATTAACATTATCCAGTGAATTATTCTTCACTCTTTAGCCTATTAAACAGCTTATAAACCTAAAATTGTAGTTTAAAATGAAGTTATGACTCCTGTCCTTTATTTATTTTCTCCATTTGAAAATGAGACATTCTACATTTATTTTACTTATTGTTAAAATCAGTGTTGTTTTTATAAATAAAATGTTTTTATTGTTGTAATATGATTAAATTTACAACAAATATTAAGATTAAATTTAACAAAAGACTGTTAATTTTCAACCTTTTATTTTTATTTATTTAATTTTTTTTAAGATAACTGAGTGAAGTAAGTCCATACTTCACTTTGGTTTTTCCTCCTTTCAGTCATTTATTTACTTTATAACAGTAAAAAATATCGGTTCTGCATATCGGTTATTGGGCACGTAAACATGCAAATAATTGGTATCGGTATCGGTTATTAAAAAATCAATATCGATTGATCACTAGAAAAGATGAAAATGAAACAAAACTACAGAATGTCCCATTTTATTATTAGCCGTTTCAACACACACGTTTTACCAAATAAAAAGAACAGCACTTTTAGAGTTCATCCCACTCATTGATGTGAGCATAAGTATTGGGACAGTTGAACATAAAGCAGATGTAAAAGATTAAAAGCTATTATTTAGTTGCAGATCCCTTGCACAGCAGTGAGTCTGTGACCTATAGACATCACCAGACTCTTGGTCTCATCCTTTGAAATAATTTTCCTACCCTTTAATGCAGCCAATTCCAGTTGTTGCTTGTTTTTGGGAGTTTCTGCCTTTACTCTCCTCTTCAGCTGGTGAAATTCATGTTCAATTGGATTTAAATCTAGAGATTTACTTGGGCAATCTAAGACTTTACATTTCTTTGCCCTTATAAATTCCTTGACTGAACTGGCAGGGTGTTTTGGGTCATTGTCCTGATGCAATATGAAGCACTTCCCAATGAATCTGGTGGAATGTTCTTGAATATTGGTAGGAAAGATGGTTTTGTACCCTTCCAAATTAATTTTGCTGCTGTCATCATAAATTAAGTCATCAGTAAAGTTGAGAAGGCCTGTTCCAGAGGCAGCCATGCATGCCCATGTCATGTCACCACCTCCACAATGCTTTACAGATGAGGCTGTATGCTTGGGATCATTGCAGTTCCCTTGCAAGCCCAAAGTCTCCTGAGGACAGTAGATTGTCAGAGCATCACCCCAGCTTTCTGGAAGTTGTTGGTGATTTTTCCAGACACGTCTTTTAGGGTTCATTATCACAGCTTTTATGATTTTTTTCTGTCATCAACTACTGTTGTTTTCTCAGCCGATCAGGTAGTTGTTGATTGATTGGTGTCGCTGGTGGTTTCCAAACTTTTGATTTCTCCATGCCCTTTGTTTTTGCTATAGCTCTAATTGACTTCCTCTTTTCTTTTAGCATCCAAATTGCTTGCTTTTCTCTCAAAGTCAGCTCCCTCATCTTCATCCTGGTTTGTGTGTGTCATCGTTGAATGCAAGATTCAGAATGCAGAAGTGATGGATATAACTGATAAAACACATTCCCTGCTTTTAATATCTGAAGAATTAATGCAACAGGACACAGCTGATCACTTAGAAAGACCTGTGAGGCAACTGTTCCAATACTTATGCTCACATCAAATAGAGGGATGAAACTCTAAAAGTGCTGAACTTCGCAATATGGAGGAATAGTCCCACCTTCTAAATGAAAGAGCCAAATTTCCCATAGAAACCTGACTAGATCAGCCAGTGCATATGCGCAGTCAAAAGCGTGTTATGACTCTGCATGCGCATTGCCTGGTCTAGCCTGAAAAATAAGTTCCTTTACGAACCCTAGTTTGGGAAACCTTGATGTAATATAATGTTTAATGCACTTCATGTTGTAAATTACAATGAATGAAACACATTTTCTTACTCTTTGCATTTTTTTTACATCATTATGGTACAAGATAATGCTTTTTAAATCAATGTGATAAACGAGTTCAATCAAAAGTAATCTAAAAGTAATCAATTATATTACCTAAAATGTGTGATGTAACGCATTACGTTACTGACTACAATTTTTGTCATTTAATCTGGAATCAGTAACTGATTACAATTTGTAAGTGATCTACCCAGCTCTGGTCTTGAGTATTTGAAACTTGCAGTTACCCTGTTTTGCTGATAAACAGTGTTAAGTACTCATTGAATTTGTTTAAGTAAAATATTCTGAGATGCATGATTTATTTAGACATTGTATTGGAATGGATATACTAAAGCAATAAGCTCCAAGAAGCCGTGGTTTACATTGAATTTATAACAGCTAAGGGGCGTTGTTAATATTGTTTAGTGTTGCTAAAACCTCCTTAGCTGTTATAAATGCACTGTAAACGACAGCTTCACGGGGCTTATTGCTTTTTATAAAATGGTTATTCCATAGACGTAACAAGGTTTCACAAAATAAAACAAAGCAATAAAATGTAATGAGATTTAATAAAAAAAAATTCTTCCACCAGGCAGTGTAGTTCCTCAGAAATGGTTGTGGTTGCAACAAAGTGGTTGCCGAGCAAAACACAGATGTAGGAACAAAGAGGTGCATGTTTGTAGAGCAATTTACAACAGCTTTGAATGCGGCTCAACCAGTCAGAATCAAGGACCAGAACTATCCATTTTGTTCAAGTGCAAATTTTATTTGTGCAGGTCTTAAAGGTTCTAAAAATCCTTGAATTTGAAAAAAAAAAAAAAAAAACCTGCAGATACTCTTTATCATTAACCACAAGTTTAGTAACATTTTCAATATTTGTCCTCCAGTTGTGTTCATACTTCAGTAAATGTAATGACAATGGCCATTATCTAAAGCAAACTGGTTGTCTGTACAGGCCCAAGATCACGCGTCTGGACTTTAAGAAAAGCAAACTCACCCTGGTGGTAGTGGAGGATGATGAACAGGTAATGCAGGAGACAGAAGAGGTAAAGAAACATCTCTCCCACACACACATACAGGTTCACACATCAAAAACAGTACGAACACTCTTGACTTGAGTGTGGTTTAAAGTAGGGTTGGGCTGATAGACGATGCCATTGTCCATCGCCGATGGCTGATAGAAATTGCGATGTTGAGCCGACATCGGGATACCCCCCCCCCTCAATGCCTGGCATTGAAACTGCTTTTGAATGCACGATCGCTTTTCGAGATTCGTGATCGCAGGTACTCTGTTTATACTATGGAGCAGCAGTACTTACCACACATTTTACAAGATTAGATGTTTGTCAGTGGTGCTCAGGATCTGCAAATCATTCGCCATCGGCCTCAGTCATCTCTCCTTACTCTGTTTATGTGGTAAGTGAAATTTTATGTATTGTAATGTTTAGGCAAACGTTAGCAATCATTATGTGTTTCCTGTGTCTTTCTGAATACGGATTCACTCTTCGGGCACGCCCCCTAACTCCCCAAACTACCCCCCCACACCCCCGAGCCATTGCGACGCTTCACTGTATTTTTGTAGACATCGCCCAACCCTAGTTTAAAGCTCATATTAACATGCACCTTAAATGCATCTCATGTGACCACTTCTGACTGTGATCAAATGGTTGATTTGTTTGTACATAAGCAGTTTGTAGGTGTGTGGTTGGTCCTTCAAAGTTGTCTAGGGGATATTATGTTTATGCTACAAGTGCAATGTAGCTTGCAATTTTGCAGTTTACATATGATGTGAAGCGTTTATTTTTGCATCCAGGAAAAACTACTTTGTTTGTGTGTAAGAAAAAGTGTGTGTATGTGCTCTTGCTGAGACTCTTGGCATCTCTCCAGCTTGAGTTAATAAATGACAGTCTCCCTTCAGGCATGCCTGGCCTCTGAAACACTTCACACTTTATAAAGCACTGGAGCTGTAAATGTGTGGACAGAACTGCCCATCACTCTAAGTTTGAAACTACAATAACAATGTCAGTCATGGCACATGATGGTGTCAGACAGCCAGCAAACAAGTATTTTGATTGGGCTTGTGTTTGGTGCACAGCAGTATGGGTTTCTGTTGAGTCTGGAAGTCTGTTGTAATTACTTCCAGAGTTAATTCGTTCAGTTGACTGTGACCAGTAATATGTTGTTTGTTGCAGAAAAGTGTCCTCCCATATGATGTTATTAGTAGTCTCTGTCCTGTATAAGATTGTACAAGGGCTCCTTGAGTTGTAAGTCATTGATTTCTGCACAGTGAGTCTCCCAGGTCACTGATGAGGTTGTGCAACTGATAAAAGCTTCAGACAGAATTTGATTTGCTCAAACAGGGCACATAGAAATTAGGTTGAGCAACTGGAGGTATCTGTTTTTTGTCTTTGCTACCAGTCAAAGACAGTGGAATGAAAGCTGAAAAAAAATAACACTCTTGCTTTGTTACAAATCCTATCGAGTTGTTTCAAAGACAGCATCCTGACCTAAATGGAAAATCATCAAGGACTGCTTTGAAATGCTCTACATAAGCAGTAACTGAAAAAGCGTATTTTATTTTATTTTATTTTTAGAAGTAATAATACAATTTTTTACCACATCGCGCAGCCCTGTAAATATGCACAAGTCTTTTGTCCGGAAATTCTAGTTAGACCCCTCCCCCCAAATTATATAGCCTTAATTGCATATATAGCTAAATGGCTGTTTAGTTTTGGCAGTTTGGAAAAATTTGTGTACCCTTAAAGATAACTTTGTCTAGCAAAGTCAAATAAGCTTCTGTTAATAATGTAACGAAGGTGTCACTTTTCCCAGTGGTTAAGCCAGTATGTTCTAAACAACTTTTGTCATGTTCTTGATTTTAAATTTGTATGCCTTCTTCATTCCTTTTGTAACACCAGAGGACAAATTAGTAGTACATTGCTCTTACATTTTGACCTCTGCTATAGGGGAAAGAACAGGAGCACACGTTTGTTTTCCGCATGGACCATCCGAAAGCTTGCAAGCATCTGTGGAAGTGTGCCATAGAGCACCATGCCTTCTTCCGCCTACGTGGCCCGGTCCAGAAGGGTTCAGCCCGCTCTGGGTTCATCCGCATGGGCTCACGTTTCAGATACAGGTAAGTTTTTCTAGAGTTCACAGGGCTCGCAAAATCGCTAGCCCGACTTCTCGGGGCTATTGTGTTTTCCAGTCGGGCTACCAAAATGTATCACTGCCTGCCCGACGGGCTCCTTAAATACAGATCTCCTGCGGGTCCTTAAAAACTCTGAAAGTGAGTTGTATCAAACTTAAGGCCATAAAAAGTTTTAAATGCGTTAAATGGTATAAGAAATGTCTTAATTATAATTTCAAGAGGTCTTACAGTTGGGGACTGAAAGATAAGAGTTGTGATACGGCTGGATTAAACTTCAAAAGGCAATGATTTCATTGAATAAATAATGAGCGCTGCACGTTTCAAGTCAAAACGCGGCGCGGCTGTCTTTATGTGAATGTATCTGAAGGTAACCGACTGTCTTCAGAAACGTGTCGTTGGCATTTTAATTTCATTTTACCTATAATTCCTGATAAAGCAGCGTTTATGAGCGCAGAGCTGCTTTGTGTACAGCGTTTCCGGGGAAACCGCAATATTTCAGCACTCCTAAAGCGCCACCTCGTGGCAGAGAATTAATTTGCATTTCCAATAAGCCTTTCTTGCTGTTTATGGTCAGATCAATGCAAATATCAACTCATGTTTTTACGCATCAAACACAGAGTTGTAAATGACAAAGAAGTTGATGTGCCTTCTAAAGATCTAAACAATTAAGACAGTAATATTTATACGTTTTAAATTAATATAATAATTTATATGCTTGATTGATCCCTTTTCATAAAAACTGTCTATAGCCTGAAACGCTGTTGTATAAGATTTTTTATTTTTGTGAAAACCTGTATCTGAACTTATGTTACCATAGACATTGTCCAACCCCGCTCATTCTGTGTTCATTTTACTTGTGCAGCTCTTAAAATGGGTCATAAATTGCCCATTTTTAAAAATTCTGCAGATACCCTGTAAATAGTGAAATAAAATTCCTTCCTTCATAGTTGTTGATATTTGTGTATTCAAAATATTTTTGATTGACATTTAAACTCCTATCTGATTTTCTATATTTAAAAAAAAACAAAAATAAATAAAATAGTAATTTTTTAATTCGGGCTAGTTAAATTAATTTTCGGGCTACCAAAATCTGAAGAGTACCTGCCCGAAGGGCTACCAGGGATTTTTAAATTTTGTGAGCCCTGGTTCATTAGTCATTCGTCCATCATGAGTGGCATATAATAAAACAGAAAAAAATTGGGGAAATAAACTTAGCACACACTAAAACCACTTACTTTCAGTTTAGCATACATTTAAACCAGCAATTGCGTGGCAATGCCCAACAAGCATTGTGGAGGCAAGTTTTGCATGGCCAAGCACAACTAAAATCTATTTGAGGTTACTTTGTTTTGTTGGAAGCAGCCTCATAATGATGTATCCTATCGTATGGCATGTCAGATAATTGTGTAATAATAATTTGCTGGATTTAATTTATTTGAAGCTCTTAAAAGCATTACATCTCTACTTTTGCATCTGCAGTGGCTTCAGTAGAGGCTGGTGTTCTCTTTTGATTTTAGTATAAATCCTTTCTAATCATGCCCAGTGGTCAGTTGAATGTTATTTTCTTTTTCTCTGGTTTGAGACAAGACTTCCTGTTTTTCTTGGGTCCTCCTAACAATATCTTTTGCTAAGTTGTAAATTGTAGCATGGTCTGCTCCAGGCGTGTGTGTGTGTGTGTGTGTGTATGTGTGTTAGTTGTCCTTACTATGGAATTGTGTCTTATCTCCAGCTGCCAGCCTGGAGCTTTGACACTGTCCAGTTCAGCTCCCTATTGGTCAGGCTTTTTATTTGCCTGCACTTATTTTAGCACTTATCCTCGCTCCAGAATTAACCTATTTTTTACGTCAGTGAATTCACTTATCTTTGATTTCACCTGTTTGTGTCTCTTTTTGATTGTTTGTTTAATTGTTTGCTAATGCTGGTTGGTCTGCTTATCCTCCAAAGAACAGTAGCTTTTCTCTTTCAGACAACATTAGACTTTCATTGCACTAAGCCTGTAAAACTAAATGCCTGCAGTCTTATCAAGTCAGCAGGGATTTATCAAGAAGGTTTTAAAGATATACACTGCCGCTCAAAAGTTTGGCATCAGTAAGATTTTTAATGTTTTTTAAAGAAGTTTCTTCTGCTCATCAAGGCTGTCTCTATTTGATCAAAAATACAGGAAAAAAATGACTGTTATTTTGTGAAATATTATTGCAATTGAAAAAAACAGTTTTAAACTATTTTAATATAGTTTAAAATAAAATTTATTTCTGTGACGCAGCGCTGAATTTTCAGCATCATTACTCCAGTCTTCAGTGTCACACGATCCTTCAGAAATCATTCTAATATGCTGATTTATAATCAGTGTTGGAAACCGTTGTGCTGCCTCATAATATTTTTTTTTTGGGACATGTAATATTTTTTTTTAGGATTCTCTGATTGATAAAAAAATTAATGTGTAACTGACGTTAATTTCTTTTATTTGTGGGAAGTGGGAAGACAGAATATCAGACAACTAAGGCCAACAAAGCTAGACGATCTGCCTCGTTTGAAAGAAGACCAAGTCGGCGTTACTCTAGAAGGACCATGCAGAACAGAGGTGAGAGAATGTCCTGTTGTCTTGGGGGATTAATATATTTTAAACATATAATAAATATTTAGGACCAGGACCAGGTTTTCCCCCCGCATTTATTTACTTATTTTTATGCATTTATTCTTTTGGTCCCAACAAGTAGTAGTCCAATTAGTTCCAATTAGCTCAGTTCAACTGAGTTGTTGTTGTTGTTGTTTTCCATATGTCTTTGTGCAGTCTTTTATGTCCATTTTTGCTTCCTATAAATAGTTTTAATCTAATCCACTTTTGTTTTTAGCAACTCCTTTTTCAAATAGTTAACTTGCTTTACTGCTTTGAGTCATATACTATTTTGAAGCCCCAACACTGATTCATTTCCTTTCTCGTAATTCTCTTGTGACCTCAGCTTTGTGATCTTACTTAATAACATGCTTATTTTTTGTTTCCCCACAGGTGCTAACAAATCCTCAGAGTAAGTATTTTACATTGCTGCATTGTGCAATGGAATTCTTATGGCTCTTGTATAGTGATGAGGTGACTTCCTGTTTCAACATCAGTCATAAAGTATGTCATTTGAAAGCACACAAACACGCTTTTCAGGGCTTCTATGGACTCAGTTGTGTTACCATACCAGTGTATACTAGTTATTGTAGCACTATTACTATATAGTGTAGTGTGTATAGTGACTGTTTATAAATGATGAATGATTTAATGCCCAGAGCCTTTTTAGATCATTTTTATTTTATACCAAAATGGCCAATAAGGTAGTCAGTATTGTATTGAGAGGTGCTTTTCTGAATTGTTGTACAAGCATTGTAAAATTGTTTTGCTTTACAGAGATGCTTTCAAACAATGATTTTTCATTTATTTCAAGCAAGATTTGAATGTAATATAAGACATTAAGTATTACTACTACTGCTTTTTTCATTCTTATTCCAGGGGCAAAATGCATCACTAGTCTGTCAGCTTAAGCGCATGCTGTCAGACTGAATGTTCCACTTTAGTCTCATAAGCACCCCTACTTAGACTGTGATGCAGCTGGTGTTAAAGTTTCAAACGTGAACAGCATCATGTGCAGGCACTTTTGTGGTGCTGATCTATGGGGAATTTTCAAGACTCATGCTGAGACTAATACAATAATGCTTCACACGTATGATTGTTTTACTCGTTGCATTTTTAAAGATCTGGTCACATGCTGAAAACAACATCAGGAATGTCTTGGCTCACCATGATCCAGTGTTGGTTTGACTTGACCATGTTTTCTGGTCACCTCTATAAGGACCGTCTTTGTGCTGCCTACTGAAGTCAGTCAACAGTAGCTCATAAACCCTGATATTAGTTTTAATATCACTTGCATTTTATTCTTCTCTTTCCACAGTAACCGCAATAACGGAGTGAGCCCAAGCTTAGAAACAAAGGTAGAACCTTCTTTCTGTTATACAAAAATACAGATAATACTGATCATACTGGTAATAAGAAATGTTTTTGAGTGCAATCCCAGCAATAAATAATAGAATAATAGAAAACACTTATTTTAAATTTCACAAATATTACAATTTTATTTATTTTTTGATCAAATTAAATGCAGCCGTGGTAAGCATAAGAGACTTGGAAAAAAACTTTTGAAACAACCTCACATCGCAGTTTTAATAACATAAATAAATGTTAATTATGAATTTGACTTGATAAAAAGAAACCTAACGCATACATTTGATCACACATCATTTGTTTATTGCTATGAATGAGTCAGCAAGTTTATTTGTTAGTGTATGTACTGCATATTTAGCTCATTTGTGCTTGGAAAGGCTGTTTTTGCTTTGAGTTTTAGCAGGACCTTAATGCATCCCACACGCTTTTTTTCTCAGCCCTCCCAAACACGGTCTCCCTGGTCCGGTATGCCTGTGGTCAGCAGCCCACCCTCTGCACCAGGCCCTATGGAAATCGAAACCCTCCCCAGGAGCCCTGGAGGCAGCCAATCGGACAAGAGGAGGTGAGCTTCTCACAATTTTAATGCAATAAGACCTCTAAGCAGGTTAATCTGATTCCCTGCTGTTACTTCAGGGCCCCGCACAGCCAGTTAACATCACTTTGGCAGAGTGCAGCATTTGTATAAATGATATATTTGGGCTGTTGGATGCTGCTGCTGGTGTGTTGGTGAGCTGGTGTGAGGTTGTGGTGCTGGCTGGTGACTGGTGCTGAAGGTGCTTTGTGCTGTTTAGCTTTGACATTGAGCAGATGGCTGCTTCAACACAGGAGAAAACGCCTGCTGGGCTGACCACAACAAACTCTCTCTTGACGTGAAAGGCCTGTCTTTCTCTCATACTGTCTTTTTTCCCATCTTGCTTTGTCTCCCGAGGCTGTTTTGGGGGTATTATTGTGCTGTGCAGAGCTTTGCCTTAAACTTGAAATATTGAAAAGAAATTAAATCAGACGGTGGGGTGGGATTATCGTGTGAGTGTTGGATATGTTGGTCTGTCTTATGAAAATTTGATCCTCGTTCCTTAATGTTATAGCTATGTTTTGTCTAAACTTTGTTCTAGTCTGATGTTCTGAAACCCCAGTGGCCTTTTCATAAGGCAAGGTATGTACACTCCTGTTTTCAACCCTTCATAGAATCGCTTCAACCAATCAGTGCATTTCTGAGGGAGTCTTCGTGATTGGCTTTGGATCAGTTATTTTTTCCTTTGGCTGGGCAAATCAGTATCTGCATCAGTTCTTGATTCTAGTCCAAACCATCCAACCCAATCGGTGGGGTAGACCTGTGATCTCAGCTGGGAAATTGAATAGTGGGATATAACAGCAAGCTGAAATGGTCGACTTTCTGGTTTTGGTTTTGGCTTTGTGACTGTCCTGTCCTGTCTTCTCCTTCGTCAAATCTGAAACTAATACAGATAGTCTCAATACTAGTACCTGTCCTTGGCAAGTTAAAGATGAAATCAACACACAGGTGAACATCCCTTTCTGTTAATTAATTCTTATTAATTTTTATTAATTATTCTCACTAACCAAACACAACCCCCTGTCTTACATAATAAATAAGGCTAAAAATACTTTCTTGCCTTCAATTTTCTACTCAAGTATATTTTATTCTTTTGAAATCATTCAGCCCTCTTTTCTTGTCACCTTACATGTCTTACTATCTGCTTTCCCATGACCTTGCTATTTTTTTTAATAATAATAGTAACAATTATTTTATTTTAATTTATTACTTGTAATTTTAATTAGTATTAATAATAATTAATTGGTATCAGTAAAACATATAATTAATGGTAATAATTCATATTAATAGTAAAAATTTATTTTGCTTCACAAAGACTAATTCATAAATAGTAATCTATAAAAATAAAACTGTTTCAAACTAATTACACCATGAATCAAATTTTTATAAAAGTCGTTTTGCTTTTATATTTAATGTTTCTTTATGAATTTTGAAATGCTAAATATGAAAATCACATTACTTTTTGTGTATCATTAACAGTGCTCATGAAAAAAAAAAAAAAATGTTACAGAATCTTCTAGAATGTTCCCATCCTTGAAAAATTAATTAATGATAGTAGTTCTAAAATGTACCTCACCTAAATATTTAATAAAATATTGATGCTACGTGAAAATAAATAGTGCAGCAATAATCAGCACCACAGAATTATAGAAGATTTAAGTGAAACACATTTTAGTTGCATTGTGTTATTTGCTCAGTAGTTTGAATGTTAAATTATGTGAATCAACTAATTCATTAAAAGGAACATCATTTGCGAATCGGACATCTCAGATGTTTATTGTTGAATGCAATGAGGAAAGATGTTGAGAAGTGGTTCAGGAGACATTTAGCCTACATGCAATAAATTAATGCCTCCTTTCTAGATAAAATAATTTATACATTTAACTTTTTTTAGAAATTAGTTTTTTCAGTCTGGACATCTGCTCCATCTAGCCTCTCAGGCAGGTAGCTAGTGAGAAGTCTACTACAAAACTCATGTTATATTCAGTGCAGTTTTCCAAGTGAAATTTCATAACCAGGAAATGCCTTTTCTAAAGTGCTTTCGAATTTAGCTCCCTTAGCTCCTTTACCTCTTGTTTTGTCCTGTGATCTGCTCTCTACCCTTTTTCGATTTCTGCACATCAGACTCGACAGTATTCCTGTCCCTCATGCTAACACTCCCCCCTCCTCCACTGACCCATCCAGGCTTCACTCCCCCCTCAATCCCATCACTGACACCAGCGTGACCGACAGGCACCTCCCTGCACCTCCTCTCATACACGGATGCTGCCACAGCCCCTCCACCCCCGCATTCCTCGGATACAAACTGAGCTCCAGGGAACGCCAGGATAAAAGGCATATTCTCTGACTGAGATCAAGCGAGACTACCTGGGCTAAAGTCTTCCCCTCGTTTTGTCCTTCCCCTCTGAGACTGAAACCAGCCAGAGAGATGAGATAACCTTCATGGGAGAAGCCTGAAATCCTCACTGTGGCTGTATTTTAAATTAGAATGATTTGGTCATTGTTTAACCAGCTTTGTCACCCAGGAAATATCCTGTTGACATTTATTTTGGCTATGTATTTGACATTTAAGTTATGCCTTAATCATCATAACCACACTTTTACTTGATTTTTTATTTATTTATTTTTTTTAGGCTTAAGGTCCTTGCACACTGAGTCCGAAATTTCCGTATGCGTTTTTCGTATTTTTCTGTATTTTTCTGTATTTTTCCGATTTGTCATCCTTTCCTATCAAAATGCTTACTACAGATGCGAAAACCTGGTCCGATTTTTTTTTTTTTTTTTTTTTTTTTTTTAACATTTTTATGACTGACGAAAGTTTCGGAGGCAGTGTGCAAACGTGATTGACAAACGTGAGGTCGTATTTATTTTTCAACGTGCGAAAATTTTTGACTCAGTGTGCAATAGCCTTTACTATACATTTAAAACCTTTCCACAAATAGGGTACAAAGTAGGGCATTAAACTCTCAAAAATGAAGTATTTTTAGTGAAAGGATGTACATGAATTTTAAAAGATGTTGTTTGTTTTTCAAGAGGACAAGCTAAATATTAACATGAGATTTTATTTTATTTTAACAATAAACATTTATAAATAAATACTAAAACACCAAAGTGGGCAACAGTCCTACCTAACTATTTCATATAAATCTAAAAATACATTTCCTTGTTTGTGGTAAGTGCCATTATAATTATATATCTTATTTCAGTATATCTTTGTGTGATCGTAATGATCTGATTATTGAATTGTCATGAGTTCTCATTTGGTTATTTGGGCAATTAAACATTTTTATCCAGCTGACAATGTGTAGTGCAGTATACACTGTTTTTAGATTTGTCTACAGTACTATAACCAAAGGACATATGCGTCTTACATGGCTTTAAGACGTTTGATTAAAATGAACAAACAGAAGCAACTCCCCATTGCATGTTTCAGTTTCTCTTGAGGTTTTTACTGTACATTTCTGTAAATCACAAACTTTGTCATGTCTTAAGGTGAAATTGTTTTATTTTACTTGGTTTATACAGACACTGAATACTAGAAAGTGCAAAGTGGTTTTAGTCAGCATGGCAAGGAGTGACGTGTCCATTATTAAGCCTCTTTGAAAGTCAATCTCATTCTAGTCATTTATGGAATGTGACTCTGTTCCCTCCCTCATTTTACTCAGGAAGGGAAGGAATACATTGCTTTTTGTGATTCTAGTACAGGCATTACTAATGTGCGTGTGTGTGGTCTTTTAATCTAGATCTAGTGGAATGTGTGTGGTCAGTTGGAATATGACTGTTAGATAATGGTTCCGTTCCTTTTCTGTTCTTCAGTAATGACCGTCTCTACTCACTTTTGATTGTAAAGACTTGATTATGCCGTTAGGGTTGTGCAATACATCGGATATAGAAATGCATATTCATTGCCCAACCATCGCCCCAACACCCATCTGCTTTTGAGTACACTATCTTTTAGTTTTTTGAAGTTTGACTTGTCACATATTTGAAATGTGATACTGTGCTATTGCATAGCTGTAACTTGAGTCTTGGCCCGGCCTCAAGCATTTTTGTCCAGGTGAGTCACATTTGTCATATATCTACCAATGTGGACCCTGTTTGAGCAGCGTATACAGGGTTACATCCTGTAATTGACAGATGGTAATTAACCCTTTCATCCTTCACAGCATGCCCTTGGTGACTGACCTCTTGGAGACGTGCGTAGATGAGGTTCTTCGAGCCCCAGTTCCCATGGCGACAGCAGAAGAAGTGGGACCAGGTGCTGCTTATGCCACTGCCAGCACAGCCACAGAGGAGACCCTCTCTCTTACCGGTGAGTTAATACATCGCAGACACAGTGGGATGCACTGGCAGAAATTTTGGACAGTGTTTGTCTTGCATAATTTTTTTGGTCATAATTACATTTTGTTCACAACAATTATAAAAAAAAATTTACATCCAAACTATTTTATAATATACTTTATAAATGTTATACATGTGTTTTTGTAACCTGGCACAGAAAAAGAGTTTGTTTTAACTGGTAAAAAGTAAACACTAATATTGTATGCTTCAAGAATACTCCACTTCAGAATAATAAATAAAACCTGTATTGGCTAGTACCAATCCCAAATACACTACCATTCAAAGGTTTGGAGGCAGTAAGATTTTTTTAATTAATTTTTTTTTTTTTTGTTTAAGAAATTAATACTTTTATTTAGCAAGGAGGCTGTAAATCAGGGGTCACCAAACTTGATCCTGGAGGGCCGGTGTCCTCCAGAGTATAGCTCCAACTTGCCTCAACACACCTGCAGGGAAGTTTCAAGTATACCTAGTATGAGCTTGATTAGCTGCTTCAGGTGTGTTTAATCAGGGTTGGAGCTGAACTCTGCAGGACACTGGCCCTCCAGGACTGTGTCTGGTGACCCCTGCTTTAAATGAATCAAAGATGACTTAAGGAATTTCATCAAAGATTCATTAAAGAATCCTGTAAAAATGTAATACTTATTAGGCAGCACAACTGTTTTGCATCACAGGAATAAATTACATTTTAAAATATATTCAAATAGAGAACAGTTGTTTTTAAATGGTAATAATATTTACTAATAAAGTAATAAAGTCGTGGCCTAATGGTTAGAGAGTCGGACTCGTAATCCAAAGGTTGCGAGTTCGAGTCTCGGGCCAGCAGGGATTGTAGGTGCCCTTGAGCAAGGCACCGAACCCCCAACTGCTCCCCGGGCGCCGCAGCATAAATGGCTGCCCACTGCTCCGGGTGTGTGTTCACGGTGTGTGTGTGTGTGTTCACTGCTGTGTGTGTGTGCACGTTGGATGGGTTAAATGCAGAGCACAAATTCCGAGTATGGGTCACCATACTTGGATGTATGTCACTTCACTTCACTTCACTTCACTATTTCACAACAGTGCTGATTTTACTTGGTTTTGATCACATAAATGCAGTTTTGTTGAACATAAGAGACTTTAAAAACATTTTTATTAATGTTACTGACCATTTCTTTTGAATGGTAGAGTATATTGAGTATATAAATGTATATATGAAGAGTTCATTTTTATTTATTTGTTTTTTTCAGAAATCACGTTTTTTTTTTGTTTGTTTATTGCGCAATTCCAAGTAATATCAATCAAACTGCAGTTATGTTGTTTTGATTAAGTAATAATAACTTAAACAAATACAGGTAATTTACAAAATTAAAGTTCATTGAAAGTATGTTTTCTTTTACATATTAAAAGTTTGTTTTATAGCAAAAGCAGATAACAGATAAACATGTTTTAGAGTTTTAAAAAACACACATTTAATCTTTGTAATCTCCTCATATGACAATGTAGATGCCTGACAAACGTTGTTGTTGTTGTGATCATAAACTGTATGGATGTGATTACACGCAATACGGGAGCTTTTCCCTCACCATTGTAACGTGTTGCTTTTGCAAGGCTCCGTGAAAACGTTTCAGCTTTTATTTTCCTTTTTTGCCCTGAAGAAGATATCGCAGGTTCATCAAGTTCGTCGAAATTATCCATCCTCGATCACTTTTAGTCAGCTTTGACGAAACTCCTCTCAGCTAGCACGTCTTTTCAAAGTGAAAGTAGCCTTGTCACCTGACCTGAATACAGTGTGCTGATTTGCTAAAATGGGCTTCTGTTCAAAAACAACAAGGGCGCTTGTCGGCTTCTGCAGTAAAACGTGAACTCGCGATGTCTTGAAAGTGGACAATACCGACTTTTTTTGACAAAACGTGTTTAGGGTTCAGATCACGCTATATGTGAAGAATAATACACGGCAATCAGCTCTTTTTTTTTTTTTTTAAGTGGCGTTTATCGTTTTTTTGCAAATGAACTCTTCATATTTAAATTAATTATCTTTTTTTATTTAAAATAATAAATTAACATCTACATGTTTTTATGAAACAAAGTACAGCTTGCATTATTTTACTTAATATATTATTTGATTATTGTCTGTATAGTTATGGTATTTTCATATCTATTGTATGATGTGATTATCCCCAGAGTGAACATGTTTTAATCCCCGCACATGCAGATGTGTTTCCATCTGTCTTGTCTGACCTCTCATTGTTTAATGATGCTCACTGAATCTGTTCTCATCCACAGAGGCTGCAGCTAGGCTCAAGCAACTAGAGATTGAAAACACTCCAGTATCTGCTCCAGCCAGAACAAACGTCAACCTCAACATGAACAACCAGGTCAGTTCAGCCATCCGGAAGCCCCACACACACACAAGGAGAACAAAGCTTCTTATAAATGGTGTTTTTGCAATATGTCCCCCCTCCACACACCGCATCTTATTAAAGCTTGACATAAACTTTAAATACAAGGAGCAGAGATTGTGTTGGCTGCTGTGCCACTCTAACCTCAGGATGTACTTTTAAATTTAAATGCGAATAGGGAAGGTGATTACTCATGCTATTACAGCAGTCATTGATCTCTATATCTTTTCCAGCTCAGTGCCATTTAAGGTATTATGCTATAAAGAGCTGATGATTATTTCAGCCTGCCCTAGTGAAAAATAAATATACTTAATTTTATTTAAAATATATTTATTTCATGATAAGTATACTAAAAATAGATTGACATGTTTATACTAACTGAAAATACATTCTAAATGTAGTTATTTCGTCAAGCACAAACTTGGTGTACTACAAATTCATTTGTAAAATACTATACTTTTTACAAATGCATATATTCATTCATTCATCTTTAAGAAAGTACACTGGCTAGGTTCTTAATTCCATCTACAACATGTCTGAAACTTGTTAAAAGTGATTTTCACACATTCATACCCATTTAAAATAAATGGACAGAACCTTTGAAAGAGGACACCACTTCATAAGTCCAATGACATGTCCATGCTCACTCAGCTAACAACTAGTATCGATAAGGGATGAATGAAGCAACTCATCTTATGGTCCTGTCGCTGTATGAAGGCCATATAATGTAAGTCTGTGGAGATAAATTATTAATATTACATCATTAAGTAAACAAGGCCGCTGTATGAGTTCTCACCTAAGACTATGGTACAAGAGACAATATCACATTCTCTGTATTGATATTTGTTTGTTCCTTCACCCCTTAAAAGTGTCTTAAGTATTTTAATAATACGATTTTAACATCAACCTAAATATAAGATTTTTCATGCGCTCTGCATTTCACCAACAAGACTCACCAGGTATTTCAAATCTGAGAATGATGAGATTATTTTAAGATGATGCTGTGTAATTTTTTTTTTAAGATGAGACTTTATTTTTGGGCATGTCAAAGAAAATGTGAGGTATGAATTGAAACATCCAGTATGTTTCTGCTAACAGGTGCTGTAAGGGCAGAGTTTCCAAACACAACATTTGCATACAGCACAAATGTAACGGTGGAGAATTTGCAAATAAAACAATTTAATTTGTTAAATATTGAAGTAATACTTCAGTAATTTATTTTAGCTGAATCCTTTGTTGACCTGTTATGATTAAATGCACAATACAATACAATACACTATTTCAGTTCTAATTGTTGAGTATAGAAATAGTTTAGATTAAAAAAAAAAATGTGAGTTGCAAATAATTATAATAATTCATAATGATGCAGAACTTTGTATAGTTATGAACTTTACCTCTTCAATAATTTAACCACACTTCAAAAAGTGCTTTTCACAATTTTTCATGGTTGCAAAGCAGCTTTACATACATATGTGACCCTGGAGCACAAATCCAGTCATAAGTAGCACAGGTATATTTGTAGTAATAGCCAAAAATACATAATATGGGTCAAAATTATCGATTTTTCTTTTATGCCAAAAATCATTAGGATATTAAGGTAAGATCACGTTCCGTGAAGATATTTTGTAAATTTCCTACCGTGAATGTATATAAACTTAATTTTGATTAGTGATATGCATTGCTAAGGACTTCATTTGGACAACTTTAAAGGCGATTTTCTCAATAATTGGATTTTTTTTTGCACCCTCAGTTTCCAGATTTTCAAATAGTTGTATATTAGCCAAATATTGTCCTATCGTAACAAACCATACATGGAAAGCTTATTTTAAAAAGTTGACCCTTATGCCTGGTTTTGTGATCCATGGTCACACATAGAAAGTAGTTATAAAATTAAAGATATGTGAACAACATTATAGTCATGGATTTGAACTTGATCAGTAGGTTTATTACTTTAGTAGTATATTCCCAATACACTCCAGTGCACCTGTACCAACACACTTTTTTCCATTAATAGTTCTTTAATGTCCATACTAACAACGACAATTTTGCACTTGGAAATGTGGACTGCAGCTCTCTAGGCTGTCAAAATATTATGAATTATTAAACAAATTATTAATATTATCCTATACAGGCCATTTCACGTTTATTTCAACGCACCGCTTACTGTGCCTATATTAAGACTTTTCAGTGATTCGCAGTCTTTAAGTCCATACATCTTGTGCTGTCATTGATGGGGAAAAAACTGTTTACTTATAGTAGTATTTGTAACCGTATAGAAAGACTACAAAGTAACCAGTGTTTACCACAGCGCATCTCTGCTTTGGTGGCGCATCTGGTAAAGCGAGCGCACGTGTGTGGCAGCAACCCGGGTTCGAATCCAGTCCGCAGTGTTTCCTTCAGCCAATGTTCAAATGTCTGTGCCCAATGTACCACTGATGTTCTCTGGATAATTAAGTTGACTGGTATGCTGGGGGTGTTAGTAAAAGGCAATTTCTTATGCTGAGCCCTTATTTATGAAGGTTAATTTATTGCATTAGAAGCACACAATAATTGTGCCATTAGCACACTTCAAGTTTACTTGGAATGCCATTGCAATGCATTTTAAAGTCACTAAAAGTAAGGGATAGTATGACCTCAGTTTGTTATTAGTATAATATCAATGTATGTTCAACACTCTTACAGTGTAATTGAATTGCAATTATAATGTTACCAAAATACATTTAAAGTTTATGCTGAATGAATTCTGCATTTCAAAAATTAAATAAAAGTGTAGATATTTAAAGTGTACTTAAGTATACTTGGAATAGTTCCACTTTAGCACAAATAAGTATATTTAATACAACTTTAGTTGAACTTCAGCACTGCTTTTGCACAACTAAAATGCATTTAGGAAAAAATTAGTTGTTCCAATTTAGCAGACTTTAAGTATACCAATTTATATCTATAGTTCTTATCTATAATTTATATGTATAGAGAAAGAACATTCAATTCACGGGCAACAGCTCTGGTGGACATTCCTGCAGTCAGCATGCCAATTGCACGCTCCCTCAAAACTTGTGACATCTGTGGCATTGTGCTGTGTGATAAAACTGCACATTTTAGAGTGGCCTTTTATTGTGGCCAGCCTAAGGCACACCTGTGCAATAATCATGCTGTCTAATCAGCATCTTGATATGCCACACCTGTGAGGTGGATGGAGTATCTCGGCAAAGGAGAAGTGCTCACTAACACAGATTTAGACAGATTTGTGAACAATATTTGGGAGAAATAGGCCTTTTGTGTACATAGAAAAAGTCTTAGATCTTTGAGTTCAGCTCATGAAAAATGAGGGCGAAAACATATATTTTTGCAAAAACAAAAGTGTTTGTTCAGTGTATTTAGTTATACTGAAGTACATACAAATAAATTGGACTTAAGTATACTATTTTCACTAGGGTGGACTGTTTATTTAAGCAAAGAGACCGAAACACAGTGCAAACAAATTCATAATCAGAACACATGCTTTGGTTTGTGTGCAGGAGGAAGTGGCGAAACTGACAGAGAAAAGTTTGAATAGCGTGGGCAGTAGTCCTGTCCTGAACCAGCTCACATGTCCTGAGGAACTCAAGAGCAACATCCTGAAAGCTCAGGCAGAGGCAGCGCTCAAGGTATTCAACCATTGTTTATAGGCCCCTTTTACACGTCATATAAATATTCATCTCCACTCGGGCTGCTTGTCTTCCTCAAAGGAAGAGTGTCTGATTTAATGTCTACATACATAGTTTACAACCTCAACGTGTTTATGTCAGGTACTCTGAAAATGATGCATAAAGTTCTTGTATGTTTTGTAAATATTCATCTCTTTGTTTAGGATTCTAGAGATGAGCTTGGACTGACTCCAGACAAGAACTGTAACCTGCAGGAGGCAGCAACCAGGTATGATGTACACTATATTGCCAAAAGTTTTGGGACACCCCCTTCTAATGAACAGGCTTGACTACTTTAGTCATTTCTATGAGTACAAATCTTAGGGTGTATTCACACCAGGAGAGTCTGCTAATTCTACTAGTTTGGTCCACACCTGAGTGTGATTGCTCTATTCACACCTGCCCAAATGATCTGCACCAAAGGGGCAAACAAACTCTAGTTCGATTCAGTCGAACCAAACAAGACAGGTGTGAATACACCCTTAATGTTAAAGCATATAATGATATTCTAGGGAATTGTGTGCTTCTAATTTTATGGCAACAGTTTGGACAGAACCCTTTTCTATTCTAACATGACACTGCCTCTGTGTATAAGGCAAGGTTCAAAAAGAAATGATTGATTCATTCAGTGTATAAGAACTTGCCTGATCTGCAGAAAGCCAAGTCCTAATCCAAGCTGAACACCTCTGGTGCTGGTGCGACTTTAAATGCAGACCTTGAGCCAAAAACTCATCACCAAACCCCAATGACTTGTACATACACTATATGGACAAAAGTATCGGGACACCCCCTTCTTTAGAACAGAAAAAGGCAATAACAAAACCGTGGCAACAATGATGGAAACATAATTCATGTATTTAAAAAATTGTATTTCCATCTCTGTTGCAACAGTTTTGAAAGTGTTTAAAATGACTGTACTACAGTTTTTGGCTCAAGGTCTGCATTTAAAGTCACACCAGAGGTGTTCGGCTGGGATTAGGACTTGGTTTTCTGCAGACCAGTCAAGTTCTTATACACTGACTGAATCAATCTTTTAAAAAAAAAAATGTTTAACCTTGCCTTATACACAGAGGCAGTGTCGTGTTAGAATAGAAAAGGGTTCCGTCCAAACTGTTGCTATAAAATTAGAAGCACACAATTCCCTAGAATATCATTATATGCTTGAACATTGAGATTTGTATTCATGGAAATGACTAAAGTAGTCAAACATGTTCATTAGAAGGGGTGTCCATTACTTTTGGCAATATAGTGTATTTGTCTTGCTGTAACAGTTGGGCACAAACATTTACATTGTTATATAGTTATTTAAAATGATATTTTAATAATGAAAAAATGTGAATGGTGGGTGGTAATGCCTGTCTTTCTCTTAGCAGACTGATGGGTCGTGGGCGTATGGGCAGCACATCCTCTCTGCCAGTGAGTGGGAGAGCGGAGCGCCAGGAGTCCTGGGACCTGCTCAAGCAGCCCGGCCTGCTGCCCTGCTCTACCAGCAGGTGAGACCACAGCACGCAAAACCTACTCCAAGTACAGTGAGAAGATTGTACTACAAAGAAGAATTGCTTTGTTTGAGTGTGTGGATTAAGACACAGTAGGGCCATGTGAGTGAGCCTGTGGGCCTGTAATCCTCCTGAGACGGAGTCTGAGGCAGTGGAGCACAAGCAGGCAGGCAGAAACTGGGGCACACCCAGATTAAAGGGGCCACCTGGTCCTCCCATCAACAAGCCAGGACTTGTTTTATTTCTTTTGTACAGTATATGATCTTACACGTCCATTCAAAAAAGAGTTTTTTTTTTTCCCTTTTATTCAGCAAGAACTCATAAATTGATGAGAGGGACAGTAAATACATTTTAACTGTTAAAAAGATTTTTATTTCAAATAAATGCTATTCTTTTAAATAATAAATGGACAAAAATTTTAAGCAGCACAAATGTTTAAGATGTTTGTTACAGTTAGAATTAAATATTTTATGCTGTTGTTGTTATTTTTTTGTAGGATTAAACCAAATAATATATCCTGCCATATCTGTCCTGTCCTGTTCACTCCAAACTTTTGGAAAAATTTTCAAAAATTATTGCAATAAGTAAATTAAACAAAACAAGCCTTTATTTTGACCCTTTTTGTTTCATTGCGACATTGAATTTTACATTATTGTGTGAGAATTTGTGCGAAAAACAATACAATGCTACAATGTTACAAAAGTTTCAGCATTGATGACTAAAAGTAATAAGATGCTTCTTGAGCTCTAATTCAGCATATTAGAATGATTTCTGAAGGATCATGTGACACTGAAGCCTTGAGTAATGACTGCTGATAATTCAGCTTTCCCATCACAGTAATAATGGCTCCTGAAATATACATTTTGCACTTTAAAATATTAAAATGGTAATATAATAATAATTTGCAAGAATAGTTTGTAATAATATTTTGCAATATTATTGTTTTTACTGTATTTTTATTCAAATAAATGCAGCCTTGGTAATCACGACAGACTTTCTGACCCTTTTCAACAGTAGTGTACGTTACCTACTGAGAATTTTTCCAAAGAGGTAGAACAAATTTGTGCACTTCTGTGACCTAAAAGCTAGACTGAGATGCTTCGGTTGCTACTTTAAAATAAATTATAAATTATTTTATTTTTCTAATTGACAGCATTTCACAGATCATGTCCATGTCCTAGTATTGAGGCCAGAACATTCCTTAATATAGCCTGTGATTAAAAGCTCACTGTTGCCATCTAGTGTCAACTGTTGATATGTAATTACAGATGGGTCATATGGCTGTGGTCTGCCTGGAAACATGTTCTTATGTAACCACATGTACTCAAGCCACAGATTGACAGCACGATTAGCTGTGTACACTGACCTGCAAATGTTCAGCTCTGATAGTCACACGATAAAATAAACATATGTCAAATGAGTGCCTTAATGTGTAAATTAAATTTAAATTTTTTTTTTTTTTTTTCAGTTTAACATCACATTTACAATTTAGATGTCTGTAGAAACATTATGTGACTGATGGTTAAAATTATATACAATATGAAAATTAGGTATTATGGAAAGGAACCAAAGATTAAATTATAATTCACTACTATTGCCTACATCAGATGCTCAATTTGTAGACACCAAAATTATGGGTTTGATTCACGGGGAACAGACACACTGGCAAAATCAGCTGCCAAATGTGTAAATAATTTGTACCTTTACAATGGTACACATTTTGTCAGGACTCTCTGGAAGGCTGCTCCGTTCTGATGGGAAGCTGTCCGAATGCGCGCACACACACACACAAACCCATAATCAACAGTAATCACAAAGTGACCCCAAGTCATTTCCTCAAACACTTCATAAGAGGTGTTCATAAGGTTTCATTCAAGGGTGAACATTGTGATTTCCTGTGTGATTTCCTTTGAATGAACACTAATGAATAGCTTGAGAGGTGCTTTGAAATGCTCAAAGGTTTTCAATGTCTTTGTGCTCATTTCCAGTGCTCAAAATCAAAAGGTTTGTGTCCAGAGCTCTTCTCAGACATGCTTCATCACTATTGAAAAGATCTGAATACTATTTTTTTTTTTTTTGGTCAGGAAAGAGGGACAAGAACATTTTCATCCACAGCTACAGCCACCATTGTTTTATCATATATAGCAGCTTCAAGATTCAGTCAGGAAAAAAGACTTGAAGTGCATTTGTTCATGAAAGTGCTCATTCAATTAATTGTCTGTCCTCAGCCTGGAAGAGAACGCAGATGACTTCATCTCTTCTGTGCCGCTTCTGTCATCAGATCCAGTGAATGAAGCCCAGTCATCCAAGGTAACCAAGAAGTGGCTTAATGTCATTCCAGCTGCTGGCACACTGTAACAAGAGTCCACAGCAGCTGTCAATATATACACCATCATTTACTCACTCACCACTGAAACATGCTCTCCTTTATAGGGAAAATAAATCCAGCACAACATCACTTTTATTTTCTTTGGCTGTCAAACATTCATAATAGTGTGTTGAGGTTTTGCTGTTTACTCAGTGGTTCATCAGGATTGTCAATAGAGTGCTGCAGGCATGACAACCCCTAGTTAACATCCCCCTAGTTCCCTTGACAAAAAGCCAAGAGGAATTTTTCCCTTGGCTTTTGGATTATTGCAGAAGGATATGTGACCAATACATTTGTATTGTATTGAAATGTTTATCATGGTAATCCTCATAAATGACCACAAATTTTGTAAATTTTGAAGCCTAAATACAATTGCCAAAAGTAAAAAGCTAAAGTTAGGCTATGAACAAACTACACCAACACTATGCAACAGTTAAAAATTTAAACGTGGGGAAGTTTACAAGATTGTGTCTATAAGCACAAGAAGGCTATAAAAGCAGACTCCTGAGTAGATTAGATTTCTTGCTTTGCATGAGGATGTTTAATGTCCATGACAACCTCTGTAGTCCCGTTTAGCTACTTGTTAGCAGCTGCCTTTTTCAAGACGCATAAAAGCTTTAAAAAAAATCACAAGTGGTTTATTACTGAATTTATTGTGTTGTAGAGTAAAACGTGGTTGACCTTTTGTTAACCATACACCTTACTTCAGGCATATAACCAAAACCCCATTGACTTAGGGATGATGGAACTCAAAGTGCACTTATTTCCGTGTTTCAGTATTTATGCTGCCCTCACGTGCTATCGGAAATTTCCTATTTCCCACTTATGAAGTCGTGATTACGAGCTTGTCGTATTCAAGTGCTTTAATGTCGGAAAGATTAAAATGTAGCATACCATTGGTTGACAATCATATAAACATTCACCGCACTATACATGCAGTTTGCTGACAATTCTGGAATTTCGTTCAAATACATGCTTATTTCACTGCTTTTAAAATATACAATATGCTTCACATGATCATTCATATCTAGCCTATAAATACACTACTTTAGCGACAAGACAAAAGGATGTAGTTGTTGTGAGAACAGCATTGACAGCAGCAATGGTTGTCCCCTCCACCATGTTTAAAGTTTATGACCCGCCCAACTCGGAAACTCGGGTATCAAAATTATTTCTGAATTTCTCAGTAGTAAATACGACTTGAGAGGCCATTTATGTCCAATTTCCGATTAGGAAACTAGGAAACTCGTATTTACGATAATTCCTATAGCACGTGAAGGCAGCATTATTCCTGCAACACAAAACTATTATGACTATAATATTAAGTTAATGAAACCATCAAAAAAAAAAAAAAAAAAAATCATAATAGAAACTTGATGGTCGGTTCTTTGGACTTGGGACACTTTGCATTCACCTCACAATGCCACATTTACTATTTACATATATTTTTATCCATTTATGTTAAATATTAAAGGTTTTTGTTTTCAAATAATTACAAAAGCATCACTTTTTGTGATGTCTTGCCGGCATTGACAGGAAATGCAGATCTAGTCATTGAATGTGCTTTTGGTTGGCTTACGCTTTAGAGCATGTGGCTTTTTACAATTCAGGTCAAAGTTCAGGATCCTGAGCCGCTGACAGCCCCTCAGACTGATAACCTGATAGACTTCACAGACCCCATCCCTGTAGTAAGTGCAGCACTGCAGCTCACGATATGCTTGTAATGCTTGTAGTAAGCAAACGTTTGGCTCTATAATTGACTATGGCACAATAATGCCTGTTCTCTCTAGGTGTTTTTACATCGTTGAAGTATTAATATTCTATTAAAATATTTGATTTGACACAGATGCCAGCTCCCAAACCCACAATCACTCCTCGATGGATCATTCCAGCTTCAACACCTACAGTGAGCTGACCTCTTTAATCATTTTGATGAAGATATTACATGCAAATCAAATCTGATAATGGATTGACTGAATACTCTGAATATGATACATTTAGTATGATTTAACAGTACCTCCAACTGACTGTAGAGTTTAGACTCCAGACACAGATCCATGCATCACTGTAGAAGAACAGCAACTTTATCTAAGCGGATGCCTCTTCATATTTCTCTGTAGATGCACTCTGTAGATTTATAGATTTAGAAGAAGCTTTCATATTGCAGTAGATGATGTTGACTCACTATCAAGCCGCATGTTCAGTGGAGTGTACATTTTCATTACCCTCACTTCTCACATCTCTAGTAGTTGATTTAGTGACTGACTGTCCCCCTGCTTCCTCTCTCGCCTCTAGCAGTCTGGCACCTTTACTAACGGCCTCCTTGACTGTACAGCAAAGATGTCATCATCTCACCATCCTGAAGGGGCTGCTATTTCCTCACTCCCCCATCTCTCTCACGCTCACAATGTGGTTGCCACAAGGTTTGTTTAATCCCTGCTCCATTACCTTTATCTGCTCTGTTGTGGGCAGTTGTCCTACTGTTGTCCTAAGCAATCAGATTTACCATTTTCAATTTAGTACCACTCAAAAGTAGTAGTCCATTTAATTAAATCTACTAGCACTCAAAAGTTTGGGGTCAGTAAGAATTGTACTTATGCTCACCAAGGTTTTATTTGATCAAAAATACAGTAAAAACAGAAATACGGTGAAATACTGTTACATTTTAAAATAACTGTTTTCTGTTTTGATGCACTACCATTTTTTTATTATTATTATTATCTTCCGCTCACCAAGCCTGCGTTTATTTTATCCAAAATACAGCAAAAGCAGTAATATTGTGAAATATTTTTAAAAGAACTGCTTTCTATTTGAATATATTGTAAAATGTAATTTATCCCTTCGATCAAAGCAAAATTTTCAGCATCATTACTCCAGTCTTCAGTGTCACATGATCCTTCAGAAATCATTCTAATACGCTGATTTGCTATGCAAGAAACTTTAATTATTTAAAACAGTTTAGTACTTTTTTCAGGATTATTTGATGAATAGAAAGATCCAAAGGTCAGCATTTATCTGAAATAAAAAGCTTTTGTAACATTATACACTATACCATTCAAAGGGGCAAGAAATTATAGAAATTAATACTTTTATTTAGCATGGATGCTTTAAATTGATCACAAGTGATGATAAAGACATTTATAATGTTACAAAAGATTTCAATTTAAGATAAATGCTGTTCTTCAGAACTTTCTATTCATCAAAGAAACCTGAAAAAATTCTACTCGGCTGTTTTCACCAATAATAATAATGTTTTTTGAGCAGCAAATCAGAATATTAGAATGATTCCTGTGACTGCAAAACTGAATTTTCAGCAGCCATTACTCCAGTCTTCTTTTTTTTCAGGATTCTCTGATTTTTAACATAATAAATGTCTTTAATGTAATTTTGGATAAATTTAATACATCCTTGCTGAATAAAAGTACTTTCTTAAAAAAAGAAAAATCATACTGACCCCAAACATTTGAACAGTAGTGTGTTTTTGCATGCAACATATCACTTTCCAACATACCAAAACAAAACTAAGGTTTAGGTCCAGCAGAAATGGCTTTAAATCCAAACACTGAAGTGTTGTTTTTTTTTTCTTTTATCTTTTTGAGTTATGTTTGTTCTTAATTCAGATTCTGATTGTAACTGCCAAATGCTGAATTGATTTTGACAGTATTGTGGCTCACCCAATCAAGGACGACAACCACAAGCCCAAAGGTCTGCTGACCACTGAACTCTGAGAGCGAAGCCTTGAGCACATGCCCAGCACCTGTCACTGGACCATCAAAAGTTTTCCTACATTCCAGTCAAACACATTCCAGTGCCCCGACAATGGAAGCACAGACAACTGGACTCTGGGCATGCATGGGGTTGCAATTTCATCTTCAAGAATGCTGGCTTTTGACAGATGGCATCCGCAAACCCAGATCTCAGCGCTAATGACCAAGAATAAAAGTATTGAACTCTGTTTCAGTGCACAAAGGGCTAACAACAAGGTCCAGTGTTTGGGGACCACCATTCCTTTTATAACTTTTATACCTCTTTTGAGTGACTCTATACAGCCCTTGGGTGTAGCAGAAGCACATGAATGACCCAGTCCTGTGTTGTGATGGATGTTTAATCATCTAGAATGTTTGATCCACCTGCTGTCCACTTCCCGTTCAGATCTTCTCTGATTGGATGACTGTGAAAGAGCTTGTGAACCCCCTTGGATCACAATGCATGCGTTTTTAGAACTGGAGTAGTTTTTCCTACAGAAATTCTATTTTTTAATCTTTTTTGCCTTTCTCTTGCTCTGCTTTCTATGTTTTTATGAAGTAGCTGCATTCATTATTACACTTTTAAGTACTGTATTCTAAACTGCACAGTTGTTAGAGCACTATTGTGTAGCTTTGGGCAACTACAGTCATGAACTCACTGAGCCAAGATTTGCTGTTTGAACGTTTTATCAATGCTGTTTTTATCCAAACATAGTAGTTATGACCTGCCTTATTTGAATAGCTCATATAAGATTTTAAATATACATGGACATATTACAACATAACATGTTACTACAGTGTAATTTGTCATCTACTGTGTTTATTTGAAATATTTCACTGGGTGTTCTGTGTAGTGTGTAAATGCAGTTCTTAAGTGTGCTTCACTGTGTTGTATTAGATGTTATGCGAGACACAGGAGCAGCTGAGACCTTTGTCACCCACTGGCTCATACTATATCAAAACTGCGAAAGACTTGGACCATGTAAACAAACTAAAATGTTATTCACTGTGATACAATGAAAGAAAAAAAAAAAGTTCCACAAGCATTTGCTGCTATTTTTCAGAATACTGAAAAGTACATAATTGGTATAATCACTGGATCTGAAATCACTGGGATGACATGTTTGGAGGTCAAATTTGAAGTTATTATTGTAAATAGTTATTCGTCGAATTTCTTAAACTTGTTTATATGGTCTACCTGTTTTGATTTGCTCTGTCTTTAGTGGAAGTGCTCAATCACAGAAGGCAGTTGTAGCTGGAATCCGTTGATATGCTAATCATTTTGTTCTCCAAGTCTCACACTGTAGGCTTATTTACATACAGTATATTAATGATCTGTAGATGTCACAGCAATGATCCGTTTATATCAATACACTGACTGTAAGCCTTGTCATTTTGTATAATGTGATATTCCACAAGTAAAAGATATTTTAACATTGTTATTGGACCAGTGCTTTTATGTGCATGCAGCGTGTGTGTATATAGAGAGAGAGAGAGAGATACTATTGAATTGAATCTTAATCTGACTGAAATGGAGGTTTTTATTATTATTATTATTAATTTGGTCATTTGTTTAGATGTTACAGCTTGCTATTTATCCACTAAATTTGTTAAAATAGAAAAAGAATGAATGGCTTACTTAATAGTTTGTTGGCATCATTTTTGCCTTTCAATTCCTTGCTTTAAAGCAATAGATGATTTTAAAATACATGTTGCTGATATTTAGTAACTTCCTTGCCTTGCCTTTAGTAACTTCAATGAACCTTATGCACTTGACAATGATTGTACTTTAGGTTTAGGACTAAACTGTAATGGATTTGATCAGGAAGAAGAAACCTTACACCAAGATGTGCAAAAGGAAAGAATTTCGTTCAGGCTACGTGTACTACGATATTTCCAAAGGAAGAATATGTAATTGTGACGATAAATAAATACATAAAAATCCTTACTCTGCAATGAAAAAGTTGTGGTCATAACCTCATGCCTTTGTTTGATTGAACAAACGACGCTGTCACTTCCTGGACTGCCATGGATGTATCCAGATGTAGGAGCATACTTGCTAGGTTATTCTGTTTGTAAGTTTGTCATATTGTCTGTTGAAATGTTTCTCCTGGCAGTGTGGCAGTGGAGCAGCAGGTGGAGCCAGAGATCTTCACGAGTCAAACAGGATCAAACTTAAGTCCTCTAGCAGAAACAATTGCAGATAACTTTTTTTTACTGCATATTTATACTTAATTACTCATATTATTTTATTCATATATAATCATAAAAAAATAACTTGTTTGATTTATTCCTGGTCATAATGAAACTACAGAGTCAGTTGCTTAAAAAGACCTAATAGAAAAGATACAAAAATTGTAATACGTTAATAATAGACAGATCATTTAAACATTTAGTTCCAAATAAATTGCGGTAGCACTTTATTTTTTTTTTAGGTGTCCATAATACAGTGTAATTACCTAGTTAAGTATTAATAGTAGCCACTGTACTCACATGAAACAAAATGTATTTACCATGTAACTAAGTTATGGAACAGCCTGTAATTACAGTTTGTAATTATGTACAAGTAATAGGCAGCTACTGTTACGCATAAGTGGCAGACCGAGTCTGTTACACACGTAACCAAAAGATTGTTACATATGTGTTGCAGACTTTATACAACGTAATTTTAAATGTAAGTACACAGACATAAGCTACTTAAAATAACGTGCATCAAGATTGTACTTAAGTGTACTTCATGTGTATCTATACTGTACACCTTATCCAGCTGCACCTTAGTTTGATTTAACCCACCAGTACACAGCTAAAATACATGTAATACATTTCTAATTGCATTACAATTTCATAATATTACACAAACATAAGCTACTTAAAGTGTATCAAGATTGTACTTAAGTGTACTTCATGTGTATCTATATCTGGCTGCACTTTAGTTTGATTTAACCCACCAGTACACAGCTAAAATACATGTAATATATTTCTAATTGCATTACAATTTCATAATATTACACAAACATAAGCTACTTAAAGTGTATCAAGATTGTACTTAAGTGTACTTCATGTGTATCTATATCTGGCTGCACTTTAGTTTGATTTAACCCACCAGTACACAGCTTAAATACATGTAATACCTTTCTAATTACATTAAAATTACAGAATATTACACAGGCATAAGCTACTTAAAATAAAGTGTATCAAGATTGTACTTAAGTGTACTTCATGTGTACCTATACTGTACACCTTATCCGACTGCACCTTAGTTTGATTTAACCCACCAGTACACAGCTAAAATACATGTAATACATTTCTAATTACATTACAATTTCATAATATTACACAAACATAAGCTACTTAAAATAAAGTGTATCAAGATTGTACTTAAGTGTACAAGCTGTGTAACAGACTCGGCGTGTTACGTGTGTAACAGTAGCTGCCTATTACATCTACATCATTACAAACTATAATTGGGTCATTCTTCATTTGTGGTGGCAAGTGGTATCCCTCTACTTTACAACAGTTGAAATAAACTTTAAATACCAATAAATCATAAAATGTTTGTATTCTGTAGGGTAAACACAATTTGTGCACTGTTAATAGTTAAATATTTTAGTTTTAAAATACATATTTAATTGAGTTTTAGAGATTGCATTTGTAACAAAATATGGATGTTCCCGCCTTACCTTAGAGAGATATCATGGAATGTAATTGCAACAATATAACATTTTAACACAAATAAAATGGTTATATTGTGAATATAGATTTTATTTAACATGTACAATTTTATTCAATTGTTTAAAAAAAATACATATTTGTTATGTTTAAGAAAAACGTTGTGTCCCCCAAATTCATGTTGTGGTGTTACAACAATGGAATAATTTTTAAGAAAAGGGAGAATTCTATTTGGACTACTTCCTGTGTAAATGTCACTGCAGGTGCTGGATAATCTGAGGGGTGCATGGGGAGTACATTCTTTCTTATTCATTTTCTTAAATTTAGCTACATTTCTGACAATTTCATGTGTCGCACTTTATCAGTGTCTGTGGTGTTATGTTGATAACTTGCAGATCTGACATATTTTAATCAAAATTTTGATAAATACATACTTATTAATATTTCCAAAATGTCCCCTGATCTTGAAATCATCATGATGGCAGCCTCCATTTTAGAAAAGTCTGGATTTAGGCTGATTTGTCTGTGGTGTTACTGTCTTTTCTGGTAACACCACAGAGCTAGTAACTTGCGATATAAAGTCTGTGGTGTTACTTCAAAATGACATAGAAATAAGTGGCTGTCACCAGTGTTTGATTGAAATTATTTGAAACTCAAAATGTTCTTAAGCTTTCATTTGAATGGATATAGCATATAATTTTAAATGCATAGCAATATATTTTATTAGAAAAAAACAAACAAGCATTTTTACAAATTCTGCCTCTCATTTGCCACCCCAATTAAAGAATGACCCAATTACAGGCTGTTTCATAACTTAGTTACATGGTAAGTACATTTTGTTTCATGTAAGTACAACGGCTACTACTAAATACTTAATTAGGTAATTACTCTGTATTATGACACCTCAAAATAAAGTGTTTCCTAAATTGCTTACAGCAGACAAGTAAACTTGTTCATCTGAAATCAAGGCACAAATGTTACCGAAGGAATTCAGTTTAATTGCATGATTTTATTTTATTTTATTTCATTTCATTTCATTTCATTTCATTTCATTTCATTTCATTTCATTCAATACTACTCGAAGCCCCAGTTATTAACCTGCTCGTTTTTCTAATTAGAAGAACTGCTGCTAATGCTTTATTTCTCAGTCAATTTAATCATTGTTTTGGCAATTCCCCTGTAATTCAGATCGTGACCACAGAAGGCGCAAAGTCTCTCTTTCAATGGGCTGCTCTTTAATAATGACATTGCATCTGGACAGGAAAATTGGCGTCAGTCCATTGGAAGTTACGAGGCAAGTTTCTCAAATTTTCGGCATTCGATAGCGGTCTGTGTATTTATTATATATTACATTTTAAAAATTGTGTGCACTTACGCAGTAGTGTTTGGAATTGAGCATGAAGCGCTTTGGCATATTGTCGTTACTGTTTTTCTCTTTATTTTCCCCTAGTGTGAACAGCACAGCGTAAGTTACAGTGGTTCCCTCACTTCTCTAATTAATTATGTTCTTGTTTATTATTAGCCAGCATAAGTTGATGAGCCGTGAGGGAGGTGGCTTCGCGTTTACTGTTGCCACAAGCACAGCTCACATCTTTTAGTTGTGCGCCTGACGCGCGCTGGACCGCACAGTCCTTCTGTCCACGAGCGACTTCAGAGAGAACTACCGAGCGCACGCTTCAACTCAGCCGAGACCCATTCCAGTTGCGCATTTCAGCTTTATTCGGTACTAAGCAGTACTTCATAAAACACATGGCATGGTGACTGAGAGGAACGGAGGAATTCTCTCTCTCGGCGTCTTCAGAGGAGATTCAGCGTTGAATGAAACTGTGCAAAATTACCTGTCAAACGCGCAAATGTGCGGAGTGTCGAGAAAGTAGAGCCGTTTAATCGACTATCAACAAACTTCTGTTGCTTTGACTGACATTGGCAAGTCATGGCATCAGTGTCGTGGAGACACGCGCTTTTCTTCTTGCTAGTTGGTAAGTTGAACTGGTTTGTCCTGTTTATGTCTGCATTTCAACTTATTTCTGGAATTTCATACTGACTGTAAAACGCCCAAGACAGCTAACAAATCAGGACGTTTGTTTGTTTATCTGTTGGATTGGTTTGATAGTGGTCAATGGGAAGTATCTTAGTAAGATGAGTGAGAAGTCCAGTGTTTTTTTAGCAGTGGTTTTGTAGGTTGGATTCATACAAATACAAACCTGTTAATAATGATTGTAAATTTTATCCTCCAACCAAAAATATAACATTTTTTTTCTGTAGCTCTCAGGTTAAAAAGTGAACACACTATTCAGGCAGCTATATAATAAAAAATGATTTTGTGTTCTTTGGACAAGGGTAATGCATTTTTAAAATAAATGGGCATTAAGTTTGGACAATGATTTTTAAATATTATATTTATACAGTTGATTATAATATTTACTAGCAAAAATGGGTTTAATATTTTTGTATGTTATGGTGCATTCAGTTAAATTAGACCATTGAGATGATTAGAATTTGAATTAATACCTTTTACAATTTTGTTGTTTAATTTTTCATAATTTCATAAATGTTTTACTGTTTAAATTTTGCCAAAAAGTCTATAATATGCTATTTGATGGCAGGTACCATGTGATGTGGCAACTTACTCTGATATGGTGTGATAGCAATGCAAGTATAGCTAGCATTTTAAATAATTAGATTTTAATTATATCCTGGCTGTAATTTACTGTAATTTTGAGAAAAAAACAACAACAAAAAAACCCTGTAATATTTGTACGTAGAACACAAATGCTCTTATCCCACTTAGTCTTTTTCATAACAATACACAGAGGTTGGAAATTTTGCTGAAAGTGAAAAATCCATAAGTGACAAGCCCGCCCACATATGGGTCAATTATCTAATTTTCTGATTAATAATGCATGGCAACCTCCTTCTGTTGGAAAGAATTCATTTCACACTTACCTTAACAAGCTCGCTGAGCTGTGCTGAGCGTGACTAACAAGCTACACTCCGTTTGCCTTGATTTCCTGTCACCGTTCAATTGGGATTTCTATATTTACTCTACAAAGATTCATGACACACTTTCTTAGGAAGAATGTCCATAAAGAATTTTAATGCAAATATGAGCGATTCATTGTTGTGAACTGACCTTACTCTCAGTCAAATAATGCACACATATGACTCTTGCTTTGTGACAGTGACAGACAAGTATCTGTCTCTCTGAAAGAGAGGATGCTGATGGATTCAAGTAAGAGAATGAAGCTTGTGTAACTGCAGAGAAATATTTAATCAGTCTGTAGAAATATGTAACTCTTGAATAAACACTTCTGCTCCAGTTAAGCCTGCTGTGAGCGTCCTATAAAATATGTAGATTTAGCAGAGGAATCTTCTGGGTTTAAAACAGCATCAAGAAGTGAACTCAGGAGGAGTGTATGTTAACTGATCTCTGAAATTAAGTTTGCTACTCTTTAAAAGTATGCAAATAAAAAATGAGATATGTAAGCTTGATTTGATGAGTTGCGTTTCAGAATAGGTCATAATGCAATATGTGTTCCAACAATGCAAGTATGTGTTGCATTTTCACCGGGTCTGCAAAGGGCCCTATAATGGATACTACAGCATATAACTAGTTTCATGACTAATAACACAGTTTAGAGACCCTGTCCTGTCCTGTCTTCTTGTTTCTTTCCTTTAGTTTTACTATATCCTTTGCTTTTCATATTTCCTTAACCTTTCCTTTTGAATTTCTCCTTTCATTTTGACTTCCTTTTCTTCTTCCTTTACATTTTTCAGTCCACTTTATATTAGGTGGCCTTAACTACTATGTACTTACATTTAAATTAATCATTTGGTACAATGCACTTATTGTGTACGTACATGTTTTTGCATTGTACTTATATTTAAAAAAAATACCTATATGTCATTACATCTGTAATTAATTTCTGTAATTACATTCATAATTACACTGTTGACCCTTCCCTTACACCTTAACCCACCCTTAAACCTACCCAGACCACCAAACCTGTCCCTAACCTTTCCCGTATCCCACCTCAATAGCAGCAAAAGTGTTTTGCAATACAATATGACCACAATAAGTACATTGTACTTATTTTTTGATGTAAGTACATAGTAGTTAAGGCCACCTAATATAAAGTGTGACCCATTTTTCCTTTCCTTTCCTTTCTTTTCCTTTCCATATTTCCGTTCCATATTTTTGTTTGTAGTTTCTTTTCTTTTGCTTTTTAAATTCTCCTTTCCTTTCATGTTCTATCCTTTTTATTTCCCTTTGGTTTTTCCTTTTCATTACAATTCCAAATATTAATTTCCGTATACATTTCCTCTTCTTTTTCATTTAATTTACCCCTTCCTTTTTTCCCTTTCCTTTCTTTTCCTTTCCCCATTATCGTTCTTCCTTTTTAGATGACTCCTAACCCACTTTCTTTATGGATGGCTATATCCATCTTGTCCTTCAGATATGCACCAGGGGAGTCTGACAAGTCCCAGGATATTGATGGCATCATGACTGTTAACTGCTAGCACAGAGAAAATGGTGGCTTCATGCTGTTGTTGCGAGCCAGGATAAATGTCAAGCACACTTTTCAAAACCAAACAAAGCTTTCATTGTGTTCCAGACCAGAATTGTGCTCTATCCCACCAAGAGTCATTGCTCTGACAATCTGACAATTGAAAGTCTACCACATAAAACACTAAATACAGTCAAAGACACTTTAGCGGAATGAAGGGGAGCACAAGGATGTGTCCTATACAGTTCTCTAAATACAGATTAGCACGGTGCATTTCTCTGATTGAAGTGAATAACCTGATGGCAGTGGGCGGGGAGATCTGGACAGCCGTAACAAGTGAAGAAGAATATATGGCTGCTCTATTTCTTTGCGCTTGTCAGGACCGCTTTGCATTTCATTCTCAATGTACTGCCTTAAGCAGTTCTACCCTTGAAATAATTCAGTTTACTAGGTCTTGAATCCAAGTTCATTAGTGAGCATTGTGTGCAAAGGATTTAGTGGTAAATGATTATGGAATTTGTTTTACCAACGGAGCGTTTGGAATTACATCCAGAGGGCTGCTGGACCAAACTAAGCATGCTTGATCGCGTATAATGGCTGCTGGAGCTGAACACAACAAATGTATCCATATTTCTGATTAGAGCTGACAGTCTAGACATGTAGCATAATCTGAATATTGACTTTGATTTCCTGTCTTAAAATCTTGACGTGAGAAATGATATTTTGTAATCAAGCTGAAAGAAAAGTTGCTTTTTATGCTCTTCATATACTTAGATGACCTTTTTGTATCATGTTTGACCATCATGTTGGATCACGTCCATCAGCAATCGTATTTTGTGGAAAAGTGCGATGCGTGACCTATTTGACCAGCATTCAGAATACAGTATTGGAGATTTGAAAACAAAAGCACAGTTAAACACACAATGTAATATCAAAACTTAATGGGGTTACCTCAATTGTTATTTTTTTTAATACATTTTTTATACATTTTTTAAAAATAAAGATATAGCGATGACATTCAGCAGGAGTGTAGAGCTGTAATTCATTTGGATAGCAGCATAGCTCAATGTTTGGTTTTAGGATGATTTGATAAGATAAGTTCACATAAAAATCTCTGACGTTTGATTGCAGATTTAAGGACACACATTAAAGTTTACTGGAGTCTTTTGTCTGGAAAAACTCTGAAAAGCAGGAGGCTCAAGTAAAAATCTCATTCTAATCTCCAGCTTGGAGAAGATTTTTATTTTTTTTTTAATACAGGGTGGCATGGGCATTGAATCCTAGCTCTTGGCCGCTGATCATATAAATAAAAACAGGCAATTTGTGCGCCAGCCCTGGCCCTTGAGAAGAATTTAGCATTTGTTTCGCTCCAAAATACAAGTGGCTCTTTGTTTAATGCTTTAAGAAACAGGTGTAGCACTGAAAAATACAGTTAATATTTGATTTCGAACCTGTCGCGTAATGTCAGCAGGGAATCATCACGCTGGAATGTGAGAGCGCTCTCTGCAGCGTTGCTGGGATGGAGCTCCTCCCTGCATTAGCTGATTATTCATTATGCAGATCGAGTTACCCTATAAACTGTGTTGCATCGCTGTGGTATAAATTAGTTTTAAAGGAAAATAAGAGCTAGATTGATTCATCTACTCAATGGCAGGCTTGAGCTGAAGGCTCAGCAGGCCCCTCTTATCACGCGGGGGGACAGACAACATGGCACTGAATGTGCTGTGAAGTATCATTCTGGGGTCCTTGGTGTGCTTGTCTAAAGAGACAGTCAAAGCAGCGTCGGACCCCATGCAGTGTTTTTAAGACCTCTCTGACAGCAGGAGCTCAGGAAACAAGATCTTTCTCGGCCCCTGAGTGACATTGGCATCTCAACCGCAACTACTTGCTGCCGAGTTGCAAACCAACACTTGAGCGAGTCAACAAAAGCATTCATTTTAGATTCACATGAGCTCCAAAGATATTTTTTCATAATACAGTAGACCTCAAAAATCAAGGGAAACTTTCCATTGGGTGACCCTGCTAAAGATATTACAAATATTTTTTTAGTGTCTAACAAATTGAAACGTATAATATATTTTAAAAAATATTATAAGAGCATTAAAAGAAAATTTCTGACATCAAAAAAACAATTTTTTTTTGACATCACAGTTATTGGATGGCTTGATTCTGTTTATATAGTTGCAATCTAAGTAATTCAAACCCCAAAGGTTACATTTTGTAGATAATCTTTGATTCTTAACTGAAATCTTGGCCCATTCCTCGCTCAAAAAGCTTGCAGATCACTGAAAATCTTTGGTTTTCATGTTGCCACTGCTTTAAATAGTAGATTAAGGGTTTTTCTCAGTTGCTTTGATCAAACATTTTATTCCCCTTGATGATATATATATATTTTTTTTCTTCAAGGTTTTCTGGTACAACACATTTTAAACTCATAAGGCTTCCAGCTGTATATCTAGGAACTTTTAAGGGTTTGTAAGTCTTCTTGTAGCCATAGACTTTCAAATATAATAAAACAATGTATTCACTATAGCTTTGTGAGAGCTCTTTTGACTTGGCCACTTGCTACTCAAATTTAGCACATGCATCGGCTAAATTTATGGATGTGTAACAGCTCAAGCTAATTATGTCTTGTTATAAGTATTCTGATGCAAACAAACAAATTATCTTATTTTCTTTCACAGCTGAATGCTGGTGCTTGATATAAAGTGCATTTCAATTGCTGCCTACAACAGATTACAGTGAAAGGTGTCGATTAACTCTTACAGCAGTGAGTCACAGTGACCCGCAGCAAATGACCCTCTTTAATGGGATCCAGCCGTTGGTGTAATGGCCATGAGGGATCCATCACCTGTACAGCCAGATATGCTGACATTCATGGCCCCAGTAATTGCTTCATCACAAAGGGTCTGTGCCATGTAGATTATTTTGGAATGCCGTGATGGATGTTGTGCATGTGTGTGCGTGTGTGATAAGAAGAGTAAATGGTGGCATTTGCTTTATCAGTAGTTAGAAACCATGTTACACAATGAAAGGACGAGCAAAGCAAGTGGCAATTTGTACTGGCACATTGCTAGCTTCCATAAATGGCAGACAGTACTTGATCAGGCGGCCAGCGTAGTTCACTCACAACACTACAGAATGTTTTGTATGGGTTGCTTCTTGACTGGGAGTGCTTTATATGACTGTCACAATGTTTTCCCTGCAGCATATTGCAGGCTAATGCTTCTCTTCTGGCACTAATGCAAATGTTATCGTGCTTTTCTGAAGTAGCCGCCAGCTGTTTTTGTCCATGCTGGGATAGCAGCATCTCTGTACACTTCAATTTTGCATACACTGCGACATGATAAGATCACACGAGCAAGCATGGAGAGTCACAGAATACATGTCACTCAGAATGCCAAAAAAAGAAGTAATATTATTTATTAAAGGTGTAATCAAAATGTTCTTAAAGGGAGAGTTCATGCAAAAATGAAAATTCTGTCATTGATTACTCACCCTCATGTCGTTCCAAACCCGCAAGTCCTTCATTCATCTTCGTAACACAAATTAAGATATTTTTGATGAAATTCGAGAGCTTTCTGACCCTCCATAGACAGCAATTCAATTACCACATTCAAGGCCCAGAAATGTAGTAGGGACATCGTTAAAATAGTCCATGTGCATGTGTTGTGGTACTGTCATGAATACGTGTCGAAGTCTGAGACGGAAGAGAAGAAATTGTTGAGTAAAGTCATTATTTTTGTTTTCTTTGCGCACTAAAAATATTCTCGTAGCTTCATAAAATAACGATTGAACCAGGTCTTACGGTTCGTAAGTGATTACTTCGGTAAGTGATTTCTAGTAGCCAATGTTGACATGTGAAATCACCAAAACAAACACGCCCCCACCCCAAAAGGGTCTCGCCCCTATTTTGATAGCTCCACCCCACACATACATACGCATTACGCATCTCAGGCAACAATTAGTTCTGTGAAACAAAGCAAAACCAATGTTACTCATCAATCGAGAAGAAACAAAGCAACCTCGGCGCCTGATCGCAGGCCTTCCCGCTCCTTGAGTTCTCTCTTGAGTGCTGGAAAGCTGATCCGATATTTACACGGGCTCTTCTTCTTGCCTTATCATAACACTGTGTCTACACAGCTTTACTTGGCTACAAATTTGTTTTGGTACTGGCCCGACTCAGTTTTCCAAAGCGTTTTTGAAAAAATGCATACCCCACCTTTAATAAATACTAAATGTTTACATTACATAAAAACTGTCAGATGTCAAATTATTTTACTACGGTATTCTAAATTTCTTTTTAAATACAGCAGGATTTTATTTTTGTAATAGATTTTACAGTTGCTGAAATGTAGCTCTGAGTTTACAGGTGACTGGTCTGTGCTTGTAAACAGTCTGAGGCGACCTGCAGCTTGGAGGCTTCCTGTGGTCCCAGAGATGGTGTCACATCTACAAATGACACCTCTCTCACAACAGCGCTCTGGACTGCAGTCAGACATGCCCAAACCATTGATACAGCTGCCAGCCTAAATCACTGTGGTGGCCACTACTGAAAAACAAAATGCACAGATGACATTTAGCTGAGCCATATCACATTCATTTTGTGCTTATTTGGAAACAAAAACATGTCAAAACCCCCCCTTTTTTTGCATAGAATTAGTCATTTTGTTGCCACAAATGCCATAGTCTTGCTCTTTTTTTGATTACCCCTCAGCTGATACCAACCTGTCCAACTGTTGTTCACTGTGTATATTTGTCTGGCTCTAGAGTTACTGTACATCCCTGCATTATCTGTCAATCTCAGCGTCTGTCTGCATCCATTTACTAACATGAGACGCTCGCTCTGGCAGGCATTAATTTGACCAATTATGTGGCCGTTACACCTTAAGAGAACATGACAGCTTGACGGTCGCACAAAAAGCACACTGAAGGAAAGAATTCCAGGAAATTAGCAATTTCAGTATAATGCATCTGTCAGCGGTATTTGTCCAAAGCCGTCTCAAGTGCTTGAAGCTGTGATCAGTTTAACACAACAATATGTTTAAAGTAATCTTACGGCTTCAGTAAAAGTTCAACTTTATTGACAACATTTGTGGCATGATGTCGATTACCATAAAAGAAGTTTGACTCATCCCTCAGGTTTTATAAATGTGCATTTACAGTACTGCACTTGCCCTGTTTGAGAGACATAAATGAGAAATTTTATCCCATATAGAGTGTTGCATTAGGATAATTTTGTGGAACTGTCTTAACGCGAGTCATTTTTTCACATAATTACCAGTTAAATATTCACACATTTCAACAGTCAAAGTTTGGAAGAAGAAACATACTTAATAGGGTATCAGCTATACAAACACAAAACTGAATGCAGAGAGACTCTGAGTTATTTCATGTTTAGTTAAGCATTACAGATATGATGACACAGAGGAGGGAGAAGGGCACAATTCTGAAACTACAGCTGGACTAGAAATAGTTCTTGTCTCCCGTTAGGTGCTTTTGAGCAGCATTAATTCAATGGACCAAAAGGGCACTGCAGAGTTTCCAGAGTCCTTTTTGTGTTCAGATTCAGAAGGCTGATCTTTTCTATATAGTGAAAGCATATAATTACCAGGGGCTGTCATGCTGCCAAAGGGATAAAAACATAATGAAAGCACCATACAATGACCATGAAATGTACGCTATATAATGTATCTTCAACGAAATGTTGTTCTGTTTTTTTTTTAATGCATCTTACTGTTACCTAAAATGAAACATTCTGTTAATTAAAATACAACTGAAATAAAGTATACATATTAGATGAAAACTTCAGTTAGTTGTCAAGGCAATATTAAAATGAAAATAATAATACAAGTACAAATAATATTATAATAATATAAGTGATACTAAAATAACACTGCACACGAGTCATATGGACTTGCCCTTTTGTGTTGCATGAAAGAAATCACGTTAAATGGGTTTCAAACAACATTATAGGGAGAGTGAGTGATATAATTTTCATTTTTGGCTGAACTATCCCTTTTAACAGTCAACAGCAGCACATCATAAAGCTGCATAAATACTCTTCACTAAAAAGATGATTATGAATATGCCAGTCAAACCAGTCAAAGTTACAGAAACGATCAAGGAGGAAACTCAAAAAGCTCTCGTTTAGTTCTCCTCCCTTTCAAAAGTCATCTTAGAATGAACATTCTGTGTATTATGCAAGAGTTTGAGATTAAAAGAATGTCAGTGTTTGAAGAGAGAAAAATAAGGTCATGTATCAGCATAAAGTCAGCTTTCTGTAATATATTAGCTAGAGGTTACTGTATTTTACAGTGTTTTATTGTAATTGTTTATTATAACCTTGACTTTAGAAGACCTGCATTATGTCATTCTGCAACCATACACAGCATTGAGAGCATCAGGACACAAAAAGCAACATTAAGCTGCCTTCTAAGATTTTGGCAAATTCTAAGGCAGCATCGCATATATGCTTTAAGGATAAGGTAATCCCAGAATGCACTGCAACAAGTTCATTGAAAAAGAAATGTGAAAAAGATGGCAGATGGAGTCGAGTCTAACAATAACTATAAAATATTTATTTCCTTAAATACTGAAAAGTATTGATGAAAAAAGATCAAATCCATTTTAATCAAACTACCTAATTAAATATTCAAGGTCAATAATAAGGTCATATTCAGTGCAATTACACATTGAATTGCTATTCTGTGTGTACAAATACTGTAAGTGGTTTGTGACAAATTGAAGTGGTTCTGAAAACACTTGTTTGTGAGTTTACCACTTAACAGCGGCCAGAACAGATGGATGCCATGATCTGTGTGGCCCAGTGTCCTCCTACACACTAAAAGTAATTGCAAAAAATGTCTGGGAAAAGTTTGTTTTGTGCTTTAGCATCTTTTTTTTTTCTAATGCCACTTCTTTTTGTTATCTAATGCTATGAGTTTCATGCATTTTTAAGTGTGACTGAAGTGTCCAAATAGTACAGTATTTGGCGCTACTACACAAAATCCACAATGTTGCAGTGATTTGTTCTCTTTACACCATTTATAATGAATGGCTAGCTGTCTTTACTAATATCTGTTGTAATGGGTTCAGCTCCTCAGGAAGCAAGCATGCAAAAATGAACACAGTACTGCACCCTGTCCCCTTTACTGCAAGTGCAGTCTTGGTTAAAAATTCACTTTGCATAAGCAAACATGCCATTTTTGTCTGTATTGGGAGGCAAAACTGGAACAGTTTTCCACTGTATTATTCATTTTTTCTTTCATCCATCTTCAGGGCAATATAAAAGCTTGCGCCTGCTAGAATTGCTTATGAAACAGAATTGCTTTGGGTGCAAAGTTGTTTAGGCTGTGTTGTCAGAGGGTACCATGGTGCTTATAATGTGAAATCACACGTGTAGTACCATGATAAATTTATACTGTAACGTTTCAATTCTCTGTACGTTTTTTTTGCATTTGCATTTGCACACCACAGTTAATGGAGTGACATATTACTGACTCTAAAGGATCCTGGATATCATCCAGATTACCAGCATAATGCAGATGTGAAGTGGTTAGCTGCATACTTTCTCACTTGCACGCACACACACACTCACGCACAAATGCTGTTTAAACATGCAGAGACTAATTAAGTGTTCTATTGGAATGGTTCCTGTCATGTTGAGAATATTGCATAAAAGGTCATATATGGCATGCTTGATGTCTTCTCTAGACTCTCATAGACTCAGTTGGTTTACTGCTTTGCACATCCAGTTTTCATAACCATTCATTTTTTTCATTCACTTGTTTTGTTTTTACATATATAGTCATTTTCAATATTTGTCACTTTTTTTTGTTTACATTTGCATTGTGGGAATGAAAAGTTATTTAATTCAAGATAAGGAATTGGAAAAGTGAATGGATTTATGTTTCTTCTTGTTTTCCCAAGAGAGAACCATTTTATATTACTGAAGTTATGATTGTGTTTTAGCCCAGGGAAAATGTGAGGAACACTTTCTGTCCAATACTGTGAGATTTACTGGCTCGTATTCAAAATCTTATCACAAAAATGAACATTTTCTCTCTTCTGAATGTTACTGACTGCAGCACCAATGTGCAAAACATGAATCTCTTGGCATACGGAAGGGTAAACACTGGCACACAAGCAAAAACAGAGAGAGAGGAATATTGTATGACTGTAATTTTACTCAGTAGATTGTTTTTGAAATGTCAGCATGCAGAATTAACACCTGCCAAGTGGCAAATGCAAGTGAAAACTGACTATGACATTACATAAATACATTACATTTTGTAATCTGAATTGTAATAATGATAGCCTGACCCTTTCTGAAATAAGTGATGTATGTGATTCAAAATCAAGATTAATATTGGGAGATCTGCTCTGAAGTTAGTGTAGCTTTAGGTTCACTGTGTCATCAGACTGGTAAATGCCCACAAGTCAACATTCTTAACAGTTTACGACACGATTCTCATTTAACATTTCTGGATTAAAGGTTTATGTGCCTGCAGCAGTTGAAGTCAGGTTTTGAAGCAATATAATGCGTATAAATGTTTCGATCCCACGTTATATTAGGTGGCCTTAACTACTATGTACTTACATTTAAATTAATCATTTAGTACAATGCACTTATTGTGTACATACATGTTCTTACATTGCACTTATATTTTTAAAAATACATATATGTAATTACATCTGTAATTAATTTCTGCAGTTAAATTTATAATTACACTGTTAACCCATCCCTTACACCTTAACCCACCCTTAAACCTACCCAAACCGCCAAACCTGTCCCTAACCTTTCCCGTATCCCACCTCAATAGCAGCAAAAGTGTTTTGCAATACAATAAGTACATTGTACTTATTTTTTGATGTAAGTACATAGTAGTTAAGGCCACCTAATATAAAGTGTGACCAATGTTTCTTTTCAGGAATATCTGATTGTTGTGTTGCAGAAACCTTTATAATCTGCTATATTCCATTTCATTCTCTGATAGCTCCAATCATTGGATGATTTACTTGGGTTGATATCCAGAGTTATTTATGTATATAAAATAAAGCAGGAACAAATTTTGCAATATCTAGTGTTTTTGATGAATTTATGCTCTCTTATGCATTTTGTAGTTTCATCATCCTTTCATCTCCCCGCTACCAAGTTTATTTTTATTTGCAAATATGGTTTGATGTTGTAATGTTGCATTCATTTGCATTTCAACTCATTTCCTGTTTGGATTAAACCCTGAGTGTTTCTATAAAGTCCTGAGCCTTTTCCCATAAAGATTTCATGCCTGCTAATTTTATTTTTTTTTGTCACTAATACAGTTATTTCAGTTGCAACCTGGTTGATCTCAGACAAAAAAACAAAAAACAAACAAAAAAATCCAAAAGGAATGTGTAAGGATTGATTCTTTGGAATCAATCCTTATGGGAACTGTGTTATAAAAGAACAAGTTTTTATTTGACACAAAACACAAATCTATCCTTTGCACTATTCTATAAAAAGCCCAAAAATCCCTGTGTTCAGTTTATTCAGTGAATTCCCATTGGGATCCTTCAGGATTATCATAGAAAGTCAGAAGTTGAAATTCCTTATTTTTTGGACCTCACACAAACATGTTTCTTTCTCTCTTTATTTTTCTTGAGGGAGTCTCACCTGTCACATAATTGATGTGATAGAGCTGTTGTTGACTAACAATGAGCCGAGGGGAGCGCCGTTACTGCGGCTCTGACCGTGAGCTCATCTCTCATACTGATCAGCCACTTTCTTTACGGCACTGGGGGGCAAGAGCGACACTGCTACTGTAGATCTCTGTAGGAGAATAAAACAATAGGAGGGAGAGCAAGCAGCAGATATGAAAGAAAATGACAGTCAGACAATGGCTGCTCTGTTTAAAAGGCAGTTGTTTTTCCGAGAGCTGCACATTAATACCATTATATCAGAGTTAATGAAATGACTCATCATTGTTTCTCCTCTCAAGGTTTTTTTTTTTTTTTTTACATTCTATTCAGACCTGTGCTAGCATCTGGAATGTTTAATCTGTTACTGATTTAGTAGGAGAGTTTTAAATTAAATTAATTTACTCATTACAACAGGATTGCTGGTTATCTGAAGGTGATGTTCAATTTTAAAGAAATGTCCAGGGTTCAATCAAGTTAAGCTTGATTTATGTCTTTTGCAAACTGCAGGGTGAATCTAAATTAATTTCTGTGATATCAGCTACAGGCCACAGTGTCTATATTGAACCCGGAACATTCCATTAACCATTATGAACTACAGTATGATTAATGAGAAAGTTTCGAGGAAGGTGTTTGTGAACAGCATTATTATTGAGACGCATCAATATGGCGAGGGCATTTTCCCCATTCTCAAAACTTTTAACACATTATAAACATTATTGTTTCATTTGTGGCACTTAATGTAATCCGCAATAATATGTACTGTACTTTATGCATCTTATTGCGAGGAAATACTTCTGATCTCTACCTGTTCTTTTGGTTATTTGGATCTTGTAACACAGACGACAGATACAGTCAAAACTTCATCATATTCTAGGGATGTGGTTAAAAACAAATCGCAGGTAACCAGTTGCCTTATTATTCATATGTTATTCACATACTTTCAGAAAGGAAACATTTTTTCCCACTTCACATAAAGCAAAAGCAAATGCAAAAGAAGAAAAGAAAAAAAAAACCCATATAATACATAATTTATAGGAAAACTCCTAGAAATAGACACGAGACAATTGTTGACATACAGTAAGAGTGTAAGAGCTCTACAATTACATAGTGCAGATAATTTGATCTGGAGAGAATTTTGGTTTCTAGGGAAAACTGTTCTCATTTGTGATATTTCTTTACATTGATCTACATAATTTATGTAACTACATTTTTCACACACAGTACTAACACAGTGATCTACAGGGTATAAAAGTATAATTTCAATGTTTTTCCTTCCTCATCCCCAGTTCTTTGTCTCTTGCAGTGAATCTGTCTGTGCTGGCGACAGCGTGCAGCAGTCACTATGGAAATGCCATTGAGGAGTTCTGCCTGGTCAAGTTCAAGCTGGACATGGAGGTTCTCGATCAACGCCAGTGGTGTAGCTGGGAGGACACAGTTGAGTGAGTGATAAACATGCCACTTCTAGGCTTTATTATATCATGGTCATTTTTGATTCTGATTTTCAATTTTTTGAGCATAAAAGACCTCTTACAAACACAAAAAATGACTGAGCCCTAACTTCCCCTGCACATTTCACATCACACACGTTGGTTCAGCACTCATTCAACAACTTTTGTTCAGTGCAATCCTACCTTGCAGCTGACACGACAGCGTGTTTATTTGAACACTTCATGACAAGGTCAGTGAAGAGCAGAGTTTTCTCAGTAAGAGAGATGACAGGGGTTCCCATATTATCACATACTTCAGAGGGATTTAGTGTGCCATGTGGCACAGCTCCAGGCATACACCGTTCCTGGGAATGCCTCAATATGCCCAGCTGTCTCTGTGACATAATGGAGGAGGTTATTCGTGGTGCCCCAGAAAACACATGATATGGAAGAACTTTCATATTTTCAGGTTAACAAGAAGAACTGTCTTGTCTTTACTTTTGTGCCCTTGACAACTGACCCTAAAAACTCTGCCACTCTGACGTTAGACTGAAGCCGTTGCGCTCCAGTGCAACATTCGAGAAAGATACAGTCGAGAAAAGTGACACTGGATGTCTAAGCTGTCGGAACAGGGCCAGCAAGGTCTGCAAGTCCCTGTCATCAACACTCCAGGCACTTTTTGTCCCATGTGGCCCAACTTGTTTCTATTGTAGCTCGTGCCAAGGTGCAAAATGCTGACTGTGTTTTATGGTGCTTAGAGTAATAGTTCACCCAAAATTGAAAACATTTCCATCCCGTTTCTATCCTTTACCAACCCTCATGTTGTTCCAATTTCTTCTATAGAACATAAAATATATATTTTTTTGTCTATACAATGGAGGTCAATAATAATCAAAACTTTTTAGTTACCAAAGTTCTTCCAAATATCTTTTGTGCTTCAAAGAAGAAAGTCATACAGGGTTGGAACGACAGGGAAGTGATTAAATGATATGATTTACATAACTTTTCTTTTTTTCTTTATATTATTGTGAGGCACTTATAATGGAAGTGAATGAGGGCCAATTACTGAAGAATTTAAAAGCACAAGAACTTTGAAGCTTAATAATTTCATAAAAGCATTTACATTAATTACTTTGTTAAAATGTGTGTATTATTTTAGTGTTTAAAGCATTCATTGTCAAGGCAACGTAGTTGTAAAATTAGATGCAGCTTCACAGGGAAAAGATTATAAACCATTTTTCACACAAAAATCGGGTTAACATATTGTTTATCTATTGAATATTTTAACTTTACATTCACTTCCATTGTAAGTGCTTCACTGTAAACCAGAATTATGATCTACTCAGCTGGAATGATTATCTGAGCAAAATGGTCTCTGTGTTCATTAACAAAATTGCTGGTGCGTTTGTTGTTAGTCAGATCAAAATCTCAGAATGTTGCCCTAAGGTTGCAAACAAAAAGGATTGTGTTCAGGAGGACGACTGATTCCTGCGGGTGTTGTTAAACTGAGCCGTCATTTATGACACAAAATGATTATTCATCTCTCCTGCTTGACTGAATATGTCAACTATATTAAAAGCCGATTCCCTTTAGACAGTGAGTCATAGATTGTGCTAACTGTGTATAATGGTTGGTAGTAATAAACAGTGATGACCTTGATCTCTGGTATTTTATTTCATGCTTTTTTACATCATAAGTGCTTCAGCCCACCAAACAAAATCAAAGCCTTAACATCCTGGCTAACAATGTTTTTCTGTCTTCATTTCTAAAGGATCAGGATGCGATTAAACCTCAATAACAAGCACAGATAGCTGGCTTTATTTAATATATAGAGTACATCAATAATGATTGATGCCACACTGCTTTAAATCAATAGAAAAATGCATGCCATACATCTGTTATGACAGAAAGTGAACAATATTACTACCATTATTCAATTCTTTAGACTCCAGGCTCAATTTGTCACAATTCTTTAGACTCCAGGCTCAATTTGTCAGCCCTTGAGGAGAGCAGTTTTGCTCAAAGGTTGGGATTTCATAGGTCTAGGGATCTCATGGTGTTCTCAGATCTGGAAGCAGGTTCAAGTGCTCTGCGCACCCGTGAAACAGCACTCATTAAAGTATGTATGGCCCCTCTGCTCCCTCCATGAGGTCATCCAGCTCCATTGCTCAATTATGCACAAAGCACCGTTTAGAGACAGCCACAGGTCTGAGATGGGGTCTGAACAACACAGCAGAACAGCATGTGGCCTCCAATGAGCCTCAGAAGTGGTGAGGTAAGACTTGTCGAGCACTGAGGGCAGTCGACTGCAGGTAATTAAGGTTGTATACAAACGATCCGAGGAGGCTAGCACACTTGCACTTCAGCAAATTGTCTCACCTGGGCAATGGAGCATTAAACTGATGGAGAGACCTGGCAATCTACAGACTAACCCTTTTGGCCTTCTAAGGGTCATTCCTGTGAGTGCTGGTGTGCTCATTAAGCTCTTAAAGCACAGCCTAGAGGTGAAAAGTACTTGTAAAATATATTTAAATTAACATGGCAGAGCTGTGATTATGGGCAGGAGTTTGTCTAAAACATAATTTCCACTCCTCTGAAAAAATCTGATTAAAGAACAGATGTTAAAACTAGAGATGCACCAATTGCAATTTTCTTGACCGATTCCGATTTCCGATCTTTTTTTTTTGTAAGTGTGACCTGCCGATACCGATTTTTGCCGATTGTGATTTTCTTTCTAAAAACTATAATTGACAGCATATACAAACAAAAATCTATACTTTTTTAATACAAAAAAAAATTGTTTACATAATAAAAAATTATTAAACATTACAATTCCCCCAATCTGGACAAAGTAACAGATGTTCTCTCACTTAAACAACTCTCAAAATAAAGTGCTCTCTGACTAGAAAAAAGGTAGAAATAACAATGAACTGAAAAGGGGTTGCTGTACTATTTAACAAAACAGATGTCATTTATTAAATTGTCATTTTTCACTAACCATATTAAATGTAATCTTTCACATCAAATTCTTACACTGTTTTTAATTAATTCAGTTAGAATAATAAGAAACTAGAGGTGTTACCATTCAAGTCATGGAGGTATTAATCAAGGTATTAATCAAGTCATGGACTGTGATTAATCATGATTAATCGCAAATTTAAAATACTAGGATTTACCTGTAAATGTGTTGAAAAAGAAATGCATGACAAGCTAGTTTAATGAAACAGAACCTTTCACACTTCCGCCAGGTTTGAGACATAATCCTTATTATTATTTTAGCATTATTCTTTTGTTTTTATTCAGCCATTATCAGCCTTTAAACTAGCAATAAAACGTTTACCAAGCCACATCGCTTCAATCCCAGTATACATTTACCCAACTATTATCAAAAGTATTTCTAAATAAATACAACAAAACATTTTCTTGCGACCTTACATGAAGCATTATGACAAAATGCATTATAAAGAAGAATTGGACCTGTTCTGCAGGTGCATTAGAGCTAATATTAGCATCATGCTACATAAGACTATTTATGAGATTAATAGTACACTTTTACTCAGAACTCACTTTAAACCACCATCGAGTGTTTGTAATAACTTCCTTTTATGATCACATGTGGAATTTGGTCGTTTACTGTTGTTAAAATATGCTATTTATAGCCTTTTATATCGCTGCACAAATTAGCATTTCAGATGTACACATTCATCTCCAGAAAATCTAATACAAATATCCTATCGTAATCGTGTGTTTATTATCTTATATAATCTATAGTGGCTGTCGTCGTGTTTATTTCTGCTGTGTAAAAGCCAGTGTTGGGCACGTTACTTTAAAAAAGTAATTAGTTATAGTTACTAGTTACTTCTCACAAATAGTAACTGAGTTAGTAATTGAGTTACATCATTATAAAAGTAACTAATTACCAGGGAAAGTAACTATTGCATTACTTTTTTTAAAATGTTCAAATGTCAAATAACTTTGGATGCCCCCAATATTAAATATGTTAAATTAATGAAATGGACACTAAAAAGAATAAATTATTATTATAAAACATTGTACATTAATCTACACTATTTATCTACTGACACTTTGTATCAGTCAGTCAAGCATTATAATATAATATGATAATTTAATATTATACGATGATAGAACTTTAGTAATTATAATAACCAAGTATGAATGCATATTTGTCATCAATATAAAACGCACTAAGGATTAATGAGGAATATTAATCACGTTGTCTGCGTTCGCTCGAATTGATTTGCTGAAATCAAAACAGTGATGATAATAGGTGAGCGCCTGCGCCAGCCAATGAGATTGTCATTTGCGCATTAGCTCCGCCCACTACCAGAGAACCCTGAAAAAAGCTGAAGAATTTCAAAGGAACTCCATTATTTTGACAGGAAAATACAACAAAGAATATCGTTTACATGTAGCGCGTCAATTCTGCATGTTATGAAAGACTCTCTTGCTCTGTATCTTTCTTTGCGCGGGTGTATGTGAGAGAAAGCGACGGCGAGCTGTGCGCCGCCTCACTAGAGTTTATGGTACGTCAAATACAGCTACACTGAGCATCCATTCAGATTAACTGAAAAATGTAATTCTAATAATATAATATAGTAACGCCACATTTTATTGTCAGTAACGGTAACGGCATTGTAATGGGGGAAACAGTAATTCGTTTGAGCGCCGTTAGTAACGGCGTTTATTTATAACGCCGTTATTCCCATCACTGGTAAAAGCCTTAACATGTATGCTCTGGCTGAAACTCACGTTTGTGATGTTACAACTGCCTCTCAGTTCTTAAGTTACCAGGTATACATTCCAAGTATAATACACATTAGTAAAAGGATCTATTTTAATTTTTATTTGTCAATATACACTTTGGGCGGCCACGGTACATTATAAAAGTAGCCCAAAAAACCGCAACCCACGGCTCTGTAATTTTTGCCACAACTGTATTTTCAAAATATCCCACTTGTGCCGCTACTCTGGCAACACTGGTTTGCTGTACACTCGTCACACAATGATAGATAACCTTCCGCGCTGCGATGACGGGAAGAAGTTGGGGTCAAACCTTATCAAACGATTAATTTGCGCTAAAAAAATATTAATGCGTTAAAAATTTTTGATTAATCGCATGCGTTAACGCGTTAACGTTGACACCCCTAATTTTTATATATTATATATTATATTTTTAAACATACAAATAAGAAATGTTGGGAAAAATGCAATGATAGTTTTAAATATGAAATCAAACCAGTAGGTGGCGTCAAATGACCACTTGAATGAGTGAGTCATTTAGTCCTTCATTCAATAGATTCGTTCAAACAGATGATTCATTCAGAAACGAGGCAAATGACTACTGTCTTTATGAATGGGTTACTGAATCATTTTCTCACTTGATTCGTTCAAAAACGTGGATTCATACAGTAACAAAACACCGCTGTGTTGCTCGGAGACACAAAACAGTTCTGCTGTGGCTTTGATTGGAACTATTTTCGTCAGCAAAAGTGAGCAAAAATAGTCAATATTGTCTAAACTGACTGGGTCGATCATGTGGAAAACCGGCTAATTCCGGTCCCTAGTTGGTCGATCGGTGCATCTCTAGTTAAAACCTTACCATGAAGTGTTTTGCTACTGATTTAACAAGCACAAAACAGATCTCAGCAGGTTTAATAAAGTCTGAACATTAAATCAGTGTTCAAAAAAAAAAAAGTGGAGAAAAAGTGGAGACATTAACTGAGATCTTGTTGTGGTTTTAGTAGAATAGTTCACCAAAAAAATGAAAATTCATACCCTCATTTTGTTCCAAAAATAATTTTCCTTCTTCCGTGGCATACCACAGATGTTTTGCAGATTTTTTGTACCCATACAATGACAGTATACAGTAAGTACATCTAAAAATACACAAAAAAGTACATTAAAGACTTGTCTTGACACTTCAAGTTTAAATATACGCATGTACAAATGAGATTTGGGAATTATGACAGCAATATATTTATATCTTCATTTCTAACAACAGAAAACAAGTAGCTAAATGAAAACCTTAGTGATCTTTGTTGCTGTCGGTATCTAGTTAGCAAAGAAAGGAATGACTTTGTGCTTCAGGGCTGGGATAATCTGCTAATGGTTACATGACAGTTTGTGTTCTCCTAAACAGCTAAAAGGTATTTAGAAAGCATTACTTCATGAACTTGAACTAATTTTGACCAGCACATGTCTGGTCTGAATCTTTCAAATTTGCCTGCTGTATGTAATCAGATTTAATATAGGCTTCATTGCCATTTTATGAGGTTTTGATGTGTGTTATCTGGATTTGTGAAACTCAGGGGTTACACTCGAAATTAGACACCAAATGTCAAACCATATTAATGTTCAAAAAGTGTAATTATAGTCTGCTAATAAATGTTCTTTGTTGATGTTTGAACTGAATTATGTTATAGCTGCTAATTTAAACTTCTATATCATTTTACAACATACTGAGTTTAATTGAACAAATAAAAAGCCTGATTAAAAACTAAGAGGAATGCTTCCAGAAACTTATAGTGGATAAAGCTGTGACACAGAAGGGCCATGTTTTCAGGACAGAAAATATTAGGGCTTTTCCCCCTTGGCCTCTCCTGCAATCTATTCCATGACGAATGTTATCCTCTTGAAGCCAGTAATACATCTGAGGTCCAGTAACTCCAGCTCAGGCGTCCTCACTCATTGTACCCATCATTTCCATGTACACCATCTGGTGTTTGAGCAGTTCTGACTCTTTTGGCCCTCTGTGACCTGTAGCCCTGTCCCTGATGAGGACAGGCAGCTCATATGATCACTTGAAAAGTGAGAAAGAAACTAATGGCGAGAAGAGAAAGCAGAGTGACTGTTTTGGCGATGGCAACTGAAATGTAGAATTGCTGGTTCACAAACTGTCCTGGAGTGCAGTGGTACGGAGAAACATAAAACTTCCTGCAATGTCTGCATTTGGAAGTGTTAGGAATTTTATATGGAAGTACCGCTATATAGCTTCATTCTACCCCCGAGATTTAACACAAAAATGTGTTACCCAACTGTATAAAAATATTTTTGGTACCTTTGTGGGAACTGAATATTCAGGTCTCACTATCCCACTGTGAAATTCCAGCAAACCCTCCAGAATGCTCCATACTGTCGATAAAGCTTAACTTGTTTTGAAGCCAGATTCCTGCTGCTGCTCTCCATGCAGTCGCAGGCTTTAGGTTCTGATCCAGAGGTCCATCTGTTCCCCCGAGCATGCACAATTCACATAATAGTCCAGGTGCTTGTGGGATAGTTTCCAGTAGCTCTGTGGAATGTGACCACACTTGAAAGCATTTAACCCCTCTGTCAGCCTTGATGACACTTAATGACTTTGAGAGAGAGAGAAAAAGAGCCAAAGAGAGGGTGACACCTTAGAGTATGTTTCAACAATTCACATCCCCTTTAGTATCCAGGGAACTGAGATCAACGGCTTTCGTAACGGCAGTAGATACACATGCTCGACATGTTTTAAAGGACGTTCTGCAAGGAACTGCTGTTTTTGTGTGTGTGTGTGTGTGTGTGTGTGTGTGTGTGTTGGGGGGATAATATATATATAATCATTTTATTGCTTTCTGGTACAAATATGTAAAGATTGATTGACTCTAAACAAAATGATGTGAATAGTTTTCACAAAATTAAAATTGTCATTATTTACTCGCACTCATGTTCAACCCTGTATATATTCTTTCTTCTGTGGAATACAAAAGATATTTTTGGAAAATGTTGGTAACCAAACTGTTCTGTTTCCCATTTACTTCCATTTAATTATTTGTCAACACAGTGGAAGTCAGTGGGAACGGAATATGTTTGGTTTGCAACATTCTTCAAAAATATGTTCCAGACTTTTGTGTTTGGAATGAGTGTGAATAAATTAGGACAACATTTTCATTTTGGGGTGGACTATCCATTTAAGTCTACTAAAATGTGTTTAGTGTAAATAAATACAAATAAAATTTAAAAATTAGTAATGGGGTAAGAACACTCCCCATTGTTCTCCCTCCAAGTTTATTGTTCTGCCCCTCTGGCATTTTTAAATACTACACTTACCTAATTTATTTAATTAAATATATATATAAAAAAACTTTTTTTGTTTACTAGACAAAACTACTATGACAGTTATTTGTGCAGTGTATTATTTGAGCATGAGGTAACAATGTACTGCAGACTTTGCAAAGAGGCTGTTACCGAAAGCAATGATTGATCATGAAACGCCAACATGAAACCACTGCTGTGATCTCTGTTCTGTGATTGGTTATAGTGGCAGGAAACCCTCACATCCCACAGCCTGAGCAGTGACAGTGTGCTGTAGTCATGGGCTCTGTGTGTTGATGTTTGTCCCTGACTAGTTATATTTAGTGGCGTTAAACCATTTTGAAATTCAATCTACTGTCTTACAAGACTGAAAGCTCCGGAGAGACTTTCCCACCACATGGTCAATGGAGAAAAGCACCAGCAGTCACCCTTTATAGACTCAAAGACTTCCTGAGTTTCACATTAAACTCAGTATGGTTACACTTACATTTACATTTAGTCATTTTGCAGACGCTTTTATCCAAAGCGACTTACAACTGGGGAATACATAAAGTGATTCCTCTTGAAGAGGCAATCAGACAGAGGAAGTGCCACCAAGTCTCAAGCATTGTTCAAATAAGTACAAACTAGCAAGGGAAGGAATAAATAAAGAGAAAGATAAAGTTTTTTTTTTTTGTAAGTTTAGGATGAAGTCAAGTAGTGTCGAAAGAGATGAGTTTTCAGATGTTGCTTGAAGATTCACAGGGATCCAGCATTCCGGATAGGGCCGGGAAGATCATTCCACCAGCCAGGAATGGTGAACGAGAATGTTCTGGAGAGTGATTTTGAGCCTCTCTGTGATGGTACCACGAGGCGTCGCTCACTAGCAGATCTCAGACTTCTGGAGGGGATGTAGATTCGTAATAGTGAGTGGAAGTAGGTGGGTGCTGAGCCTGTGGTTGTTCTATATACAAGCATCAATGACTTGAACTTGATGCGAGCTGCAACCGGTAACCAGTGCAGGGAGATAAAGAGAGGTGTAACATGGGCTCTTTTGGGCTCGTTGAAGACCAGTCGTGCTGCTGCATTCTGAATCATTTGCAGAGGTTTGATTGTGTTTGATGGAAGTCCAGCCAGAAGAGCATTGCAGTAGTCCACCCTAGAAAAGACAAGGGCCTGGACAAGAAGTTGTGCAGCATGCTCTGTCAGAAAGGGCCTGATCTTTCTGATGTTGTGTAGTGCAGACCTGCAAGATCGAGCAGTCTTTGCAATGTGCTCTTTTGAAGGTCAGCTGGTCATCAAAGATTACACCAAAATTTCTGATCGTAGTTGATGGGGTAATTGTAGAAGTACCTAGCTGGATGGTGAAATCATGCTGTAGAGTCGGAGTGGCAGGGAAGACAAGAAGCTCAGTCTTTGCCAGGTTGAGCTGTAGGTGATGTTCTTTCATCCATGCTGAGATGTCCGCCAGGCAGCCTGAGATCCGTGCAGCTACCGTTGGATCATCTGGTTGAAAAGAGAGATAGAGCGGTGTGTCATCAGCGTAGCAATGGTAGGAGAAGCCATGTGCCTGTATGATGGTACCCAGTGATGTAGTGTATGTGGAAAAGAGGAGGGGTCCAAGAACCGATCCCTGAGGAACCCCAGTGACCAGTCGATGTGCTTTGGATACCTCTCCTCCCCAGGCCACCTTGAAAGACCTACCAGTGAGATAGGATTAAAACCAGCAAAGTGGAATCCCAGTGATGCCCAGTGATGAGAGGGTGGACAGGAGGATCTGATGATTGACAGTGTCAAAAGCGGCAGATAGAGCCAGCAGAATGAGGACTGATGATTTGGAATCGACTTTTTCAATTCGCAGGGCTTCAGTGACCGAGAGTAGCGCAGTCTCGGTTGAATGGCCACTCCTGACACCTGACTGTTTAGCATCCAGTTTGTTGTTCTGTGAAAGAAACAATGATACCTGGTTGAAAACAACTCGTTCGAGTGTTTTCGCTATGAATGGAAGGAGAGAGACAGGTCTGTAGTTTTCTATCAGAGAAGTGTTTAATGTAGGTTTTTTGAGCAGTGGGGTTACCCGAGCCTGCTTGAACGTAGTGGGGAAGATGCCTGTGAGGAGGGATGTGTTGATGATGTGTGTGAGTGCCGGAAAGAGTGTAGGAGAGATTGCTTGGAGAAGGTGTGAGGGGATTGGGTCTAGAGGACATGTTGTAGGATGGCTGGAGAGGAGAAGTTTGGATACTTCCGCCTCAGTGAGGGGACAGAAGAAGAAGATGGGAGTATTAGCAGTGGATGTGGTTGGTTGGAGGTCCTGTGTGTGTGGAGCTGAGAACTGACTACTGATCGATCTAGTTTTGTCTGTGAAAAAAGTGGTACAGTCATCAGCTGTTATAGAAGTGGTGGGAGGTGGTGGAGGGGGACAGAGGAGAGAATTAAATGTTCTGAAGAGATTACGCGTGTCTGGATCGCTGTTGATCTTGTTGTGGAAATGTGAGAATTTGGCAGTGTGGACTTCAGCAGAGAAAGATGAGAGCAAAGACTGATACCTACTCAGGTCCGATGGATCGTTTGATTTGCGCCATTTTCTCTCTGCCACTCCTGAGTTTGGTCCGATGCTCACGAAGAACATCGGATAACCAGGGGTTAGAAGGGGCAGCCCGTTCTGGCCTGGAGGAGAGAGGACAAATGTCGTCTAGACAAGAGGTTAAAGTAGAGCATACAGTGTCAGTAGCTGTATTCACATCCAGAGATGAGAAATGGGTAGGTGAAGGAAGAGAGGAGGATACTACAGAGGAAAGATGGGAGGGAGAAAGGGAGCGTAGGTTTCATCTAAAAGTAACCGGTAAAGGATTTTACCTGATTTTACCACTTATTTTAACATATCCTAGTTACAGAGTAATTATATATTTAGGAACTAAGTAATATTAACACTATGTACCTACTATAGGGTTAGTTGCATATAATTATGCATAATTTACTGTTATTACTATGTAACTATTATGTAACAGCGTAACAGGGACACTATAAAATAGTGTTACCAAGTTTTATATCAGATTAGTTTCTCCATGTGAAAAACAAGACATTTTCTCAAGAACAGACATTTGAGCATTTTATTTCCCATTTGATCATTACAGTGCTGCCAAAGATTTCCTAAATATGAGAAATTATTTGAAAGAAAAGCTTTCTTGCCAATAGATAAACTTTTTACTAATTTAATTGTGTTCTTATATTCAGATCCTTAAGCTACAAAAATCCATTAAAAATAAACATTTAAATATATATTGTGTAAAAATGGTTTATATTCATGTTTACGCAATGTGTGACTGTCCCTCTTGTGGTGCTACTCCCCCTCAACCAACAATTTTGCCACTAGTAGTTCTATTAAAGTCATTCAGGTCACACAAGAAAGTCACATGGGTTTGGAGCGACATGAGAGTAATTGATGGCCTCAGTACAAAGCCATCATGTGTTGTCTCACATCTGCAGTGAGTGCATTTTAACCAGAACTGCTTCATCTTATCTGTATTCACTTGCTAATTGCATGATAATAGGTTTTGACAAGGCAAAAACGAAGCTCCCAGGGCTCCTTATGATTAAACATCCAAATTTAACTCATTCACTAAATTTCTTCCTCTCAAACTGATGCTAAAGGCTGAATATTGCCACAGCTGTTTCTGTTCAAGCTGGTGATGATACATTTGACATCTCCTCTTCATCACTCTGTGCATTTGGATATATAAACACAGAAACTTGATGAAATGCTCGTTTGTCTCCTCAGCAGAGCAGAAACCAAAAGCTCATTTTCCACGAGTTGAGCATGTCTCATCCTGGTTTGATGTGCTCTTAATGAATTAGGCAGCTGTACCGAAATTACTTTCAAGTTACATGAATTCATAATAGCTTTACAATAGTGTTTAAAGCAATTACAGAGTAAAGAAAACGTGATGACTTATGTAGAGATGGATACCACAACCTTATGTGCATATCTTTATAACATACACTGCAATCCGCCTGGAGAGGATATGATATTATTAGACTTCTGATTTGCTCATGTTCATGGTGACGACCTCTTTAGTGGCCTTATGAAATGTCACTATGGGACTTTGCCATTTATGCCGTTTGTATGGATCCATCTTTCGCCCTTTACAAATGTGCTCCTGTGTGGCTTTAAATGAGGCCACATACATTATACATGCCTGTGTATTCTTATATTTCTGTATGTGTTGTGCTTTAACTGTCTCAGTACCAATAACAGTGAAATTTTACGTGCCAAAGTTGAATACATTTAGAGGTTTGTTTAATCTAAAGAATGAACAGTAATAATAAAGCTTAGCAAACACCAATACAAATAAACACTGTGCTATTTTCCATTATTAGCATGCTATTTAACTGTCCATTGTGGAGATACAGTTGGATGGTTCTTTGTCTATTTTAGTCTTTATTGTGAATGCTATAAATACACAGGCAGACAGAGCCAGTCAGGGGTGTGAGCTGAGGGTCAGTCCATTAACAGACTTGCTTTAACACAACCTGGAGCTTCTCCTGAACTTTAATTCCAGTAAAACGGACTCACTCCCACCACCATTACTGAATGTGTACCACAACTGTCTCTACAGCTGGTACGCAGGCACACCAATACAAGCATTGATATAACAAAAAAGATATATACGGCCATATTTACTAAAAGCTTGCACCAGCGCAAACCGTCTTTTGGCGTTAAAATAGTACTTTCAGGATTTACTAAAGATACGCAGTGAAGAATTAGCGCTGAAATGGTGTGAACAGTTATTTTTGTGCCTGACCTTACTGAATATGCATTTGTAGGAGTTTCCCTTTCAGATGCAAAATTTATGGGAGGAGAGTGTTAAAATGAATTGCGCAATGCGATTTACTAACGTTTGCGCTCGTCAAATTACTTTGCGCCATTATTTAACACCCCAAAAAAGCATGTCTTAAAGCAGGCGGAAATTTGCGCTGCTTATGTTAGATTGTGCTAGTTATTATGGAATTTTATTAATTCAATTTTATTTTATCAGCATTAAATTTTCAAAAATCATGTTTTTTTTTTTTTTTTTATCATGTTTTTATTGTGTTATTATGTTTTATAATCCACATAACAATCCAACTGCAGTTTGATTGAAATGAGTCACAATAAGTTTTTGCAAATGAACTCTTCATATATATAGTGATCACATATAATTGTCTGTATATATATATATATATATACATATATATATATATATATATATATATACACACATTATGATCAGTATGAAAGTGCTGTACATGGGCATAAAAATAAGAAATATAAAAATGGAAATATACATAGTACAGCTCAGTGCTTAAATTTCAGTTTTCAAGTCAATCCTTTAAACCCCTGTTTTGAATTTTCTGTAGTTCCAGTCATTCTCCGCTGACTTCTTTGAATCATTCCCATTTCCTTTACCAAGCACCCTTAGCCTCTACAGCCTGGCTGTGCACACAAGAGTGACCTAGACACTCATATGTGTCACACATGCCTCTTTGGGAAGATGAGACGTGCTTTTTGCTCTGCCTGAGTGTTTGAGCTGCCATCCTGAGAGCCATCTTTATCCCTCGGGGTGAAATGTGAGGGGAGGGGGCATGCGGTCTGCTCCAGCCCCCAAAACAGGCCCGGAAGAAAACTCTTGATTAAAAGTCTGCGCTGGTTATGCCAGGCATCCCACGCTAGGCTGACTAGGCTTATAAATAGATGGCCCATGGGAGGGGGATCGGGGTCTAACACTCACACAGGGGCCTATTAAGAGCTCATCTGCACAGCAGTCTCTCCTTGAGCTCTTTCACTGGAGAGGACATCATCTTCATCACCATCATTATTGGGGCGATCTCATTCCAGCAAGGCTCCTTAAGGGTCACTGAGAGAATTATTTCAGCTTAATAAAGGCAGTTATCAAGCACGCTCTTACACAGATATTCAGACGTGCATTTTATGGATGATTAGGAACAGCACAAGAGAGATTCAAGTGAACCTAAGTAAATAGTTAGCACATGTGAACTCCACAACATGATGCTTTGTTTAGTTTTTTCATGGTTTCTAAATTATAGTCTTGAAATCTTATAGTTATTGAAATGCTTATTTCATTATGCTTTTATATTTCAGCACATAAAATTGACATGAATTGTGTAAATTCTACATAACTGGTGGCACCAAATGATGTTGCAAAAAATGAGGCTTTCAGACAGGTTTTGTCTGCAGAGATGAGAGGGTTTCTTCGAAAATGAATTGCGGTACGAAACACTAATTATTAAAAAGCCAGTCCAAATATCAGTGCCACATGTGCAAATAAAGACAAGCATGAAACAATATCAACCAGATGACTTTTATTTGAATGTCTTTTGTACTGCAATAAAACATTGCTACCAATAAATGGTGTCCTTTCAGTGATAATGGCAAACTGAAAATATAATAAGAAAATAACGGCAAATTGTTTCAGTAATGGTCATTAGTGATGAGTGTTTCAAAACATTGCTTTATGAAGCTTTGATACCTTTGAATTATTTTGATTTAAACCAGTGTTGCCAACAGTGTTGCCAAAAGTTCAATGGTTTGCCACTGGGGAGCAATCTTAGTGAACCCATCAACTAGTGCCTATATGTTTATTTATTTATTTATTTTTACCTGATATTGGATCAGTTTTATAATGTAGACTGTTGTACAACTGTATAATAATAAAAGGAGGCATAGCAGTCTCTTATTGGCCAGATTAGCCAATCACACAAAACAAAACCTAAAAATTAGCATATTACACAAATGCCTAATGTTTAATGGTATCGCATAATATTACAACATTAATATTTAATGATAGATAGAATTGAATCAATTACACTTTCAAGAAAACATTGGCAATTGGTTTGTAAAGGAGTTTTTGTTGCATTTCCACTGTTTTGACCAGTGATTCAGAAACAGTGAATCATTTAATTGTTTTGCAGTTGCAAAAAGCTCAGTTTGTCCCATGTAGTGGCCGTTGCAGTAAGTTTAAAAATTGGCATGTTGAACCACTCTAAAAGAGCAATGTTTTGAAAGTTCCACACTGTTTGCACTCTTTGAGAAATAAAGCAGCTTTCCTGACTCTGAACATCTCCTACCTCCCACAGGCCAGAAGAAAATATGTCAATATCAAAAAGAAAAAACACACACTTCGCATTTAAAGCACTTTCTCGTTATCCTGACTCCTTTGAAAACAGGAGTTCAACTTTAAAAATGTTTAACACCATCTTATGCAAACTGCTGACATTACTCTCGTTTGCTCTCCTAAAGGTCCTATGGAGAACTAACCAACTGCACATTCCTGGTGGCTCTGAAGATGAACTGTTTCTGGCCCAACCGAATGGTGGACGAATTCTTCATCCGGGTGCACAGGCACTACTTCCATGACTGCTCAATGTCTGGACGGCTGCTTCATGATCCACCCAATCGGATCTTGGGTCCTTTTATTGTGGTGCCCATTCTGGTGACGCTACTCATGACTGCTCTAGTGGTGTGGAGGAGTAAACGCAGCGAGGGAATCGTATAATCGTCTACGATAAACTAACCAAGTACCTCCACACTGAACAGTAGAGAAGGAGGCATTTCACAGACTGCAAACACTAAGAAAGACTTGTTTCTCATCGAGTGCTTGTATATCCAAACACTTATAATGAACGCTGTCACTGTGTTGTCTGCACACAGACAACATACCAGTCATTTATACAGACAAAAACGTTCAACACTATTTCTTTGAGGTAGTTTTCAACTAAATGTTTTGTCATGCCAGCATTCTGTCAGTAAAACAGATCTCCAATCTGGATGCAAGTCATTATCATGATGACGGATAAGTTTCACCTTGGATGGACACACACCAAACTAAAGGGAGGACACTGTTATTCCCACGAGTTTGACAAACCTTTACCATCATGTGAACCTTGGACATTGAACAATCATTTTGTGTCACCCATCAACCACATAAATGTGCTTTGTGCCAAATGATGACACTCATTCAGTCAGTCATGATTAGTATTCTTTTGTTGATTTAAGAAAGAAGAATAAGAAAAGAAGAGGGCTACAACCACGAACATGCCAATAATATTTACAATATCAGTGATGCCCAAAATGAACATCACCATTGGATATTGTAAGACACTCAAAAAGCTGTACAAGATTTAAATGCTTTGTTCAGTATCTAAAGTGAATGTATCTTTCATAGACAAGTCAATCCCACTATGCATTGCTACAAAAACAAATATCCAAAGTTTGGAGAGATGTGATAAATTGATACTTCTCAGTATTGAATGAAATCAATAAAAATCTTAAATTAAAATAAAAATTGACTATTGGACAAAATGTGTCGTGTACATAGTGCAGACCAACAGCAACAGACGCCAACAGAGGTAACACACTGATCTGACAAAACCAACTCGCCGTCTGTCAGTGCAGTGTGAATTGGGCTAAAGACTGCAAAGTACTATTTAACATCCTCTGTTTTTTGAGAAATCAGACAGAATAGAATGTCATTAGCGACAATGTGCTACATGCATTACATTTAACCTTTTATTTGCTTAAAAGTCAGAAGTGTTCGGTTCAGCGTTATCACAAAAACCCACAATTGGGTAACTCTGCCTAAGAGATCAGGCATCTACAGTATATGCTGCAGGCAATAGACAGTCAGGTAGCTCATCAGGTTCTGGAACTTTTGTACCAGCAGTGGCTATCAGATACTATTAGAAGCACTGAACCAGAAAGAATCACTGCATTTATTTGGTGTCTCTCATTTCATGGGCTCTCATCATAAGGTCATGTCAAGGGAAAATATTTTCTTTCTGTAGCGGAGAATGTATGTATTAGCACTAAAAGGATGTTTTCATTCACATGATTCTGCTAATTGCTTTTTTAAAGCTATATATGTGTATCCCTGGAGCTCTGTACCCACAGTGAGTGGTTTAAAAGCCTGTGGCGAACTGGACAGTGGCACAGAGACAGTAGACATTTCTAATGTCAGCTGAATTTCAAAGCATCTGATTTCTGTTGCAGTTATAATAAAGCCATTTGCCCTTGACTCTTTTATTCCGTATACATTTCCCCTCATTAGGGGTTTGCTTTGTAGCACATCACATGCTGTCAGGTGAACAAACCGTAACAAAGGTTGACATGGTCATGAGTCACCAGAAGTTTAGCTGTTAAATTACAGCATCGATCAGTCTATTTACTAAACTAGTTTGATGTTTATGGCACATGATTTTGATGTCTCTGTATTTTGTTGCAAGAAGAATGTTCATGGATTCATGTATTATGCTCTTTTTACCCTTAGCTTAATCTTGTAATGTCAAAGATGAATAAGAAATTCTTGTAAATAACTGCCTGCATCACCAACGCACTTATGTGCCACTATTTTACAATGCAAATTTTAAAGCATTATGCTAGTGAACCTAAATCAGTAACCCACCTAACTCCATTTGAAAAGAAAAGACACAAAGGAAACTCAAATCACTGTCATTAGTTTTGTAATAAGGGTCTCAACAATACAGGGCAAGCTTATTCATGAAAGTCAGGTTAACCACAACAGTAAAACTTTTTAAAAATCATTAACTCCGCTTTCATTTCAGCTTAGACTCAATTCAGACATGACAGTACTTTCAATAATCATAATTTCTTTCCTGTCCACCTACTACTGTATGTCTTAAAATCACAGCCTTCAGGAATCTTTACAGAGCTTAACTGTAAAGGAACACATTAGTGACTGGCAAATGAAGGACTATGAGGAATTACATTATTTAAGTGATCTCAGATTCTTATTCTTTAATTTAAATGGTCAGATATTAAATTATGCATTCAATTTTTCATATATTAATTCTAAAAATCCGATGACCCTATAAGCAATCCATATGCTTTTCCTCAGATAATGGATGTCGCTGTGCTTTGAATGCAAATTGTTTGGACACCAGAAGCAAAGTTTTTGTGAAAAATTGTAAATCCTTAAATCCGACTATAATTCATAAATATGAAAGTTCTACTGGGAGATTTAAGGTTAAGTCACAGACTTGCATATGCCTCAATATTCACATTTATCTGGCTGCTGAGAATCATAAAGTATTGGCAAGACTTAAAAACAGGCTGTTGTGACATGAAGATGAATGGTATATGAATGGTCATAACATTTACACAACTATCATTTTTTTCAGAGTAAACAATGAGCTGATTTATTGGTGCTATATCAGGGAAATTCATCTCTCTTGGGCAACATTCAACGCTTATATAATATGTATGTGGAATCAATAAAGCATTTCAGATGTGCTGTCCCTGGCCTCATATGCGTTATCGATTGCGTATGAAGTGCAGAGTATTGAATAAATCTTATCCTATATCACAAGATGCCATTCAATACATGCCGATAGCAGGATTCCCTTTAGCTGCACTGTGAAGTACCATTTAATACTGACTGCACATTTCCCAGAGATTAATGGATCACTAGTTGATGCATCAGCTATTTATCACTTTAATAACAGGCAATTAAAAATGTTGTCTAATCACCTTGATGGAGAGGGAGGGGAATAATAACCTCAAATACATGCATTTGGAGTCATATTTGAAAGGACATTCCTCTCTGTTAGATGAAAGGGTAAACAGAATGACATGAGGAATATTCACAGACTCCTCGCTAATGAGACAAACCCGTCATCCATCTCTGGAGCCGCTAATAGTCATCACGAGGGAGTTATTTTCAGTTACACTCAAAGTGTTACTGTAAGTAATGCACCAATTTGAGAAGCTGTTATCACAAAGGAATGAGAGAGCACAGGAAATATGTAAAGGACAATACAACACTTTTCACTAAACCGTAAGTAGACACTCACGCACATTACAAACCACTTTAACATTCTAATTCATTCTTTTATTATTAAAAAATTATTAAGAGGATAGGGTCAGATAAATAACTAATTTCTTTAAAAGGTTAAGAGTTTAATTTCAACACAACTAGCATTGTCAAACTGATTTTCAAACGATTTTACAGAACAGTCCCCCATTTGACATTGTTTAAACAAACCAATAACCCAGCCCTAGACTCTATACTGGCTGAACCATTGTTTTGGCCTTTTTGATAACTCTAGATAACCTCGGGCTGATTGTGCACCTTATTCACTGCAGCAATGACTTAAAAGTACAAAATAGCAATACGGGTTTCATTTGCAGCTCTGTAATTACAATGTGTATCCTAAACCCATGGGTGAAAGGGGAGGTAAAAGTCTGGTGCCAGCAGACGTGGTGATTCCAGCTCCAATAGCTTTTATATAGGCTGTTGCTTAAAAAAGTTTGTTGGATGTTGAAACTGGGCCAACAGGCCCAAAACTCTGCTTTCAGGTGCCACCCAGATGCCTTTAGTTGGGTATCTGGCCCAGGGCTTTAACTATGAAACAATTACAGTGTTCAAAGGAGGTTGAGTATTGCTTCTGAGAATGATGGAAAACGGCTCTGGTTTTATTTTGTGGGTTTATAAAAGGATTAAGAGGGGTGGCTGGGGGCATTTATACTGTACCACAAGAGAAGAAACTCTAAAAATGTTCCAAGACAAATGAAAGTGAAATCATTAGGCAATAAGGTTAAAGAGGCTGTGTGAATATAGCAACCTAGGCTTATTGAAAAAACACGCCTTTATATGCATTTTTGCAGAATGATTAATAAAGACTTTTTGCACAGTTTCTTGCACAATTCTGTAATGACCTCAAAATACTTTCATCATAGTGCATGATTCTGAAACATATACATTCATATACAGTACATTTTTTCGCATCGCATAACCAGCTCTACATTTATGGCTTTTCTGACAGTAAACTTGCTCGGTGGCTCACCTGATACAGCATTGCATTTGTGATACTGAGTGCTTAGGTAACGACTCACAAATAAATACGGTATATCAACTGAAAACTTGTAGAAGCAAGCTGAAATGGCATGGTTGCAAATGTTTTTCTCTCATATTAGCCTTATAGTTATCACTATCAATTAGGTTTAATGTAGGGTTTAATTTAGGTAGTACATTATTTCCAAAAAATAACATTTAAGTACCAATCCCTGGATATTTTATTTTCAAACTGCTGCATTTCATGCAACATAAAACACTGACAGATTCACATTCATCTGTTTAGGATAAAACAGAACTTGCTTTTAGTGGCACTTATTTCACATTTCACTTCGAAAGTGATACAATGTTGCCACATCCACTTTTTTTTTCATTGACCTTGGGTTAGAATATAGTCATGGCTAAAATATAAATATAAATTTACACACACAAAAATTACACATATAGAAACAACTAAACATATCTTATGGAGCTAGAAGATATAGTCCCTGTCATGTAAAATAAGGTTAATAGCTGGCCTTTATGGGTGCAGTGCAAAATGCTTTTTAAACTCAGAAAATAAAACATAAGACAAAGCCAGCAGTAATATTCTCTAGCCCATTTTCACACAAAAGGCATCAAATATGCCATCACATTTCCATTTTTTTAAATGATTCTGATCACATTCAAACTGCAGTCACAAATCTTCTAAGACTTCTTCTAGTGCTCATTAGCTGCTTTCATCAGCACAAACTTTTATGAGTTTCCATTTATTTTAAATTGTTTTTGTCTAAATCCATGTCTGACAGCAGGATATTCACTCATTTCTAAGTGGTAGCAAAATCATATCCCAGCATGCCAGTGTCACCCTGTGAAGCTCTTTCAATAATGAGATCGGGAAGCTGAAATGATGAGCAGTGAACTTTTCCATTTGCAAGGTGGAGGTAAATTATTTTTAGAGACGGACTAGTGTCCTAGATTGTCTTCACCGGACCACTAATAAGAGGGTATAGGTGTCTGGCCTTTCACAAGGGGTCTTAGTATGTGATGATATCAAAGCATATTATTAATGACTGGACTCTCGGCCGGTGCACATGAAAGAGTTTCCCCGGATCCATTTATTGCGTCAGTATTGTCTAGAGTGAATGCACTGCTATGTTATTCAGTGTTTTATTCAGGTTGCTTTTAAAAGACTAAAAGAAACTAAAGAGAAAGGTATTGTTTGCCTATCGAAGTGAAACATTTGAGTAGGATGCTGTGCTTTGATAACAAGAGACCTCATTACATAACACATACTGTATATACTGCATCCTCTGTAGGAAAAGGTTTCAGTTCAGTTCAGATCAAGTTGGTTCTACTATAATTAGTAAACCAGATTCTAATTATGACTACAGATCCAGCCAAAAAAAAAAATGCTTGCACTTGTCCATTTAATGAATTGTAAACTTCTTCAATCGTTTTCCAAAGAGGATTAAAATGTCAAAAATTATCCCATGCAACTCGTTCCATATTCCAAGTGTTCTTAAGGCATAAAATAGGGTTTGCCGAGAAACAAATTGAAAATGTAATCTATTAAGCGAAAATCTCCAGTCATTGCATTCTTGCGTGAGTTTTTAGTTTATATGAATGAATGAATGAATGAAGCATTTATATACAATTATATACAATCATGTGGGGTGTCTCTCCTCAACCACCACTAGTGTGCAGCATCCACTTGGATGATGCGATGGCAGCCACAGGACAACGGCGCCAGTGCGCTCACCACACACCAGCTACAGGTGGAGAGGAGAGAGAGATAGAGCCAATCAAGTGGATGAGGATTATTAGGAGGCCATGATTGACAAGGGCCAGAGGAGGGAATTTGGCCAGGACACCGGGGTTACACCCCAACTTATAGTTCATTTGCATTTATTGTCCGCGCTGGCGCGCCTAGAAAAACACACAAGAGAGTCATTTTGAACCATCAAGACAAATAAAATTGACTTAAAACACAATAATTTCTTTACTGAGGTGAATATAACCGTTCTGAGACAGTCAAAACAGCGTAGCATGCGTGCAAAGAGCGCTCTGTCTATAATCACTAAAAGCTGTCACTCACTTCAGTTCATCGTGATCTCATGACGTTACGTTAATAAGCTCTCTGCACAATGAATCTCTTATTTACATCTTATCTACATGTTGTTATAATGAGAGGATTCGAAAGCTTGCAGAACTCCGCACCTCACAAAAACTCGCCATTTTGAGTGGTGAGTGAACATTTGACGCTCTCCATAACACAAATACATACTGGTGCATTTGCCAAATACTGTATGTTTCACAAATATCAGACAGGGCCCCCTGATTCCCCGGGGCCCTAAGCGGCCGCTTACCTCGCCTATTGGTTAAGTCCGCCCCTGGGTAAGACCAATGTCAATCATTCACTTTGATATGTTTAAAGACTGTCTGCCTATCCTGAATCTGAAATCAAATTTCATTGTTCAGGTTGTGAACAAATGTAAAACATCACTGTATGGATACAGCATTGAATGCCTGGCTGGAAAATCTAGATAAACCCAGATTAAGGTTGTGTGTTGGGCAAGATAGCTGTAGAAATGGACTTACTAAAGAAAAGCCCAGGACCAGTGGCGGCTCATCACACCCACAGCACATAATCCCAATATTCCCTACTGCATCGCATATGCATGAAAAATTAAATATTGCCTGCTGTATGAACTACTTCTTTTAAAAAAAATCTGAAATAGCTATTTCTATTTAGAAAATAAAGTATGTTTAAAGTCCACCAACCATCCAGGACATTCCAGGCACTCTGTATGTCCAGTTCATGCCTGGTAGATCATCTTGGGTTTTAAGAAGGGCAGAAGAATCTGCATATGAAGAGTTTAGATGCAAAAGCCTCTCAGCATGTCTGACATTTTTCTTTAAAATTAGCATTTCTTTCTGGCTACTATGTATAGGTTTCTATGTAAGTACTGGTACTTCTGAATGGGTTGAGGCTGGAATTTAGTGCATTCGAAATGAAAGTACTTGATGAACATATATTATGTGTGAAGAGTATTCACTCAGTATCGTTATCTCAGTTTTGACCAAGATGGCTTTTAGAGGCTTTTGCATTGGAACTCTTCATATATACAAATATACATAGCTGATTAATAAGTTGTGGCCTAATGGTTAGCGAGTCAGACTTATAAACCAAAGGTTGTGGGTTTGAGTCTCAGGTCCAGCAAGAATTGTCGGTGGGGTGAGTGAATAACCAGTGCTCTCTCCATTTTCAATACCATGGCAGGTGAGAGCCTTGAGCAAGGCTCCGAACCCCCAACTGCTCCCTGGGCGCTGCAGCATTGGCTGCCCACTGCTCCAGGTGTGTGTGTTCACACTTGGATGGGTTAATTGCAGAGCATAAATTCCAAGTATGGGACACCATACTTGGCCACATGTCACTTCACCTCACTTATAAACAAATAATGAATATAACTTATGATTATGATATCACAATATTTGGTGTCTTGAAGTCTTTTCATATGTCAGTTTGCAAGAAGTCCTTCTGAAGATTTTTCAGATTCTCTGTTCTTGGATTGTTCAACTCCTGCATTAATTCTGAAGAGCTCGGCTGAGTTGCCAACCAATTTTCTGCCCCATTTTCTGTTTAACTTGGCTACACAAAAAAGTGTTTGTTTGCATTGAAGTCAAATTGCTTCACAATGCCTCCCACGTGTAAAGTAAGCGTGTGGGTTTGTTCACCGATGTAGAACGAGCTCATGCTAGCAAGTGCTCTGAATGTGGGTGGCTTTCATGATTTAAAGCAAAGTACACAGACTCAAAGGCTCTTCATTGAGTCAATGCATGTGGAGGAAAACAAGGACACCTGAGTAATTCCCTTGAAAAAGACAAATATCCTCTAAAGCAGCAACCAAACAAAGCAATTGCTGCTGTTTCTATTCAACTCCAATGGTGCAAAAATAGACACCACAATGTATATTTAATATACGAATGTACCACATATATGGTACCTGCGGTTGTGCAATAGAACAGCTCTCTGAAATCCTGTTATTATGTGGCCATGAAAATATAGATAAATGGGCCATGTACACTCTTCTAATGGCATGGAAGACTAAGACGGCCTGCGCTGCTGATAAATCACCACTCCGACAACTTGATTCTTTTTGAAGAAACAAATGGAAATATGGTCTGACTATATTAAATCTCTACAGCTCACACCAAAGTTTAAAAATACTCCCTCTAGGCGTTAGTGACAGTTCTGGGACGGGGTAGTGAAATACCAATCCTGTCTTAAACAGCATCAAGTTTTATTGTTGCATGCCTTCACTGTCTGGTCAAACAGTGATCCTAACCTCACCCTCCAAGAAATATAACTCCCAGTTTAATGACAGGACCGTGAGAACAGTTACTCAGAGGAAGATTTCATTGCTTGGAGGTTGTTCTTTAAGAACTCAGTTGTCAAAGGAGTTCTTGGTTATGTTCAACTATCAACTGTCTCAGAGTTTTCTCCTACAGTTCCTTTGGAGAAATAAAAATGGAGGAGTTCATATTGAAATTGCTGACTTTTGATTAAAACATTTGGTATTTTAGCTTTTTAATTGCATCTAAGTTTGAAATTACTATGATCGTTGTCTCAGATAAGGAGGAGACTTCAAGTGTGAAACATGACCCAAAAATGAAACCCCAGTTTGGTTCTCTGTCAATCCAATAAAAGTCGGTGTTGTTTTGAACCTCAGTGACTTAAAATTAATGGACAACACTGAAACATTCTTCATAAAATCTTCTTTTGTCTCTACAGAAGAATGTTAAGTCATACAGATTTGGAAAAACAACAACAACAACAACAAAAAACAATACGAGGATAAAACTAATCCTTAAAAAAAAGTGTTCATTTCCACTCCATCGAATCTCCTTTCTATCTAGAAGACAATGGGCCCTTTCATACACCAGGCACAATGTGGCGCAAGGCGCGGCGCAAATGTTTTTGCTAGTTTCAGCCCCAAGCAGTTCTCATTTTCCTGTCCTGCGCTGCGTTGTTTAAATAGCAAATACATTTGCTCCCATTTGTGCGTCCATGGCCGTGCTAGTCTAAAAAAGAGATGTATTTTGAGGAACTGAAAATAGACTGCGCCATAGACCAACTCAAACCTGGTCTAAAGTCTAAAGTCAATGGCGCAATATTTATTTATTTTTATTTAAAGAGCGCGTTAGTAGAAAATGCGCCTCTGGGCGGGTCCACAACGCGCGATCACTTTGCTTATTACACACAGGGACGTGCAGCAGCACACAAACATGCCAAATATTACAAATTAAAGGATTACAGTGTAAAATAATATTATTGTGTATATAAAAATGTCATACATGTCATAATGGATAGTTATTGCGTGTATCAGAATTAGCCAAACTATTTGCTCGCACATGAGCAGATCCGTTTGCTCTCTGGAGACGAGTTCAATCTGTGTGCCTTAAAATTCCGCCGTTTAAATAGCGAATCTGTCATAGCGCGAGCGCAACTCGCTCTTAAAGGGAATGGGAGATGAGACTCTGATTGGTTTATTGCACATTACGCCCAAAAAACACCCATTACTCATTAAGGGAATAGGGACAACTCGTTTAGACAATGCGCCGGGGCGCGCCGACCGTTTTCCCGTTGTTAAACTAGCAAAAGTGGATTCGGACACGCCCTGAGTGCACTTGCGCCGTGCGCTTTATACCATGCGCTTAGATCGTTAAAATAGGTATTTGTGATTTAATATCCGATATCTCATTTGTGATTTATTTGTTTCTAATGGGACTGCATCACTGCGACCTGCTGTTGACTTAAAAATCTCAGCAACACTGACATTAAAACCACAAAATGATGCAAAAGAATAAATATGAATAATGCTGTTGCTTAGCTTGAGGGACATCCAGCAGGCTTGTGCACTCTTAGCCTCATTGAAAAGCAAAAAGGAGAGACGGGTAATTTGACAAAGACAGTCTATTGTTCGCCCTACTTGCTCTGCCAGGTCATCACATTGCACATTTAAGCCGCTGGGCTCAGAAACAGGTCTGTCTCTGTCTCGTCTCATCTCTTTCTCTCAGGCGAGAATCATTTGCAGCATGTGAATGCTTTCAAACATCTTTGGCATAAAAGCACTGACAAAAAATGCCCTGTGCCCTCTCCACCCCAGCTTGGCAAGAATTATAAACGCTCTAGGTCCAAAGAACAGAGCAGATGTTAATTTAAAATGGTCCAAATATCAATCAACCAACCAAACAAATGTCCTAATGGAATGAGAAGTCATGAATGGGGAAAAGGACTTGAAATGCTGATGATGTGGATATCAGAATGCCAGCTATTCTCTGTGAAAGCAAAAGTAAAAGAATAAAAGACTAGAACTGGTCTTTCATAACAACAGCATATGTGATAATGTCGAGAGAGTTGTTGGCTGTGAACTCTGACTGTGATCATATCTATTCTTAGCTTTGAGTGCAGTAGGGATGAGCAATATTCAGTTTTATTTAGACATTTGAGTGCAACTGAATGAGGTTCTCAAAGTTTTGAAGGTTGATGCAGGTGAATATGAGTCACTCATTGGTGTTGTTAATGCAATGCAACAACTGTGGTTACTGCTGCCCCTATGCTCCCCTCTACAGTCATTTTAGACAACTAAAGAATGACATAATGTAATATGAATATTTGCTAGCCATTTTTAATATTCCAAACATGCCATCCACATATGAGAATATCCAGATGGGTACATTTGCATGTGTAGGTTTGAATGTAGCACAGGTTATTGATTTAATTACTGATTTTAATTGCTCTGAACCAAACATATGGAAGCCTGTTTCCATCTCGGAGTAAAAAAATAAATAAAGCAATTGTGAGATTTTCAAATAATTAAGTCATATTGTGTAAGATAGTAGTGCAACTACTATTACAATTCTGACTTATAATTATTTATTCATAATTATTTTTAATTTTATAGACAAAAATGTATAGTAAAATAGATAACAGTTTTAAGATTTGCTAAAAACCATATATCAGTGTTATTGATTTATTCATGTTTTTAAAGATTAACTTTAAGTTAGAGAATTAGATATAAAAGCAAAAGTAACAAAATAATAATAAACACTATATCTGTTGATATTTATCAAACATATTGATGAAACAACTCAATACCAATATATTGTGCATATATTGTGCTAACATTTACATTACATTAGATGAGACACAACATGAGAGTAAGTACTAAATGTGATGACATTTACATTTCCTTTAAGATGGAAAGCTATTACTGATAAGACAAGTACTCTTGAGTGAGTCCAGGGGGAGATATCTGTCGATGGAGGAAGCTGCGCATGCATTTATATGGTATCCCTGGAGATCAGTAAAGTATGAAGGGGGTGTAATTAAGTAATCAATGAAGTGCTCAAAGCATTAAGATGACGTGTCAGTGGAGGAATTATGTGACCCTTCGGCGGCAATGCACGCATAGTCCCAGGACGTATTTGTTAAATTCCCGATCTACATTTGTGATGTATGTGGTCACCATTTATTTGTTTGGTGCAATGTGGTTGTACTTTGTTTTTTATTTTTGTTTTGCATTGTGTTGTTTTGTACTCCCTCTCTGGTTTCTCTCTCTCTCAGTCCTCCCTTCTGCCAGGTATGGACATCAGCTGTGCCCAATTAAAACCAAACTCTGGGGGTGACCTGATTGGTTGACGAGATGGGAGCTGGTGGATAAAGCTGAAGTGGAAAGCCAGGAAGAGAGAGAGTCTTTCCTCCTGCCCCAGCATGTGTTTGTTGAGCCTGTGTGTTTTGGTTGACTGTTGTGAGGGCCTAAAGCCTTGACTTTGTGTTACTAAGGGCTTTCCTTGTTTACAAAATCTAATCTGTTTATAATTTGACTCTGAACTATACTGTTCAAATTCCTTTGTTGCTTGTATTTGATTGTGGAATCCGTAGAGAGGTGGACGCCTTTTTATTTTGCTAGTTGTGTTTTCTCCTGTTTTTGGTCAGATAGGGAGTGAGGTAAAAGTTATGTTGTTTATTTGTATTTTCTTTATTCAGGGAAGTTAGTTTGATTCTCCCAACATTTAGACCTATTTTGTTTGTTGTTTTTGCCTGGTCCCCTCTTGAAGGTTCTTGCTTCCTCTTTTATTTCTCCTAATTCAGAGTCAATAAAAAGAAATCAATTATATTTCAAATCTGTGTGGTGATTGCTGGCTGGGACAGGAGTGATGACCTCCACAAAAATCTTTTTTTTGTTTGTTGCACCTTTCCCCCAACCCCTAGACGGGGAAGGAATGTAACACATTTTATAGACAAAAATGTATAGTATGTAAAATAGATAACAGTTTTAAGATTTGCTAAAACCCATATATCGGTGTTATTGATTTATTCATGTTTTTAAAGATTAACTTTAAGTTAGAGAATTAGATATAAAAGCAAAAGTAACATAAAATAATAAACATACTATATCTGTTGATATTTATCAAACATATTGAAGAAACAACTCAATACCAATATATTGTGCATATATTGTGCTAACATTTACATTACATTAGATGATACACAACATGAGAGTAAGTACTAAATGTGATGACATTTACATTTCCTTTAAGATGGAAAGCTATTACCGATAAGACAAGTACTCTTGAGTGAGTCCAGGGAGAGATATCTGTCGATGGAGGAAGCTGCGCATGCATTTATATGGTATCCCTGGAGATCAGTAATCTCACTTTGTCAGAAATTGTATATATCTTGTCAGTGAATTTTTAACCACTCTTTATTTAGCTCACTATGAGTACCCCAGCAGTCAAGGACAGACGGAAAAGAGAGAGTGAAGAATTGCCAATAAAGAAAAAATTAAAAGATTCCACCATCTCCAGAGAGGATCTCGACGCTGCTATAGCTAACGGTATCAAGCTAGAGCCTAAAGAGCAACAAAGTACTCTCGATTCGGTAGTGGCTTCGACTGTAAGAGAAGCGATAGATTCTGTACCCCAGCACTCCATGATCTACATTTGGATACAAACGACCAACGATTCTGTAAAAGAGCTAAAAGCAGAAGTTGAAAAGCTAGCCATCGCGGCAAAACAGACACGTGACCGGGTCGATTCCGTTCAAGCAGCTGCACGTGAGGATTGGAGGACAGTCACAAACTTAAGAAATCAGCTGGAGCAACTCACCAAAAAAAAATGACGGACATTGAAGATAGGAGCAGGAGAAATAACGTACGACTGGTGGGGTTGCCGGAGGGGGCGGAAGGCTTCGATGCAGCTGGCTTCTTCAGAGCTAATATGATCGCCTGTATGACGGAAGGAAAAAATCAGATCGGCCGCGTACTCTTATCTTCCGTGTACTAAGGTGGCATGACAAATCGGCAATCCTGAAGGGTGCTCGGCAGGCATATCTGGTGAAATATACGCAGGACAATGTCACGCTACTATTTTTTCCCAACTTTAGTCCAGCCACAACTACCAAGAGAAAGAGCTTTAATCCAGTCTTGAAGAAGATGACAGCACTTGGTCTCCAGCCCTTCCTCACCTAGCCATCGGTAATTAAACTACGGCACAAAGGTGAGCAGATGATGTTCGACTCTCCTCAAAAGGCGGAGGATTTTGTTACTTCACTGTCACTGAAGATGTATTCAGCAGCACTACAAAGCAGCGGGAAGGCAATGACTACCATCTCCATCCTCTCAGCTCAGTGAGGGAAAATTAACGAGGAGGTCTGTGGTGATCCTAACTGCCCTGGAGAGGACAATGGCAAGGTGGCCATGGACACTTGTTAATTTATTTTTGGAATCTTGCCCCTGCCCTGTACGTTCGTCCGCTGAGTTGTAATTAATAATGATTTATTTTCTTTATTTTTATTTATTATTATTATTATTATTCTTCGGGCTGAGCAGGTTCAATCACTACGCTTTTGGCTCAGTGGGCCTTTTGGGGATATGTCTTGCGTTGAAGTGGACTGGTCACGCTTCGACATTTGTTTCTGTTGTTTATGCAGACCTACACTCTCGTTAATGTGCGGTCTGCTTTGGATTTTATACACAGTTATTTGTCATTCCTTGTTCTTGTTTTTTTTTTCTATGCCCTTCAACAGACATCAAAACTTTTATTTATTCTGCTTTTCTTTTAAAAGGACTATGCATCTAGGTGGATTGGTATCCAGGATACATATAAATGTTTACATGTCACTGGCAGTATGGCATTGCTTTTGTTTCTCTTCACTTAGACAGAATCTTGGCATTGCGAGCACACAATGCATGTTCTGAATATCTTATCATTGAATGTGAATGGCCTAAATTCTCCTATTAAGCGTACCCGGATATTAGAATATGTGCACCGTAATTCGATTTCCTGTGCCCTGATCCAAGAGTCTCATTTAAAACAATGCGATGTGGCACGTTTTCAAAACAAGTATTACAAACTGGCAGCCTTCTCTTGTGCTCCTAATAAAACTAAGGGGGTACTTATTTTAGTCACTTAGCTTAGCTCACTTCAAGAACTAAGAACTAAGTTTTGTTTAACAGCATCATCATATTTTGTCTTTTTTCAGTTATGTTCTGCTCTCAAGGCCTATGAATTCCCTGGGCATCCCCTATTTCCTCTCATCCTATGTGGGATTGGATCGCACCACCCTCTGGTCAGCCATCTGATTCTTTAATATATAGAAAACTTAATGATCACACTGCAAAGTCTCTTTCTATTAAATCTATCTGGAATGGTGAATTAACAGATTTTGATTTATCGGTTGACTGAGAGAGGGTGTGGTCTAATCTAATCTTAACTTCTAAAAACTTGGCTCATCGTCTTATCCATTTCAAAGTCATTCATAGAGCATACATAACTCCTTACAAGAGGTTTAAAATGAAACTGCAATTGACCTATAACTGTCATATCTGTAACACTGTATCAGCAGGTACTTTTCTCCACATGTTGTTGGGAATGTCCAATTGTTGTCAATCTATGGACTCATGTGAATTCTGTTGCTCCTCCCTCACTGTTGTTTATTTGAGTGGATGTTGTTTTGCTGATTTGGAGAAAATAAAAAGTTGACGTCTCAGTTACATCAGACACAGATGATCATTTGGCTTCTCTTCACTGAATAGAGTTCATCCTTAAAGACGCTTTGAGGACACATACAGAGGGTTGAAAGCTCAAGCTGATGACATGGTGATGTCCTAATTGCGTCAAGGTGCATTGGTGCTCACTGAGACTAGTTCTGGATTATTAAGGATCCAGTTTTGCAGTTATATACTACATTTATACAATACAAGTCTGATCAAATTGAATTAATAATGGTTCAAAATATGATGCGTTTTTCTTGAAACACAAATGCAGAATGCCCATGCTGCTTTCTGGCCTATGAAAATAGATATACCCAAAGGGAGAGGATGAAAGGATCATTACTGCAACTGTCAAGCTAAAAAGGATAGCATAGCACTAAAATAACAGTACTAAAAATAGCATAAAAGTTGTCCATACAATTTATTGCAAAAAGCGAGTTTCAGAAGTATCACAAAAAAGGAGAAACAGGAGCTTAAATATGTTTGAGCTGACAAAAAATATTAACAATAAAATTAAAAAGTGATCCTTAATCTGTGAAGTATGATTAGTACTTGAGATATAATAGTACCCAATGGATGTGGATGTTTGCTGTCTATTTTATTCAAACAGGCTCTTTGACCCTTGATTCTACATTTTCATTTCATTCTTCTGAATTTTAAAAGACGAAGCCCACGGCAAAACACACACACACAAGCTTTCTCAGTCACACAATTCAGCAAGACATGATAAATAATTGCACCCGTGTCAAAGCAGTGGACACAGGGTCTTCAGAGGAACAGAAGACCAAGTGCATGTTAGTCTCCTTTCATTCACAGGACAGACAGAGCAAAGGCCAGCAATGCAGCTTTAACAGTCACAGACTGAAGTCAGTATCTCTCTATGATGAGAATATCACGATGTGATAGGGTGAGAAACTGCCATACAGTAAGACATGTTAAAGTGTTTTTTCCTGTCTATATAAAGCATCGATACATGAGGTCAAAACACCCAGTCTTTTCATTAGTTCCCTCTGCTGCACACTAGAACAGATGAATCCTTGCGCTGCACCTCCGGCTCTGGCTGCAAATCCAGGTTTCTATTTTTTAAAGCCACTCTTTTAAAACTAAACATCTTTTGCACCACTGTGTTATATAAAAACATGGATCTTGCATTGAGTAAAACATATTAAAAACATTTTTAGTATAGAAAATAGCTTGGAAAGTATACAATAATAAATCAATAAATAAATTAATTGTAATACATCATTTAAGCTCATTTTCTGAAGTGCACTTTAAAGACCCAGTGAAATCAAAATTCAATGCAAATAAATTGTCTTGTCTTTTTATAACATAAATATCTAAACATCCTTAAAACAAGACACTTTCTTGAGAAACAAAACAACATTGATATTATTATTATGCCAGACAAATCATAACATTTAGTGAGGTTTAATCTTTAAACAAAGGGGGAAGATTAAGGTATGAAAAATAAAAATAATTCTAAGGAATAAAAAAAGTTAAGGTCTAATTTGACTGTGGGCAGTCGTGGTCTAATGGTTAGAGAGTCGGACTCGTAACCCAAAGGTTGTGGTTTTGAGTCTCAGTACCGTTAGGGATTGTAGGTGGGGGGAGTGAATGTCCAGCGCTCTCTCCACCCTCAATACCACGACTGAGGTGCCCTTGAGCAAGGCACTGAACCCCCAAATGCTCCCTGGGTGTCTTAGAGTGTGTGTGCACTTTGGATGGGATAAATGCAGAGCACAAATTCCGAGTAAGGGTTACCATACTTGGCCACATGTCACTCAATTTTTTTAATTCTCGCTATTAACTAGTTGCTTATTAGCATGCCTATTATTAACATATTGGCTGTGTAACGTCTGTTTAGGATCAGTGATGGCTGATTACACTTTGTTTTAAAAAAGACCCTTTTTATTACTGACCTGGCCTCAGCGTTTACATTTATATGGGTACTAAATTGCAGATGGTCTTTATCACTATCAAAAGGATGCGAAACAGACCGACTAGGTGTCTTTATCAAGCTTCAAACACATTCCACAGAAGGGGGGGTGACCCCCCACTGTGCCAGGGACCAGACCAGTTGTCTGTCTCCACGATTTCCAATACACGTCACACACACACCTAAAGACATTTTCTCTATTTAGGCCATAATTAAGCAGTTATAAATGTATCTGCTATATGCATGTGTTGTATGTATATTCCCCTGTTATATTAACTTAGTTAAAACCCTTTTCTTGTATTAGTTAGACGTTAAATGCCTATATTCCAGTGTATGAGTGTATCTCTTCTTTAATATCATTTGGAGGTTACCTTCTTGGTATCAAAATGATCTTCTCTTTATTTCTCACACAATAATGTACACTATGTGATCATGAAATGCATCGAACCATTTTTACTATGTTTTGAATTAAAAGCTGCACTAGCGGTCCAGATCAGCAATAAAATGCGAATGGACCATAAACGGAGACAAAGGTTGTCTCTCCTGCTCAAAATGCATGCCTCTGATTGGCCACTCCACCCACCAAATAGGTGCGGCCATGAACCATTAAAAGCTCCGAACGCAGACTAATCATTGGCTCAAAAACTCTTCTTCTTGAGACAAACACACTCCAAAACTCTCCTCTTGAGTTTAACCTTCTGGCAGTGTTTACCTTCAAGTAACTTTGTGGATTTGCTGTGGACTTCTTTAACTCACTCCTAAAGAAATCGTCGAGAACCTCGTCTACCGCATCAAGACTCTTATTCAGCAACAAACCAATGCAAGTAACCATTTACAACTGATTAGATGCGTGTTTAAGTTTGAACCCCTTTTAAGGTAAATTGTGTCTCTGATGATTCTCATTTTAGGTTGTGGTTAATTGATGTGAAATACTGCCATTCTTTGCTCTTCTCTCTCTTTTCCTTACTTTCCTTCATTCTATATATGTATGTTTTGCTTAGTTTGTTTGTATGTTAGTTATAGTTTCATTTATTAAATCCCTTATATTCACAATTGATTGTCTCTGTGTTCCGCTCACATTTCAAAGTCACTGAATGATTGCTCCTTGCTACATGCTAAACTACTGCTAGCACTGTACAAGTAGGAAGGTTATTGTTCCTTGGCCAGGAAAGTAATCTTCCTAGAATTGATAAATAATTATATTGTCTGCTCGGTGGACGGACAGATCAAGTAATTGTAATATCGATTCTGCTACAGTTAATTCTAAGATCTAATCTAAATATTTATTATTAATTATAACCAGTTATAATTAATTATAAATAATTCCCTTTTTAAGCTAATTCGCTATAGCTGTTTATTAGTACTTAAAAAGCACATATTCTGCATGACCATATTCTACATCCCTAATCCTACCCACTTAACAACTACCTTACTAACTATTAATAAGCAGCAAATTACAAGTATATTGAGGCAAAAGTCATAGTTAATGGTTTGTTAATAGTGAGAATTGGTCCCTATACTAAAGTGTTATCAAAAAAAATTTTTTTTTTTTTTTTTTTGTTAGATTTCTCTGAAAAAAATAAATGGTAACACTTTACAATAAGGTTCATTAGTTAACTACATTAGTTAACATGAACTAATAATGAACTGCACTTATACAGCGTTTATTAATCTTTGTTAATGTTAATTTCAAAATTTAATAATACATTATTAAAATCTTGTTAACATTAGGTAATGCACTGTGAACTAACATGAACTAACAATGAACATCTGTATTTTTATTAACTTACGTTAGCGAAGATTAGTAAATACAGTAACAAATGTATTGCTCATGGTTAGTTCATGTTAGTTAATACATTAACTAATGTTTAACTAATGAACCTTATTGTAAAGTGTTACCAAATAAATAAATAAACAAAACATATTTCGAAAGAAAGAAAGAAAAAGAACGAACGAAAGAAAGGACTGCTTAGTGTATCGTCTGTGAAGCGATGACACTATACTAATTATAATTTCCTAATTTCTTTTTACTTGCTTGACACTTAGATCAAAATTTCTCAACTTGAAACTTGAAAAATTAAATGTCTTTAAAATGTTAGGATGCATCTCCCTGAGGAATACTTTGATAAAAACCAGATTCAAGGGTGAATGGACAATAGAAACTATACTAGAGGGATGAGTGATTGAGTTCACCCCGGTTATATAAGAGAGATGGAGTAACTAACATGATGGAGAAATGCAGCAGCTTTCCTTGGACCATCATTTAGGAGTCTATAAGAGCCATAAAAAAGCAGGGTCTCTGGAGAGTGATCTTTATGTACAAGCTGTACTGGATGCATTTCTCAACATTAATGACAATCATTGTTTTTATATAGCGATGTCTTAAAATGTAAAAGTTGTCCCAAGATTCCAGGGAGAATCCAGCATGAGCACACAGCTGGCTTTATGGAAGACTGTCTGGGGAATTTGGCAGCATCTCAGAATGACAGGGCTTAATTTTGTTTCCAGACTTCTGCGGAGTGTCCTCAGTGCAGCCTCATCAAATCTGCATTTTCTTCATCAGCATGGCAGATGGTTGTTCTCTGGTGTCTGTGATTGAGGTTCAGTTACAGCAGCTCTGGGCATTAGATGAGGAGTGAGGGTGGCTGGTGCATCAAGTGTGAGATGGACTGACTCAAACCAGTTAAGTGTGTCTGCTGCTCTGGGCTTAAAACTCCCATGCACTTCCCATTTTCCCACAGGTCTTCGCCGGATATTAAATGTCACAGCAGTTCATTAGGGCACGCTGATATCAGGCTTGGAAGGGCTGCTGCCAAAAAAACATCTACAATTGCTTGACTCAACCATGTGCATATCATTGGTGAAGAAAGTTGAATGTCATCATGAAGGTCCTGGGTGCTTTTTTTTTTTTTTAAAGTGAAAGTTTGAAAGGTCCAATAGAGCTCTAAAACTCATTCTCCTTCTGAATGCGCAAAATAGCTTGATGCAATTGGTTAAGACATGCAACAACCAATTCTCTGATTTCCAACCTCTATTTATGATAGAATTATTTAATTGTGCATGCTGTTTTCTCAGTTTTTGAGTGAAAAAGCAATATTTGTGGATAATTTTAGCAATATTCAAACAAAAACTAGATCAATGATGCCAAGATTAAGGATTTCCAAAATGAAATACAAATCTTTGCTAGTTGAAAGAAAAGAAGCTGATGAAAAAGATTGAATCCAATATTTAGTAACATTATAGCATAAAAAAACTTTATAAGCAAGGCTATACACACACACACACACACACACACACACACACACGTATGATGCATTACCTAGCATTTCTGTGAACACAAAAATCCTCTTTTAATCAAAATGACTGGAACATAACGTTATTAATAGTTAAATGATACTTTAGCAAATCTTAAAATAAATATTGTACAATTTACAATGTAACAAGTAATGTAATAATAATGTAATTTTTTTACATTGTACATTATAATGTTGTGATGCTTAAATGAGCATGTTGCATTTTTTTAGACAAAATTCTCAAAATGTTATTGGTTATCAGCCATAACATGAAAATCTGGACAGATTGGACATTGGGTAGAATTTTAATGTAGGCACATTATGGTATGATATTTTTAGTATTTTTGGAACTTTTCCTGCATCTAAATTCACTTTATTGAACATCCTCTTCCTTTTCATGTTTTCAAGACCAAACAAATTACATCAAACTCACATTTGTCATCTCTTACCCTAAACTGTGCTTTTGAAAAAGCAACAGCGATGACAAATTATAATCCAGTAATCCTTTTGGGAGCCTGGACCTGTACAGTACATACAATAGAAGAAGAGAGCGGCAAAGAAGAAAATGATGTTGAGGGCAATCGATGATGCTGGTCGTTCATATCAGGGGACAGTCTGTAGGATGTGGACTACTAACATCAGACAGACCCCTGATAACCCTGGTTGAGCATTTCCCTCATTAAAAGAAAACCACCAGCACTGATGAACTGTGTTGTCTACAGAGGCCGGGTGAACGAGAGCCTCTTTCTGCTGCAGCATAATTAGGGCACTTGACTCTTGGATGCCTTACAGACAGAGAGAGAGAGACATGAACGGCAGTTAATTTGGCCTACGGAGGGAGTCAAACTGCCTGGATAAGGATGACAGAACTATAGTCTTTACAATCTGCCTCATGAGACACAGACTATTTCTCCTCCCACAGTCAGCTCCTTATGTAACATAAATATCGCTGGGCATGTGGGGGCTTTAAATAGTTTGAGTACAAATGGGTATTAATCTGGTGGATAATTTACAAACCACATGACTGACTGGATTCTCTCTCTCTCTATATATAGCATACATGGAGGTTACCTAAAGGTGCTTTTAATGTACAAACACTGTCTAAACTGCTTTCATGATGACATGTTTATTCTAGATTGTCAAAGTCACAGGCTTTAGGGATAAAGCTATAACCATCCCCAGTTGGTATAATGTTGGGGGCTGTGGGACATCAAACAGTATCTCGCTCCCCTGATGTTCTTCACACCAGACTGAATGAGTCAAAACATCAGTGAACATACTAACAAGTGCAGGGCCAATTAATTAGAATGCTACTCTTGTCGTCACTAAAATAATATAGACAGTGATTTTTTTAAGCAGACAATATGAGCCTGTGGGAATGGGTTCTGAGCTCTAATCAAAAGGAGATCTCGGGCACTGCGGCATCCTCAGGGAAATCACATAATACCCATGAAAATACAAAGCCGAAGCCACTGACAGGTTTGGAAGACTAAGTAAATAGGATGCAGCCACAAGAGTATTAAAAATCTAATGTAATGTACAGTATATGACTTGTGTTAGTCAAATAAATAAATACTAGTGGGATTTAAACAATTTGGAACAACTTTTAAAGGGATAGTTGACTCAAAAATGAATTCTGTCATTATTTACTCACCCTCAAGTAGTTCCAAACCTGTATGAATTTCTTTGTTCTGCCGAACACAAGGGAAGATATTTTGAAGAAAGTTTGTAACCAGGCTGTTTAGGGGCACCATTGACTTCCATAGTAGGAAAAACAATACTATAGAAGTCAATGGTGCCCCAGAACTGCTCTGTTTCCCACATTCTTCAGAATATCTTCCTTTGTGTTCAGGAGAACAAAGAAATTCATACAGGTCTGGAACTACTTGAGGGTGAGTAAATGATGACAGAATTTTCATTTTTGGGTGAACTATCCGTTTAAGAATCCATTTTTTTCTTTTCTTTCTTTTTTCCTGAATTTTAGTATGTGCAGTGATCTAGATGTTTCTGAGAGGATCTGATCAGTCTAAAGGTCATCATACATAGACCAACTATTTTCCCACCTTGTTCCTCACATATTACTGTATTGTCAATATTATTCTCTGTATGATTGTCTCTGAAGATCATTTAACAGTGGATTTCAATAGGGCAACTGGGGTCCTTTCAAATGGATTTTGTGGTATTTACTTACTGTATGTTCTGTTTTTGCAACCGAATATGCGTCATTGCTCATTTGTTTTTTTCTTTAATTAATAGGAAAAGGAAACCCATGTGACTCATTTGTATTAGTAAAAGTAAACACTCAAATGACACACCACAGAGAAGCCATTTCCTGTCCAGATTTGATTTGCTCACAAGACAGTATTTTCATGTTCTTAATTAATATATATAAGTGAATCCTAAATGATTTCTCAAACACGATGTAGCCCAGCTACCATAAAAGTGCAGAGACAAGAGGATGTGTGCTCAGACACATACTCATGGCAAATACACACATCTGCTTCACTCCTAGAGAGGAAATGAAATTGCCCCATAACACTCATTAGACATTAGACACTGGGTTCCCAGTAAAGGGCTACTGTGCACAGGCACAGCTGCAATTACATGAATGTTACATATGATGATATGAACTAGCGTATGACGTAAGTGTACACTTAATGAGAAACATTAAGTCTGCAAGAGATCAGACCAAATAAAAGCTTTATTATAATCCTCTTTAGAGATTTATCTGCAAATCTGTATTTATTAGTTTAGTGATGTTTCTAGCTGATGTATGAAGCTTTGTGCATCCTGTACTGTCTGTCCAGATCAGTGAACTTTATAGCCAATTTAATAAGAAACCATCAGCCGAGAGCATGAACGTAAATTAACAAAAATGCATTAATAATGAATTAATGATTAAGTGCTTAAAAAATAAAAAAATAAAATCACAATCTTACAAAAGGATTTTCTCCCACATAAGCCGCAGGAAAGGATTAACAATGCTAAAGGGAAAGGCCATTTCCAGAGCATGAAGTTGAAAAATATGATTGAAAAAAGTATGAAAAAAAAAATAAAAAATGCTCATGGAGTAATAACATCTGAAGAGAGAAAAACAAAACCTTCACTGATTCGATTATTTTGAATTCATCATTCAGCTAAACACCAGTCAAGTAAAAACCCTAACTTAATAAAAACAGGACTGTTCAGATTCAACCTAGAATTGTCTTGCTGCAAGCGAGACTTTACAAATTACAGCTAAATAGAGCAGAAATGATCCTGTCCAGCGAGGGCACTGCAGTCAGAGCTGGGCGAGGTTGAAGAAAGAGAGCCTTTCACATAACTAGTAAATAAATTATTTATAGCGCGCTCACCTGCTCTTGACTTCATGTTTTCTCAATAGCTTAATCAACAGCGATGTGTCTCACAAGGCTGATTTTCCTCATTAATACCAGGCTAAAATAACAAAGCAGCACCAAATTAACATTGTATGAAGGCCATGAAAATTTCAGTGCTTGATTAGAGGCTATTTTTATGACTGTTTATATAAAACATAAGATGATTAAAGCAAATAATTAGAAAGAAAAACAATACTGGAGGAATTTTTTGAATCATGCTGTACAATGATTTTAAGCCAATGCTATTCTTTGTTGTGGTTTTTGGCTAAAACACTCTTATTAGAATAAAGAACAGATGAAAAATGAGGATGACATCAATGCTTATGGTAATCTTTTTCTAACTGCAAGCACATTATTTAATGATTGTTTCATAGAAAAGGTTTCCAAAACATGGGGTTGGTGGCACCACAAGAATGCATATAGTCCTAAGCTTTTCACATGTAACATCAAAAACAGCAGACAGGGGAAAATGCACATTCCTCTCAGTACATTTTTTCTTGCTCCACCAGAGAAATTAGTCATAAGGCATATTTGTCATATATTAAAAACAATTAGTCCAGAACTAATTGCATTTTGTATACTACTGCACTATAACTGCCTTGAGATGAATGTGAATGTTAGCGGTTAGTTCTCTCCAGGTATTCAAGACCACTTAGGCTCAAACAAGCAGATTGCAAATCCGTTTGGGAAACTGCACCTTTAATTATGCAGAACCAAAGTCCAAAACCGAAGCTAACCAAATTCTTTATTGCTTTGCTGCCTTGCAAGCACCACAATTTTCTTCTGGAAATACAAATTAAATAAGTCTAACACCTATTAAAGGATAATCAACACACAAATTCTCATTTACTGAGGCTTGTTATTGTCAGTAAACAGATAATCATTGTACAATTGCTTGAGATCTGTCTCATCAAAAGCTTTTTCAGGCATCTCTAACAGAGATCTTCTAAGCATTCATCGACCAAGCTGAGCACCATGGTCAATAGAAAGCAATCCCATAGGGAAGCCACATGAATACATTCTCCACAGTTCTGATGGCACTAAGGGGGATAAACCCTGACCCTAAAGCCAAATACTGTCAACTTAGAGAATCAATGCTCTCTGAAGACTTCCCGCTGTTTTTCAACAAGATGAAAGTTCACTGGTTGGTTCAATAGTAGCAGTTTAAATGGAAATAACCTGATAGGAATACTGTGACTACACCTATAAATTGACATTAAGTCATATACCCAACTACTCATTGAGTAAATGATAATACCTACCCAGAAAACATCAGCACAAGATGAAAGCAAATCAGAGATATACTTACAGTTTTTTCTTTGGCTCCTTGAGTATCATTCAGAACATGTTGCGAGGCGGTACACGACTGATTAGATACCTCAGGCGGATTTAAATTCAGATGTAGGAGTTCTTGGAAATATAACACAGGGAAGTTGTTACCCTAATCCATTATACCTCATTACAGACACATAATGAATACAAATTACACTCACTTCACCTTAAAATAAATGGCAAATGATATAGCAACACAATGTCAAAATATAAAACACAGTCCTACTTAGGCTTATTCAAGATTAGCTCTCTGACAACACCATTTCTTAGCAAAACAGCTGTAGTTGGACCAAAATTACTCATACAATTAGATGACAACACTCAATAATAAGACACAGATCCATGTGGCCTCCTCATGTGCAAAGTAATGAACAATAACACGTTTTCAAACAAGGGGAAAAAAAAAAAAACTCAAAAAAAATTTTGGTTTAGTAGTTGCCTAGCCTCAGATGGACCACCTACTGACTGTTCCATTCACTGACTGCCTAAAATCAACCCAAAACATGTATCACAGGCTAAATAACTGTGTTGAAATCCTTTTGTGGACGTAATATTCAAAATAAACAAACAAAAATCATTTTGATTAATTTATTGATATATGTTTAACAAATGTATTAAAAATGCACATATACCCATACATAAATTATCAAAGTGTTGGTCTAGTGGTGAGAATTTTACACTAATAAACTTTCACTTAGTTGAGTTTAACCCACTTTTTTTCAAAATAAACCAAGACGATATGCAACTGTATGTGTGTAGATATATGTTATGAACAGTGGAACATATGGTTCCAATTTTATTTTGCTGGAGTGAGCCACGGATGAATGACAGTAGTGTGCGCATCTGAGAGCTGTCAGTTGTTTGAGAGATATGTGCGATTCTAAATGAATGCCTGTGCTGCAGGGCCTGCCACTGAGGAGAAGGATGGAAAGTACTTAATGTAACAAACATTAAAGTGTTCTGCTGAACGAGTACACTCGTTATATAGAGCTGGAATTTGTGAACTGGAACAAACAAATCAAAACTTGGACTGAAACCAACAAATCAAATGGAATGGATTGAAAATTAACTGTCAATCATAATTTGTGGTTTAACACCCATTTATTTATCACTGTGACTCTCCATAAGTAGTACTGTAATTGTTCAAACAAAAGAGTATTTTTAACTGATACTGGAGGTAAAAGGTAGTTTGGTGCATACCAGAAACCTGAAAAAAAAAAAAAAAAAAAATTATATATACCGTATATATATATATATATATACAGGAAATCTTAAAATGCCCTCAATGTCACCTTAGTCTCTAATACAGTTTACTGTAATCTTTATTAAATTTTTTTATTAAAGGGGTGGTTTACTGCGATTTAACTTTTTTCATTTTAAATAGTGTGTAATGTTGCTGTTGGTGCATGAACAGTATCTGCAAAGTTGCTGCGCTGAAAGTTCAACGCAAGCGGAGATATCGTCTTTTAAAAATCAGGAAGTTTAATGCCTACAAAAAGACTACAACGAGATACTTCCCGGGTTGCATACGTAATAAACCCATAAATTTGCATCAACCCCTCCCTCCGGAACATGCAAAAAAGGGGGCAAGGCCATGTTCTGCGGCTTTGTTGAAGAGGAAGAGTTATAGCAGAGAGTTGTAGCCATGCCGTCGAAACGGTGTTATTTTCACCCAGCTGTCAGGTCTTCTGTGTTCGGGCTTCCTACGGATGCTGTAGTTTGTCAACAATGGTTAAAATTTATGTTTGATTATGTTCCTAACAATTACAATCCTAATTTAGCTCTCTGTGCTGCGCATTTTACGGAAGACAGCTTCCAGAATCAAGAGAGTTCAGAGGTCAATGCCGGATTCACACAGAAACTATTACTAAAACATGGAGCAGTTCCAACTTTAAAAACAGAGGCAGCAGTTGTTGGGCCACAACCTGTAAGTAAGATTTAATAATTTTAAATGTATTTTCATGTATAATTTCAGACGTAATGTTTTAGTTTTATCAAGGACGTAAAACAAATGCCAACGCTGGCTTTAGTAGCCAGTTAGTTAAATGCTATTTCGTGTGTTTTTGACAAAGGCGTACAAATATTTTGAACCCGAATTTGTGATTATGCACTAATTTTGTAAATGTATTTTCCGTGTATACTTTATGACATAATTTTTCGATTTGATCAAGAACGTAAACACAAGCCAACGCTGTTTGGTTATAGTAGCCAGTTAGTTCGATGCTATTTTGTGTGTAAGACAAACTTGTACAAACTTCAAAAAATGATATGTAATCACAACAGCAAACTTCCATTCAGAAACGTTTGTAAGAGCCGTGCTTGCAGAAGTTCTGCTTGACTCTCTTCATTACCGCTTTCTGGGTCTGATTCTGGCTCAAACTGATACGGCAATATTGACACCATTATTTACATTTGACCGGAGCACATGCAACTGTCGCCCGTGAAGGTAATGGGCGTGAAGTTTCCGGACAATGTGCAGTACGCAGTTTAGCCAATCACAACACACCGGCCCAACTAACCAATCTGAGCCCATTGCCTGTTTCTGAGGGAGTGGTTTCAGAGAATCAGGAAGTCAACCAGAGTTCAAATGTTCAAATGACAGAGGAGAAAGCGGCTTACAATAAAAGTGAAATATATGAAAAATAAGGCGTTTTTTAAGAAACAAAACACGAAGACATGTTATATTGCACCCCATAAACACAATCAAGCAAAGAAAAAAAGCAGTAAACCACCCCTTTAAATGTCATTATGACTTTTTAACCTTGTTAAATTTAATTTATTAAAACTTTTATCAAACAATCATCTATTTAAAACTCAACTTTAATTTATTCATCACAAGGTCATTGCTGCTTTAAATATTTATGTTGTGTTAACAACATATGAAATTTCTGTTTGTCCTGGTTAGAAGAGCTGGAGCTGCTCTTGCAAACCAAGATAAATATGCAGGCTGATAGCGGTGTTGTTATCCTTCTGATTAAAGTTGGAGCTGGGGGGCATGACAAAACATTTATGCCCATGCAATCAGAATGGGCCACCTGAGTGAGAAGTCATTAACATCCCACAGCCGAGCTCTCTGCCTCATTCCCTCGAAACACTGCTGTCCACTGTTAAAAACAAAACTTTCTTCCAGTTATTCCATGCCCAAAAATGAAGCATCTTTGTATATTCTTCTGGGTAAGCATCTTTCATGCTATAAATGTATAGGAATTTACTGGCTATTAAAATACTTTTTTTTTTGTTTGTTTATTTATTTGACTGCTTTTTAAAAAAAAAAATGTAACGTCTTAAACCTACCAAATTATACAACTGCAATGCTGGAACGTATTGTGAATAGAGAAAAGTTACTGCAAATGATAATATAATAGTTCAGCCTTCAGTTTTGCCTGCAAAATACCCTGAATATCATTGTTTCTGGATGGGAGTTTAATTTATTAGACGCCCAGCTATGCATTTAATGAGAACAACACTTTTGAGGGTTCTAATGGACCTGCCTCATGGTACAGCAATATAACGTTTACTTGATTTTTAAAGCTGGAAAGAAAGTATTATAACTGCTTTTTATTAGCATGTTTATTCTGAAGCTACAAATGCTTTAAAATAAAAACTTGACTGTTAGGAGATAATGGAAGTGATTTTGAGAGTAAAGAAGAGAAAGGTGATGCAGGAAAGGAAGAATTGTTTCCACTGGCACTTACATAACCATCCATGGCAGGTCCATGTACCTCTCACTACTATAAAATGAATACAGGTAATAGTCAAGTCAAGTCACCTTTATTTATATAGCGCTTTTAACAATAAAGATTGTGTCAAAGCACTTAACAGTATCAAATTGGAGGACAGAGTGTCAGTAATGTATAATGATAAGATTAAACACTCAATTTTCAGTTAAAGGCATTTCATTATTGAATTCAGAGATGTCATTGTCTAGCTCAGTTTAGTTTAAATAGTATCTGTGCAATCAAATCGGCGATAATAGCTAGAAATTAAGTGTCCCCAACTGAGCAAGCCAGAGGCGACAGCGGCAAGGAACCAAAACTCCCTCTGTGACAGAATGGAGAAAAAAAAAACTTGTGAGAAACCAGGCTCAGTCGGGGGGCCAGTTCTCCTCTGACCAGACGAAACCCACAGTTCAAAAGTTTATATTTTAATTTTAATTTTGTTGCAATTTCTAACAATAGTAGCATTATGTAGTTAGGTATTTTATTATATTTATAGTTATTTTGTTATATTTGTTTAGTTTTATTGTATTTTAATCAAGGTTTTCGCTGGGGATATGTCTCTGGGGGTCATCTGGGTGTCCTGGTCTCGCTGACGATCAGGGCTGTAGACATCATCTCTTGGTGCTGATCCACCATCTGATCGGATACGGACTGAGAAACAGAATAGGAAAGAAACAGACAAATATTAGCGCAGATGCCATTCTACTTACGATGTAACGAGTACATCGTGTGTTATGGGGAGTGTTCCCGGTTCCGGTTGATCTAATTAATGCAGCCTAACAATCCTTTAACGGATTTGAATAATAGAAGCGTATTAGTGTGTTATGTGTAAGCCAGGCTAAAGAGATGGGTCTTTAATCTAGATTTAAACTGACAGAGTGTGTCTGCCTCCTGAACAGTGTTAGGTAGATTGTCCCAGAGTTTGGGTGCTAAATAGGAAAAGGATCTGCCGCCTGCAGTCGATTTTGATATTCTAGGAATTATCAAACGGCCAGAGTTTTGAGAACGCAGTGGACGTGGAGGACTATAATGTGATAAGAGCTCGCTCAAGTACTGAGGAGCTAAACCATTCAGGGCTTTATAAGTAATTAACAAGATTTTAAAATCTATCCGATGTTTGATAGGGAGCCAGTGCAGTGTTGACAGAACCGGGCTAATATGGTCATATTTCCTGGTTCTAGTAAGGACTCTAGCTGCTGCATTTTGGACCAACTGTAGTTTGTTGATCAAGCGTGCAGAACAACCACCCAATAAAGCATTACAATAGTATAACCTTGAGGTCATAAACGCATGAATTAACATTTCTGCATTTGACGTTGAGAGCATAGGTCGCAATTTAGATATGCTTTTGAGATGAAAAAACGCAGGTTTACAGATGCTAGAAAAATGGCTTTCAAATGAAAGATTGCTATCAAACAGCACACTTACACTGTAGGTTCCTGACTGATGAAGAAGAATTGACAGAGCAGCCATCAAGTGTTAGATAATGTTCTAGGTTATTACATGTGGGGTTTTTAGGTCCGATAATTAACACCTCTGTTTTTTCAGAATTTAGCAGTAAAAAATTACTCGTCATCCAGTTTTTTATATCGACTATGCATTCCGTTAGTTTCTCAATTTGGTGTTTTTCACTGGGCCGCGAAGAAATATAGAGTTGAGTATCATCAGCATAACAGTGAAAGCTAACACTATGTCTCCTGATAATATCTCCCAAGGGTAACATGTAAAGCGTGAAAAGTAACGGCCCTAGTACTGAGCCTTGAGGTACTCCATACTGCACTTGTGATCGATATGATACCTCTTCATTCACTGCTACGAACTGATGGCGGTCAGATAAGTACGATTTGAACCATGCTAAGGCGCTTCCACTAATGCCAACAAAGTTTTGTAGTCTATTCAAAAGAACGTTGTGGTTGATAGTGTCGAACGCAGCGCTAAGATCCAGTAGAACTAATAAAGAGATACAACCACGATCAGATGATAGAAGCAGGTCATTTGTAACTCTAATGAGAGCGGTTTCAGTATTATGATACGATCTAAATCCTGACTGGAATTCCTCAAAGATATAATTTTTCTCTAGGAAGGATTATAATTGTGAGGATATTACCTTTTCTAGTATCTTTGACAGTATCTTTTTGTAATTAACTAGATCTTTGAGGTCAAGTTGTGTTTTTTTAATGAGAGGCTTAATAACAGCCAATTTGAAGGTTTTGGGGACATATCCTAATGACAATGATGAATTAATAATAGCCAAAAGAGGATCTATGACTTCTGGAAGCAGCTCTTTTAGTAGTTTAGATGGAATCGGGTCTAACATATATGTTGTTGGTTTAGATGATTTAACAAGTTTATACAATTCTTCTAATACATAAAATTAAAATCATAAAGAAATACACATATCTTTGAAGTGTCTGTATACATACTAAACTTTCATAAATCCACATCTAAAGTCAACATGAAATCAAAATGGACTCTTATTGAGCATCATTTATTGGTCTTATTCCAAATGTATTCCAAATGTATTATTGGTGTTATTCCAAATGCATCTTTTATTAGAGTCTATTAAAAAATGAGTGTTTATAACATTATAGGCAGAAAATGCTATAGTATGACCACTTTAATGCAGAACAGATAGAGAGAAAAAAAGAACTAAAGGTGGTAAATGTTTAATTTGAACTACTGACATACTGAACAACTACTGAGATCACAGCTCGAGCACCACATGGACTGCTTCTTTAAGCAATGTTTTCAAACTTTTAGACTGCTCTGAGGTGACTGGCCATGTGGTTATAGAACACAACACAACTGGCAAATATTGATTTAAAAGGCAATGACAAAAGTTTATCTCACCATTGTGTTTTATGAAGTAATCATGTAGAAATCATCAATCATAAATCAATCACGTAGCAAGCTATAATGATGCTTCACAGAGACACACCATTCTAATATGTAAAAACGTCCAATGCATTAGGCAGTTTGCAACTTCATAAACAGGTGCTCAAAATGTATTATGGTGCAACTGTGGCTAAAACTATATTTTTTTTAAACCATAAGAAAACAAAACAAAGTGCATACTGTGAAAAATGGATGACCCAAATTAAATTCAAAGGAACAAAAATTTCTGTTCATAAAAAAAGTTCATTTCTGACAACTCACATTTTACTGCCTAGAGCACTGAAGCATGTATTTAATCCACTGCTTTCAGCCATAATCAGCAGCGTACTGCATGTGTGTGACTGCAGATGCCATGACCTCCATTTCCTTCCCAGTAATCCATATCAGCAGTTCAGCGCTGAGAGGTTAATCACACTGAGGGTAAAGAAACCTCCCCCCAAGCTCTCATCTCCCATCTCCACAACAGGCAGCGATGTCAAAACAGAGCAGACTAATTATTAAATATTTAATCATCACTATAATTGCTGATCAATTGTAAGACATTCATTTTAACACTTATATACCACCATTTAAACTAGTAGGAAAATATAAGACTAAAATATTGTATCAGATTGTATTTGTATTTGATTATTAGATAAACAGCCTGAAAGAGACACCAGCAGCTGAATAATAAATCATTTAATAAAGGTCAATACCGATGAGCCACTGCAGCAAAAATGTTTCAATGAGGGAATACATCATAAAATCATAAAAGCTTAAGAAAAAAACATTTATTATTCATCTAAATGCAAAACTCAACAGAAAATCTTGAATCTTCATTAATACTGAAGAACAGAGGATCTAGAAAACAGAAACTCCTCATCAGTAGTGACAGATCGCTTTATGCAGCATTCATCTCCACTGTGATTCATTCTGCTCTGCCAGCTTTCTCTGTATAGATCATTGATCCAAAACACACAAGTCAACAGAGTGATTTATTAAAAATGTAGAGGTTAAGCCAAGTTGCCCTCAGGCACACACACAGGGGTGCCAATCACAGGGACAGGGACACAGTCACATCATCTGTCAGCATATTGCTCAGAAAGATGAGGTACTTGGCAGATGTTCTGCTAATAAGCTAAAATACAGAGCCAAGGACCCGAAGCAACATCCGCAATGATGTGATAAAATGAGTTCATTTCACCACACAGATATGTATTTACATCTAGAGGGCCTTGGGAACAGATCCAAGCAAACAAGGAACCGAAAGAGACTGTCTGGAAAGCATAGATGATTCGTACAAGCTAATCGTGTTATACAGTCTGAAAGTGAGGGGGAAACAAACCCTCAGCATGTATTTTCCTACAATATATTCATTATGTTCACAAGTATGATGTAATTACTCGAATTAGAGGTGAAAATGCTGCACCTATGTGAAAATATTGACAGGGATACGACTCTGATATAATAACTACATCAATTCCAGTTCCATTGTGAGCAATCTAAATACCGCTGTGAGACGCAGATCCGAAGTGCTACTAATGCTGACAACAACAGTGGCTCTCCAGCCTCCAAAAATAGTCCTCACCTCCATTATCTGAGCTCGCCCGCAGAGAGGCTGCAAAAGTGAGCTGGCAAACGGGGGAACTGAAATCAAGACAGCTTTATCAGCAGCGACTGCCACGGCAGATAACTATGAAAGAGTTTGCGGTGAGACGAGCAGTTCACAAGCGCACTTTTCTCCACTACTGCAGATTTAATGAGGTGATACAGCCTAGATATGGCTAAAACACGCACGCACACAAAAACAGTTTTTAGCCCACTCGTTTTTGGTTTGAGGCTACCAGAGATGGATTAACGTACTCGGTTACTTACGTAACCTAGGTTCCCTGAGATACGGGAACGAGTACTGCGTCGCTAGACGCTAATGGGGAAAACTCCTTTTTCTCCGAAGACTGAAGACTTTTTCAATCACGCAGTGTAACTGCTCGGCCATTGGTTCGTGCAGTGTATTAAAAACGAACCAATGGCTTGGCAGCGGTGCTGCACGAGCCAATGGCGGTGAAGCCCGACAGAGCCTGCCAGAATGGGCGGGGCCATCTGGCTATATAAGCCGGCATTTCGCCATAGGATCTCAGGTAAATTCGACTGAAGCGATGCTAGTGCTAGTAGCAGCGCAGTCTTCAGCAAAAGCGCTTTTAAGGTTGCCCTTATCCAACAGCTCCTGCAAGTAGGACAATATCACCGATATGTCACATGATATGGGGTCCTCGCCACAGGTTGTACACCAGGCGGAAAAGACGGACCACTTAAGGGCGTAGAGGCATCTCGTGGACGAAGCTCTAGCCTGTGAGATCGTATTTAGGACATTCTCGGGGAGATCTACCGATTCCCATCAAGAGTCCACACATGTAGAGCCCACAGTTCGGGCTGAGGGTGCCAAATCATTTTGTTCGCCTGAGAGAGGAGATCCCGCCTCAGGGGAACGGGCCCTGGGGCTGCTATAAACAGCTGAGACAGCTCTGAGATCCAATGATGTTTTCTCCAGAGCGGGGGCACTAATAGCACTCTGTGTCTGTGTTCCCTGGCTCGCCTGATTACCTGGGTATGGCGTATAAGAGGAGGTTGGGCCATTCGTGGGCCAACGCAACCTTGCTCTTCGAAAAATACGTTCGGCAGTGGGAGTTGTCTTTTGAGGCAAAGAGGTTGACCTCTGCCTTGCCAAAGAACAAAGATTTTCTGAACCGTTTGCGGGTGGCACATCCACTCGTCTGAGGGGACGTTGCTCTGAGATAGCATGTCTGCTCCCTGGTTCAGCACGCCAGGTACGTGTGCTGCCCTTAATGAACGCAGGTAGCGATTTGCCTACTCCAAGAGGTGCCTTACAATCTTGAAAAGGCGTTTCCAGGTGAGCCCGCCTTGGTGATTTATATAGGCCACCACCGTCATGCTGTCTGAGCGGACTAGCACATGGTGTCCCTTCAGGTCCGGCAGGAAGGTTTGAAGCACTCGACATACTGCAATCATTTCGAGGCAGTTGATGTGTAACCGATCTTCTGCTATCGACCAGGAGCCAAGGGTCGGATTGCCCTCGCACAGAGCTCCCCAACCTGTGTTGGAAGCATCTGTCGAGACAACCTTCCTTCTGTAGACCATACCCATCATCACGCCTTGTCTGAACCATTGCGGGTTCTTCTAGGGGGCCAGGGCTGCAACGCGTCCCCGGGTGCGTCCATTACGCCACGCGTGGGGCGGAATCAAAGGTTTCAACCAGTACTGAAGGGGTCTTATCCGGAGAAGGCCCAACTGAAGTACTGGAGTAGCAGAGGCCATGAGGCCCAGCATCTTTTGAAACGCTTTGAGAGGATATAAGGCTCCGACCTTGAATGATGCCGTGAGCTTTTGTATAGCCAGTGCACGGTCTGGCGTGACTGCCGCCCTCATTCTGGACTGAGTGGAAAACTGCTCCCAGGAACGAAGTTCGTTGGCTGGGGGACAGTGAGCTCTTGGCAAAATTGATCCTGAGTCCCAGACGCTCAGAGTGGCTGAGGAGGAGGGACCTGTGTGCTAACAGCTCTGCTTCTGACTGTGTCAGAATGAGCCAGTCGTCGAGGTAATTCAGGATACGGACTCCCATCTGTCTTTTACTTCGTAAAAGTGCGGGGAGCCAGGGATAGCCCAAAGGGAAGAATCTCAAGAATCGTCTGTGATGACGGATATGAAAGCAAGCGTCCTTCAGATCCAGTGAAAAGAACCAGTCCCCTGGGCGAATTTGGATTATTTTGAGTGGAGAGCCGCCATGTGGGGGCTCAACACTCATGGTGACTGGAAGAGGAAATTTGCTCTCTTTTTGAAAATGTTTGTTTTTTATTTTTCTCACTATATCAGCGACTGTGCGAGAGGGCGCTTTGAGAACAGGCCTGTGACTCACAACAGCTTTTTGGACAAACATACTGCCGCTGGCACCCAGGACCGAACGGGGTGCTTGAGGGCACAACAGAGGGCGTTTTGGGGGTGGTCCAGCACTGGCGAGACTTTGCCCCTACCTCTTCCCTTCCAGCAGATCAGGAAGACACTGGAGGCGCAGGATCCAAGGTTAGCTTGGGCCGGGGTCCTTGGCGCTTGGGAAGCGGGTAGCATCTGGCCGAGTGTGAGCGCTGACGAGGTTCAGGCTTCTGTGCAGGATGAGTGGGCAATGGCGTAGGTTTCACTGGCTGTGCTGGAGGAGTGTCTGGAGCGACTGGTGGCCGTTGCAGAGCGTGATCATTTAGGCAAGAAGTGTCGCATAGCCTGGGACGACTTCTGTGCTGCAGTGAATTGCTCCACAAAGCCCTCGACGGCAGGTCCAAACAGCCCCGCAGGGGACACGGTAGAGTCGAGGAAGGGGACCTTGTCAGTCTCCTTAATCTCTGTGAGGGGGCGGGGTCAGCAGTATAGCCCGAAATATCCTCTGTGTCTGATGCTATTAGAGACATGCTGTCATCTAATAGCTCGTCCTCGACGGCGCCGAACGAGACCATGTCACTCGCATCAGCAGAGGGACGCTGGCCTTCGCGCTCAAAGAGAATGGGAGAAATCACTCTGCTTGGCGGGGGCGAGGCACGTGGGATCTGGGCCGGCATGTGCTTGCTCGTGACCGAGCACTTAATCCCTTTGCCCTGCTGTTTTTTCCTCACAGGTCCCTGGGAGGAAGAAAACGGGAGGGCACGAGGAGATGATTCGCTCTCTAAAAAGAAAGCGATCCGAGCACGCAGAGTGGCGAGACTCATGTTCACGCAGTGTGAACAATCCATCTCGCTCAGACTCTGAGTGGCCGTCACCATCGTGCAGGGCAATCCTGCACGCCGTGCAATGACGGCGCGGCATTTGCAACACCGCTGCCGAGCCATTAGTTTGTTTTTAATACACTGCACGAACCAATGGCCGTGCAGTTACACTGCGTGATTGAAAAAGTCTTCAGTCCTCAGAGAAAAACGAGTTTTCCCCATTAGCGTCTAGTGATGACGAGTGAAGGGGCGAAAGGGAACTAAGGTGACTTTTCAAATGAAAAATTACGGACGTGAATTATGGAATTATGGATTTTGTACTGTAATAGATGGATGTGACCAACAACCAGGAGGCTGGCTTTCACCTTTCCTACCTGTTTAACTTCTAAATAATACCTTGAACAGATAGTGTTCATAAAAGAGGAGCACAGCCTTGAGATCAAAGAGATGAAAGGACATTTAAAATAAATAAGTCTCTCTCTAACACAAGCTTACAGGAACAAAAAGTCAGGCATGGGAAAGCAATCAATCCACAAAGACAAGTTAAAATACACTGTAAAGGCGCATTCAGTGTTTTACTCCAAATTTAAAAGGTTTTGCACATTAAGAAATAAAGACTTTTTGTGAAGACTTTTCTTTTTGTGAAGAGTTTTCTATTAAAAGTGTTTAACATTTTCATTACATTTACATTTATATATTTAGCAGATGCTTTACAAAGCGACTTACAAAAGAGGTGGGAACAGGGACAAGGGTCCAGCATACACAAGATGGAAAGATAGCAGTGAAAATCCTGAGTAGTGAAGCCTTGTTCTCTAAAACTCATTAGTGTTAGTGTGATTTACATAAAACTCAGAGACAATCATGCTGATTTGCGTCAATAGATGGTAGTGCAGTGCATTATTGATTTTGGTACTTAAATAATACAATGAACAGCGATGTTAAAGCAAGCTGAAGAACAATAAATACTTTACAAATCCAGCAGCTTAATTTTTATATATTCATCTCTACCAGATGTGTGCGATGTCCGATAAAAATAAAAGTGCAATAACAAGTGCATAATTCTACTTTAATAAAATATCTTAAATAATAATAAAAACAGGTTGTTGTGTCTCAACTCAATACATATTCACACTTCACAATAAATCAAAGAACAAGCACAGAAATTTTAAACATAGCACATGTAATTTGTGCAAATAATAATAAAATAAAATAATAAATAAAAATGTCACACAAACTAAATTTTGCAATGCCTCACTTTGCCAGCAAATCAATATCAAGCTCACCGAACAGTCACACACAAACATAAACAACTTTAATAAACTAAGCTATATTTTTACAATTTCTGCAGAATGGCTGTGCTGTGGTTTCTAGGAAATCATACGTTTGATTGCTTAGAAAAATAATAACATACCTCTCCTCACCTCTATTGGAAATCATGGCTTTTATCCTTGGCTGACTATTTCTTCCCACTTTCGTTCACAGGCAAGCACTGAGCTTTCTGTGCGTTTTTCCATGGTGTAAGACTCTATAACAAGCTCTGCCCAGGGAATTGATACAAGCAGATCAGAGACTTAAGATGAGAATTTGAAGAAATAAGATCTAAAAAATAAGAATTCAGAGGAGAAAACAATAATTGTACTCCTGCTTTAGCTGACTATATAAAGACATGTAAGTCAACAAGGCCTTAAAAATAAATTTTATAATTCAGCATAATTTACAATTCAGATTTTAAGCATCTTTAAGAGTATAATGGGATACTGTAAATTAGCTGCAAACCATTTGATCAGTCACTGTAGGCTAACCGAATACAGACAATGCAGTACAACAGACTAGCATGTCTTCAGCTCTAATTCATGCAGCAATTACATTCAAAATAAACATCCAAAGTTTTTATTGTGAATGCAATCAAATTGATCTGCAATCCCTTTTTATTTTTTTGCCATGATTATTGTGTGTTTATTAGCTGATTATGGACAGGTATAGGAAAGGCTCAGGAATAAACTGGACCTTAATTAGACGCCCATTTACCCTTAAGAGCTGGATGGTCTAATGAGCTGCAGTTATTTTAACTGGTCTTTTTTATTACCCATTCCCTATCTGCCTTTGATGGGGATTTGACATTGCAGAGGGCTAATTAACCTTGATGTACAGTCAAAGCCCTCGGATGCAACTAAGCCTCTTACATGAATCACGGCTGATTCAGAAGATGGCGAACTTTCAGTATTGATTAGCAGACACTTGTGAAAAGTAAATGTGTGATTAGTGAAGTGCAGCAGTCGTGTCAGAATACGGTTCACCGCAGAAGTCAATATGGCAGCTGTATTACAGTAAATTATGTTCCCACATTTAAATATAGAGAGTCGATCTTTTTGGTAAAGGCATCACTACTGTTCTTTTTGCTCTAGAACATACATGACCAACCCGAAATATAAAGTCTTGTTATCTGTTTGTTATCAGTTTGTTATTTGAAACATTATTGAAACATCTATCAAACATGATGCACCACACCATTTTGTGCACTATTCCGTATCATTTTATAGTATAAATAGTGAGTATGTGTTCACACTGCAAATATTGCACTTGAAATGAATGATGCACTTAATTAACTGAAAAACAAAGTGGAATGTAGGACAATTTATGCACTCAACTGTCACAGCTGTAATTAGGTACCGGAGGGGACTCCAATGCTGACTCCAATCAGACTCCAATGCTGATCATTCGAATGACAAAACATACTCAAGTTCATACACTAGACTGCTGAGTACACAGTGCGTATATGCATAGTACGCAGTATGTCATTTGGGACACAACATTAAGCATGGCAAGTTTTGGAGACTTGTAGACTGCTTTTTTTCCCATGCAATACTGCAATACTGTAGGTCATGTAACCTGGGAGCGTTAAAAAATGGCTAATTCATCAATTCAGTAATTCATCAATCCAATAACTATTTGAATATTAATTAGAAAAATAGTAAAAAGAAAATAATAGTAATTATGAAAACAGTACATAATAACTCATTGAATTAAGTTCAATACTTAATGTTAGGGGTTATGAAAAATTTATGAGCAATATTAATAGTGGCATTTGCCATAGTATTTGTGGTCACAAAATCAGGTATGACTTTATAGCAGCTAAAATGTCTGATTAACATCTGTACTTCCTTTCCAACACCCAGCATGGAAAACAGCTTTTCAGTCAGTCTGTCTTCCCCTTTGGCTTCTATATACTTAGATCCATGACACAGTGCAGCTTAGCTTTTAATAGCATTAGCATACACACAGTTGAAATTGCACTCCTTTAATAGCATCAGCCCTTCAGTTCAAATGTGCGGGCAGCAGATGTGCTGTGCTAAAAAGCACAAAAGGGCAACGTTTTATGAAACTACTCACGAAGACCTTTCACTGTGAGACTGAGAGATCCATGAATATCTTTCTGAATGACATTTTCTGCACAATACTTCACCGGAACTTCACTGCATAAATTTACACACTGATGTGCACCTCTGTGTGTGACTGCAGATCCCACAAGAAGTTCCCTGGAAGCACTGTATCCATTGCCACTGCCATTATCTTCATTTGTGGCATGACGAGCAAAACGAGCAAGTTTCAAACTCAGCTTTAGAGTTCTAGTTGGTGACTACCAGTGTCATTAATCAGAGGGTCGTATCAACTTGCTAATTACAATGAAGTTAATATGCCACATTATTACAGGAATAGTTCACCCAAAAATAAAAAATTTACTCACTCTCAGGCCATCCAAAAGCGTTGCTTTGTTGAGTTTGATTCTTTATATTCTTCATCGGAACAGGTTTGGAGAAATTAACAATACACCACTTGGTCACCAAGTGATCCTTTGCAGTGAATGGGTGCCGTCAGAATGAAAATTCAAACTGATGAAAACATCACAATCCACAGGTAATCCACACTCTATTCCACACTCCAGTCCACCTAATGATTTCTGAAGTAAAAAGCTGCATGTATATAAGAGTGAAATTTATTTTTGTATGGTTATTTTGTCTTTATGTAAAGTGAGTTAATTTTGTTATTAGGATTTGATGTGCTGACATTTGCGTAGGTTTTGGATGCGCGGGTCAAACATGCGCAGTGGGGTGTGTATGATAAGCTGCAATGCATGGTGTTCGTAACTGCATGAGCGCTGACCAATAAAAGTCAGAAAAGTTTCATATCTTCGTGTATTGCCTGCATTATTCTCGTGGACCCATTTACAAGAGACTGGAGAATCCTTTGATGGTTTACAGTCCCTCTTACATTTCTGGTGGCAGCGGGTTTGGACGACGCACATGGTGTGTGAGTGAAATTTCTCTTCAGCGGGTATTAAATGTGATGGATGCGGCATCACGGCAGCGGACACTTAACATCAGCCTTCTGTTATCCACGATGTATATTTTGCTTTGTGTTTCAACCGTGGACAATTTTGTTTGTGAGTACTGGACAGCAGCGTCAGATTATGGATGTATGGAACGCGCATTTAAAACGGACCAGTAGAACGGTAATCCTAGTTTCCTGGAGTTTTCGGGATATTTTGTTACTGTGCTATTGTAACTGTTGTAGGCCAGTAAGAGCTGTGCGTGTAAACCTCACTCCCCTGATCTCAAGAGACTCTCTAGCAATTGATGCTTGAGGCCATGGTCTTTAGCCTCCTTGTTAGAGCGCCTGCCTCCCACGGACAACACATCACAGCTTGAGACTCTCTGGATCGTTCTTCTCGTTCTGACAGTGTGAACAAAAGTCAAAAAGCACAAGAGTGGCCAACTCCTAAATCTGCTACTGAAGTGCGTGCATTTTTGGGCTTGTGTAGTTACTATAGGCGATTTGTTCGAGACTATGCTTTTAAAGCTCAACCTTTACGCAGACTAACTCACAAAGACATTAGTTTTGAATGGACCGATGAGTGTTCAGCAGCCTTTCAGCAACTGAAACAAGCTTTGATGTCTCCTCCTGTCATGGCATTTCCTACCTATGATCAGCCATTCTCATTGAGTACAGATGCATCTAATACAGCTATTAGTGCTGTTCTGTCTCAAATTAAGAATGACAAAGAGAGGGTTGTTGCAAACTGTAATCGCATACTTACTTCTACTGAACGAAAATGGTCCACCTATGATAAAGAACTGTGGGCGATAGTTTGGTCAGTCAGGCATTTTCGTCACTACTTGAGCAACTGCCCTTTTACAATTGTCACAGATCACAAACCTCTGGTTGGGCTGAGGAAGTTGAACTTTGACGTTGATCCCACAGGACGTAGAGGTCGGTGGTCTATGGAACTCGGTCCGCATGATTGGGTGATCATTCACAAAGATAGCCGGATACATTCTAATGCGGATGCCATGCCTCAAATTCCGGTAGTTTCTTCTATGACACCGAAACCCTTCACACAGACAGTATCCGTTCAAATGGATGACTTGCCTGTCATCTTCCAGACGTCTGGTTCTGTTAGTGCCAACAGCACAGATAGTCATTCTAAGGTGCAGTCACAAATTTGTCTAACCCAGGGTGAACCTGATGACATTACTTCTGAGTCTACTTTGAATATGCTGTGTACCTCTTTGGGTGATGAGGGAAAATACATTTCTTGTTATCAGAAAACAGATCCCCTGCTCTCTCAGGTTTATAGTTGGGTTGAAAAACAAAAGAGACCTAATCTTAGACAGGTTAGAGGGAAATTGAGAAACTTTTGGTGGCAAGTTCCCCATATGGTGATACAGGATGGAGTACTTTGCTGTACAGTGTGTATTGCCCCAGGTAAACCTCAAACTTATCAGGTGGTCATTCCTGACATTCTCATTCAAGATGCTTTACATTTCTTGCATGGTGACTCCTGTGCTGGACACTACAGCGCTGAACGCACACTCAAACGAGCTCAGAGTTTGTGTTTTTAGCCAGGAATGAGAACGCCCATTGAACAGCTAATGACCTCCTTGTGCCACATTTGGTGTAGTCGGCAGGATTTCGTTCTCAACCGTTTTGGGATGTGGACATTGATTTTTGTGCCGTGGTTTGTGGCTGTTTTTTTTTTTTTTTCTCTTTAGAAGCAAAACAGCTGTGTTCGAGGGTGGTTGCCGAACTCCTTTTTGGTAAGGCCTTTTGAATTTGCAAAAAAAAAACAAAAAACAAACAAACTAGTTTTTACTATGGAAAAAGATATGCAGGAATTACGAGAGTTGGTAGCTCAGTTAAGAGCGCGACAAGAACAGGACCAACCTAATTCACCTGGCCCTAGTGGTCACCCTTCTAGTAGGCCTGCACCACCAGTGCTTCCATCTCAACCTTATGATGCTGGGGTTGCAGCGGCTGATCGATTCGTTTTCATCCCTAGGGATAGGAAGTGTTCAAAATTTAATGGCAGGTCTGGGATTGGGATAACTGAGTGGATTGAGGAAGTGCAGGCCTGCATGCAGGCTCGACATCTGTCTGTGGCAGATCAAGCTTTCTTTTTGGTTGATCATTTGGAAGGGGAAGCATGGGAGGAGATTAGGTATCGGCCTAGTCAGGAACGAGGAGATCCTAATAAGATTGTTGTTGTTTGAAAGAATTGTATAGCTGTTCTCAGTCATACATTGCATTGCAGGAGGCATTTTTCTCCAGAAGGCAACAGGAGGGGGAGACTTTATTGGAGTTTTCTCTTGCTCTCATGGGCCTTCTGGAGAAGGTGAAACAGCAGTCACCGAATGAAATGCCAAATGTTGACATACTTTTGCGAGATCAGTTCATTGAATATGTCCTTGATAGCACCCTTCGTCGCAAATTAAAGCAGCTTGTGCGCTGTCAACCCACTGTTACCCTGCTAGAAGTGCGTAAGGATGCCATTAGGTGGGAAAGAGAGGGAGCTGGGGGAGCTAGAAGTCGTAGAAGTCATTCTGTTCCATTAGTGCATGGGTTTCAATATGGTGAGCGAGCTTAGGGAAATGTTAAAATCGCAGCAAGAACAGCTCAGCCAGCTAGCTAAAAATGTCGCTTTGCTATGTGGATCACCTCGCGGCACGCGTGTTATACGTAATGATTCTGTTGTATGTAGGAGATGTCAAAAATGTTGCCATTTTGCTAGGGAGTGTGATGGGGAGTGTGTTCCCATTCATTCTCCTCTACCTGATCAAACAGATACCAGGGCACCGGAAAATAGGCAGTCACGATCACACCAGGTATCGGAAAACTAGTTCCCACCCTGTTGTCGAGCCGCAGCTCGGGTGGGGAAATGGTAGGCTCTGATAGGTTGGTTAGGGGTGGCCCTGGGTTAAATTTAATGTAATCTTTAATGTCATCTTGACCCCATTTGATGGTTGCTATGGGTGGGGTGTCTGTGCCGTGTTTGGTTGACACTGGCTCGATGGTTTCTACCATCACAGAAAGCTGTTTCCGGGAAAATTTTGAGCCATGGGACCAAGAACGCCTTAAGACCTGTCAGTGGCTGCAGCTTAGGGCTGCTAATGGGTTGTCCATCCCTTATATAGGGTATATGGAGTTAGATGTAGAACTGTGTGGTAAATTGGTCCCAAGATGCGGTGTGTTGGTTGTCTGAGATCCTCCTGATGGAATCTGCGCCCAAGCCCCGTGTGTGGTGGGTATGAATGTCTTGGGCCGGTGCTACCAGGAGCTCTTTGGGCAGTATGTGCCCTCTCTTTTGGATTCTCTTTCAGTGTCAGGTGCTTCTCATGTAGTGTTTCAGGCTTTGCAGCATTGTCATCAGGCAAGTTCACAGTTGCCCACTGAAGTGACTGGTAAGGTGAAGGTGCATGGCCATTGAGCCGGTCGCATATCAGGTGGTATGATGAAAATGGTAGCTGCCACCTGTTCGGAGAACTTTTCTAGTGGTGTAGCACTCTTTGAGCCTTTGGAGTCTGGACTTCCTGCGGGGTTATTAGCCTCTCCTGCCCTAATTCGAGTGACAAGGGGTACGGTTTTTGTACCAATTGTCAATGTGGGGACTATGGATGCGTTGTTGTTTCCTCGTAGAGTGATTGGCACGCTAACTAGTGTGTATGTTGTTAGTCCACCTCCTGGGGTTGCTGAGATTAGGCCTTTCTCAGGGACTGTGTGCTCAATTGGTTCTCGGGTAGATGTTCCAGTTGTGCAAGAACGGATAGATGCTGTTGATTTGTCTTCATTGGCAGAGGAAGAGCAGAATAAGGTTAGGGCCCTCCTCCATAAGTATCAGGCTGTCTTTTCTACTTGCGAGGGGGATTTGGGGTGTACTGAGTTAATTTCACATGACATCCCCCTTTTAGATGAGGTTCCCATAAGACAACGGTACCGGCACATACTTCCTTCCGAATATGACATGGTGAGAGCACATATTACTCAGTTATTGGAGACACAGGTAATTCGTGAGAGTTGCAGCCCCTATGCTTCCCCAATAGTCCTTGCTAAGAAGAAGGACGGTAGTCTACGCATGTGGATGGCCTACCGTCAGCTAAATGCTAAAGCTAGGAAGTATGCGTTTCCATTACCTCGAATAGAGGAGTCGCTTGATACTTTGACGGGTGCCCACTGGTTTTCCACTATGGATTTAACCAGCAGGTATAAACAGGTCCCAGTCACTGAGGGGGATAAGGCTAAAACAGCTTTCTGCACACCATTTGGGTTATTCGATTGGAATCGGATGCCGTTTGGATTGTGCAATGCCCCCAGTATGTTCCAGAGACTAATGGAACATTTGTTCTGGGATCAACAGTGTCGTTCATTACTTTTGCATCTGGATGATATTATTGTGTTCTCTTCTTCTATAGAGCAGCACTTGGAATGGTTGGAGGTTGTTCTGGGCTGATTGGGACGGAAGGGACTCAAGGTTCGTTATTTGGGCCATGTGATCTCTGCTAAGGGCGTGTCAACAGACCCGAGCAAAGTTTTGGCTGTCACCCAATGGCGTCGTCCATTCAGCACTACAGAATTGCGTTCTTTCCTTGGCTTTGCAAGCTATTATCGTCGGTTTGTAGAGGGGTTTGCGAAGATCGCAGCTCCTCTGCATAGACTAGCAATAGAATTTTCTGGTGGCAAGGGGAAGTCTCGAAAGCGCGCTGAGTTGGGGTTTGCTGACGCCTGGAGCAAGCAGTGTGAGGACAGCTTAGAGGAGTTGAAGGGACGGCTCACCTCTGCCCCGGTACTCGCATATACTGACTTTTCCCAGCCATTTATCTTGGAGGTGGACGCCAGTTACGGGGTATTGGGTGCAGTCCTCTCGCAGGAACAGGAGGGCCAAGTTCGCAATCGGAATGCAGATGCTCTTTCCTGCCATAATCCCTCGGAGAGCAGAGTAGTGGGTGGATTAATGCCGGGAACCGTAGTGCCTGCACCTTTGCAGCAGGCCTTGGAGGTTGAACCGGCAGCAGAGGTACAACAATCTATGATTGTTACTGTGCCTGGTTATTCTCTGGCAGACGGGTTCACTGCAGTCAGTAGACCCTGTTATTTCTGAGGTCTGGGTTGCATGTTTTTAATGTTGGGGCAGGAACCATGACTGCCAGTGGACTTTTTGTTGGGTAGGGTGCAGGAACCAGTTGCAGGCAGTGTGCATGATTGGGTTCAGGAACATCAGACCAGGTTACAGGTGGCATTTCATGGGGCTCAAGAGAGGTTGCAGGCTGCGGCGAACAGACGTAAGGCGAATTATGACCAGCATGTTCGTGATGTTCCACTCATAGAAGGTCAGTTAGTATTCCTCCGTCGCTGTGGCCATAAAGGTCGCCATAAGATCCAGGATATTTGGAGCCCAGTAGTGTATCAAGTGGTGCGAGCCCCCAAAGATGGTGGTGCGGTGTATTCGACTGCACCAGTCGGAGATCTGAGTAAGGTGACCACTGTGCATCAATCATTGCTCAAGAGTCGAGTGCAGAGAGATTCTCCTGGCGGTGTATCGGTAGAGGATGTCGTTGAAATACCAGAGGTGTTTGTGGATGAGGAGGACGAGGTGGATTTGGTGGGGGTGTTACCTGCGCAAGGCCAGGTTGTGTTAAGTGTTGAGCCTGAATTGTCAGTTCCATCAAGACAATTCACTCCCCATTTTTCTAGGGGGTCCTCAGATTTGGTTGCTTGGGAAAGGGAAGCTAGTGAGGTATGCCCTGAAGTTGTACCTGTTTCTTTATCAGAAGAGCAGGTGGAGGTAGCTGTCGCCATGCCATGACGAACAGAGCGAGTAACAGCTGGTCGCCATTCCAACCCTCATCTCCGGGCCGGCGATTTAAAAGTGGGGGGTAGATTGTGGTGATAGGTTCTGCATGCATGGCCGGACATTTCGACGCTGCTGTTTTGCTTGGGTTTTGTTTATCTTTTTCTGTTTTAGTTTTATTTCGCAGATTGCTTTCTTGCCAGCGCGCTTGTGGGGGTGCTGCCGTGCCCCACCTGTTGCGGTTTCGAACTCACAATTGTTTCTTGCTGTTTAAGTCCTTTTGTTTGTTTGTTTGTTATTCCTGGTGGAATAAGATACTTGTACTCCTGGTGTCCATGCAACCACTGTAGTAGTTTAACTTCATTGTGGTGCTCGACTAGCGGCGCTAGTGTTCGAGATTTTTCACTTTTTTCTTTGTTTTCTTTGAAGAACGGAAATTGTAGAATTGATTTGCGAATGCTTTCTTTTTGTTAAATTCTGTTGTCGTAGTGTTATACCAGCTTGAATTGTTCTTTCCTTTTTATTTTCAGGAGCTGGGAGATCCAGAGTGGCAGGCTATTTATTCCTTGGTGTGGGAGTCTCGTTTTCAAATTGTGCAGTTTAACTTTTTATATATATTTGAGTGGATTTCACTAGTGTGTGTGTGAGTGAATTTTGCTCTTTTGTGCACGTGTGAAATTAGTGAGGGCCTCTGGAAGGCCTAGCCTTTAGCCTGCCTTACTACTGGTGAGCCCCAGTTCCTTGGGTTGCCCATTGTCTGTTTCTTCTTTTTAACTATTTATGGTGGTTAATAAAAATATTGTATTAATAAAGACTTCTGATTTGTCATCCACGTCTCATTGCCCCCTTGTGTTGAGGACGAAACTCGAACCTGTGTGCTCTGTATTTGTACTTCCCCGGGTAGTAATACGGGGTGGCGTAGTCGCTACTTTCTGTCAATACAGTAAAATAATTTTGTGTGATTTTGCTAATGACCTCCTTTTGCCACATTATTGTGATGTTTTTATCATCTGTTTGAACTCTTATTCTGATGGCCCCCATTCACTGCAGAGGATCCACTTGTGAGCAAGCGATGTAAGGTAAATTTCAGCAAATCTGTTCCAGTAAACATTACAAACTCATCGTTGTACATCTTGGATGGCCTGAGGATAAGTAGATTTTGCACATTTTAATTTTTGAGTGAACTATTCCTTTAAGTACAACCCACTACCCGAGCATGTGTTGAAAGTATTTTTTTATATATATATAAAAATATAAAAATAGGATCTGACTGTCACTAATAATAATGAAAATCTGCATGGTGAGTTTTCTACCTATTGCCTTTAAGACCATTTCTGGTAACAGCCTTTTGAGGTCTGTTGATTGACTGCATTTCTGCACCATCAGCTCTTTCTAAGTCAGGTTTCAGATCAGTTCAAAGGCATGTATAGAGTCACTTCTGTCATATCTTCAGACACCGCACATTACCTTCTTCTCACTGATCCTGACATCTGACCATCCTCTTTGCTATCAGCGGAACAGAACATTCATCTATGTGCCTGTCTGAAGCTCCAGCTGGCAACTTTTGATATTCACCTTCTCCTCTGGCTTCTGAAACAAAATTCACTCTCTTTACCAACACATCTAAAACCCGTAATGTTTATTCCTACTTTATTAACTTCATGAACATAAAAACAAGCAAATATTTCCATAACTACGGCATCATCATAAAATTGGCATCAAGAGCAATGTAATAATAATATGAGATAATAATGCTTGGAAATAATGTGCAGTGAGCTGTCCCGTCTGTAGCTTTCACTTTAAATTTATTTGTAATTTAACTTGTTCACAGTATTCCACACATATTAGCTTTCAAGATTTATAGAGCTCTCTAAAGCAGTTTACAACACATTAAACCCTCACTAAATCCATAGAGTAGTAAACACTACCACTTACTGACTGATTAAATGCCATTAATAGGCTATACAGCACAGTTACAGCACTGATGCCTTCATAAAGTCAGCAGTACATTTATTGGCAGCAGCTCTCGGTGACAGCAAGATCAATGGCCCTCTTGATCAAAATCACCCAATCAATCATAATGACCCGAGATCTGAGATAAAACTGCAAGACTGATGTTTTACAGCTAAAGGCAGTGTGAACAGGATTGCACCAATTTCCACTGGCACTGAGTGCTTCACAAAACTCTGTTTGTTCAATTTCTTTGGCAAATAGAGTACCGCTGTCTTATAAAATCAAATTCAATACCCCATCTACACAGAGAATGAATGATGTGACAAAACTAAAATGCCTCCATTATAATCAACAAACCTATCTTCAACAGAAGTGTTAGTTTATAGTCACTCAGAGAAGACTGATAACCTAATGATGCAGTTTGCAGCTTATGGTGTATTAATTCAAAAGCAATTTATTGTAGCATTATCCCAGATAGGTGAGTTGGCCATGATCCTTTTAATTTATTTTCATATTCGTTTGGATCTTAAAAAGACCTTCAATGATTATTATTTCCCCCCGAGTACATATCCTCTCACTTTGCTAATACCAGCCCCTCTATGACTTCATATGACATCCATCCATCCAAGACATCCATTTCAAACCAAAATTCTCCACACTTTTAGTATCTTAATATGTAAAGAGAGAGAGAGAGAGAAAAAAAACAATTTTTATTCAAAGTGGTGATGATATAAAGGAAAATGTACTTTATTTTTATTCAAAGTTAAATGGATGATAATTCAGAAATACACATTCTTTAAACAGCTGAGATATACAACTAAATAGGAGTTGAAGCCAGCTTGTTCCCTTTTAAATTTTTAATATTCAGTTTGACTAATTTGCATAAACCATTTTGTCCACAATCCAAAGATGATCACCACATTAACAGAAATAAAATATTTAAACTTTAGATATGGAGGCTATGGGTTACTTTAAAATTTATGTTTTTCATTTGCAAACTCAGCTTAAAATATCCGAGGAAAAAAAAGAGAGGGAAGCTAATCTGAATTTATACATCAATTTCATATTAGCCAGAATATTTAATGTCTAAATGGTAGGTCTGAAAAACCCTGTAGCTCTATGAACTGCATTCAGGGGATGTAAATGGTCAGAAAGTCTGAAAAAGAAAACAGTGAATGATAGATGTGGAAAACCTGTTATCTTGAGAGGAGAATGTCCCACACATTCACTGTTATTTTTCCATACGACATATGGTGATTTTGTACCGCACACAAGGGTTCAGACTCCAGTATTTCCATCCCTCTACAAGCCACAAAAACAACAGTCACACTTTAAATGTTAATTACAATCTGTTAATGCCAAACCAACTCATAAACAGCCAACTTCTTGTATTTCTGTTTGTTGAATTTTTCAAGTTTTTTTTTTTTTTTCTTTTATTGGCCAAACGTTTTAAACGATGCTGCATTTGTTCAGGGAGTGAGACACAAAATATGTATTAAAAGATAAACGCTACCCAACAATTTAGTAAAAAAAGAGAGAGCAAGCATGCAAAACATGTATGCTTAAACAACCTGTGCAAATAAATTAAGCACATTTCTCAGCATTACAGCTCCCAACAGGCACAGATCCCAGTGGGCTTCATCCACATGTTAGAGAACAGACAGCTCTGAGCAGATTGATAATGATATTAGAGACATTTGTGGTCTCAGCCAAAGTGTAAATTATCAGGCATTAAAATCTATGAAATCCATTAAAGAGTGACTAAATCAAATGAAAACTGCAGCAAATGCCTAATATGAAGTCAATGGGTTAGTTGTAATGTTTCATTTTCCAAATCTAATCAGCCATCTGCCACAGAAAAAGTGCAAAATATAACTAGAGGCAGGCCAAGAATTTAAAGCATGATGAAAGGGGGAAAAAAGCTAAATATATCACTAATGTAATGTGATTTTGAATCTCTTAATGAAAATTCTGTCATCATTTATTCACCCCCATGTCATTCTAAAACTATTATTTCTTCTTCTGTGGAACATAATACAAGATTTTAAGAATTATATACCTGGTTTAATGTGATTTCCATCTGAATTTTCTAAACCCACCCAAGTGCAGCACACAGTTTTATGAGGAATTTAAAGAATTGACACTGTGGATCTGTGACTTCGGCTTTGTTAATTAAGATGTTCAAACCCATTTTATTATTTAAGAATTGACTAATATTACTCAGAGCTGCATAATCTTGGTCTACGTCAGCCTACTTCAATCTTCATTGAATGGAGAGGATAAAAATTGTTTAACATGATGTTAAGCAACTTTCCTTCTTTCCGCATCAGCAAAAGTCAGGCAACAGGAAGGGCATCATTGGGTGTTTGCAATGGCTCATTTTGCAGAGTCAACACTAAAAGTCTTTACTATGACAAAGAATGCTTTGCTTCACAACAGCAGTGACTACTAAACACAAGCACAGCACTCAATGCAACTCTAACTGCAGCAGTGGTTGACTGTAGCCCAGGTAACAGCTGTGAGGATTCCCGGTGAGGAAACAGAAAGAAATGGATGTGACTGCATGGGCAAGAGTAATGGTGATCCAGCTCTCATGTGTAGCTTGCTGTGTTGACTTGGCAAAGGTAGAGGACCAAGAAGAGCTCAAATTTACATGATGATGGTCTGAAAATAACAGATGGAAAAAGAGGATCATAATAGGACCCAAATGCTTGCAGTCATGATCAGCACAGAGTGGGTGCTCCTTTAAAAGGCTACGGGATGGGGTCATATATAAGCCAATTCAACTGCAGCAGAGCTGAGCTGAGTGACAGCAACATGGCAATGAAACAACATGTTGCACAAAAAAGAAAAAAAATCATTATTTAGCTGCTGTAAATGAGAAAGGAAACCCTGGACTAAAGCCTTCAGTTTTGAACTATAAATTAGTAATGCAGTGCACATAATCAATCAGCTTTCCACAGGAGCAACAGTATCATATATCAGAGTTGATGATAGAGGAAACCAGCGTTGTGATAAATATTCATGTACGTCATCAGGCCAAAAACAGGCCAGAGGCCCTCTATCCAGTTTCATATCAAAGTCTCAACAGGTGCTGCAACTTATACATACAGTATGCACTCATATATATATATATATATATATATAGCTGTTTTTTTTACTTGTAAATTTAATTAAATAAAATTAACTAATTGTGAAATTTCACTGGTATATGAAATGTTGGTGTCATAACCTTATTTATTAGAAATTAGAATGCAAAGATAAATGGGTCATAAACAATGATAGATAGATAGATAGATAGATAGAGTTTTGAATTAACATGTGCGTGAGTTGGTATAAAGACCTCTTAGCAATGCAGGTATTTCTTTCCATAACACTTTTTATAAATGATCATGGTTATGTTATTTTTTTGTACATGTACTATGACAATACCAAATTTTTTGGACAAGTACATGGTACAACGAAGAATGGGGTACCTGAGATTTGTATATAAATAATAAAAGTAGCATAATGTTACCATCAGATAAATCACTAAACCATAGTACCAGTCTTACTTTACAGTTACTGCAGTCCCTCAATGTCTTGATTGCCAGGGAAGCCATACTGATAAAATGTAAGCCACTCTACATAAAAGCATATGCCAAATGAATAATTGAAAGGCACTGAACACCTGTTACGAGTCATGGGCCTGCTCTTCTGTCTGACTGCCACAAGAGGTCGCCCTGCCATCATATTGACTTTCACACCACACATCACAATGGACTCAAATTCCCATCATCCATTACTGATCACAGCTGTCACCAATCACTCATTGCACTAATCACACGCACACCTGATCCTACGCACACACTGACCACATGCCTTATTTTAACCCTGGACTTTCCTTCCGTCAGTGCCGAGTATTGTATGCATTTATCGCTGCCCTACAGAGCCCCTGTTAGTTTCCCTTGCCTTGCCTTGCCTTTGTCGGACTGTTTTCCCCTGCTTGGACTATCGCTTACGTCTTGGATTACTTCTCTTGTCTAGCCCCTTTGTATACTGTTCGCGGATCGTCAACCCACGCTTGTCTTGGTTTACTCTTTGTCTCGCCCATGTTATACCTGTTTGCCACTGTTCGACCCTGCCTGTTATGACCACGTCTCTTGTCAATAAAAGTCTGCATATGGATCCGCACGTCTCGTCAGCCCCGTAACAGAATACTCGGCCGCACAAGGATCGAGCGGCTTTTCATGTGGATATTGGCCAGGTATGGTCACTGCAAGACTGTTATTAACCCTCGAGCAGGAATTGCGATCGCTCAAGGATTATATACAGGAGTACTTAGAGCTCTCATATTTTTATGATCTGCCGGACTGTGTGCTCATAGATTTCTTTTGTGAGGGCATTAACCAGCCGCTCAAATCATTATTAACCCTTGAAGGGTTCACTGTGGGTTCATCGTTCACTGTGGGTGTTGCGGAGGAACGCGACACCGCACTCAATTGTGTGATCGCAACCACGCAGGAGCACGCTCACAAGATGGCGGTGACATCGGAGCCCATTCACAAAATGCCGGCCACAACAACACCCCGTCATGTTCTTGCTGCCAGCCAGTTAAGCCAAGTCACATCTTCTCTTCGTGAGTCAAGCCAAGTTGCAGCTGATCTTCACGAATCAAGCCAAGTCAAAGCTGATTTTCACGAGTCAAGACAAGTCAAAGATGATCTTCATGAGCTAAGTCAAGTCACAGTCATTGTCAAAGAGTCAAATCAAGGCACAGTTGCTGTTAAAGAGCCCAGTCAAGTCACAGTTGATGTCAGAGTCAAGTCAAGTCACAGTTGGTCGTCATCAACCGAGTCACATCTCAACTGATCTCCCAAAGTCACTTCACGCCTCAGCTGATCATCCAGAGTCACTTCATGCCTCAGCTGATCATCCAGAGTCACTTCACGTCTCAGCTGATCATCCAGAGTCACTTCACGTCTCAGCTGATCTCCTAAAGTCACGTCACGTCTCCGCTGACCTTCCAGAGTCACGCCACGTCTCCGCTGACCTTCCAGATCATCAAGGTTAGTCGCCCATTATCCCAGTTTGATGTCTAGTGTGAGGTATGTACTGCTGGTGTCTGCACGCACGGCTGGTATCCCTAAACCAGCTCACTGTAACCCTTCTGTTCCTGTTCCTATTCCCCTGTCCGAAACGCTTCCCCTGATGGGAATCGATTTATGTTGTGTTTGGGCTGCGTACACCAACTGTCTGAGGTGGCAGCAGCTGCCACAGCTTCTCCAGAGGTGGTGGCACATGCTGCAGAACCTCCAGAAGTGGCAGGGCTCACCTCAGCCCCTTGTATGGTGGTGGCGCCCAGTAATATACTCTCAACCTGTTGTGTTGCGGTTGAAAAGACCGTTACTAAACTCTCCCTGTGTCCTGAGTTTACTGCTGTAGAACCTCCAGAGGTGGCAGCAACTGCTGCAGAACCTCCAGAGGTGTCAGCGGTATCCGTCTGTGAACTCTCGTTCTGTTCTGTCCTGTCATGGCTATGGAGGCCGTAAATGAACTCTCGTTCTGTCCTGTCACAGCTATGGAGACTAATTATGAACTTTCTGTGTTCCCTGCCTCGGTCCTTGGGTCCGTGCATGTTCTCTCTCCTTTTTATGTCTCCGTTCTCCCTAGGTCCCAGGCTCTGCTGTGGGTTCCTGATCCGTCGTGGTGGGCTCCTGCTCTATCTGCTCCACCGTGGTGGTCTTCGGGTCCGTCTGCTCCGCTCTGGTGGTCTTCTGCTCCACCTGTTCCGTCTGCTCCGCTGTGGTGGTCCACTATCTGGCTCTGGTGGTCTTCTGCTCCGCCCTGGTGGGCTCCTGCTCTATCTGCGCTGCCGTAGTGGTCTGCTGTCTGGCTCTGGTGGTCTTCTGCTCCGCCCTGGTGGGCTTCAGTCCCGTCGGCTCCGCCCTGGTGGGCTCCAGTCCCGTCTGCTTCACCCTGGTGGGTTCCAGTCCCGTCGGCTCCGCCCTGGTGGGCTTCAGTCCCGTCCGCTTTGCCCTGGTGGGCTTAAGTCCCATCGGCTCCGCCCTGGTGGGCTCCAGTCCCGTCCACTCTGCCGTGGCTTCCTGCTCTGCCTTGGTCCCCGGTCACTCCACGTCCACGTGGACCTGGCCCTCCATCCCTCCCCCTGTTCCACCACCCTCCTGGATCGTCTAGGAGCATCTGGAAGCCGTTCCTTGGGGGGGCTATGTTACGAGTCCTGGGCCTGCTCTTCTGTCTGACTGCCACAAGAGGTCGCCCTGCCATCATATTGACTTTCACACCACACATCACAATGGACTCCAATTCCCATCATCCATTACTGATCACAGCTGCCACCAATCACTCATTGCACTAATCACACGCACACCTGATCCTACGCACACACTGATCACATGCCTTATTTTAACCCTGGACTTTCCTTCCGTCAGTGCCGAGTATTGTATGCATTTATCGCTGCCCTACAGAGCCCCTGTTAGTTTCCCTAGTCTTGCCTTGCCTTGCCTCGTACATTTTTTAAAGAAGTTTCTTAGGCTCATGAAGGATGTTTCTATTTGATAAAAAAAATACTGAATATTATTTCACAAAATAATATTGTGAAATATTATTGCAATTTAAAATAAAAGTTTTCTATTTTAATGTAGGCCTACTTTAAAATATAATTTATTCTTGTGAAGCAACGCTGAATTTTCAGTGTCACATGATCCTTCAGAAATCATTATAATATGCTAATTTATAATCAATGAGACCTGTGATATTTTTCAGGATTCTTTGAGAAATAAAGTTAAAAAGAACAGTGTTAATTCAAAATATAAATTTTGTGTTACAATATACACTACTATTCAAAAGTTTGGGGTCAGTAAGTTTTTATTTTTTAATTAATACTTTTATTTAGAAAGGATGTGTTAAATGGATAAAAAGTGATAGTAAAGACTTACATTGTTAGACAATATTTATATTTTTAATTAATGCTGTTCTTTTTAACTTTTTATTAGCCTAATCAAAGAATCAAAGAAAAAAAGGTTCCAAAAAATATTAAGCAGTACAAGAGTTTCAACACTGATAATAAATCAGAATCTTAGAATGAAGGATCATGTGACACTGAAGAGTGGAGTAATGAAGCTGAAAATTCAGCCTTGCTTTACAGGAATACACTATATTTTAAAATATATTAAAATAGAAAACCAATATTAGAAATTGCAATAGCCTAAGAGTTCACAATATTACTGGAGGTTTTTGTTGTTGTTTTGTTTTCTGTATTTTGATCAAATAAATACAGCCTTGATAAGTACAGCATAAGTGACTCCATTAAAAAACAAGGTCAATTATTTATTAGGTTTATAATATAGGCCTAACATAATATAATATAATATCAAAACAACTGAAGCATTTAAACTGATAGAAGAGAATAGAAAACGAACTGAAGCATTTAAAGTTATTTTTATTTTTTTAAACGTGAACGTGAATTCTTATATACCTATCTAAACATCCCTGTGAAGCATAGTTTGCACGATACACCTGTATGTGACTGATAACGTCTCAGAGTTTTGTTACCATTATGTGCCCATCATCCGCTATTTCAAGCACTTAATCAAGCCACTCTTCTTTAACACACGAAGACGTTTATTTCACATGTCACTGCGTTTGCGTTGGCTCTCGATTTGAGCTATTTCGTCCGCACTGAACGAAGCATTGAAGTATTCGGTTTCTACAGAGACTGGCGCACATCATTCTCTTTCTATGAAACCTGTAAACCGCATTCACCGGTTCTAACTCTATAGCGGCAGCAGCTCTATAGCGGTTTACCCGAGCATTGCAATTCTTTAGTTTCTACTAGAATACAACCAAATGGCTTTCCCAACTAATTTTTGCGTGTGCGCGGCACATTATTTCTCTGCGCGGCCACGGTGGAAGAAGTGCGCGGCCGCGCGCGCGCAGCTTAGAGGGAACATTGCTTACGTCTTCTTGTCTAGCCCCTTTGGATACTGTTCGCGGATCGTCGACCCACGCTTGTCTTGGTTTACTCTTTGTCTCGCCCATGTTATACCTGTTTGCCACTGTTCGACCCTGCCTTTTATGACCACGTCTCTTGTCAATAAAAGTCTGCATATGGATCCGCACGTCTCATGTCTCCTCAGCCCCTTAACAATTCACCTTTATTTATATAGCGCTTTTAACAATACAGATTGTGTCAAAGCACTTAACAGTATCAAATTGGAGGATAGAGTCTCAGTAATGTATAATGATAAGATTAAACACTCAATTTTCAGTTAAAGGCATTTCATTATTGAATTCAGAGATGTCATTGTCTAGCTCAGTTTAGTTTAAATAGTATCTGTGCAATCAAATCTACGATAATCGCTAGAAATTAAGTGTCCCCAAACAACACCTGGACTGGAAGGTGCCAAACATATTTTAAAACCCCAATAAAAAAAATAAATAAAAAAACACATCAGTATGGAGACATACATGCAACACTAATCACATTAGCACATATGGCACTCCATATAAATGCCCACGGAACCACACACTACAGTGGAGTGTGCTACCAAAACCAGAAAACAGGCAAAAAAAAAAATGTAACAACCTAAGCTGCTATGTGGCATATTTACAGTGATGGAAAAAAAAATTATTTGATCTCCTACTGATTTTGTACGTTTGCCCACTGACAAAAATGATCAGTCTATAATTTTAATGGTAGGTTTATTTGAACAGTGAGAGACAGAATAACAACAAAAAAAATCCAGAAAAACGCATTTCAGAATAGTTATGAATTGATTTGCATTTTAATGAGTGAAATAAGTATTTGACCCCTTCGCAAAACATGACTTAGTACTTGGTGGCAAAACCCTTGAAAAAGGTTTCGAGGCTGACGTTTGGCAACTCAAACCTTCAGCTCCCTCCACAGATTTTCTATGGGATTAAGGTCTGGAGACTGGCTAGACCACTCCAGGACCTTTAATGTGCTTCTTCTTGAGCCACTCCTTTGTTGCCTTGGCTGTGTGTCATGCTAGAATACCCATCCACGACCCATTTTCAATGCCCTGGCCCTGACGGTACATGGCCCCGTCCATCGTCCCTTTGACGCAGTGCAGTTGTTCTGTCCCCTTAGCAGAAAAACACCCCCAAAGCATAATGTTTCCACCTCCATGTTTAACGGTGGGGATGATGTTCTTGGGGTCATAGACAGCATTCCTCCTCCTCCAAACACGGCAAGTTGACTTGATGCCAAAGAGCTCAATTTTGGTCTCATCTGACCACACTTTCACCCAGTTCTCCTCTGAATCATTGGCAAACTTGAGACGAGCCTGTACATGTGCTTTCTTGAGCAGGGGGACCTTGCAGGCGCTGCAGGATTTCAGTCCTTCACGGCATAGAGTGTTACCAATTGTTTTCTTGGTGATTATGGTCCCAGCTGCCTTGAGATCATTGACAAGTAGTAGTAGTTCTGGGCTGATTCCTCACCGTTCTCATGATCATTGAAACTCCACGAGGTGAGATCTTGCATGGAGCCCCAGTCTGAGGTTATTTTGTGCTTCTTCCATTTGCGAATAATCGCACCAACTGTTGTCACCTTCTCACCAAGCTGCTTGGCGATGGTTTTTTAGCCCATTCCAGCCTTGTGTAGGTCTACAATCTTGTCCCTGACATCCTTGAACAGCTCTTTGGTGTTGGCCATGGTGGAGAGTTTGGAATCTGATTGACTGATTGCTTCTGTGGCCAGGTTGACTTTTATACAGTAACAAACTGAGATTAGGATCTCAGCTCCTTACCTCTATAAAAGACACTTGGGAGCCAGAAATATTGCTGACTGATAGGGGATCAAATACTTATTTGACTCATTAAAATGCAAATCAATTCATAACCTTTTTGAAATGCGTTTTTCTGGATTTTTTGTTGTTATTCTCTCACTGTTCAAATAAACCTACCATTACAATTATAGACTGATCATTTCTTTGTCAGTGGACAAACGTACAAAATCAGCAGGGGATCAAATCATAACCATGTGAACACAGCACAATACAAAAAAAAAAAACATTCAGGTTTTAAACAATGAGTCATTCAAGGTGCACACACATTTCTTTTAAAGGATCATACGGTCATGGAGAACAATCAATGGCCTTGTAGTCCTGTCGTTTGCACAAGTACGTCCATTTTTCGTATAGAACAAAAAGGGAATGGAGAGGGAATGAGTAAAGACCATTGAAGCTCGTTTGTGGGTAAAACATGAGTGCAATACAGAAAAGCTGTGTGGCTTCTCCTTAATGAAATAATAGAGGAGGTCAAGGACAGTTTTTAGACAGCAGAACAAGAGTTATAAATGTAGGAGTTCTTGCCAATGTGGGATGTCAAAAAGAAAGATAAATAAATGTCAATAAATTAATAATTTGAATGATTAAAGGAAACCCTTGCTTATTTATAACTTGTACTAAACCCAGAATATTCCTAGAACCAAATTACATGTTAAATTATTAGCTACACTAACAAATACCTAATTCTATTTAATTTAGAATTCAACGAAACCAATATGAGAGTTATAATAGAAACTAATTTATGGCATATGTTTATGCATAACTTATGCTAATATATAAACTGAGGCTCATGCATACTAGATGTAAAATTCATCATATTCAGTTCTGCTGACATATTCCTGTCACAGCTCACGGGGAGCACGGGAACCAGGAACGAGGAGACGAGGAATTAACAACACGGGAGTTTAATATTCAGACAGGATCACAGGTAGGGTAGACACTTGAAGACCGACAAACACTAACTGAAAGGACTGGGGGTTTTAAAGACAGGACAATCAAGGAACTAAGGAGACACACCTGGAATCAAATTAACACAATCAGACTGGGAAGAAACTGGGTCACAGGGAACACATGGGGAGCAAAAACACAACAAAACAGTCCAGGGGCGTGACAATTCCCTAAATGGGTCTTCATTCTTTAATCTATAGATTTGTAGTTTATATTAAAACTGCAGAGACTGTATTAAAGGTCCCATGACATGCTGCTTTTTGGATGCTTTTATATAGGCCTAAGTGGTACCTAATACTGTATCTGAAGTCTGTTTCCTGAAATTCAGCCTTGGTGCAGAATTTTAAGCCACTATGAGCCAGTCCCACAATGAGCTTTCCTTAGGTCGTGCCGTTCCTGTGTCTGTAGCTTTAAGGACGAGAGAGGCGGGGCAAGGTGGAGGGTGGGGGTGTGGCCTTAACCAGCTTGCACTATCATGCGCTAATGTTGACAGTGGATGTATTGCAGTGGCTCATAGACATGCAGTCATTCAAGCTTTTCAGTTTGACCCAGAATCTGATCCGGATGGAGAAGCACCAGATGAAGAAGCTCCAACTCAGCGGCTATCAGGACGTCTCCGAATGGTTAGTTTAAAATGTGTTTGGATACAGAACTTTAGTTGGTTTGTTTATGTATGCTGTTACAGTTATTATCATGTAGCTAATGCTAGCCATAGACTCGGATGAAGGAACTGAAAAAAATACTTTGTTGTTCATTTGTACATCCAAACACTGAGCAACTATCATGCTTCGCTCGTTTGCAAGCCATGATGTCTCTCGAGGAAAAATAATATTGCGCTCGCCTCACACGGTAGTAGCTCATTTTCTCATGGGCGGGCAAAGCAGAGAAAGGGGAGGTAACCTTTCCCCGTATGACGACATAAAGGGAAGACTCCAGATTGGGCCATCTGAGCTTTCATTTTCTACCCAGTGCTCGGTTTACACCTATCGCCATTTCTAGCCACTGGGGCAGGCTAGGGGAACTCATATTAATGTTAAAAAACCTCATAAAGTGAAATTTTCATGCCATGGGACCTTTAAGCACTGAGTATATAGCAGAGTACAAAAGAAAAAAAAATAGGTAACACTTTACAATACGGGTGCACAAATATGCATTAAATAATGCATAACTAATGCACAGATAATCATGAGTTAATGTATAACTCATGATGAACTAAACAATTTTTTTTACAATTACTGCATCAGCAACTAATGAACATTCTATATGATTCAAAGATTAAGTAATCAATAAATTATCAGTTAAATGTGTCATAATGTATTAATTATCTAATAACTTATTTTATTAACTAATGAAGTAAATTCATATGTTAATTACCACATTGGGTCGAAGCCATGCCTTTCAACTTCCAGTTGTCTGCTTTAATTAATCATTAGCTATTTGCTAAGGTATCATTATGTTATGACTTTACTTGTTGAGGCACATAACTATTAACTAATTGTTAAGTAATATGTCATTGTGGTTACAGATTTTGAATTAGTTAGTTAGTCATGTGCCTCAAAAAGTAAAGTCACACCATAATGATACCCTTGCAAATCATTAGCCAATGATTATTTAAAGCAGACAACTGGAAGTTGAAATGCATGCTTGAACCCATTGTGGTAATTAACATATGAATTTACACTATTAGTTAATATAATATGTCATTAGGGAATTAATACTTTGACACATTTAACTAATAACAATTTATTGATTATTTAATCTATGACTCATATAGAATGTTCATTTGTTGCTGATGCAGTAATTGTAAAAAAAAAAGTTTAGTTCTTCATGAGTTATACATTATATGATTATCTGTGCATTTGTTAAGCATGAATTAATGCATATTAGTGTCACCGTATTGTAAAGTGTTACCAAAATTTCAACACAAATATGAACTGGCAGTATATAAGTGAGAGCGAGATAAGTTGACACAGTGATGAGAGTTATCCATTTCCGTTCCAGACAGCAGCTGTCAGAGACACAATATCACCTAGTGTTTCCTGATTACCTCCTGATATACGATACGAGACTCATCATGAGAGCAGCTATCAGCCATGACAGAAACAATAAACAAACTCATGCATGTAGGATGATCCATGCGACCGCTGGCCTTTCTCTTGTGTACGCTCTGTGGCATGTCCGTCAGAATCTCATAATACATTATTGACTTTATTGACTTTTCACAGACTCCTTGCCTTGACTTAGGTTCCTGTGTACATATTACATTATCTAAGGGTGCCCTAGAGTATTATAGAGAGGGCACCTTTCTGGGTTTGTATTGTTCTCTTGATATTGTCCTGTGATGTAATGCAATTTTCACAGCATACAGTAGTATTTTCAGTCCTTGTGATCCTTGCTGAAACATTCAAACAAGCATGAAGTCTTTCAACACAAATGCTAAAACAAATTCCTTTGTTGGATAAACATCTCAGTCATGTCATGTCATATTTTTTAAGTTTACCGCATTTCATAATACAAACCATTCAAGCAGCTTTACAGATAATCATGATGGCAATGTTTATAATATCTTAATATCTTCATGCCTTTTAGTCCTGTTTAGCAGATTAGAGCTAGGTGTTAATGTAGTTTGCAATTTATCATTTTGCAGTGATAAAAACAATCAAGCAGATGAGAATTGCTACATAGTGTATATACAGCATATAATCTATATATTCTATAGTATGTATCACCCTACGTGAGTACACTGTATGTATTCAGTATACTCATACTCACACAACAGCTTAATATTGATTCTACCAGCATAACAACTACTCTTGATTTGTGATTTTTGCATTTGGAAAATTTTAAACAGCCGTAATTTAATCCTGAAATTTCTTTTAAATACTCCCACTGATTTCAGAGCTACTCTTCAAAGTGCAATGCACACGGCAGTGAAAACCACTCAAGCTTAAGAACAGCATAATTGCTTTGCACCAGCACTGGATCACGTCAGCACCATTGCCGCTCAGCAAACACCGCCTGACACCGAACTATGCGTGGTGCTACATTACAGTGGAGGCTCTCACACATTACTAGCGCTGACAGTACGGCAAAACGACAACGCTCCACTAAAGCAGCCTGCAGTGACAGCTCTGCAGTCACAGTCCCCAAATACGCTGCATTTAAATGCATGAAATCCTGGCTCTGCATCTCACTGAGCCGTTCTGGCAGGTCTTCAGAGACGTGTGGGACATTCTTCCCACTCTCAGGGAACCGTAATGATAAGTCTGTGCACAGGGACCTCAATTATTCATTTGTGGAATGTGAAAATGTAATGCAATCGTGCATAAAGAGCTCTTTAAAGAAAAGAGAAGGAGCAGCCTTAAGAATGATCTGTACCTGAGGGGTAAGGTTGACTTTCACATGATGTGAACTGACTTTAAGAATGTATAACTCTTCTAAAAACTGTGTTAAGTTTTAAGTAAGAACAAAATGAAAATTCAAACTATTTTTCCAACATTACAAAAGCAAAACGGGGGCAAAGAAACAATGTCATATTCTAGTAGCTTAAGTATTTATGAGAGGCTGTTGACATGAGAGTCTCAGGTTCTAATTCAGGAAGGGGCAGACCTTGAAATAAAAGGTCACAGAGTGTGGTGCTATTACAAAGTGTGCTAAAATACTTAGTCCTATTTCCTCTACTGTAAAAATAAAGCACACACAGTTGGCAGCATAAGACGTTCAGTGTTCAACAAGGGTCCCATTTACTTGAGCTGTAACACCTCTCTATTGCAATAAGAGATTTTCTTTGCACGTAAATCCTCTTTGTAAATAATGAACAGGAAAGGCAAAAGGAAATTAACAAAATACAAAACACAAGACAGACATAAATCAAACCCTTCACTAAGAGTGAGAGAGTGTGGTCTTTGTTCAACAAACGGACTTTCTACAAATACGTAAACATGTATTTTTGGCTAAAGTATTGGAAGCTTTAAAGTGGTTTTAATACCCCATGATTTACTCACCCTCAAGCCATCCTGGGTGTATACGAGTTTATTCTTTCAGACAAATTCAATCAGAGTTATTAATGTCCTGGGTCCAGGGTCTTCCAAGTGGCAGTCCAGCGGATGACGTAGGACGTAGACGTAAGCTGAGAATATGCTACAGTCTCGTGAAACGTTTTCTTTACAGCAAAGGAAAAACAGTCTCCTCTTGGCTTATATGAAAATCCTCATCGTGTATTTCTAATTCGTGACCGGTGTTTTTCTCTCTTCACTGCGCTTCCACATTTGCCACATCTATGTCACCTACTGGAACTCCACATTCTTGTGTACGTGCGTACGACAGTTAGCGGAAGCTAGAGATTATGATTTCTTAACATTTAAATATGGATATTTTTATTACTCAAATGCATTGATTTCCTTCAGAAGGCCTTTATTAATCCCCCAGAGCTGTGTGGAGTACTTTTATGATGGATGAATGCGCTTTATTGGACTTCAAAATCTCAACACCCATTCACTGCCATTATAGAGCTTGGAAGAGCCAGGACATTTTTTAATAACTCCCGTTGTATTTTTCTGAAAGTAGAAAGTCATATACACCTAGGACGGCTCGAGGGTAGTGTCAAATGGACGTTTTTAAAAATTTCAGTACTGAATCGTATCGTGGTTGGTACTTTTGACAACACTACTTGAAAATCCCATTTTACTTGCATTTTGTTCATTTTCAGATTCAATTTGCATTACGGCATTAAAAACATTATCAGAATTGCTTAACCACCCCTTGTGAAAACACTAAAGGTGATGATACATGGGGCAACTTTTTGAGCAATTTTGCTGTGTTTCTTGGGTACTTTCCCACTAAGAATGGGTAACAAATTTCTATCTGCATACTTTAGATCGGTCATGGGCCCTGTGTCTCACCTGGTTGCCCATTGACGGCAACATTAACCAAAGTTGCCTGGCAACATTGCTCAAAAAGTTGCCCCATGTATCATTAGCCTAAGAATCCAAAGTGCACTTTGTGTTATGATTTTGGGTTAACACAAATTCTGCGAAAAAGGAACATTGCATGAGAAATTGAACTTGTCCAGCTAAAAGAGCTTATTGAGCTAAAAGGATGCATCATGTTCTTGCGTACGGAATGTTTCAAGTCTTAAGTGACCTACTGGATGCTGCAGGAAAGGGTGGGAAATTATGTCCTACAGAATGCATAACTCTGTGCTTTCATCATATGTAGACTAAATGTAGAATTGTCACACAGGAAGAAGGACTGTCCATGCTGATGCAGCAAATAAAAAGGCTAATTTACCCCATTAAAACACTAGGGAGTACTGCAAGAGAGCACTAGCACAGTACAAATGAATATATATGTAAACTGAATACAGACATGAAAAGAGAAACAGAATGATCCTAGTGTTGACAGAAAGCTCTAAGATAGTGATGCCACAGAGTCCACAGCTACCAGTTAAACATTTTCTCTAGTGTGCTTGATAAAACTTGATAAATGGGCTACTATGGACAATATTACTGCTATTTTGAAAAAGTCAGGTCTTCAAGATAAAATTCACTAAAAGTAGAAAACAAAAAATTCAGGATATATGCTCAAGTAGCTTTAATAAACCCAAATCACAAGAACTCTACCTAGTTTTTAAAGAGCTGTCTGTTGAAGGCCTAACAAATGAGCATAATCATTAGCACTCCAGTTAGAGAATTTCCAAACCTGCTTCCCAAACCTGTCCTGGAGGACCCCTAGCCCTGCGCATTTTGTATGTCTCCCTTATCTAACACACCTGATTCAACTCATCAGCTCGTTAGTAGAGACTGCAATACATGAATTGGGTGTTTCTGATAAGGGAGACATACAAAATGTGCAGGGCTAGGGGTCCTCCAGGACAGGTTTGGGAAGCACTGCTCCAAGACATGAAAGACCTCAGGCCAGTTGAGTTCCTGGACAGCCATCTTAAACAAAAAATGGAAGGGATTGGAATTGTATTTGGTTGTTATTTAACTTTTCAAGATTTTTAATGGTGTACACACCATGTTAAAATTTCTGCATCAAATAAAATCTTTTATTCTTTTAGTCAAATATATATTTTTCTGTCATAATTCAAGCTTTTTTTTTATTTCTATAGTTTCTCCGCGTTTGGTGGTAAAAACAAACCAACAATATGTTGGTTTGACACTCCAAACATCTAAAATAAACGGTTGGAAATTCCTGAGTCATTCACGAGCTGCACGTTAAGATGTTTAACTTCAATAAAAAACTCTGTTGGAAGTACTACAGATTTGAATCTTTTTTTCTCCTTGTTCGTTGACATACTGAGCGTGAAATCTCTCCAAACGGTTAATTTCGTGAATAATCGGTTTGAATGATTCAGACAAGATTCGAAACGACTACGATTCATGCCGGTTTGACTAATTTATTAAAACGAACCAACTCAAAAGAATGATTCATTCCCGAATCGGAAATCACCTGGTTCTAACATCTGGCGAAAATACTGAATAATGAGAACTTCACTGAAAAAAAAGATTAATTGAATTTACTAATTTTTTTTTTTTTAAGGTAAGTGGTTGCAACCAATTTATTTTAGCTACATTTACATAAACAAATTTAGTTGACTAACTTTCGACATTTAAAAAATTTTTTTTTTTTTAATGTAGCTAAAATAAATTGTTTGCAACCAATTACCTTAAAAACATTTTTTAGTATAATTTTTTTTCAATGTTGATTGTTGATATATTACAGGGAAAATGTGACTTTGCAGCTATTCAAATCATTAAAATATTTTCACTGATTTTATTTTTTTTTATATAAAAATAATAATTTATCCTATACATTACTCATTCATGGCTCATGGGAAATTTAGTAAAACGTCACACTTTTACTAAATGAAAAGTAATTCAATTAATCATTTTTTTCAGTGTATATAAGTAAACATTCATTGCATGTATTGTATGCTACATAACAGTGGTGCCCAACCCTGTTCCTGGAGATCTACCTTCCTGCAATGTTCAACCCTGATCAAACACGGCTTAACCAGCTAATTAAGATCTTCAGGAGCACTTGATATTTACAGGCAGGTGTGCTGATGCAGGGTTGGAACTGAACTTTGCAGGAAGGTAGATCTCCAGGAACAGGGTTGGGCACCACTGGGCTATAGCCTATAACAGTGGTTCTCAAACTTCTCCATGAAGTACCCCCAGCACTGCACATTTTGTATGTCTCCCAATAACTGACACACCCACTTCAGGTCTTGCAGTCTCCACTAATGAGCTGATGAGTTGAATCAGGTGTGATAGATGAGGGAGACATACAAAATGTGCAGGGCTGGGGCTACTCCAGGACAGGTTTGAGAACCACTGGCCTATAAGACATTAACATCAGACATCATAAAACAAAAACTCCACACATAATCGATGCACCTTAACACCGCCAGATAGAATGTTAATTTTATACATAGGCTAAACAGTAATTAATAAGGTGTGAAGCATGATTTATTCTCCTGTATCCACAATATGCTGATTATACTGTGAGAATCTGCATTAAAGTGAGGCTGGCCTCTGATTCTGCAACCTCTGCAAAATACCAAAAGGCAGAGCTGGAGGAATTACAAAAAGACTTTGGTGTGTGGATCTCTCAGGATTTAACAGGATTACAGTATAACAACAAAGGTCTGAAGACTGAAGAGGGTCTGTAAACACCCACTTTATGGCTAGTAATCATGAATGATAAATACTTATGAATTATGCAGTTCATTAATCTTTCTCATACTGTACAACATTTAGATCCAGTCCTCAAATTTGACCGGCCAAGTACTTACAAGTTCACCAGTACTCGGATGTGGGTAATGAAAAGCAAATGCAGAGCAGGGTTGTGTAGTTTTGCCTGGACTGAGGGGTGTTTTTGGAAAACTTTTGTAACATTTTGTAATATACTCAATTATTACATTTTCTGCCACAGTAATAAAAAGTCTTTAAAAGTCTTTTTTAGTGAACTAAACATTTAGGTTATCTTTAAAATAATTTGATTAAAACGGATCAATGAATAAATTGTCTGACTGACTGAACTTTTATTTTTAAGTAAAATGAAAATTTTAATTATATGAACCATTAGACGCTCTGCATCTAAACAGTAAGTATATAATTGAATTCATGATAAATTCATTTTTGAGAATTTCCGATTAATACTAATTTATGGGGAAACTCTGTCACTAATTCCTCTTCAACATAATGTATTTTACCATACTTAAGAGAATGTTTTGATATGTTTCACATTTGAATGCAAGTTTTCATGTCAAAGTTCAGAAAAAACGTGTCAGCATTAAAAAAAATGCTTACACAAAGATTGACTTCTCATGTTTTATTTAGGAGCACATAGCAATACAGAAATGCATTTTTTAGTAAGTCCAAAACTCAAGCCAACATTAACACGCAAACACTGAACAAAACGTGACAGCTCACTGAAGCACACAAGCCCTTGCTGTATGAAACATGCACACTGTGTGGAACTACACACTGGTGACCAGACACATCCCTCAGTCAGCAGGTCCGCTCTGCCTCTCGAGACCATTTGAATGTTTGTGTCTGTGCTGTAAACAATCTCAGCATAAATAATGGTGTAGAACCTGGCACTGCAAAGACCCCTGTGGGAGTTAGTGGTGTTGTCTGTGCTCCGGAGACTTTTCCAGCTGAGATAATCGCAGACCCTGTTATCCCAAGCTGGCCCCCTGAGCTGAGGTTATGTTTCTGAACTGTGGAGGTGAGCCTTCTAATGTTTGGTTCAATATTCATCAAAAAAACATGATGTGCTCAGAGCATGCTCTTACACAAAGTTACCCTCTAATGTACATACAAAACATTTTCTAGGAAATATGAAAGGAGAAAAGAAGCACTAAAGACTTTATCAAATTCAATTCTCCGAAAATCTCCAAGCTAGGCTGCAGGCTAAACGTTCAGTTCACAAGTTTTCTCTTAACCATTCCTCAAAGAAGTGAAAAGATTTGTACAGCTGAGTCAATGTGCATCGGTGCTCTCAGTTTTGTGGAAGTACAAGAACTTTTTCTGAAAAGGACCATTAATTATTTTATGCCAAGTCAAAGAACACATGTTAAAGGTAGAATTATTAGATTTACTTTGAATCGGAAAGACTTAAATCAGCTCTATATCTGAACAGCAGCCAAGAAACTTGAACAGAGTGAAAAAACACTACAGAAAGAACCTCAATAATACAAAAGCACAAGGAAAAAAGGAGCACATGAAACAAAGAGGTGGACATCTAAAAAAAAAAAAAGCAAGGTAATAAAAACATGCTGACAAAGGGGTCCAAAGTATAAGTCTTTGAGTCATAGTCCTGAGCTGCCTTGAAGCTGAGCTAGCCGACAGTGTGTCAAGAGAGAGAAGTGATCAGAGCAGAAGTGATCTGGGAAATGAGATGAGGAATACAGCCAGTGGCATGTCATTTATTATACACTTTACTTTGCCTTTTAATAAAATATTGAAAACCAGGAAACTATGTTAACAAAAAGAACATGATAATGACACTTTAACATTGAATAAAAAAATTGTCAGTGTACTTCAGCAGCAAGGCTACATAAGGACCAAAGTGCAACTGGCCCACTCAGATAGACAGTCAAAAGTGTAAAAGCATTAATAAAAATGTTCAATTTAGGCATATATTTTTGGCTCATATTTTTGCCCTTTTGTCTTTCAGCCAAAACATGATAATGCCATTTTTAGCTGTCAAAAAAAAAAAAAAAAAGATCTCATGTATTGTAAAATGATGTACTTCTGTTTGAGAGTAGGCACTGAGGTCCACACTGTTTCACCAAGGTCCATTTACTTTAAAATGTCTGGCCTCGCCACTAGTGTGCTTTAGTGTATGCATCACATGAACAATACTTAAGAGTGAACAATTTCAAGAAATAAAAAACAAAGATTTTAGACACTCTTGCAAAGAAAAATAAAATGAAACCATTTGATTTAAAAATAAATTGAGACTTTTCATCATTCCTTTAAATCTACTTTTCTTTCCTAAAGTTCTCCCACAACAGCTCACCCAGAACTCCACAAAACTAGAATCAGAAAACAAGCCAAATGTTCTCCTTCATTCACAAGTCCATTCAACAGTCGCCAGCTTTGTCAGCCAGAGAGAAACCTTACAATATCCTTTAAACAAGATTTAGGTTTTAAATTGCAGAGTTTTGTGAATTTCCTGAGGCTCAGCGAGGGAGCCTTAAAAAAGTGAATGTTTTGGGAGAAAATGATACCCCAGCACAGAGTGCAATGTGAGTTCTAACTATTAAAGCGCTACCTCCCGCTGTGGTGTTTATTGAAGTGTAGGGCTCTCAGCTGCACATGTGATGGTAAAATTGCTGACTCCGGCAGTGAGGAAACCTAGCTGTTCCCACAGTACTTGCCACAGGAGATGAAAGAATTCTGAAGAGAAAAATCTAGGGCAAACTTATCGAAAACAACCTAAGATTGTCACAAGAAATCTTCTTTAAGTGAAAAGAAAAAATAAGAATAAACTGTAAGAGTCTTTCCTGCTTGCACATGGTCTCTGACAGAGACCTGCGTGAGGCCTCTGACGTCCCTAGAGGATGTTCATGTCTGAAAGCATCAATCACGTTCTGCTGACAGGATAGTGCCAACATTCTCTCTCAGCACAGACAGCACAAACAACAAACTTTCTCGTCATCTCATGTCAACTCTAGTAACAAGCAAGACGGCAATATTAACAATGTTAATTAAGCTGAACAATCTTATGGGACATCAATAGCAGGTAATTGACTTGTTTTGCCGTAAAAAACAGACATGGAGTTGAAATACAGCTTGAAAACATGTTACACAAACATAGAACAGCATAAAAAGGTCACAGTTTGTGTGGAAGACAAAGGAAAGTATTGAAAACACTGGCCTGTCCATTCACTGAAAAACAGAAACTATATTTAAAAAAATAAAAAAATAAATAAATACTATGACAATTTTATAAATTATGTTTACATCTGGATATCTGTAACAGTAGATGCCAGTTTAAATGCTTTTCTCACACAACTCAAAATATCGTTCAAATGAAACATCTATAACAAAAGGCAAACCATAACATCCATTGTATCAACAACAGAATAAAGTTTTTTAGGCACAATGAACAATTTGCTATTTTTGAGCGTGTTTAATCACAAACTGTTATGAATTATGTCTGCAAAGTTCAAGTCCAGGTTAATGTGATCTAACAAGCAATTAAATACATGCATTCCTAAGCAAACTGCATCAAATTATTACACACTGGCAAAATGAGCAGTACTGACTGAACTCCACTAGACAGACAAATTAGGCCAATGGACAAAGGCAAGTAACTCTTAACAAAAGCTACATCATATCTGAACCTGTTTCCTTCCACACAAAAGTTCATGAACTCACAAGCAAACAGAAAATCTAGCACAATTACAAAATAAAAATGAAGTTCAAAAGTTCACATGCAAAACAGCAAGCAGAAAGCTTAAGTGCTGGAGGATGGGTTTGTGACTAGTGCACAATGATGTGTTTTGTGTAGCACAGGGTGTGATATTTCTGCATAAATGTGCCTTTACTTTCCAATTATCTTACAGCAAGACCCTCTGTCTCGTCTGCTATTAGTCATTAGGTTTACTTTTATCAAAAAATAACAACAACAAACTTACAAAGGGATCCATAGGCAAACAATTAGGGCTACAAATGAATGCTATTCAGATGCCAATTAGGGCCACAATAATTGTAGACAATGCATTTACGGCTTGACCTAGCCTACTCTCAAAATCCCCGAATAGACATCCTGCTTTTGTTTGTTTAAAATGTGTCAGATTGTTGTGGTTCATCTGTGATTTTTATGAACTTTAGACCAACTCTTTTCTTCAGATTGGTGTTTAGTTTGGCCTAACGCATTAATTTTAGTAAACCACGTTTCATTTTTTTAAGTAGGCAGTATCTCGGCTATGACTAAGATAACATTTTTTCTTTTGGCTACAATGATGAATGCATTAAGATTAATGCATCTGGATATGTTAATAGTAAATAAAAATAGATTCTACATTCCAAAACATAATGCCATACTTTTTACTGCCCCTACATTTCATTAACAAAAGTTGTTTGTTTTACCTTTAATATGTAAGAACATTAAAAATGTAGTACTTTCTTGTACTCAAGTAAATCTTTGAATTAGTGAAGTTATTAAGTGATGTTTTATTAACAAATTTCGGGAGGAGCACGCGCAGATAATTAACTCAGCTAATTCATCATCAGCAATCACACCATCTATCCAATCAGCTCGAGAGAGAGCCCCTATAAATAATCAAAGCAGTCTTACTTCCATCAGTTCTAGTCTTTCAGCGTTCGGTTCGTTTCTTTGCCATTATGTCACAGACTCAGTTTTTTTTTCCCTCATCCAAACAACGTGACCCATACTCGAACTTTTCGGATCCTCTGCAGCAAATCCGCCAGCCCCAGGATCACTCCTCCTCCGCCAGTCAGCGCCACCGAGCCCCAGGCTCCATCGCGGCCGCCGCTCTGCTCGACCAGCCACAAGATTTTCCCGACACCAAGGCTTAACCTCGCCTGCACTGCCTAACTTCCATCTTCCCCGGCATTCTCGTATCATTCGGCTGCGCCAACAAATTCCTCCGATCGGAAAGTGTTAAGTATTTAATCCAGAGGCAAACGCTGATTAATTCGCTATGTTCTCGCAGAGGATAAACAAACGGATTTGGACGATCTATTCGTCACCCTGCAAATCAGCCAACCTCACTCCTAAATCCACTCCAGCGGCCAATAGATCGAGCAAAGCCCCGAACTCGTCTCGCTTGACAGCACCATTGTCCCGCACAAACCCGGCTCTCCGCGAGCGTCGGGTCGCAGAAGCAGGCCTTCAACGAGCCTGGGCCGCGCCCAGTTCTTACCGCAGTAAAGCCTCACTCGCTTCCGGCCGCAGCGCAGTATGCTGCCGGGCCCCTAACTTCTGTTTCCAGACGCAAGCGCGTGGCTGCCTCCGCTAGGTCTCAGTCTTTTCCTGCCACCACTAATAACCCCTTTTCCTTTTCAGTGACCTCCAGCTTCCATAGACGCTAACGTAAGGCTGCCTCTGCTAGCGGTGAAGACCCATCCATATCAAAGAAGCTCACCGAACCCTCATCAGCAGACCCCTTCAACACCAGTCCATCCCTGTTCACTGAACCTCAGACCCACCATAGCCATCCTTTGTAACACCACCAAATCCACCCATAGCGGCTCATCTCCACTTCAACCATCCCAGCAACACCCCGCTCCTGCAGGAGACTTATCGGATTTTCCTCCACTGCTGCAGCAGTACTCGATTCCTCAGAAGCCTCCTTCTCTTTTCAGATGCCGTAGCAGTGACTGCTCCCGCGGGAGCCTTTTCTATATTCCTCCACTGCCGCAGCAGTGACTGCTCCCACAGGAGCCTCCTTCTCTTTTCAGATGCCGTAGCAGTGCCCGCTTCCGCAGAAGCCACATTCTCTTTCAGATGCCGTTGCAGTGCCCATCTCAATAGAAGCCATATTCTCTTTTCAGATTCCACTTAAGCGCTCACTCCCGCAGGATCCTCTATCCCTTCCCACTCATCTCTATTTCCCACTGCCGCAGCAGTGCCTGCTCCCGCTGGAGCCTGTATCTCTACTGCTCACTCATCTCTATTTCCCACTGCCGCAGCAGTGCCCGCTTCCGCAGAAGCCACATTCTCTTTCAGATGCCGTAGCAGTGCCCATCTCAATAGAAGCCATATTCTCTTTTCAGATTCCACAGAAGTGCTCCCTCCCGCAGGACCCTCTATCCCTTCTTCCCACTCATCTCTATTTCCCACTGCCGCAGCAGTGCTCACTTCCGCAGTAGCTAAACTCTCTTCTCTAAGGCCACGGCAGTGCTGTTACTCCAAGCGACGTCCAACACCCCACCAACATTAAGCTCTGCTGATTTTGGGGGGTATCAACACGCCTCTCTGGCTGCTGCCCGTGCTTTTGCATCTTTGGGGGGAATACTCTGGGTCCGGGCTAAATGCAGAGCTCGGACCCCTCTCCCCGGACAGCTAAATACACATAACCTTTACTCAGTTTATTATATGTAAGTGTGAACGTAATTTTGGGAGGAGTACACCCATCTAGTCTTCCGAGTATTAAAAACTTACTTCCGTTTTTAGTTCCTTCGGCATCCCGCCACCTCCCTATCTCCTCCTTTATGCATATTTAATTCATTTAGCCTTCTTTCTATAGGCGGGGCTATCGGAGCTCGAGTAGAATAGTCTCTCTGAGCCCTCCATTGCGGACATCAAGCCAAATCCGTTTGCCACTAATGCTAAGATATGGGCACACAAACTCGTGAAATTTTACTTGAGTAAAAGTAAGAAAGTAATAGATTTCTAGTGTAATTATTAAATGATATTTAATATGAAACAGTGCAGTAAAAAGTACAATATTTTGCTTTGGAATGTTATGAAGTAGAAAAACACTGATAAAGTACAGACATTTGAATTTTTTTTTTTTTTAAAAAGCAGAGTAAAAATATTTCACTACTGTCCGTCTCTGCGTGTTCATGGTGGTTGAGACCTCTTACTTCGTGAACGAAACATAATGTCTACATTAGCTGGTAGTTGGTGCAAACTGATGATGGCACATCTGATCACTTATTTAAATTTCCATTCATTCAAGTCATTTGATCAGCCTCATTTATGTTGAAGGGGTCAGGATCTTACATACTTCCTCTTTGTTTTCTGTCATGCTCTCCCTTTTGAATGGAGGCAGTCTGTACCAAGTGTTGTGGTGTGTTTTTTTTTTTTTTTTTCCCATGATGAATTGTTCGTGAGAGGTATATTACAAACAAAATAAATTGTACATAGCAGGTCAGTAGAAACCAGAGCCTGAGGTCACAACTACCTCTAATGTGGAACAGCAATGAAAAACTCAATAGTGTGTTTCATTTCACACCCTGCCAGGATATATGAACACGAGGCCCTGCTACCCATGAGGACTATTGCCCCTCATGACAAAAAATTCTTGTTTAATCTGATATGTTGAAATAATATCCCCAGCAGCAGGACTGTTGAAAATGCTAGTTTCTGCAAGCACATCAACAATGATTTTTTTTTAATCTGCTAATTTTATGCTTTAAAGATTTTACTATGATAGGTGAGAAATAATAACTCTATCGATAACATTTATCATCACATTAAAATTACTTTAAATATTTGGGAAAATTATATCCAACAGCCATAATCTGACTGATTTTTATCATATCTGCGGATACTATGTGTTTCAATGTTTGAACTATAGGTCATGGCTTATGTAGATATTGGAAATATATATTTATTTGAATACGCACCTATAGGTTAAACTGTGAATTATAGATGTGGGTTTGAAAATCTGATTTTCTAGGTTCCATCTGTTGATATGCAATCTTGAGTCACTTTTTATGATTAATCCTTTTATCTAATCAATTATGCATGTTTCGTCATTCTTTTAAAACTTTCAGCCAATCAGATGATTTTCTGTCTTTGTGGTAACAGATGTAATTGTGGCCAGGGACTGATGAGGCAGAGCTCTTGCAAATGGACTCAAATAGATTTTTCTTTTGTTGTAAATTCCATGGAATAGAGTGACCAAAACAGTCTTCAATATCCCTTTATATTGAAAGAAAGTCATACAAGGTTTGGAATGAAAGAAGGGTGAATAAATGGTAGAAATGACATTTTTAGGTTAACTGTAACTTTTTTATTAGAAAACAATATCCTGTCATTTGAAAACATGAAGAGATGAATGTACCTTAAAGTAATACATTGTGTAACACACAACACATTTTGTCTAAAATATATAATTTTCTAGTAATATATCCATGCTGTAGAATTGCACTCGCACTGAAAAAAAATAACCCAAACTTATTTCAGTGCAAACTAGCTATAGTTTATTCATCAGTGAAAACCTCATGAGCTTTATGAACAGAATAGCTGCACTCGCTTTATTTATTAAAAAGTGTATGGCATATATAGGGAATACTGTGCAGATAAGCTTTATTTGAAATCGCAATCCCACTGCCTATTTTATTAAAAAGCCATGTTCAATAAATCAAACCGAGCCACACAAATATCGCCTTTGTTTAATGAAAGCATTTCCTATCTAACAAAATGCTGCGAGTGCTTTGTGATAATGAATATCTGTTTGTCCTTTTAAAAACATGTTTACCATATTGTTGCATATGTTTAGTACTGTTCATAACAATTTTAGTGTCGCAAAAAGTGTACTTATCCTCTTTTCACACCGACATGAGAAAATAGGGCTCATTTTTAGTATGCAAGAGCTACAGGAGAGGTGAGCCCAGGTCTCAGATCCTGTGTGTGTGAAGGGGCAGATGATTCAACAGCTCAGGCCCATCGGCTCAGTCAGGATGAAAATATTTCACAATGGATTAAAATGTGGCGTGTGATGGGTCACTGTGTATTCGGACACTTCAATGTCAGATAGAAGGGGGTGGAGGCGAGTAACAAAATATGTCAGAAGTGTCTAATTTCGCAAAACTGTTTATTTCAAGAGAATTCTGCTATCTGCTGATCATGCTATATTGAAAATTATAATACTCTACAGTTTGACAATTGTGTTTTCCTTTGTACAGTGGGGAAAAAAAAAATATTTGATCCCCTGCTGATTTTGTACATTTGCCCACTGACAAATAAATTATCAGTCTATAATTTTAATGGTAGGTTTATTTTAACAGTGAGAGACAGAATAACAAAAAAAAAAAAAAAAAAAAAAATCCAGAAAAACACATTACAAAAAAATAGTGAAATAGTGAAATAAGTATTTGACCCCTTCGCAAAACATGACTTAGTACTTGGTGGTAAAACCCTTGCTGGCAATCACAGAGGTCAGACTTTTCTTGTAGTTGGCCACCAGGTTTGCACACATCTCAGGAGGGATTTTATCCCACTCCAGGCTGACGTTTGGCAACTTGAACCTTCAGCTCCCTCCACAGATTTTCTATGGGATTAAGGTCTGAAGACTGGCTAGACCACTCCAGGACCTTTAATGTGCTTCTTCTTGAGCCACTCCTTTGTTGCCTTGGCTGTGTGTTTTGGGTCATTGTCATGCTGGAATACCCATCCACGACCCATTTTCAATGCCCTGGCTGGCTTCAATGTCCTGGCCCTAACGGTACATCGCCCCGTCCATCGTCCCTTTGATGCGGTGCAGTTGTCCTGGTCCCTTAGCAGAAAAACATCCCCAAAGCATAATGTTTCCACCTCCATGTTTGATGGTGGGGATGGTGTTCTTGGGGTCATAGACAGCATTCCTCCTCCAAACACGGCGAGTTGAGTTGATGGCAAAGAGCTCGATTTTGGTCTCATCTGACCACACTTTCACCCAGTTCTCCTCTGATTCATTCAGATGTTCATTGGCAAACTTGAGACGGGCCTGTACATGTGTTTTCTTGAGCAGGGGGATCTTGCTGGTGCTGCAGGATTTCAGTCCTTCATGGCGTAGTGTGTTACCAATTGTTTTTTTGGTGACTATGGTCCCAGCTTGCCTTGAGATAATTGACAAGATCCTCTCGTGTAGTTCTGGGCTGATTGCTCACCGTTCTCATGATCATTGAAACTCCACGAGGTGAGATCTTGCACTGAGCCCCAGACTGAGGGAGATTGACAATTATTTTGTGTTTCTTCCATTTGCGAATAATCGCACCAACTGTTGTCACCTTCTCACCAAGCTACTTGGCGATGGTCTTGTAGCCCATTCCAGCCTTGTCTAGGTCTACAACAGGGATCCTCAAATCTGGCCATGAGATCCACTTTCCTGCAGAGTTTAGCTCTAACCCTAATCAAACACACCTGAGTATGCTAATCATTGTCTTCAAGATCATTAGAAAATCACAGGTAGGTGAGTTTGATCAGGGTTGGAGTTAAACTCTACAGCAGATTGGCCCTCCAGGGAAAGATTTGAGGAACCCTGGTCTACAATCTTGTCCCTGACATCCTTGAACAGCTCTTTGGTCTTGGCCATGGTGGAGAGTTTGTAATGTGATTGATTGATTGGTTCTGTGGACAGGAGTCTTTTATACAGGTAACAAACTGAGATTAGGAGCACTCCCTTTAAGAGAGTACTCCTAATCTCAGCTCCTTACCTGTATGAAAGACATTTGGCAGCCATAAATCTTACTGATTGATAGGGGATCAAATACTTATTTGACTCATTAAAATGCAAATCAATTGCATTTTTCTGGATTGTTTTGTTGTTATTCTGTCTCTCACTGTTAAAATAAAACTAACATTAAATGTGCCATAGAATGCATTGATACAATATTTTAAATTGGTGTCTAATATCTACATAAAACGTTTTACATGTCCATTTACAAACCTAGGATTTGTCCCAAGAATTAAATGGTCTGTTATTACCTTGGAAGGGTCATGATTTGGAAGGGTCATGAATAATAATGTTGAGCTCTGCTCTGATTGGCTGTTTCACAGTGCGGCTCATTTCAGTAGCTCACACAGCAGGAAGGAAAATAAAATATGTATATATATTTCAATACTTTCTCCCACAGTTATATCGTTGGGTAATTATACTGTATATAAAATGCGGGCATCAAGGAGCTGCTATTAATACGTCGAATGCACAATCGCTTTTTACTTTCTCTTTCGAGATTTGCTATCGCACGTGCTCTGTGTAAGCTACAGTGGCAGTACTTACCACACATTTTACAAGATCAGATGCTTGTCAGTGGTGCTCAGAATCTGTAAATCATTCGCCATCATCCTCAGTCATCTCTCCTTACTCTGTTTATGTGGTAGGTGAAATCTTATGTACTGTAATGTAACAGGCTACCGCTAGCAGCTAACCATGTCCCTTTAGTGGCTCGCGTTATTTTATTAGAACGCGTTATTTACTTGACTTTCTGAATACAGACACCAACCCATCCCTGCACTTCACATCCCCTGCACAGCCTGGAACATAACATACATTTCCATTATCTGCCATTTTCGCTGTTGTCCTCGCTTGTTTCTTCACAATACCTGCAGAACTTCTGATGATTCAGCCGTGTAGGTTCGGCTGGCCTGGAACATGGGCGGGTATATGCAAATGTTGGGGGCGTACATATTAGTGATCCCGACTGTAAAGTCACAGTCGGTGTTATGTTCTGATTCGCCTATTTTTCAGTTGTCTTTTGCATTCACAAGATTTACATAAGAAGGAGGAAACAATGGAGTTTGAGACTCACAGCATGTAATTTCCATGTACAGAACTGTTATTATTTTAACTGTTAACTATGCCAAGGTAAGATTTCCATTCTATGGCACCTTTAAAATTATAGACTGATCATTTATTTGTCAATGGGTAAACATACAAAATCAGCAGGGATCAAATAATTTTTACCTCACTGTTACCGGGGAAAAATTACCTCCTACAAAGGCAGAGAATTTTATTGTAGCCTAATATTCAAGGTTCAATATAAGCAAAGCAGTATGGACAGCATTTGTGACATACTAGAAAAATAATTGACTCGGGCCTTTAGAAAAAAAAACAAGAAAGAAAAGAAGTGTTTACAGTAATATACAGTGAATGTCTATGGTATCTATGGTTAAAATTAGAAATATGCAACTCATATATTTGATAAACTTTGTTTCTCAAAAATTTGTTTTTCACATTTTAACGTTTTCTAAATCATCCTTTTAGCAACAGAAAAAATAGGTCCCAATGTACAAAGCAATCAGCCAATCATAGCCAAAAGACGAACACTGCAACAATTTACAGTAATTAATACACTTTTGTTCCTCAAGCCAGTTTCTGCTGGATTTAGTTCATCATTGTTTACCTATCATCATATTGTTTACTATATTTCATTCAGATTTCACACAGATTATACAGACACATTGCAAAGCTGAGGAGGTCTAGCATTTTTGAGCAGAGTTCTCTAGCTGCATTGGACCATTACCCGTATAAGCAAACTGATATAATATATGTGTCATGAATCCGGGTCCACGATGCTCCGTCTCACCACCAGAGGTCACTGTCTCCCGGATTCAATTCCCCATACTCCACTCACCTCATTACTGTTTAATTTGCCCCAGCTGTGTTCCTGATTGCTGTCCCTTTTTAAGCTCCCTGTGTTTTCTGTTCTGCTCTCGTTCGTCTCACTTGCGTGCCAGGTATGCCTGTGCCTTATGTCTGCCCTGTGCCTTGTCTATGTCTTGTTTTCAGTGGTTGTGTTTATTCTGGTTTTTTCCCCTTCGGGTGGTTTCATTGTGTTTTGTTTTATTTTATAAGTTATAAACAAAGGAAATTCCCATTTGCCAGCATTTGAGTCTTCGCCTCCCAACCCGTGACAGTACGAACGAGACACTTGAGGACTCAGCGGCAATGGGAATTTTCTTGTTCCCAGCTCCTGGTCGACAGAGGAACCAAGCCCCAGCCAGTGGGCCGCATCCCTGCCCACAAAACAATCGCCTTCGGGCGGTACGCCGAGACCTCTTCGAGGTAGGCCAGGAGCTGGGGATTAGAGGAGTACCCTCATCCAGCTGTTTTAGCGGGCCTGGATGAGCCTGTCAACCGGGAGGAGCTGGGGAGCTAGATCGTGGTCCTATTGGGAGATGGTCGACCACGTCATCTACTTGAAGGAGGTGGAGCTGCGGAGGGTGCCCCTCCCAGTCTGGGCTGTTGCTCCAGAACCTCCTCGGATCGTGCCAGCCACTTCCAGAATCTCGGGGTCTTTCTTTGGGCGCCCGGGCTGAGGCAGCGTGGAGGATCCTCCGCTGATGTCGGTGAGGGAGGCGGTGGTTCCCGCTCACGATCGTCCCGGCGGCGGTGTCCGCTCACGATCGTCTCGGCGGCGGTGTCCGCTCACAAAGCTCCCAGCGGCGGTAGCCGTTCACGATCCCAAAGCAGCGGTGTCCGCACACAGGGTTCCAGGCGGCGGTAGCCATTCACGATCGTCGGCGGTGCCTCTCACGATCGTCGAAGCGGCGGTGTCCGCTCACAAAGCTCCCAAAGCGGCGGTGTCCGCTCACGATCGTCGGCGGCGGTGCCCTCTCACGATCGTCCCGGCGGCGGTGTCCGCTCACGATCGTCAGCGGCGGTGTCCGCTCACGATCGTCTCGGCGGCGGTGTCCGCTCACAAAGCTCCCAAAGCGGCGGTGTCCGCTCACGATCCTCACAGGATCCCAGCGGCGGTGTCCGCTCAAGATCGTCTCGGCGGCGGTGTCTGCTCACAAAGCTCCCAAAGCGGCGGTGTCCGCTCACGATCGTCTCGAAGCGGCGGTGTCCGCTCACGATCGTCTTGAAGCGGCGGTGTCCGCTCACAAAGCTCCCAAAGCGGCGGTGTCCGCTCACGATCGTCTCGGCGGCGGTGTCTGCTCACGATCGTCTTGAAGCGGCGGTGTCCGCTCACAAAGCTCCCAAAGCGGCGGTGTCCGCTCACGATCGTCTCGGCGGCGGTGTCCGCTCACAAAGCTCAGCGGCGGTGCCTGCTCACAAGGTTCCAGCGGCGGTAGCCATTCACGATCGTCGGCGGCGGTGTCCGCTCACGATCCTCACAGGATCCCAGCGGCGGTGTCCGCTCACGATCGTCAGCGGCGGTGTCCGCACACGATCGTCCAGCGGCGGTGTCCGCACCACGATCGTCGGCGGCGGTGTCCGCACGATCGTCCGGCGGCGGTGTCCGCACACAGGGTTCAGCGGCGGTGTCCGCACACAGGGTTCAGCGGCGGTGTCCGCACACAGGGTTCAGCGGCGGCGGTGTCCGCACAGGGTTCAGCGGCGGTGTCCGCACACAAGTTCAGCGGCGGTGTCCGCACACAAGGTTCAGCGGCGGTGTCCGCACACAAGGTTCAGCGGCGGTGTCCGCACACAAGGTTCAGCGGCGGTGTCCGCACACAAGGTTCAGCGGCGGTGTCCGCACACAAGGTTCAGCGGCGGTGTCCGCACACAAGGTTCAGCGGCGGTGTCCGCACACAAGGTTCCAGCGGCGGTGTCCGCACACACAAGGTTCCAGCGGCGGTGTCCGCACACAAGGTTCAGCGGCGGTGTCCGCTCGCGGTCCTCACAGGATCCCAGGCGGCGGTGTCCGCACACAGGGTTCCCGAGGCGGCGGTGTCCGCACACAGGGTTCCCGAGGCGGCGGTGTCCGCACACAGGGTTCCCGAGGCGGCGGTGTCCGCACACAACGTTCCTCTCAAGGCGGCGGTGTCCGCTCACAAGGCTCACGTTCCTCTCGAGGCGGCGGTGTCCGCTCACAAGGCTCAAGCAGCGGAGCCAGCCATTGCCTGTTTCAGGGTGGCAGCTCCGCACACACTGCTGTGGTGGCCGCTGGTTCTGCCCTGGGTCCCCATCCCGCCGGCGCTGCCTCAGTCCCCAGGTCCCCCACCAGCACATGGACCTGGCCCCCATCCCTCCCTTCCCTGCTCCCCATCCCTCCCTTCCCTGCTCCGTTCCCGCCTGGCCATCCCCCTGGTTGGGTGCTTGGAAATGTCTGGGAGCCATTCCTTAGAGGGGGGGTCCTGTCATGAATCCGGGTCCACGATGCTCCGTCTCACCACCAGAGGTCACTGTCTCCCGGATTCAATTCCCCATACTCCACTCACCTCATTACTGTTTAATTTGCCCCAGCTGTGTTCCTGATTGCTGTCCCTTTTTAAGCTCCCTGTGTTTTCTGTTCTGCTCTCGTTCGTCTCACTTGCGTGCCAGGTATGCCTGTGCCTTATGTCTGCCCTGTGCCTTGTCTATGTCTTGTTTTCAGTGGTTGTGTTTATTCTGGTTTTTTCCCCTTCGGGGTGGTTTCATTTGTGTTTTGTTTTATTTTATAAGTTATAAACAAAGGAAATTCCCATTTGCCAGCATTTGAGTCTTCGTTCCTCCCAACCCGTGACAATATGTAGTGTTGTCATGGGTGACAGCGACTATTAGGAAATATCTGACCACTGAATGATGTGAATCAAACCTGTTCCAAACCCATAAGACCTTCGTTCATCTTCAGAACACAAATTAAGTTATTTTTGATGAAATCTGAGAGCTCTCTGACCCTGCATAGATAGCAGCACAACTGAAATGTTCCCAGACCCAGAAACATAGTAAGGTATCGGTAAAACAGTTCATGTGACATCAGTGGCTCAACTTCAATTTTGCAAAGCTACAATAATACTTTTTGTGTTCAAAGAAAACAAAAATAACATAACCTGTTCAACAATTCTAACTCTCCCCGAGCTAACGTCTTCAGACATTTTGGAGAGTACCACAACACATGCTTAAGCTTTCCCCAGAACATAATCAACACTGTTTACGTTCAGCATGCACATGCTTTCTCCTGAACATAAACAATGCTGATTACGTTGATTACGTTCTAGGGAAAGCGTGCGCATGTGTCGTGGTACTATCCAAAATGGCAGAAGCTCTCAGATTTCATCAAAAATATCTTAATTTTAGGACGATTCTAAGGGCCCCCCGAGGGGGAAATGCGATTTCTACCGAGGGAGACCCCCTGGAATTTATAGTACAGACTGATTTACCACACATTTAATACTTGATGTATGCATTAATAAGAATGAGTAAGTCAGCTGTTTGTGTAGTGTAACCTATCAACTGCTTCACATATGAGCATTGGCACTATATTATCTTACATTCGCTGTATCATGTGCTGTCATTTGATAGGCTGTCTGTGCATCACTTTTCTAGGTAAGGGACACACACAGATCCTGTCATCCATTCTTTCCATTCACCCTTTGGCTATTTGTGCATAATCAGCTAGCTCCAAGACACACAATGCCAAACCACTAACACATTCTATTAGAATATATGGTCTGGCTTGTAGGCCTACCCAAAAGAGAACTATGATAATTATTATCAAAGACATTTATAGATAAAAAATAAATAATAAAAAATAAGGATGATTTAAAACCTCACAGCTCAATACCAGTGGTTCAAGCAAGCACTGGATTGTTTCAGAGAATTGCGGTAAACATTTTGAAGTGTATACAGAAATGTCACTCTCAGTTTCCGTTGTTTCTGTTTGTGTTTTGAAGCTGTGTATTGAGCCTGTGTTAAATCACTGTACCGTGGAATTGCTGGGTGGTGTCATCACATGCAGCTGCGTGGATGTTGGCTAGACCTGCTTCTCTCTCAGGTACTGCTGCATGATCGAGTCAACACTGCGCCCTGGTGGACGCTCTATCGTTTCTTTGTACATGGGACAGTGAAAGGACAGTATTTGTCTGCATCTGTTCATTTATTCAGGCAAACATTTAATATAGGCTGCAATTTATACACAGAGACAATGACCTGAATACACATCTTCTGTAATTATTTGGATTTAAATTTATTTTCATTTAGGTTAACTAAAATTACTTGAATGACTACTTTTTAACTTTTTTTTTTTTTTAATTTTGAAAATAATTAAGATCTCATGTGTACTGAATGTGTAAGACATATTTTATTACTTTATATTTGATGGTTATGAAACGTGATGAAAAGTATCAGTCATTTCCAGGCTTGTAGGCTAGAAAATAGAAGTATTTAACTCCCATGATAACTTCTGTCTCCGAGGATGTCACACCCATTGCATGCAACAGTCTTGACAGGAAAAGTGTGAGAAAAAGAGAAAGAGAGATGATGTGATGCACACAGGAGTATATTACACAGTCATTACATACAGTAAGAGAACTCTAAGTCTAATACCTTCGTTCAGTGTCCTGTGAAAGTCGTCTGGCCTCTTCTGGATCTTTTTTTAAGAGTGTCTGGAAAGTGGAGAAAGACTTCACCATGCCGATGTACCCAGAGACGGAGACGGGCTTCCTCACCCAAAAAATGTCCTGCCTAGAGACAAAACACAGTTGCAGTCCGGCTTCTGATTGGTCAATGCAACATTCCAGACGTGTTATAAACAACAATAAAGTAACAGCATTTTTTTTTTTTTTTAACTTTGATAGCAACAGTCTGTTATGCCAGGGACACTTAATGATTAAAATTACATTTAAATGTTCAAATCTAAATCCTTCTTATTTTATAATGTAGCATCCATTATATAAAAGGTGTGCAAGGCATAACAAGCCCATGTTATGTGGCAATAACTGTGGCTATATTCGCAGTATATAACAAATGCTACTTATTTGTTTGCACTTTGAACTGTCTCGACCTAATTAATTATCTATAAAGTTAATATTTTAACAGCTAGTTTGTATTTGTTTACCATTCTTTGACTAGATACTGGAGAGAGTCGTATGTTTTCTTGTAAAGTTCAAAGGGGCTGGAACCTAGGTAAGGGCTCCGGAAAGGCTGCAAGGCTGCATAAAACTGTAATGAGACAGATGAATATGCACATGTAACAGAATTTTTGTTTATTTTATGTCAAAAACATGTCAAGTTTCTTCTTGAACTATTTGCAGAACAAACGGTGAACTATAAGTTGAATCAGTCTAGTACTGTTAAATGCTGTGAGTAATGTTTGTTGAGTAAATGATTCAATATCATGACTTATGGGTCATATATGAGCAGAAATGTAGATAGTTTTTGATCATTTTCCAATTTTTTTCCAATTCTAATATGACACACAAAGATATTTAGACAGCTGACAAGTAATGAAATGTCAGAAATGATTCCCACCTCTTTACAGATGTGGTTTAAAGTCTCTGAGCAGTCTCCATAGCTCAGCTCCATGTCCATGGTGTAGTTGAGAATTGCGAGGCAGCCATGAGGCTTAAGCACTCTGTGAGCCTCCTGAAGAAAACGTGACCGGTCAAACCAATGGAATGCAGACATGGTCGTCACAAGATCTATAGAGCCATCTTCAAAAGGCAGTTCTTCAGCTGGACTCTCTCTTTATGTTTCCAATAAGTAAAACAGAAGCATGTGCATATGAATGGATGAAACTCATGAAGAGAACAAAATAAAGAGCATAATCACAGTATTTCACCTCTAAATAAATAAAAAATATTTGACATTTAGGTCCATTAAGACATTATTTTCATGCCCCCACAGGTTTTTTTGTTTTGTTTTGTTTTGTTTTTTTGACACATTAATGACTCTCATTGCTGTAATAACGTAATGAGAGACATTTTGTATGGACACACTTTACTTATAAAAGAAAAGAAAAAAACATAGGCAATACAACAAATATTATAATGAACATACACACACGGAGAACTCAGAAATCTCTGGAAAATGTATATATTTAAATAGTAAAATACGAAACATTTAAAGTTATACACACGCCCACCCCTTGCATATTGTTTTATTACATATTTTAGCCTTTCGAACAAATACTTTCACCTTAGAGTAGCGATAGCACATTTTTCTTTGTGTAAAAAGTTTGCAGATTCTATAGCTGTTGAATCATGACAACAGTCATGCAGATCATTTGTAAGTCACTTTGAATAAATGTTTCAGAAATTAATGAATGAAATGTAGGAAAAACAGAACTCTATAAGAACAAATCTTTCTGCTTGATTAGTTTGATATGATGTGCATATGCAGGGGTGACAGAGATTGCCATAATGGCCCAGTTCCATAATGCCTTAATACTCAGTTGCACAACTTTTCAGATAAACACTTACTTTTGTAGTAAAACTGTTACTAAACGAGTGTTGTGTGTTAATGATTGTATACTGTCTGGGTTATGAAAGGTAAACAGTAACAGGAGATTTACACAAAGTAAAGCTGTCACACATGCAGTAACATCCAATTCAGGTTTGCCTACCTGAAAGAGATGTTTGCAACTTTAACATGTTTCCTCCCCACCTCCAGTTGAGCAGGACTGATGTCTAGCCCGACCACACGAGTAAAATGTGGTGCTAGGAGCAACGTTCCCTGCCCTGACCCACAGCCAACATCTACTGCCAGGTCATTGGATGAATTTTTCTGAGAAAATGCAGTAAACAATATGTGCAATTGTAAATGAAATGACACAGATGGCAGACTGATGAATAAAAAACAACAAACAGTTATAAAAGTCTTACATTACTCCTGTGGAACTGTAGAACCTTGTCGATGAGCTCTTCAGAAGGAGAAATACGGTACTTCCAGTATGAGTTTGCATGTTCTTTATCCTCAAACAATCGTACAGCCATTTTTGACAGCTGTACAATTTAGAAAGCTGCAGGGATTTAAACAGTCAGCATACTAGCCTGAGGAAATCAAATTAGGATATAAAGGGGAGGAGTCATCTTAGGTTTCAGGCTTGGCTTCTTTCTTCCCACACTGAGAGACAGTATTAACCATGCAAATAACACAAAGCTGTTTAAAACATTCCTTTGAGGCAACCGTAATGTGCCCAGTTTGCTAATGAGGACTTGAGCCTCACAGATTTTTCACATTCACTCTGGACTAAAAATTCTTTCAAAATTAATAAACAATGACCGGAAAGGGATCAAAGGTTTCCAGGCTAACCAGATGTCATGCTGAATAAAACATTGAAAAAAAAATTAAAAGAAAACATTTAGTGATATCTGGGCATGGAAAAAAATGTGGTCTCTATGTTGGCGTGATTTTGAAAGACATCTCTGTTTAGTTTAGAATCATGAGATCTTTTGCGAAAGAAGTGATATAACCAGAAAAGTTAATGAAAATGGATATGCCTTACAAAATTATGAGAGCACATGACAAAATAAAAAAAAGTATAGAAATGCATAATGCTTATCTGTAGATGTTGATACTGCTAAAGAACAACAAGCTTATGGAATAAAAGGTTTATGTGAATGTAAAGTGTGGATGTTAAGAAAGATTAATTTACATTTTTACAACACCCAGGTAGAGTAAACATTTCTGTGACATCCAAGGAATTTTTTGCTATTCATGTGAACAAACTACACAACTGCAAAAAAAACTAAAAAACATTGACTTTATTGTTATTTTAAACAGCATTACATCAATGCCTGCATGTTGTAGAGGAAATGAATTCTAATTAACATTGTGCAACATCATAATGCATAGTGCAAATACTAAGTGGTTTATATTTTCAGAATCTTTCATGTGTAATTATAAACAAAATATTGTGTGTTTGTAAGACCACAAATTTGCTAACAATTGATTAAGAAAGTAAGATTAGGAACTACAATAACTAAACACCTGGGATGTTAGTACAGGCGAGATGCGTCATGTGATTGAGTCATGTGTCACTCAGGTTTACATGCAAGCACACAGAAGTACTCCATTATAAAGTCAACTTTGGCTTCTGTTGATGACACTTTCATCTCCTCTTGAATACTGGAACAGAATAAGTGACAAGAAAAACAACATGATCTATAAAGGCCAAAAAGCAAATTTCCTTTAATAAGAAATATGCAGTCTAATTTTGTGTTATACAATCAATGTCGCATGACAGTAAAAGCGCCTGAAGTGTTGAAGTTTCTCAGAAAGAAGTAATTACCGTGATGTTGTTCTCTCCAGCAGCGTGGTTGCAGCGCTTGGATCGGCTCTCAGATAGGCTTGGTACATGGAGAATGTCTGAACAAAACCAATTACATTCTTGATGCTCAGCTGCTGCTTTATTGGAATTATTTCAATCCTTACAAAGACAGAAGGATATAAAAAAATTGTTAGAATCTACAACTGCAACTCATTGACAGTAATGACATTATTTAAAACAAAACCTGTAAAATATAATGCTTTTAGAATTTATTTTATTTTTTTAAATAATGAATAACCAAAATATAATGTTTTATTTACACACAAATGTACCTATACAAAAGAAAGAAAATGTGACAAGCAGATTTGTGTAGAGGCTCATTGACACAGATGGTTAATTATTCATTGCAGTAAGTGCAGTGCTCTGGTTTACCTCTCTTTATCTGGGAAGGGTATGGCTTCAAATAAGTCATTTAACTTGCTGTTGGCCCCAGTTACCTTACTGCTTGTATAAGGCAGCAGTATTTGCTTTACCTAGCAGGATAAATTATACAAGTGTGCAGTTAGCAGTTATTATGCGTATATTTAACCTTTAGTTAAATGGCTTGCAAAAGTTCAAGTTGATAAACATGCATTCAGTAAGCTGAAGCTTTGGCATTTACATATTACACCGTGCCAATTTACTAAACCTGCTCTCTAGATACTCTTGTTTCATTGATATATATATATATATATATATATATGTATATATTTATATATAAATATACATATGGAATAGGCTTACTTCCTCATATATGTTATTAAGTCGATCACCACAGGATTCATAGTGCATTTTCATACTGTCTCCATAGCCAAAGAGAGCCAAGCAGCCACGTGGCTTCAGGACACGTGTAGCCTCCTTTATGAAACGTTCGGCATTAAACCAATGAGCTGCAGACGCAGCCGTCAGCAGGTCCACTGAGTCATCTGGGAATGGCAGCTCCTCTGCTGTGCCTACTCTGTCATTTAATGATAAACATGATAGGGACGAGACCACAGTAATCTGTCAGCACTTTATTGCACAATGTTGTGTCTCAAAAAACTAATTTGGTCTTTAAACTTATACAGAGGTATAATGGTACATTGTTCCATATCTTTTACATTATTGCATTTTTTTTTTTTTTAAGGAAGGGTAGAACCATGCATTACTGACCTGTAACTGAGGTTAGGGAACCCTGGCACTGCTCTCGCCTGTTCCACTTGAGATTCACTAACGTCAATACCCACTACCTGCTCAAAATATGCCGTCAGGGGACGAGAGTTCTGCCCTGTTCCACAGCCCAAATCCACAGCCAGCTGATGGGGCTTTCCTTTCTGTGAAGCATGTGTTTACCATTAAACATTATATGAGAGAATAGCGTATTATTAATTTTTCACATATTAAATAATACATACAGTAAATAAGTTATTGGCATAGGTTATGTAACACCAGTTCTTTTTGTGTGACTTCGGAGGTGTTAAGTTATAAATTTTTGCAACATTTGCACTTATGACTGGCCTATTAGAAACAGTACCATAGTGTTACCATGATATATAAGGCATGGCAATAAAATGCCAATAAGCCCCACTGTTATCTTATACAATCGAAATTAATTTTATATTGTACTATTCATTTATATTTCTATATTTTTATTAGTAGTAGCCTATAAATATAACTATAACCACATTAGTATGTTCTTATTAAAGTTTAATGTGATTATTATCACAATGTATTAAAATTGTTTTACAATGTATGTTCTCCATATTTTGGAAGGGTCTCACTGTTATCAAACAAGCATGCAGTGATTGAGCTGTCGTATTTTGTTGGTTTGTTGGTTCAGATGGTTGCGCTCAAAACGTACACTACACGACAGATCTTACCTTTTTGTCCAGATACTGGAGAATAAGCGCCTTCAGCTCATCTGGTGGATCAAATCGATATTTTTGATAGAGGGAGGAATGCTGTTTCTCTTCAAACATTCTTTCCGTCATCTTTACTGTGACTTCAGAGCGAATCTTCAGAGGAAATTTCTGCACATCTACTGATAAGAGTTAATTATTACTGGACATTACAAACACAGGCAAGAGGCAGGGCAAACCAGTGACTGTATTGTTTTGGAGGGAACAAAATAGTATACTACTATGACTTTACTATATGAGCCATTTCCGCGAATTTATATTATTGTCCATGAATCAAACACTAAGTCAAAACACCGAGTGTGCCGAAGTTTACTGATGATAAAAAGATCGAAAATGTACAGGTTGCATTTGGTGCCGTTTTTAATGAAGTATATCTAAAGGCGTAAAAGAGAGAGCGTGTTTTTAAAATATAAATAAAGATATGAAACATTTCATTCGTGTCATGTGTCAGGTCATACAATGTGCGTGTGTTTTCATGGTAACTCACAGCGAGCTGTGTGTCGTTCAGTGGTCTCTGTCGCTCAGTTTCTTGTCTGTGCCTGATAATGAAAATACCGTGCTGAATAAAAACATTCAAAGCTGCTGTCCGTTAAATCGGGTTTGAAGAAAGAAATCGGACCTCAGCTGAACTCATTAATTAAAATAACATCATGTAAATTGTAATGAAACCTTGCAGTGTTACGGACGTCGCCATATTTCTCCAGTATCAGAAACAGTATCGCGAGAATGGGCTTTTCGTTCGTGCACTATGCGCTACTATTTTGCTAAATGTAGCCTAGTTAAAACGGAAAAAGGTAAAAAAAAAAAAATAGGCTATTGTCACATTGAACGAGTTACTGTGTGTGTGCGTAGACAAAGGAATAGCATACTCACAAAGAAATAGAATATGTAAAGAATGCTTTCTTCTTTTTTGAACTGCTGCAGCTCCAGAGGTGCTCTTTGAAAAATTGTTTACTAAAACATTACCAGAAGAGGGCAGCAGTCATCAAGCGGTGACAATTTATTCAATGGTAGGCCTATGCTTTAATAGCTCAGCTGAACCAACTTGTCTATAAAATGCTAGTATTATTTTGTTTATTTTAATATCCAAAATGTAATAATAAAAGAGATTACATTGAACAACAATGACAAAAAAACAACAACAACATAACAAATAGCACACTTACAGTGCATAACAGGACAGTCATGGGGTAGTTGCTTAAGTCATTCAAAAAAACATAACATTTTATGAAGGCTAACTATGCACATCATTACCACAACGTATTTCAAGACCATCTGGCTTGAATATGCTACCACATTTGTTTGTACCAGCTGTTTGGTCTAATTTTGAGTAAATTTCTGAAACACTTATATTTCATTTCCACTTTTTCTGCATGACAAGAGCGATACTTCATCATCCTCTCAGAAATAAGACTGAACACAACACCATGCATATCATCTCTATTTTTATAATAATGTTAAGAAGTGGGTTTTGTTACAAATGTCAAGGTGAGTGTTACCAATCTGAACCTAATAAAAACAATATAGCTATATTTTCATAATTTTGCTTTATTTTATTGTTGAGTTGAATTTGTCCAGAAAATGATCAGTTAGTGAAACAGGATATTTTGAATTTTCTTAGCCATTTAACAAGGATATGTGCTTGTGACATGATTGTATTTATGTAAATCTAGTCAGATAACTACAAAATGTATATCATATTATTGTTTAATAACAATTATGTTTGTGACTGATGTAATTGATTAACCCTATCGCTAAATAATAATTCTGATAAATCATTTATCAATTTTTGTAATATAGAAACTCAACTAAATATTTGTTCACTCTGTTTCAATTTAACTTTTCGAAAGTTCTGCGTGGATCTGATGTATCTTTGCAATGTGACGTCCCTCTGCTCTCTGAATCCTCCACACTGCACTGGGAGAAAGATGGAGAACAAATATCCAACACCACACTGATGTACAACAACTCTGCCTACATCATCTTACACACTGTTGATAAATACAGTGAAGGGAAATATTACTGTAGATTGATGGAAGATGGAAGAGTAGAAACTGTTAGGATTCACACACTTAATGTAACTTCACGTAAGCATATTTTTTTAATGGTATTTATGTGCTGTATTAAATTAAAAAAGGCTTGATGCCTTGGGACTGTACATTTTCACAAATATGTTTATGGGAGCTTCATTCATATATATTATATATATATATATATATATATATATTTGTTAGTTTGTGTTTTTAATTACTGAATTATCGGAAAGGAAAACTGAGTACAGTTTGTATTAATAATAGCATGCTCATTCATTATTTTGGTATATTAAAGCATTAGACTAATGAACTACGTTGCTCAAGTACAATGTGTGCTCTGTCTGTAAGCAAGGGGTCTTTGGGTTTCACTTGCATTGAAAACACAAATGCAACACCGACACGAGTAATAATCAGATCAATTTGCTCACATACCAGAAAGAAACCACAATGTGGTTTCATGACACACAACTGTGTTAAATGTAGAACATTATTTACAGGAATGGAAGAAGCTAAGATTAAGTTTTTGAACAAATATTTCAACTAACCAAATGTCAGAACTAAAAAAAATATATAATATTCATAAAAAGAAATGTGAAAATGACTGAATAGCCAATGTGCACTGAAGCCTAGGAAGTAATTTCTATTGCAAACTTTGAGATAAGAAATCATGTCAGGCTTAAAGAAGTAATAATAATAATAATAACAATAAATGTTTACTATACCTCATGTCTAACTACAATCACCTAATACCAGCACAAAGAACACAAACAACATTCATTTCAAACACTTAGTTTAAAATTGACATCCTTCATTACATTTTGTTCTGGTTCAATTCTATTCTACTTTCATGCAATTTATTAAATAACATTTCCACTGGCAATAAGTAGATACATATATGCATGGATGCATAAATAAATAAATGATGTTTTTATGTTATCTTTTACATTATATATATTTTTACTTACATTTTCCTGAAAAGCCTAAAGAAGGCCGTTTAATGTAAAGAACTGGTTGTCACAACAGGTCAGTTCAATTAAATTTACACTATTACATTTTATAGGTAATTAATACTTGTATCTAGCAACTACACATATAAATTTATAAAAAATCACAGTAAAGAAATAATCTTGCAGAAGATTTACATTTGAAATAAATGTAGTCCTTCTACACTTTTTATTCAACAAAGCTTCTTGAAAAAATATTAATTAATCATGTGACATTGAAAACTGGAGAAATGACTGCTGAAAATTCAAGTTTGGCATAATGAATTACATTTCAAAATATATTAAAATAGAAAAGATTCATTTAATTTTTTATATTAAATAATATTTCATAATACTGACTGTTTGTGACTTCTTCTTCTTCAAAAAAAAAAAAAAAAAAAATGCAATTAAGTTCAAAATACAGGTGCCCTTATATTGTGTTATAATATATTGTGCCCTTTACAGATTTTTTATTTTTTATTTTTTTGGCGTAGCTTTACAAAGACTGCTTTATAAAACACAGCAAGCAAGACAGTAGTGCTGTAGCTCATACTAAAAAACAATTTTCTTTGTAGAGTTTCAAAAATAGACTTCCTCAATGAAGCTGTTGAGGTTGTGAGTTTAGATCACGCCCTAGATCACAAATTTGTGTTCCAGAGAGAAACCTCAAGATAGCTCAGTTTAGCATTTCCTGCACCGGAAATTAGCTAAATGTGCACACCAGGCCAGTCTAAAAATAATATCGGTTTTCAGACATGCTTTATTATTTACTGTATGTAAGATGACCTAAAATGGGGTTATCAGAGCTGTTTCAACCAAAACATGTACAAAGAGAAGATTTCAAAATACATTCTTTTCTTATGAGATAGATTTTTAGGAGATTTGTCGTCATTTCTTCATACTCTATTATACAATGGATAGGGAATGGGAATCGTAGTTCTCAAATCCACTGCATCTGTAGTATTGAAGGAATAGTGCACCTTAAAAATGAAAATGTTGTAATCATTTACTCATTACGACATCATGTCGTTTCTTTCTTATGCTGAACACAAAAGATGATATTCTGAACAATTTTGAAGAACCGAACAGTTGTTGGCAAACTTGGCACCTACTGACTTCCATAGTAGGGAAAGAAATGGAAGTCAATGGGGACCATCAACTGTTTGATTACTGCTTCAAATTATTATTTTTTTTTCTGTGTACAACATAAGAAACTCATACAGGTTTGGAATGACGTGAGGGTGGTAAATGACAATATTTTCATTTTTAAGGTGAACTATTCCTTTAATTTGACAAGCAATGTCTGTATTTGATATCTGAGAAGTGACTGGGGGTCTGACCCGTGTCAGGTATACAATAACATTTAACCCAGCTTCCAGGTAATAAATATGCACACGTTTTGTTATTAATTAATTCGATCATCATGCAGTCAAATGAATCAAAGTGATCTAGAGTTTGATGTTTTGTTTTATTTTTAACAGTTTTATTTTGCTGTTATAATGACAGATGTATGAGACATGTAAAGTCAATTGTGCCTAGGGCCATGATGGTCAATAATGCACCGTATGCATACTTGGCATTTGAACTGCATATATGGTGTACAGCGCTATTGGAAACTATGGGCCCTATCAGGGCCGTTGCTAGGAATTCTGGGCCCTGTGCAGTGAATTTGCTATGGGGCCCCCTGAAAATCGGGTAGTAAATAAATTAATAAGACAGGACAGAAACGTTAGATATTATTGAATTCATGAAAAATGCAACAAACTTAATGCATTTGTGTCAGACAGAAAAGCACTTGACCGTAAAGCATTGATTTTCAGCTAGACTGCTGGAAAGTTACTGCTAAAAAACTCTGTCATTTCCTCACCCTCATGTCGTTTCAAATGACTTTCTTCTGTTGAACATAAGAGAAGATTTTGTAGAATGTTAGCAAACCATTTTGGTTACAAATATTTCTTGAATTTCTCAAATTATGTTCCACAGAAGAAAGAAATTCATACAGGTTTGGAATGACATGACAATTTTCATTTTTTGTCAGAACCAGGACTTGAAACCAGAGTGTGTTGAAAAATCAAAGTACTGACCACTGTACTATGAAGCAGTGTGGACCCAAATTGCAGAGAATTACAAGAGGCAGGATTTGAGGAAAGCAAACAGTCTTTACTTAAAGTCCTTCTTGGAAACACAACAATCAAGCATCATAAGCTGGGCTGAGGAAGGTACAGATCCACAGTGACTTATAGGCAAAAAGTCCTTCATCATAATCCAAGCATGGATCCCAAGGGACCATGCATTAACCAAAGTTTGCCTAGACAGAAGAACTTCAAGACTGAGCAAAGTTACAAACAAATGCAGGTCTTATATACACACACACTCTAACAAGGGGCAGGAGCTGGAGAAGACAAAGGAGAGGTTATTACAGGTTTCAATTGAGATACATGAAAGGTAGGTCTTACGCTCATAGATCTAGGTAAGGCAAGCTGATATGTAACAGGGTTGACCCTTCTGGTGATTTTGAATGGGCCAACAAATCTTGGGGCAAATTTTTTGGATTCAACTCTTAAAGGCAAGTCCTTAGCAGAAAGCCAGACCCTTTGTCCTATTCTGAAGTATGGAGTCACTCTCCTTATCAGCTTGCTTCTTGTATCGAGTTGAAGCATGTTTCAAGGCCAAGTGAGCTCTTTTCCATGTCCTTTTGCAACTTTCAATTAACTTTTTAGCATTAGGGACTCCTACCTCTACTTCTTGACTGAAGAACAGGGGTGGCTCAAACCCAAATTGACACTTGAATGGAGATAACCCAGTAGAGGAGCTATGTAAGGTGTTATGTGCAAGCTCTGCCCAAACCAAGAACTGGCTCCAGGAGGATGGCTGATGAGATGTGAAACAGCGAAGATATTTCTCCAGTTCCTGATTTACCCGTTCTGTTTGACCATTTGACTGGGGGTGGAAACCTGAAGAGAGACTGACAGAAGAGCCAAATAGAGACCAGAAAGTCCTCCAGTAATGAGACATAAACTGATGACCCCGATCAGTAACAATATCCACTGGTATTCCATGGATCCTTACTACATTTTGAAGAACAATCTCAGCGGTTTCTTTAGCAGAAGGAAGTTTAGGCAAAGCAATGAAGTGTGCAGCTTTAGAAAAACGGTCCACCACCACCAAAACAACAGAGTTACAGTGAGGAAAATAAGTATTTGAACACCCTGCTATTTTGCAAGTTCTCCCACTTAGAAATCATGGAGGGGTCTGAAATTGTCATCGTAGGTGCATGTCCACTGTGAGAGACATAATCTAAAAAAAAAAATCCAGAAATCACAATGTATGATTTTTTAACTATTTATTTGTATGATACAGCTGCAAATAAGTATTTCAACACCTGAGAAAATCAATGTTAATATTTGGAACAGTAGCCTTTGTTTGCAATTACAGAGGTCAAACGTTTCCTGTAGTTTTTCACCAGGTTTGAACACACTGCAGGAGGGATTTTGGCCCACTCCTCCACACAGATCTTCTCTAGATCAGTCAGGTTTCTGGCCTGTCGCTGAGAAACACGGAGTTTGAGCTCCCTCCAAAGATTCTCTATTGGGTTTAGGTCTGGAGACTGGCTAGGCCACGCCAGAACCTTGATATGCTTCTTACAGAGCCACTCCTTGGTTATCCTGGCTGTGTGCTTCGGGTCATTGTCATGTTGGAAGACCCAGCCTCGACCCATCTTCAATGCTTTAACTGAGGGAAGGAGGTTGTTCCCCAAAATCTCGCAATACATGGCCCCGGTCATCCTCTCCTTAATACAGTGCAGTCGCCCTGTCCCATGTGCAGAAAAACACCCCAAAGCATGATGCTACCACCCCATGCTTCACAGTAGGGATGGTGTTCTTGGGATGGTACTCATCATTCTTCTTCCTCCAAACACGTTTAGTGGAATTATGACCAAAAGTTCTATTTTGGTCTCATCTGACCACATGACTTTCTCCCATGACTCCTCTGGATCATCCAAATGGTCATTGGCAAACTTAAGTCGGGCCTGGACATGTGCTGGTTTAAGCAGGGGAACCTTCCGTGCCATGTATGATTTCAAACCATGACGTCTTAGTGTATTACCAACAGTAACCTTGGAAGCGGTGGTCCCAGCTCTTTTCAGGTCATTGACCAGCTCCTCCCGTGTAGTTCTGGGCTGATTTCTCACCTTTCTTAGGATCATTGAGACCCCACGAGGTGAGATCTTGCATGGAGTCCCAGTCCGAGGGAGATTGACAGTCATGTTTAGCTTCTTCCATTTTCTAATGATTGCTCCAACAGTGGACCTTTTTCACCAAGCTGCTTGGCAATTTCCCGTAGCCCTTTCCAGCCTTGTGGAGGTGTACAATTTTGTCTCTAGTGTCTTTGGACAGCTCTTTGGTCTTGGCCATGTTAGTATTTGGATTCTTACTGATTGTATGGGGTGGACAGGTGTCTTTATGCAGCTAACGACCTCAAACAGGTGCATCTAATTTAGGATAATAAATGGAGTGGAGGTGGACATTTTAAAGGCAGACTAACAGGTCTTTGAGGGTCAGAATTCTAGCTGATAGACAGGTGTTCAAATACTTATTTGCAGCTGTATCATACAAATAAATAGTTAAAAATCATACATTGTGATTTCTGGATTTTTTTTTTAGATTATGTCTCTCACAGTGGACATGCACCTCGATGACAATTTCAGACCCTCCATGATTTCTAAGTGGGAGAACTTGCAAAATAGCAGGGTGTTCAAATACTTATTTTCCTCACTGTACCTTCAGATACTGGCAAGCCAGTAATAAAATCCATGGATATATGGGACCAGGGATGCTGTGGGATTGGCAGGGGATGTAAAAGACCGGCAGGATGCTGATTAGAAGACTTCTGCTGAGCGCAAACTGGGCAGGCCTGCACGAAAGAGCGAACATCTCTTGACATCTCTGGCCACCAAAACCGGCGTTGAACAAAATCCAAAGTCCTCTCCATCTCTGAATGTCCAGCAAGAGGAGAAGTGTGTCCCCATTGAAGAACTTCAGATCTAGTTTCCTTGGGAACAAACAAGCATCCTGTTGGAACTTCATCTGGAATATTTGCATCATGTAGTGCTTCACGCACAGAATCTTCAATGGACCGACGAATAGGTGCCACAGTGAGGAAAATAAGTATTTGAACACCCTGCTATTTTGCAAGTTCTCCCACTTAGAAATCATGGAGGGGTCTGAAATTGTCATCGTAGGTGCATGTCCACTGTGAGAGACATAATCTAAAAAAAAATCCAGAAATCACAATGTATGATTTTTAACTATTTATTTGTATGATACAGCTGCAAATAAGTATTTGAACACCTGAGAAAATCAATGTTAATATTTGGTACAGTAGCCTTTGTTTGCAATTACAGAGGTCAAACGTTTCCTGTAGTTTTTCACCAGGTTTGCACACACTGCAGGAGGATTTTGGCCCACTCCTCCACACAGATCTTCTCTAGATCAGTCAGGTTTCTGGCCTGTCGCTGAGAAACACGGAGTTTGAGCTCCTCCAAAGATTCTCTATTGGGTTTAGGTCTGGAGACTGGCTAGGCCACGCCAGAACCTTGATATGCTTCTTACAGAGCCACTCCTTGGTTATCCTGGCTGTGTGCTTGGTCATTGTCATGTTGGAAGACCCAGCCTCGACCCATCTTCAATGCTCTAACTGAGGGAAGGAGGTTGTTCCCCAAAATCTCGCAATACATGGCCCCGGTCATCCTCTCCTTAATACAGTGCAGTCGCCCTGTCCCATGTGCAGAAAAACACCCCAAAGCATGATGCTACCACCCCATGCTTCACAGTAGGGATGGTGTTCTTGGGATGGTACTCATCATTCTTCTTCCTCCAAACACGTTTAGTGGAATTATGACCAAAAGTTCTATTTTGGTCTCATCTGACCACATGACTTTCTCCCATGACTCCTCTGGATCATCCAAATGGTCATTGGCAAACTTAAGTCGGGCCTGGACATGTGCTGGTTTAAGCAGGGGAACCTTCCGTGCCATGCATGATTTCAAACCATGACGTCTTAGTGTATTACCAACAGTAACCTTGGAAACGGTGGTCCCAGCTCTTTTCAGGTCATTGACCAGCTCCTCCCGTGTAGTTCTGGGCTGATTTCTCACCTTTCTTAGGATCATTGAGACCCCACGAGGTGAGATCTTGCATGGAGCCCCAGTCCGAGGGAGATTGACAGTCATGTTTAGCTTCTTCCATTTTCTAATGATTGCTCCAACAGTGGACCTTTTTCACCAAGCTGCTTGGCAATTTCCCGTAGCCCTTTCCAGCCTTGTGGAGGTGTACAATTTTGTCTCTAGTGTCTTTGGACAGCTCTTTGGTCTTGGCCATGTTAGTATTTGGATTCTTACTGATTGTATGGGGTGGACAGGTGTCTTTATGCAGCTAACGACCTCAAACAGGTGCATCTAATTTAGGATAATAAATGGAGTGGAGGTGGACATTTTAAAGGCAGACTAACAGGTCTTTGAGGGTCAGAATTCTAGCTGATAGACAGGTGTTCAAATACTTATTTGCAGCTGTATCATACAAATAAATAGTTAAAAAATCATACATTGTGATTTCTGGATTTTTTTTTTTAGATTATGTCTCTCACAGTGGACATGCACCTACGATGACAATTTCAGACCCCTCCATGATTTCTAAGTGGGAGAACTTGCAAAATAGCAGGGTGTTCAAATACTTATTTTCCTCACTGTACCTTCAGATACTGGCAAGCCAGTAATAAAATCCATGGATATATGGGACCAGGGATGCTGTGGGATTGGCAGGGGATGTAAAAGACCGGCAGGATGCTGATTAGAAGACTTCTGCTGAGCGCAAACTGGGCAGGCCTGCACGAAAGAGCGAACATCTCTTGACATCTCTGGCCACCAAAACCGGCGTTGAACAAAATCCAAAGTCCTCTCCATCTCTGAATGTCCAGCAAGAGGAGAAGTGTGTCCCCATTGAAGAACTTCAGATCTAGTTTCCTTGGGAACAAACAAGCATCCTGTTGGAACTTCATCTGGAATATTTGCATCATGTAGTGCTTCACGCACAGAATCTTCAATGGACCGACGAATAGGTGCCAGAATTCGGTCTTTGGGAATGATGAATTCTGGAGAACGATTACTCTGGGCACAATCATACTGGCGTGACAGGGCATCAGCCTTAACATTCTTTGATCCAGGTCTGTAAGAAATCACAAAATTAAAACGAGTAAAAAAAAAAAAAGAGGGCCCACCTAGCCTGCCAAGGGTTAAGGCGCTTTGCCTGCTGTAAATAGGATAAGTTCTTGTGATCTGTCCACACAATGAATGGATGCTTGGACCCCTCCAACCAGTGGCGCCACTCTTCTAGTGCAAGTTTTACTGCTAAAAGTTCTCGGTTACCCACATCATAATTTGCTGAAGACAGGCTTCTGGAAAAGGAGGAGCACGGATGAACTTTATCATCAATGATTGATCTCTGAGAGAGAACTGCTCCTACTCCCACTTCAGATGCTTCCACTTCAACAATAAAAGGTAATTCAGGGTCTGGGTGTAACAAAATTGGGGCAGAAGAGAACAGTTTCTTTAATCGGTCAAAGGACTCCAGAGCTTTATCAGTCCATTGAATGCGAGTGGGTGAACCCTTAGTAAGAGCAGAAATGGGTACTGCAATTGTACTGAAGTTGTAAATAAACCTCCTATAAGAATTGGCAAAGCCAAGCAATCTCTGTACCTGCTTCAGTGTTTTGAGCTGGGGCCAATTGGTAATGGCAGATACCTTCCTTGGTTCCATCTGGATGCCTTCTTGAGAGACAACATAGCCTAAGAATGAGACTTGGGAAACATGAAACTCACACTTTTCTAGCTTTACGAAGAGATCATTCTCAAGTAGCCTCTTCAGAACTTGTTGGACATGATCAATGTGTTTCTGTAGAGAGTCTGAGAAGATTAATATGTCATCTAAATAGACAAACACAAAATGATTTAACATCTCCCTCAAGACATCATTGATAAAGGCCTGAAACACTGCTGGGGCATTTGCTAACCCAGAGGGCATAACTTTGTATTCCCAGTGGCCAGTCGAGGTACTGAAAGCTGTCTTCCATTCGTCACCCTCCTTAATGCGCACCAAGTTGTATGCACTTCGCAGATCTAACTTTGAAAAATCTTAGCTTTCTGAAGCAATTCAAAAGCAGATGACATAAGTGGAAGAGGGTAGCGATTCTTGATAGTTATTTTATTAAGCCCACGATAGTCTATGCAAGGCCTAAGGCTACCATCTTTCTTAGTGACAAAAAAGAAGGAATCTTGGGTTCCTGAGACATTGGTACTACTGATGGTGGAAGGTCTGGAGCTGGTGCTACCAAGAGTGCTTGGAGTTGTTGCAGAGTATCTCCAATCTGAGTCACAGCCTCTGTTAGCCTCTGAAGCCGTGTCTCATGTGATCCAATCAAGGCTCCTTGTTTGTTGATGACTCCATTAATCTCTTCAGCCTCTGCTGGGTCCATCATGTTATGGCTCAGTCTTGCTGTCACCAGGACTTGAAACCAGAGTGTGTTGAAAAATCAAAGTACTGACCACTGTACTATGAAGCAGTGTGGACCCAAATTGCAGAGAATTACAAGAGGCAGGATTTGAGGAAAGCAAACAGTCTTTACTTAAAGTCCTTCTTGGAAACACAACAATCAAGCATCATAAGCTGGGCTGAGGAAGGTACAGATCCACAGTGACTTATAGGCAAAAAGTCCTTCATCATAATCCAAGCATGGATCCCAAGGGACCATGCATTAACCAAAGTTTGCCTAGACAGAAGAACTTCAAGACTGAGCAAAGTTACAAACAAATGCAGGTCTTATATACACACACTCTAACAAGCCAGGCAGAGGTGATAACATTTAGCTAATAATGAACAGGAAATCAGGGAACTGTTGTAGAAAGCTTTGTGCTCGCTGTTTCCCTCTGCTGGACAGAACGTAGTGTGACATTTTTGGGTGAATCTCCCTTTTAAGAACTTTATTATTTGTAAATAATAAGCACCTAATTTATATAAGACACTGATATTTATATTTAATTAGGTCCTTATTGAATTAACCTTTTACTTAAATTAAAAATTCATTAGAACTAAACATCCGAAGTTTAACTGACAAGTATTAGTAGGATGGTGGTCACAAGAAGTAAAACCATGGTTCTCATTACCATATGGTTTTTAAAATAAATAAGTAATAATAATATATAACATTTGTAGTAAAAAAAACAAAAAGCAACAACAACAACAACAAAAAAAAAAAAAACAAACAAACAAACAAAAAAAACACTAAACTATCGTACACCCGGCGCAATGTGGCGCAAGTGTTTTTGCTAGTTTCAGCCCGACGCAGTTCTTATTTCTCCGTCCTGCGCCGCATTGTTTAAATAGCAAATGCATTTGCGCCCATGGGCGTGCTGGTCTAAAAAAGAGGTGTGTTCAGGCGCATTGTTGGGGCGTTGCTATTTTGAGGAACTGAAAATAGACTGCGCCATAGACCAACTCAAACCTGGTCTAAAGTCAATGGCGCAATATATATATTTTTATTTATTTATTTATTTATTTGTTATTTAAAGAGCGCCTCTGGGCGGGTCCACAACGCGCGTTCACTTTGCTTACACAGGGATGCGCAGCAGCACACAAACATGCCAAATATTAAAAATTAAAGGATTACAGTGTAAAATAATATTATTGTAGGCTACATAAATATAAAAATGTCATACATGTCATAATGGATAGTTATTGCGTGTATCAGAATTAGCCTATCTATTTGGTCGGGCATGAGCAGATCCGTTTGCTCTCTGGAGACGTGTTCAGTCTGTGTGCCTTAAAAGTCCGCCGTTTAAATAGCGAATCTGCCATGGCGCGAGTGCAACTCGCTCTTAAAGGGAATGGGAGATGAGACTCTGATTGGTTTATTGCACGTTACGCCCAAAAAAACGCCCATTACTCATTACGAGCAGGGCCGCTGCTGGCCAAAAAGGTGCCCTAAACAGAATTGCATTGTTGTGCCCCCTTTGTCAAATATTATGGAAGTTTAAAAAAAACAAAAAAACACATATAGGGATCAAAATAGAACTTTAATAAAATATAAAAGTAAATAAATTGTAATTAAATTGTATTATTTACAAATTACAATTTTAGCTAGACAGTTAGGCTACCTACTACAATTTACAGTTGTCTGATTGATTTTATAGTCTCAAGCATTCAGAAATCACACAAAAGAAAATTAAGCAGTTTTACTACGATAAAACCATGGTTAATTTTTGTGATGTCCACATGTTTTTGTTGAAGAAATTATAGAGGTTGTGTCATCTAACGCAAAAAGGTGGCCAAAAATTAAAGATTAAGTGGATATTTGAATTAGCCTAAATGTTTGGACAATATTAAAGGATTCGATCGTCCTGTAAGTGTAACAGCAATTACCAGGCCTTTGACGCCCTTTACAGGCATTTGTAACAATATGTAATGTACATAAATTGTTTATTTTGTATTACATTATGTATTTTAACAGTGTTATTCAACGAAACCATATAATTTTAAATTTACCAATCATTATTACCTCATTTTAATGTAATGCATTTTAAGTAATTGTAAAGGCTGTTGTTGGCTTAGGTCTGCTTTTATAACCACAATATATATATATATATATATATATATTATCCTAAATACTTATTTGTAAACTATTATTTGAAGTAACAAAACCATGGTTGATTTGTTACCATGGGTACAATAACCATGATTTTTGTTTTATTCGTTGTAAAACCATGGCTAATTTTCGTAAGAGAACTTGGAAACTCAGAGTATATTAGATACGTTGTTGGTGGTTAATTTAGTTGGAGGTGCGAGCGGGCGCGTGTGCGGATGCAGGAATGGCGCGTCACGTGTGCTCTACTGCGCTCACCGTAAAATGCTTTTTTTATAATGATGTATGTTTATATTTTATGTATATGTATATGTGTATGTTAATTTCAATATTAATATAGAACGAAAGGTTTTTTTTTTTTTTGAGCGACTGGTGCCCCCCTGGGAGATGGTGCCCTACGCAAACTGCGTACTCTGCGTATAGGGAGCGGCGGTACTGATTACGAGAATAGGGACAACCCGTTTAGACCATGCCCGTTTTCCCGTCGTTAAACTAGCAAAAGTGGATTCGGACACGCCCTGAGTGCACTTGCGCCGCGCGAGATCGTTAAAATAGGGCCTTATATGTTAAAATTGGACATTGAATCATAAGTAGACGTTTATGTCAGCTTACATTTGCTCTGTGAATATATTGTTCTTTTGCAGATGTGCTGTAGCTCATCCTTGAAGGCAATAAAATATAATCTATGTTTATCTAATGGAGTGTTTGCAGGTGCTTAGGTATATGATCAACAGCCACCCAGATGAGAAGCGCCTTTGCAAGATTTATGACTGTGATAGCTAATAACAAATGTCTCCAATTTTAAAAACCACAGTTCTGTAAAGAACCAAACACTATGTTCGGATGTTAGAAGAATTATCTGTAGATCTAATGTAACATTTAAGAACCTGATGAAATTATTTCAACAGAGCATCCATATGACAATAAATACTAGTGTTTCTGTATTCTACTGTAAGTTAGTTTGAGGCTTGATCCTCATACCCATTTTCTACAGCCTTTGGAAGTGTATATAATTTCTGAATATTGCACCACCCAGTATAAGCGGCTGGCTAGTTCATTCTTTAAACTCTTCAGAGTGCACCACTTTATCTGAGGCACTACAAAGAAGAATCATGCCGCTTACACCTATTAAAATCTTTATTTTGATGTGTGGATTTTGTTCCCGATTTCACGCTATAGGTGAGTCTCACTTTAACCAAGTGATCATGTCAAGAGGGAGATTATTCTCTGCTTAATTCTTCCCTCTTTTGGTGTTTGTTGATTTTACTGTACACAGCATACTAATTAGAAACTATAAATTATAAAATGATTTAATAATGTTCAAAAAAAATTAAAGTGGAAAATTATATAGTACAGTAATATGTCATTTTCATGATCTCGATTCACTGTTAGACATTTCTGTAATTTCCACAGTTATTTACTGTATATCATACAGTATAATACTGCAAATTCCCTTTACAGTAAATAACTGTAATACCCTTTGCATCATGGGAATTTTCTGTGACGTCAGACCACATACAGAGACTTACTGTATTTGTTTTTTAAATTGCTGTATACTACTGTAACGGTCTCTTTGGCGCCATCCCAGCAAACACAAAAACGTTGTAAAAACGTTTTTAAAACGTTGTACTTCAACATTACCTAATTGCAACCTAAATACAGCGTTGTGAAAAGTTGTAAAAACGTTTTGAGTTTGCTGGTATTATACTGAGGTCGTTTTATTTTCCTCATTTCTTAATTGGATTGACACAATTTGCCCTACACCGTGTCTACAACGCCGCAGCAACGTTTGGGACCGCAGTAAAGATAGTTTGCGGTTCGATATTCAGATTTCTTTTGGCTATTAATACGCAGTGCGCTGTCATAGACACGCAAATAATACTGAATGACATTCTCCATGATTTGTGAATTCAGTTTACAGTGTCCTCTGGGCCGAAATCGTTTTTTTTTTTCGTAGGGATCCTTAATTTTATAATGGCTATAGCTCCAAAAATTGGACACTTGGAAGACTGAAAACGGTGTCATCTTCACCAGCTTGATCTGTGAATTTTTTCACAGAAAAGCTTTTGTCCACAGACCCCTTGGTAAGTCCGCTATAAGGAAAGTGAAAGATAGGCGTTCTTCATGTTTAAACGTCTACTGCCAAATAAACACGCAGATGGCTGGAATAAAAATTATTGTTTTAGCTCGAGTTCCATTTGTGAAAACTTTCACAATCGCATTTTATCGCGTGGCAGTGTTTCTCTTTGCTCTGGCCCCTTTTCTTGTATAACAATGTTATATGGCGCTATTGAATAAAGGGTCATAATTCTAAAAATATAGTCTAAATGTTTTTTAGCCAAAAACATATATGAAATATATGTTGCAAACAAGGAAGCTGAATGAAAAATATTTTGTTAATAAAATAAATATATTTAGTTTCAACTTTTACATACCAAAGCATATTTCTAAATGGGTTTTCAGGGCAAGAAAATGCATTTTGATGGACTGTCAAATGCTTTTAAACATATATATTTCTGTATTTAAAATACATTTTCAAAATATATAAAAAAAAAATAAAATAAATGGCCCAAGACGTATTGGTAGAAAATATATTTAAGTAAATATATTTTTAATTAAAAATATATTTTTAAATAATATATTATATATTTAATATATATTTATTATTGTATATTTGTTGTATGTATTATTTACCATATAGGTAAATATATGTTATTTAAGGCAATATAGCAATTTTTCTTTTACATTTTTTGTATGCTTTTTATTTAAAATGTATTTAAAATGTAAAAATATATTTTCAAAGATATACAAATTTGGGTCAGCTGACCCTCCTCTGAGTCATGTACATCACTATTCTGATCAGTGAAAACTTTCTGAGGTAAGTACGGGTCAGCTGACCCTTCCTGGGTCACTAACATCACTATTCTGATCTGTGAAAACTTTCACAGTTCAGTACGGGTCAGCTGACCTTCCTGGGTCACTAACATCACTATTCTGATCTGTGAAAACTTTCACAGTTCAGCACGGGTCAGCTGACCTTCCTGGGTCACTAACATCACTATTCTGACCTGTGAAAACTTTCACAGTTCAGTACGGGTCAGCTGAGTTTCCCTGTGTCAGAAAGTTTTCACAGTTTTCACAGATCTGAATAGTGATGTTAGTGACCCAGGGAAGGGTCAGCTGACCGTACTGAACTGTGAAAGTTTTCACAGGTCAGAATAGTGATGTTAGTGACCCAGGAAGGGTCAGCTGACCCGTACTGAACTGTGAAAGTTTTCACAGATCAGAATAGTGATGTTAGTGACCCAGGGAAGGGTCAGCTGACCCGTACTTACCTCAGAAAGTTTTCACAGATCAGAATAGTGATGTTAGTGACCCAGGAAGGGTCAGCTGTCCCGTACTGAACTGTGAAAGTTTTCACAGGTCAGAATAGTGATGTTAGTGACCCAGGAAGGGTCAGCTGACCCGTACTGAACTGTGAAAGTTTTCACAGATCAGAATAGTGATGTTAGTGACCCAGGAAGGGTCAGCTGACCCGTACTTACCTCAGAAAGTTTTCACAGATCAGAATAGTGATGTTAGTGACCCAGGAAGGGTCAGCTGACCCGTGCTTACCTCAGAAAGTTTTCACAGATCAGAATAGTGATGTTAGTGACCCAGGAAGGGTCAGCTGTCCCGTACTGAACTGTGAAAGTTTTCACAGGTCAGAATAGTGATGTTAGTGACCCAGGAAGGGTCAGCTGACCCGTACTGAACTGTGAAAGTTTTCACAGGTCAGAATAGTGATGTTAGTGACCCAGGAAGGGTCAGCTGACCCGTACTTACCTCAGAAAGTTTTCACAGATCAGAATAGTGATGTTAGTGACCCAGGAAGGGTCAGCTGACCCGTACTGAACTGTGAAAGTTTTCACAGGTCAGAATAGTGATGTTAGTGACCCAGGAAGGGTCAGCTGACCCGTACTTACCTCAGAAAGTTTTCACAGATCAGAATAGTGATGTTAGTGACCCAGGAAGGGTCAGCTGACACGTGCTTACCTCAGAAAGTTTTCACAGGTCAGAATAGTGATGTTAGTGACCCAGGAAGGGTCAGCTGACCCGTACTGAACTGTGAAAGTTTTCACAGATCAGAATAGTGATGTACATGACTCAGAGGAGGGTCAGCTGACCCAAATTTGTATATCTTTGAAAACATATATTTACACAACAATAATACTACACACCGTCAGAGGTTTGCAAAAAGACAATGAAGGAATGAATGAATGAATCATAAATACATATATTTTTTCATTTACATTTATCAGACACAAAGAATTATTGTTTTGTAAATGTGTTCAGTGCATTTAAAAAGTCATTCATGCTGTTGATTTCAGTCTCAGTGGAGCCCCCTGATGGTGTGCTGAGGAATCAGTCAGTGGTTCTTACCTGTGAAGTTTCTGAAGGAACTGGTTCAGTGACGCTGGTCTGGCTCAGGATGGAGGGGAACAGAGGAGTTTTGGTCAAACAGCAAATTATGACTGAGAAAAATAACAAGTTACAACTCACAGTGAATCTATCCAGCTATGAAACAGACCCGCTGCACTGGCAGTGTGCAGTTTTTACTGAGAGTACACTCAGAGCTCTGGCCCCTATAACAAACAGTCTTACCTCAACAAATACAAATGCTCCAAGTATGTCAACAGAAACTTCAACTGTAACAAACCAAGGTAATATCGTTGAACCATTAATATAAAGTATTTTCACCTTGAATAAGATTAATACGCGCAAGACATACAATCTGAAAGCTCTATAGATTACACTAATAATTTGTCACTGTGTAATCATGACATTGGTGTAATTATGAGTCTCAACATGTTTCTGCAGTAGATACCACGACACAGGACAGTCTTCGACATATTGTGATCATCGTGGCTTGTGCTGTCATTGTCAGTGTGCTGATTCTGCTGGGATTTCTAGTTTTTAAATGTCAACAAAAACAGGTGAACTCATCACAGAGACAGTATAGAAAGGAGAAGATGGGCCATAGAAAAAAGAATAGGAGCAGTTGTGATGCTCAATATGGCAGCTGTCCCACATTTTGTTTAAAAAGCTACAGAAATGGCCTTTTCACAGAGACATTCCCTTTTTTCTACTCTAGTACATGCTTGGATCGGCCTAAGTGTTTATCAGGTCTTGGTCTGTCTCCATTCAAGTAGATAAGCGCTGTACGTAGGAATAGTTAGCCAACTTACTTGCATCAAGGAACATTGCCTTATCACATTAATATTGCAGATTAACCTTTGTGGGTTCTTTACAGTGAGAAATCTGTGTAATATTTTTGGATAACACTTTATTTTGATAACCTTTGAACATTCTGTTGACAATAAGTAATGTTGCACCTACATGTCTACTAACTCTCAGAGTATTAGTAGACTGCTTAATATCTTAATATTGTCATGGTCTCCAAACAGACATTCTACTGACTATAAGTAACTTTGCAAGTACATGTCAAATTATTCTAACCCTAACCCTATCAGTCTTCTAATACTCTGACGAACTGTAATGATAATTAGTAGACATGTAGCTGCAATGTTACTTATAGTTAACAGAATGTGTTAAAAGGACCATCAAAATAAAGTGAAACCAATATATGACTATGATTATTTTTCCAGGATTATTTTTGACAGCTGGTTTAAAACCAAGTATATAAGTTCAGAGGTTAGCTGTGAAACACCCTCTATCATAAACATTTCAAATTGTCATTTTGATGTGCTAATGATACATGTGTTATACAGTGGGTACGGAAAGTATTCAGACCCCCTTCAATTTTTCACTCTTTGTTATATTGCAGCCATTTGCTAAAATCATTTAAGTTCTCTTTTTTTTCCTCATTAATGTACACAGAGCACCCCATATTGACAGAAAAACACAGAATTGTTGACATTTTTGCAGATATATTAAAAGAGAAAAACTGAAATATCACATTCTAAGTATACAGACCCTTTGCTCAGTATTTAGTAGAAGCACCCTTTTGATCTAATACAGCCATGAGTCTTTTTGGGAAAGATGCAACAAGTTTTTCACACCTGGATTTGGGGATCCTCTGCCATTCCTCCTTGCAGATCCTCTCCAGTTCTGTCAGGTTGGATGGGAAACGTTGGTGGACAGCCATTTTTAGGTCTCTCCAGAGATGCTCAATTGGGTTTAAGTCAGGGCTCTGGCTGGGCCATTCAAGAACAGTCACGGAGTTGTTGTGAAGCCACTCCTTCGTTATTTTAGCTGTGTGCTTAGGGTCATTGTCTTGTTGGAAGGTAAACCTTCGGCCCAGTCTGAGGTCCTGAGCACTCTGGAGAAGGTTTTCGTCCAGGATATCCCTGTACTTGGCCACATTCATCTTTCCCTCGATTGCAACCAGTCGTACTGTCCCTGCAGCTGAAAAACACCCCCAGAGCATGATGCTGCCACCACCATGCTTCACTGTTGGGACTGTATTGGACAGGTGATGAACAGTGTCTGGTTTTCTCCACACATACCGCTTAGAATTAAGGCCAAAAAGTTCTGTCTTGGTCTCATCAGACCAGAGAATCTTATTCAGGTGTTTTTTAGCAAACTCCATGCGGGCTTTCATGTGTCTTTCACTGAGGAGAGGCTTCCGTCGGGCCACTCTGCCATAAAGCCCCGACTGGTGGAGGGATACAGTGATGGTTGACTTTCTACAACTTTCTCCCATCTCCCGACTGCATCTCTGGAGCTCAGCCACAGTGATCTTTGGGTTCTTCTTTACCTCTCTCACCAAGGCTCTTCTCCCCCGATAGCTCAGTTTGGCCGGATGGCCAGCTCTAGGAAGGGTTCTGGTCGTCCCAAACATCTTCCATTTAAGGATTATGGAGGCCACTGTGCTCTTAGGAACCTTAAGTGCAGCAGAAATGTTTTTGTAACCTTGGCCAGATCTGTGCCTTGCCACAATTGTGTCTCTGAGCTCTTCAGGCAGTTCCTTTGACCTCGTGATTCTCATTTGCTCTGACATGCACTGTGAGCTGTAAGGTCTTATAGACAGTTGTGTGGCTTTCCTAATCAAGTCCAATCAGTATAATCAAACACAGCTGGACTCAAATTAAGGTGTAGAACCATCTCAAGGATGATCAGAAGAAATGGACAGCACCTGAGTTAAATATATGAGTGTCACAGCAAAGGGTCTGAATACTTAGGACCATGTGATATTTCAGTTTTTCTTTTTAATAAATCTGCAAAAATGTAAAAAGAAAAATGCTATATTGCCTTAAATAACATATATTTACCTATATTTAGGTAAATAATACATACATCAAATATATAATAATAAATATATTAATATATAATATGTAATTAATATATTTTTAAATTTAAAAAAATATTTACTTAAATATATTTTCTACCAATACGTCTTGGGCCATTTATTTTATTTTTTGTATATTTTTGAAAATGTATTTTAAATACAGAAATATATATTTTAAAAGCATTTGACAGTCCAACAAAATGCATTTTCTTGCCCTGAAAACCCAATTTAGAAATATGCTTTGGTATGTAAAGGTTGAAACTAAATATATGTATTTTATTAACAAAATATTTTTCATTCAGCTTCCTTGTTTGCAACATATATTTCATATATGTTTTTGGCTAAAAAACATTTAGACTATATTTTTAGAATTATGACCCGTTATTCAATAGCGCCATATAACATTGTTATACAAGAAAAGGGGCCAGAGCAAAGAGAAACACTGCCACGCGATAAAATGCGATTGTGAAAGTTTTCACAAATCGAACTCGAGCTAAAACAATAATTTTTTATTCCAGCCGTCTGCGTGTTTATTTGGCAGTAGACGTTTAAACATGAAGAACGCCTATCTTTCACTTTCCTTATAGCGGACTTACCAAGGGGTCTGTGGACAAAAGCTTTTCTGTGAAAAAATTCACAGATCAAGCTGGTGAAGATGACACCGTTTTCAGTCTTCCAAGTGTCCAATTTTTGGAGCTATAGCCATTATAAAATTAAGGATCCCTACGAAAAAAAAAAACGATTTCGGCCCGGAGGACACTGTAAACTGAATTCACAAATCATGGAGAATGTCATTCAGTATTATTTGCGTGTCTATGACAGCGCACTGCGTATTAATAGCCAAAAGAAATCTGAATATCGAACCGCAAACTATCTTTACTGCGGTACAATTGGGACTGACTACTGGATGTGTTACATCGCTTCTAATGATTGGAAAAGCCGTTTGTACTTCGTGTCAGAAACAGCGCGAGCGTTTGGAGTACATCTGTACGTCAGAAATATACCGGGGCATCACTTTACTGTCCGCATCCACTGCATATAGTATATATAATGGGTTCTATATTGTTGTCTGTTGTCGAGTTGCGCCGCGCCACTCGCGTCCGAGGAAGACACGGAAGCAGCGGGCAACGCTGCGGGTTTTTCCCGGGGATGAACCCGCGAGAGTGGAGGAGTTCCGGAGAACATCTGCGCTGTGTGTCGATGCACCTTACGAGAGAATAAGACCAGCAAGCAAGGTACAAATGTACGTTTGTCTGTGTGTTTGTGTCAGATTTTTGCACACCAGTTTAATCATTTACTTGTCAACATGGCGGTTAACTTTACTATGGTAAACTGCGCTGCCGTTTCAAACGACTTTTGTCAGCTTATTGAAAGTTACCGAATTAAAATATTTTTTAACGAGAAACGCTTATCTTATATTAACATTAGGTTAACTAATGTGAAATTTAGTTCAGGTGTTATTAGTTAATGTTGGCCAGTAGCCTGAGAAAATAAAATCGTATGTTAGCTAGGTTAAACAAGTTTTATGGCTAGCTGCCTTTCTAGTTTTAGAATTAGTTTGTTATAGTTTTTAATGGAATTTAAAATTTACTGCATTTTTTTTGTATTTGTGTTTTAAAGGCAACTGCAATGAAGCATCAAGAAAGACATGAGCAGGCCAGCCACCCTGAGACTGATAATTCATGGTAAGAGAACAACTATGGTTTTGAGAGATTTGTGTATTCTATATGAGGTTTGCCTTTTAAAAGTGTGCTATTTCTACTTCTTGTTTTTCAGACATTTCTGTCGAAGTGGATGGTGAGCAAAGATGGTGGCCACGTTTTGGAGCAGCACCTGGATTTTGCAGACGGCTATGTATTCTTTGGCTGCTTGTCTTTTTTTCTCCATTATGTTTCTGTTGCCTAAAGATTATTTGTGAGGATGAATCCAGAGGACACAACATAATGCACTGCAAAACGTCCTAAGACAGGAGAAATGGTGAAGATGCACTGTTCCAGCATTGGAAGTCTGTATTTTTAAGTGTTATACATGCAGTGTTTTAAATAAAGAATTTGATGTTTTGTAATTAGTGTGTGTGTATTAATTGAATGCCAGTAGTACCTATGTAGAGTAAAAATAAAATGGATTCTATATAAAAATTATAAAACCTAATGAAATCTATATTAAAATGAATGAATTACAGTAGTATACTGATAAATCAAATGCAGTTTGCTACTGTAAATCTTAATTACAGTAACTTTGCCAGTAAGTTACTGTAAAAACCCTTTGAAATGTCTAACAGCACTGTAAAAATCTCCCACAAAAACAAGTTGAGCAAACTCAAAAATCTGCTGAAGCTGGTAAAAAATGTTTTTTTAAGTTCGCTTAACTTTTTTTTTTTTTTTTACAGTGAGTGTTGTTATCAAATTAAAATTAAGTGTCTGTTTAAATGTGCATATAACTGTTTTATTCAAAATAAATTAACTTAAACATGTCTGTGTCAGTGATTACCAATCACTAAAAATCCAATGTTTTATTTAGAAAGTGCACAGCCTCTGTTTGTTCAAATGTTTAAGAAAATGCTGGTAAATGCATACTTTTGTTCCGGGTCCTCGGCTGATGCACTAGCAGTTTGGTTTGTCCTGCAAAGTTTGTTTAATTGGTCCTTTTAACTGAACTTGTCTTCCTTTTCAAAGGCTATCAGATCAATCTCCTCCCAGGTCCACTTCAAGCTGTCATATTTCTTGACAGATTTGCAGATCAGTAATACATCACTATTACTGGAGCTTTGCCTGTAAATGGGACGATTTTTTATTTTTCCATTGTGTGAATCTGGAAAGAAAATAGGTAACCTGGTGAATTTCAGTGAATATATCAGTTAAAACATTTCATTTCTATGCATATTTGTGAAAGGCTAGTCTTTAAGCCTAAAGGTTAAAAGACAAACAAACAAAAGAAACAACTTCTGCAGAATTCTAAATGGAAAAATATTATAGATCATTATCATTTTGGCATACAACTCAGAATTAACATTAAAAATATATATACTTACATTACGAGGATTCAGAGAGGAGAGGGACGTCACATCGCAAAGATACATCAGATCCACGCTGAACTTTGAGAGATGAAGCATTAGAACTGAATGTGAGAAACTGTATAGATTTCTTAAGTTTAAAACACTTAAAAAAAATAATGTTTAAAACTTTACAAATATTTTTTGTTCTATTGAAATTCAACCAACCTTCATTTTGGGTCTGAACTGTTTGAACTGGTGGATATTCTGTACAGAATGATTAACAGTTACAACAATTACAAATAACCAGGGAGACATTCTTCAACCACATACACTAATCAATCTATAATCTTTCACATCTCACCTGTGAACTTCAATTACAGAGGGACATATAGGTGTATTACAGAGACTGGCATCTACACAACAATAATACTACACACCGTCAGAGGTTTGCAAAAAGACAATGAAGGAATGAATGAATGAATCATAAATACATATATTTTTTCATTTACATTTATCAGACACAAAGAATTATTGTTTTGTAAATGTGTTCAGTGCATTTAAAAAGTCATTCATGCTGTTGATTTCAGTCTCAGTGGAGCCCCCTGATGGTGTGCTGAGGAATCAGTCAGTGGTTCTTACCTGTGAAGTTTCTGAAGGAACTGGTTCAGTGACGCTGGTCTGGCTCAGGATGGAGGGGAACAGAGGAGTTTTGGTCAAACAGCAAATTATGACTGAGAAAAATAACAAGTTACAACTCACAGTGAATCTATCCAGCTATGAAACAGACCCGCTGCACTGGCAGTGTGCAGTTTTTACTGAGAGTACACTCAGAGCTCTGGCCCCTATAACAAACAGTACAACAAATACAAATGCTCCAAGTATGTCAACAGAAACTTCAACTGTAACAAACCAAGGTAATATCGTTGAACCATTAATATAAAGTATTTTCACCTTGAATAAGATTAATACGCGCAAGACATACAATCTGAAAGCTCTATAGATTACACTAATAATTTGTCACTGTGTAATCATGACATTGGTGTAATTATGAGTCTCAACATGTTTCTGCAGTAGATACCACGACACAGGACAGTCTTCGACATATTGTGATCATCGTGGCTTGTGCTGTCATTGTCAGTGTGCTGATTCTGCTGGGATTTCTAGTTTTTAAATGTCAACAAAAACAGGTGAACTCATCACAGAGACAGTATAGAAAGGAGAAGATGGGCCATAGAAAAAAGAATAGGAGCAGTTGTGATGCTCAATATGGCAGCTGTCCCACATTTTGTTTAAAAAGCTACAGAAATGGCATTTTCACAGAGACATTCCCTTTTTTCTACTCTAGTACATGCTTGGATCGGCCTAAGTGTTTATCAGGTCTTGGTCTGTCTCCATTCAAGTAGATAAGCACTGTACTTAGGAATAGTTAGCCTACTTACTTGCATTAAGGAACATTGCCTTATCACATTAATATTGCAGATTAACCTTTGTGGGTTCTTTACAGTGAGAAATCTGTGTAATATTTTTGGATAACACTTTATTTTGATAACCTTTGAACATTCTGTTGACAATAAGTAATGTTGCACCTACATGTCTACTAACTCTCAGAGTATTAGTAGACTGCTTAATATCTTAATATTGTCATGGTCTCCAAACAGACATTCTACTGACTATAAGTAACTTTTCAAGTACATGTCGAATTATTCTAACCCTAACCCTACCAGTCTTCTAATACTCTGACGAACTGTAATGATAATTAGTAGACATGTAGCTGCAATGTTACTTATAGTTAACAGAATGTGTTAAAAGGACCATCAAAATAAAGTGAAACCAATATATGACTATGATTATTTTTCCAGGATTATTTTTGACAGCTGGTTTAAAACCAAGTATATAAGTTCAGAGGTTAGCTGTGAAACACCCTCTATCATAAACATTTCAAATTGTCATTTTGATGTGCTAATGATACATGTGTTATACTGTATATGGTTGCGATTTCTATAAAGTATATACACTCTTTAAGCTTGTACATTTCAATATTTACAGGTGTTGGACTGCAGTACTACAGTCATCTACTACAGCACAGTGAGCCAGCACATGCACAGAGCAGATTCAAGAAACAGCTTAAAATCATCTCTTCTGTGAGCACTTAACTGCATCCTGCTGAGAAAATAAATAATTACATAATAAATAAATGAATATAATTCTCCCTCTATGCATTCACTTTTCCTTAATCCCTTCCTCACTGTAAAAAAATAAATCCGTAAAATAACAGAAAAAGTACTGGCAGCTCATTACACATAACATTATACATTCATTTTAAGGACATTTCTGTTTACTCTAAAACACAATGCAATGAAGTGTAAAATTCAAAATACTGATAAAACACCTGTAAAAAAATAAATACGGAACAATTCCTTCCACTATTCCTATACAGCATATTGGGCCCTATTTTAAATTTTTTTTAGTGTTGTTCTAGTTTGTACTATTTTAAATGATGCACAGGACAGCTTTTTTGAACAATATTGTTGGGTGACGTTGCTTGGGCACTTTCCCATTGTGAATGGGCAACAAATTTTTAACTGGATACTTTAGATAAAGTCGTGGGCCCTGTGCCTCACCTGGTTGCCTGTTGACAGCAACATTGACCAGCAACATTGCTAAAAATGTTGCCTTGTGTATCATCACCTTTAAGCTTTCTATTAGCATTTGAGTTTATTGCATCTTTATGTGGTGAATCAATTGTATTTCTTATTTGTAAGTTGTTTTGGATAAAAGGTCTGATGAATAAATACATGTAAATGTAAAAGTTTGTAAGCTTTTTTATATATTATTGAATGGAATTTAAATCAACAAATGAATAGGTTATTAATAATAGTTATTAATAATAGAACTTACATTGCAAGCAAGTTAAACCATGAGGTATTAATGAAGTAAGGTTGTGAGTTTAGATTTGTGTTACTGAGAGAAACCTCAAGATAGCTCAGTTTAGCAAACCATTTCCTGCTCTGGAAATTAGCTAAATGAGCAAACCAAACAAGTCTAAAACAATATTTGTTTTCAGACATGCCTGATTTAACTGAAATAAGATAAACTATTTAACCTATAGATGTACAAATAGAAGATTTCAAAATACTTTTTTTTTTTCCACTCTGTATAACATTTCTTCAGGGTATCTGTTTATACTTCTAAATGCAATTTAACGATGACACTGAAAAATGTATTGGTTATATCTTGTACAGTATCTTTCTGCATGGACATTTTGTTTAAAATTCATAAGCTGATTGTTTTCTATGACAGGCAGATTTCTGAATATTGCACCGCCCAGTAAAAGCTGCTGGCTAGTTCTTTCTTTAAACCCTTCAGAGTGCATGACGGAGGCACTACAAAGAAGAATCATGCCACTTACACCTATTAAAATCTTTATTCTGATGTGTGGATTTTGTTCCCGATTTCATGCTATCGGTGAGTCTCACTTTAACCAAGTGATCATGTCAAGAGGGAGATTATTCTCTCAAGATATTGTTTAGTTCTTCCCTCTTTTGGTGTTTGTTGATTTTACTCTAAATTGATGAATTATAGAACCATTTAATAATGTTCAAGCCATTTGAAAAATAATAATAATAATAAAAGGAATAAAAAACAATTCATATAGTACACTAATCTGTAGTTTTCATGATCTCTATTGTAATCAAATTCAAATTAAGTGTCTGCTTGAAGACGCATATAACTGTTTTATTCAAAACTAATGTTAACAAACTTAAATATGTATGTTTCAGTGATTAACAATCACTATAGGAAATCAAAACAATGACTTATTTGAAAGCATGCAACCTCTCTTTGTTAATTTTTATTTTTAATTTTTTTAGAAAATGTTGGCGAATACATTTGGTTTGTCCTGCAAAGTTTGTTACAGTATTTGTAATTGTTGTAACTGTTATTCATTCTGTACAGAACATCTACCAGTTCAAACAGTTCAAACAGTTCAAACAGGTTGGTTGAATTTTTGTACAGCAAAAAATAAAAATAAAAATAAAACAAAACAAAACAAATATATATATATATATATATATTAAACGTATTCAACAGTTTTTTTTTTTTTGTTTGTTTTTTTTTAAGTGTTTTAAACTTAAGAAATCTACACAGTTTCTCACACTCAGTTCTAATGCTTCATCTCTCAAAGTCGAGCGTGGATCTGATGTATCTTTTTGCGATGTGACGTCCCTCTGCTCTCTGAATCCTCCACACTGCACTGGGAGAAAGATGGAGAACAAATATCCAACACCACACTGATGTACAACAACTCTGCCTACATCATCTTACACACTGTTGATAAATACAGTGAAGGGAAATATTACTGTAGATTGATGGAAGATGGAAGAGTAGAAACTGTTATGATTCACACACTTAATGTAACTTCACGTAAGTATATACATTGTTAATACTAATTCTAAATTGTATGCCAAGATTTTGATCTATTCATTTTTCCATTAAGAATTCTGCAGAAGTTTGTTCTTGTGTGTGTGTGTGTGTGTGTGTGTGTGTGTGTGTGTACGTTTTGCCTTTCACAAAAATGTATAGAAATGTTTTAACTGAGATATATTCACTGAAATTCACCAGGTTACCTATTTTCTTTCCAGATTCACACAATGGAAAAATTAAAAATCGTCCCATTTACAGGCAAAGCTCCAGTAATAGTGATGTATTACTGATCTGCAAATCTGTCAGGAAATATGACAGCTTGAAGTGGACCTGGGAGGAGATTGATCTGATAGCCTTTGAAAAAGGAAGACAAGTTCAGTTAAAAGGACCAATTAAACCAGGGAGACATTCTTCAACCACATACAATAATCAATCTATAATCTTTCACATCTCACCTGTGAACTTCAATTACAGAGGGACATATAGGTGTATTACAGAGACTGGCATCTACACAACAATAATACTACACACCGTCAGAGGTTTGCAAAAAGACAATGAATGAATGAATGAATGAATCATAAATACATATATTTTTTCATTTACATTTATCAGACACAAAGAATTATTGTTTTGTAAATGTGTTCAGTGCATTTAAAAAGTCATTCATGCTGTTGATTTCAGTCTCAGTGGAGCCCCCTGATGGTGTGCTGAGGAATCAGTCAGTGGTTCTTACCTGTGAAGTTTCTGAAGGAACTGGTTCAGTGACGCTGGTCTGGCTCAGGATGGAGGGGAACAGAGGAGTTTTGGTCAAACAGCAAATTATGACTGAGAAAAATAACAAGTTACAACTCACAGTGAATCTATCCAGCTATGAAACAGACCCGCTGCACTGGCAGTGTGCAGTTTTTACTGAGAGTACACTCAGAGCTCTGGCCCCTATAACAAACAGTCTTACCTCAACAAATACAAATGCTCCAAGTATGTCAACAGAAACTTCAACTGTAACAAACCAAGGTAATATCGTTGAACCATTAATATAAAGTATTTTCACCTTGAATAAGATTAATACGCGCAAGACATACAATCTGAAAGCTCTATAGATTACACTAATAATTTGTCACTGTGTAATCATGACATTGGTGTAATTATGAGTCTCAACATGTTTCTGCAGTAGATACCACGACACAGGACAGTCTTCGACATATTGTGATCATAGTGGCTTGTGCTGTCATTGTCAGTGTGCTGATTCTGCTGGGATTTCTAGTTTTTAAATGTCAACAAAAACAGGTGAACTCATCACAGAGACAGTATAGAAAGGAGAAGATGGGCCATAGAAAAAAGAATAGGAGCAGTTGTGATGCTCAATATGGCAGCTGTCCCACATTTTGTTTAAAAAGCTACAGAAATGGCCTTTTCACAGAGACATTCCCTTTTTTCTACTCTAGTACATGCTTGGATCGGCCTAAGTGTTTATCAGGTCTTGGTCTGTCTCCATTCAAGTAGATAAGCACTGTACTTAGGAATAGTTAGCCTACTTACTTGCATTAAGGAGCATTGCCTTATCACATTAATATTGCAGATTAACCTTTGTGGGTTCTTTACAGTGAGAAATCTGTGTAATATTTTTGGATAACACTTTATTTTGATAACCTTTGAACATTCTGTTGACAATAAGTAATGTTGCACCTACATGTCTACTAACTCTCAGAGTATTAGTAGACTGCTTAATATCTTAATATTGTCATGGTCTCCAAACAGACATTCTACTGACTATAAGTAACTTTGCAAGTACATGTCAAATTATTCTAACCCTAACCCTATCAGTCTTCTAATACTCTGACGAACTGTAATGATAATTAGTAGACATGTAGCTGCAATGTTACTTATAGTTAACAGAATGTGTTAAAAGGACCATCAAAATAAAGTGAAACCAATATATGACTATGATTATTTTTCCAGGATTATTTTTGACAGCTGGTTTAAAACCAAGTATATAAGTTCAGAGGTTAGCTGTGAAACACCCTCTATCATAAACATTTCAAATTGTCATTTTGATGTGCTAATGATACACATGTTATATATGGTTGTGATTTCTATAAAGTATATACACTCTTTAAGCTTGTACATTTCAATATTTACAGGTGTTGGACTGCAGTACTACAGTCATCTACTACAGCACAGTGAGCCAGCACATGCACAGAGCAGATTCAAGAAACAGCTTAAAATCATCTCTTCTGTGAGCACTTAACTGCATCCTGCTGAGAAAATAAATAATTACATAATAAATAAATGAATATAATTCTCTCTCTATGCATTCACTTTTCCTTAATCCCTTCCTCACTGTAAAAAAATTAATCCATAAAATAACAGAAAAAGTACTGGCAGCTCATTACACATAACATTATACATTCATTTTAAGGACATTTCTGTTTACTCTAAAACACAATGCAATGAAGTGTAAAATTCAAAATACTGATAAAACACCTGTAAAAAAATAAATACGGAACAATTCCTTCAACAATTCCTATACAGTATATTTTTAGAGCGTTGTTCTAGTTTGTACTATTTTAAATGATGTTTAAATGATGCACAGGACAGCTTTTTTGAACAATGTTGCTTGGCCACTTCCCCATTGTGAATGGGCAACAAATTTTTAACTGGATACTTTAGATCAGTCGTGGGCCCTGTGCCTCACCTGGTTGCCTGTTGACAGCAACATTGCTAAAAATGTTGCCTTGTGTATCATCACCTTTAAGCTTTCTATTAGCATTTGAGTTTATTGCCTCTTTATGTGGTGAATCACTTGTATTTCTCATTTGTAAGTTGCTTTGGATAAAAGGTCTGATGAATAAATACATGTAAATGTAAATGTTTGTAAGCTTTTTTTATATATTATTGTAATGAATTTAAATCAACAAATGAATATGTTATTAATAATAGCAAGCTACTCATTCATTATTTTGGTATATTAAGAATTAATTAAGACTGATAAGTCTTGTTTTATGGTCTAGTGAGATTGTATGGGTGCTCTATCTTTATGCAATGATTTTTTGGGTTTCATTTGCAGTAGAAACATAAACGACACAATATCTTGGAGTAATCAGACTTGAGTCAATACGTTCACATGCAAGAAAGAAACCCCACTGTGGTTTCATAACATGCACAGTATTTCCTGGTATGTGGGGGGCGGGCGGGGGGGGACTTACATTGCAAGCAAGTTAAACCATGAGGTATTCATCTAAAGAAATGTAATATTATTGCATTGCTTATGTGCACTGAAGCCTTTAAAAAAGTTATTTATGTGACTATTTTTAAATATTAAATGTCGTCAGGCAGATTTGAAATGGCCTTATGAAGGCAAGGGCTTAAATTAATCTAATAATAACAATAATTTAAAAGTATTTAAAAAATTGTACATAAAAACAAGACAGTAGCAATATTAAGTACTCACATTTGCTGTTTAATAAATTATAACTATTATAATTACTTACAATAACTATACATTAAATGAAATTAATACTTTTTCATGGGCAATGACAGGGAAAAAATATTTTTCAATATTTGTTTTGTAGATTTGCATGGGCCTACAAAGAGACTGAGTTTCAAAAATAGATCTCCTCAATAAAGTAAGGTTGTGAGTTTAGATCACACTTTAGATCGCAGGTTTGTGTTACTGAGAGAAACCTCAAGATAGCTCAGTTTAGCAAACCATTTCCTGCTCTGGAAATTAGCTAAATGTGCAAAAACAAAAAAGTCTAAAACAATATTTGTTTTCAGACATGCCTGATTTAACTGAAACAAGATAAACTATTTAACCTATAGATGTACAAATAGAAGATTTCAAAATACTTTTTTTTTTTTTTCACTCTGTATAACATTTCTTCAGGGTATTTGTTTATACTTCTAAATGCAATTTAACGATAACACTGAAAAATGTATTAGTTATATCTTGTACAGTATCTTTCTGCATGGACATTTTGTTTAAAATTCATAAACTGATTGTTTTCTATGACAGGCAGATTTCTGAATATTGCACCGCCCAGTAAAAGCTGCTGGCTAGTTCTTTCTTTAAACCCTTCAGAGTGCATGACGGAGGCACTACAAAGAAGAATCATGCCACTTACACCTATTAAAATCTTTATTCTGATGTGTGGATTTTGTTCCCGATTTCACGCTATCGGTGAGTCTCACTTTAACCAAGTGATCATGTCAAGAGGGAGATTATTCTCTGAAGATATTGTTTAGTTCTTCCCTCTTTTGGTGTTTGTTGATTTTACTCTAAATTGATGAATTATAGAACCATTTAATAATGTTCAAGCCATTTGAAAAATAATAATAATAATAAAAGGAATAAAAAACAATTCATATAGTACACTAATCTGTAGTTTTCATGATCTCTATTGTAATCAAATTCAAATTAAGTGTCTGCTTGAAGACGCATATAACTGTTTTATTCAAAACTAATGTTAACAAACTTAAATATGTATGTTTCAGTGATTAACAATCACTATAGGAAATCCAAAACAATGACTTATTTGAAAGCATGCAACCTCTCTTTGTTAATTTTTATTTTTAATTTTTTTTAGAAAATGTTGGCGAATACATTTGGTTTGTCCTGCAAAGTTTGTTACAGTATTTGTAATTGTTGTAACTGTTATTCATTCTGTACAGAACATCTACCAGTTCAAACAGTTCAAACAGTTCAAACAGGTTGGTTGAATTTTTGTACAGCAAAAAAATAAAAATAAAAATAAAACAAAACAAATATATATATATATATATATATATATATATTAAACGTATTCAACAGTTTTTTTTTTTTTTTTTTTAAGTGTTTTAAACTTAAGAAATCTACACAGTTTCTCACACTCAGTTCTAATGCTTCATCTCTCAAAGTCGAGCGTGGATCTGATGTATCTTTGCGATGTGACGTCCCTCTGCTCTCTGAATCCTCCACACTGCACTGGGAGAAAGATGGAGAACAAATATCCAACACCACACTGATGTACAACAACTCTGCCTACATCATCTTACACACTGTTGATAAATACAGTGAAGGGAAATATTACTGTAGATTGATGGAAGATGGAGGAGTAGAAACTGTTATGATTCACACACTTAATGTAACTTCACGTAAGTATATACATTTTTAATATTAATCCTAAATTGTATGCCAACATTTTATTGATCTATTCATTTTTCCATTAAGAATTCTGCAGAAGTTTGTTCTTGTGTGTGTGTGTGTGTGTGTGTGTGTGCGTTTTGCCTTTCACAAAAATGTACAGAAATGTTTTAACTGAGATATATTCACTGAAATTCACCAGGTTACCTATTTTCTTTCCAGATTCACACAATGGAAAAAATAAAAATCGTCCCATTTACAGGCAAAGCTCCAGTAATAGTGATGTATTACTGATCTGCAAATCTGTCAGGAAATATGACAGCTTGAAGTGGACCTGGGAGCAGATTGATCTGATAGCCTTTGAAAAAGGAAGACAAGTTCAGTTAAAAGGACCAATTAAACCAGGGAGACATTCTTCAACCACATACAATAATCAATCTATAATCTTTCACATCTCACCTGTGAACTTCAATTACAGAGGGACATATAGGTGTATTACAGAGACTGGCATCTACACAACAATAATACTACACACCGTCAGAGGTTTGCAAAAATACAATAAAGGAATGAATGAATGAATGAATGAATGAATCATAAATACATATATTTTTCATTTATATTTATCAGACACAAAGAATTATTGTTTTGTAAATGTGTTCAGTGCATTTAAAAAGTCATTCATGCTGTTGATTTCAGTCTCAGTGGAGCCCCCTGATGGTGTGCTGAGGAATCAGTCAGTGGTTCTTACCTGTGAAGTTTCTGAAGGAACTGGTTCAGTGACGCTGGTCTGGCTCAGGATGGAGGGGAACAGAGGAGTTTTGGTCAAACAGCAAATTATGACTGAGAAAAATAACAAGTTACAACTCACAGTGAATCTATCCAGCTATGAAACAGACCCGCTGCACTGGCAGTGTGCAGTTTTTACTGAGAGTACACTCAGAGCTCTGGCCCCTATAACAAACAGTCTTACCTCAACAAATACAAATGCTCCAAGTATGTCAACAGAAACTTCAACTGTAACAAACCAAGGTAATATCTTTGAACCATTAATATACAGTACATTTAACCTTAATACAAATTATAGGCTCACAATGTACATGAAAATGCTTATCTTCATACAATATGTTCCAGGTACAGAAAATCAAAAAAAATAAGTTAGTCAACACTTTGAACTTACTAATAAAGTATCTATTTTCTTTCAGCAATGAACAAGCATGCAAAGGCTGCAGCATGCTGTGTTTTGGCTCTGTTTACTGGGATTCTGCTTGGAGCTCTCTTGTATTACTGTTACAGGAAACGAATGTCAAGTACAAAAATACTATCAGTTATTCTTTTCGAAATAGTCTCTTTTGTCTTTTATTAATCTTTTTACAGTGAATGATTTCATTCTTTCTTATTTACTTACTCTTGCTATTTTTGCAATCATTTCAGTGCACTCTGACCCTCAGGAGTCTGAACCAGTCTACATCAATATCAGCCAAATGAGGAATGAAAGAGGTATTCAAATCAGCTAAATATATTTAGTTTCATATTTCTATTAACTGCAAGATATATATATTTTTAAATGACTAAAGACACATATTGAAAATTGCACAAAACCCTAGCATCATACTGGTGACTTTTGTGCTCACAAGCTTTCCAAAAAAAAAAAAAAAATTGAAGGTCTAGCTTTCTTCTTCCAGTAGAGCGCAGCAGCACAATGGAAAACAGAGAAAACAGTCCTGAAATATACTGCAATATGAGAGGAAACAGAAATGGTAAGACCTTTTTCCTTCAGGAATTGTGAAACATCATCTCATCTGAACATCCTCGCTTAAATAACTTTTTTTTTTTTTTTTTTTCAAGGAAAAACAAATATAAATGAAAGAGATGCGGTGAGTGCAGATGTTTGTTAATATTATACATCGATTACACAGTCCAAAAATAGTATATTACAATTTTCCTTTAAGTAATGGTGTTAATTTATTGTTCTGCCAAATGTGATTGTCATTTTACCCCAAAATAGTTTATTTATTGTTGTTAATTTGTCTTGTCTTTCCACAGACAACAGTTACATCAGACAGTATAACCTACGCAACCATTCATTTCAACAAATCCAGGTTCCAGACTTAGACATAACTCCCCAACATTATTATGAAAACCTGAGGAAGAGAGAGTTTTGTTATTTGTTTATTTGTAGTGTTTTATTTAAGCTTTGTGAACCTCAAACTATTGTCTCATGGAGAAAGTATAATATTTTCTTTATTGAACAGCAGATGGCGCTGTCAGATTACATAAACTATCAGCTGAGTAGGTTTAGGGGTGTTGTGTGATCAAATACACCTAAACTGCCTTCAGTAAACCACCATGAATATTAATCTAACTGATTTAAACTGGATTATTGCATCCCTTAATTAATGTTGTGTTAGTGACGTGACGTGTACAAACTAAAGTGAATATTATTATGACTTTATATATCTTATGGTATTATAGCCGCCTTCATTTAAGTGCAAGTATGCTGGTGAAATGGCCATTTGATGGCACTGTTTGAAAACATACTTGAAATATAATAATAATAATAAAGAAAGTGTAAGTACAAAAAAGGGTAATGCAGTTACACATCCTCTTCTCTCTCGCTCTCCCTGTCTGTCACTTTCATCCTCCTGGAATCCACCCAGAACATGCAGCTTCAATGTACTTCAATCTAAAACACAAAAGTGTGGAAAAAAAGTAGTTTGAATAGGATGTCTTTATGGACAAGGGATAATGCTCCTCACCAACTCAAGGTTGCTCTGCTTTGTATAAATGCGTGTCTTTATTTAAACGTGGGGGGATTTTAAAACGCTTGTCAAGGTCTGCTAAGTAGAACCATTGAGTGATGAATTAGAGTATGACAGAATTCAAATGCACATAAATGATGTTCTGTGGGGAGGGTAAAGGCAGATGTTGACAGAATGGGCTGCGTTTAGGGGAAAAAAAATAACCAAGGTTAACACATGCTTTGACTCACATCTTTGTCTCCAAAATGTAGGCTTCAGATAATCCTATTTTATTAAGGTCCTGACCACATCATGCAGTAAAGACTTATTACGAGGAGCACCATGAGTATGGTCAAGATGGGTAGACTCTTATCCAAAGTCTTACTTTCTACTACTGACAATCACAGCACCTTTTCTAGTTAAGCAAAGCTTTTCTGCTCAACTTAATCTCCTTGACTTTGAATTAATATGTTCAATTTCATAAAATCGCTTTACTCTGTCCGTCACTCCAGACACTTCAGCTGTTTCTGCCACCACACACACACACACGCACACGCACACGCACACGCACACGCACACGCACACACACACACACACACACAGACAATAAATAATACTTAATGCAAACATGCAAGTAAGATATGGTGGCTTTGGTGATTCTGCATCCACTATTTTAAGCCATGGTAAACTACACACAATCACCTATCCTAGCAAAAACATAATGTTTCCATAATGCTGAGCAACAACCACAAAGTACACAAATTCAGCGTTTTTCTCTGTGGTCTAACCCATCTGCAAATGCCCTAGAATTACATAACCTGCTGCATGTCAGACACATATTGTTACAAAATGCTGCACCACATAACTCCCAATTCTTGAAGCAGGAGTAGGAATAGATTAACAAACAAAAAATATAACTAATAGTAGTTCAGACGGATATTTTAGTGGCTCAATTTTTATGCAAGCTCACATTTCCCATCCACAACTGATAAATATGGTTATGGATGAAGAAGAACATGCAAATGTCAGAATGTAGATTGTGAAGATGAAAGCAAGAATAATATCCATAAAGTAACCCTCCATACACATTCAAGAGTGAGTTATATATTGGGTACATCTCCTTATAAAGCACTGAAATATATAACTGCGCTGTGTGTATTACTATAAAATGCTATATTCATGCTGATTTGAGCCAAAATTACTTAATTTAACATCTCAATGGGAACATTAAATATATTAAATCCATTAAAAGTAATATTCTTTATTGCCGACCCTGCAGAATCCAGTTTAGACTAGCATGAATTTACAAGCTGCATGGTTAGATGCTGGTGTAACTTGTGAACCGGTATAGCCATGCTGTCCACCAAAAACAATGCTGGTCAAACCTTGGTTTTCACATACTGGGAGATTGCCGGTGAAGCTATTTGAGAAGCTTAGTAGGGACACCAACATACCAGTATCCAAAAAACTAAATATAACAACCTATGCTTTGAATAACAATGTGTGTTTGTCAGGAATTTAATGACAGAATATGAAAAACTGATATTCAGAAATTCGAAGCAAGTCACAAACTATATTCTCAACAGCCGAAGAGGGATTTAGCAGTGCTTTACCGTTTGCATACGGCTGATAAGGTACGCCTTGGGATGTCTATGCCACCAGATGTCTGTTGTCTGGGTTTCTCACGTGCAGATACATTCCTGGGGCATGAATCTTGAGTATGTTGGAGGAAATGTGTCCTTGTGAATCTATTATTCTTTTGTAATGGAACAAGAGCCCTGTCGCTAAACGGCTGTTGTTGTAGAGAACGAGCCTTTATTGTTGAAGCTTCGCTAATATGCTAATTAAAGAGTGCAAAGAGAGTGGAAAAGCAGTATGAATAGAGAGAACCGAACCTGATCTACGAGTTTAATCAGACGCGTTGCAGCATTTTATTAGTGTAAATAATGTCATGCTGCATTTCAGCTGCTTTTTACGGCCACATAATATTCACACGCCGGCTATATAAGTACACATATAAAATGGTGAGTTTCAGGGGGGAAAAACAGTGTTTGAGCACGCAGTGAAGTGTAGCTCGCTGGCAGATAGTGAAAGAGTGAATGAGAGCACAGGGGATGCTGGGATACCGGGACTCGAGGCTGATGCATTATGATGGACATGTCGCTGACTCTGTCTGCCCCCACTGAAAGGGGGCTTCCAGGAACAGCACACTCCCTTTGGAAAAGAGAAAGAGAGATGCTCCTGATAGTACATTCAGCTTCTCTCCCTATTCCTGTAAGATGGAAAGGTGGGTTGCATCCGAAATCACATACTTCCTTACTACTGTATATAGCAGGAAAAACAGTATGTGAAAAGAGTAGTGTGTCTGAATTAAAACTGCAGGCAAAAATTTCCCGAATTACCTACGGTTTCCGGCGATATTCTGAAGTGTGCATCTAATGGACACTTTACTATCCCATGAGGCCTTAGGAGAAGATAACAGAGAAGCGACGCAGGTAGGTCACATGACAACAACAACAACCTGACAAATGCAGTGCATCCAGATTAAATTCATACCGCACACATTCATATTATATAGAACATACTTTTATCAGTCATGAAATAATTACATATTCAAAAAAAGTACCTCCTCAAAGAGTGTGTAATTTCGGATGAAGCCCTAGTGAAATAATTTCTGGGACTCCTCCATCAAAATCTTAATGTTAAACAAGGAATGGTAGTTTCACAGCAGCACTAAAGGGCATGTTTGCTCTAATGTCTAGTGTTACTGAACATGGAAAGGTCAAAGAGACTATTGTGACATTTCATTAGCAGTTCTGTTATTAGAATTCAGGATTTTAGGAACTAAGGTGGATCCTAGTGTTTCATATGAAGAAAATGCTGCACTGTGCTATGTATAAATTTACACCAGGTGTTTCTTAATGAATAACCAGTTTCCATTTGACATTCTTAAAATTTCCTTATTATGGGTAATGAAAGGTTCATATTTTGGTGTTGGGAGTCCCCAGCAACAGGTTGACATGCATGCAAGGTCAAAACACACTTTAATTTTCTTATAATATGCATATATTTTCACCTTATTTGCTCAATGACTCCTAAACGATCAACGATTCATTTTTCCAAACCCCTCCTTTGCGTGATGCTAATCTGCGGTGATTGGTCGATTTCATTTAAAGCAGTGTTTGTGAGCTTTTAAAGCTCCAAATGCGGCACCTAGTGGCAAAGAATGAATTTGCATTTTCATTCAGACCAACGCTAAAAAAATCCAAGTTTTCCTCCTAGGTCTGCGTGCAACAAATGGACGGTCAATATGCTAATGTTTCATGTTGACGTCAACATGAAACGGCTTGGGATTCGTTTTAAAAACGACTCGTTTCAATGATTCAGAGTCAACGCTTTCTTTTGAGAGACAATAACTTTATACACTGTGTACTTTCAGATTTAAAACTTTGCAGGTTGTTTTCATTCACTTAGAGCTGTGTTACACACTGTATGAAAGGTAATTTTCAAAAAGCCATAATAGGGGCACTTTAAGACTTCACTTTGAGCCAAACATCACCTTGAGATAATGAGGATCATACAGTAACGAGGTACACAAGGTCACTGAAAATGTGAACATATTTTAAAGATTCAGATATCATCATGTCCATATTTAGAGACTAATGCCTGATATCCAACAGATTCAATAGCAGCAGTGTTAGTGAGACGCAGACAGACTAGCTCTCCCTGAGTAGCGGTTAAGCTAGGACACAGCGGGGTCGATGGCGTGCAGACTCCAGCACTGCAACACAAGTGTGAATAGCCTAGTGAGCCTGTTGTGTAACGAGGGCTCTGAGCTGCAGTCTCAAACACGGCAGGACGTACACACACACATGCATTAGGCCCTGCTACTCGAATTCCTACTGTGAGTCAGGAAGTGCATTGGCACACTCACTTTGAGTTCATTACAGAGGAAGTAGCTGAAGTACTCTTACTGTATATGCTAATTACTTAGGGTTTGCTCGGAATATACCGTACTAGACTTTTTGTGCTTTTTATTTATTTTGCAGTATTATGCAGTGTGCCTTTATGCATGGAATAAACAGATGTGCTTGTGAAAATCTGTAGTATGCACAGAATACTATATCCCACAATGCTCATAACTTCACCTTTCATTTCAAGAGTGACGAATGAAACAGAAGGGAGTTAGATGTTATTATTTTAACAGAATCTATTCAAAATAGGATAAAATAACATTTATTTTGAAGATAAATGAATGGCACTCCACTCACTAAATGCAAAATGCAATAATAGGTCATTGTGAAAACAACAGTTTTGAACTGTATATCCTTGCATATAGGAATGCATACTGTGCCGCATTTTATTTGTATTATTAAAAATGTATTATTATATATTATTATAAATTTATTATATTATTATTCTGTTGTATGTTAATTTTCCATTCCAGACATAGCCTTATTGAAAGTAAGGCTTATTTATTTAATTTATTTACAGTACATACTCATTTATTCATTTTTACAGAAATGTAAATGTATACTATTAAATAATAAAGCACTATAAAAAAAAGTATTTTTAACTACACTGGATGATACCTTGTAAGCCAGTATTGCGCTATTGACACTGGATGTTAAAAATGGATATCTGATAAACCATAATAGAGCCATTTTAACTAATTACAGACAAAATGAGAGGCGTGAGAGACCATGATTATGATGAGCATAACCTAGTCTACTGTTAATATTGCTTTCTTCAATTCTAGTTTGCTCTATTACGAGCTCTCTTGCGGCGACAAAGGTTCATTCACTGCACAGATAAAGCACTGGACAGAAAATCCTGTGCTAATTTTAGTCACTTCTCATCTTCCACATTTGCACTTTAATTTTAATTTAATGAGTTCACGTCCCTCCATATCCAGCCCTTTATGAAAAATATTTGCATATGGTCATCAATTATTTCAAATGTGCCTTGGTTCCCATAATCTTTGAGGGTGATTTTGCATACATGTTACATGAAAACCAATCTGACTACAACATTCATACGCATTTCCTCTTTGAATGTAATGTCTGTCTTTCACAGCTACTAGCTTTACTCTGTTTTGGGTTGTTTTACGGTTCAATGACTGCAAAATATTTGCCTGCTGGACACAGTTGTAGTTAAGCAAAGGCCGGTGTTCAGATCCTAAAGCGAAAGCGTGCTCCTCATGGCTGCTGTCTCTCCAGTGTCCTGCCGCTGAGGCTGTTATAATGATCGACTGACAAACTGATGACGCAGCTTACCGGCATTTCAAGAGGTGGAAATGAATATTTAATGCCCTCTGCTATGTGGCCGCATTGTGGAATGGAACTGTTTGCTGTTAAGTGTTACGGGCCTATTATGTGTCATTAGGTGCAGGACTCTCTCTCCTCATTGTGTTCTCGTCTCCCCGGAGAATTTCATTCTTTTCCTCCTCCCATCAATCTGAGCATCCTATATGTGCCTTCAACATCTCCGAATGTCCCATTCGTCTGGCAGATCTGCGATTGATTGTTCTTTTCTCTGTTGCTTCCTTCTCCGCACACCATCTTCTTTCTTACGCTTGCTTGTTGATAAATGTTCAACATTTCGCTGTTTCTTTCTCTACCTTCTTTCTCTCCCTTTATCTATTCTCTCATCCTTAGCTTCTTTTCTCTCATCGATGATTCCTGTTTGCCTTGTTTTCTCTGTCTGGACGTATCTCCTCCTCTCCCTCTCTCTCTGTAATGGATTTTTCTCTGTCGGTAGGGCCTCTGTTACTGCTGAAGAGACTGCAGAAGACATGCTCTGTGGAAATGACTGGAAATTGATTTTCAGTGCAGGCTTGAGCACAGCCAGCTATTAAACGGGAACAGGATCCCTCATTAACATGAAACCTGAGGAAGTTAATGTGGAGCGAACTCTGCACGAGCAAGCAAAGGCGAGCTGCTCTGCTTGGCATGATTGCAGAATATTGTGTTTGTGGCGCTGAGAGTGAGTTTAGAACGTCTGCTCGTGTTGAGCGGTTTGCATCTGAACGAGAAGCTTTTACGCAAGAATTTACCTTCCGTGCTGTTAACACTCATGTTCTGTGGGGTCTGAGAGAGCCCACGGCATTTTAACAACTCATAAGTATCAGCTTGACACCTCATGGCTTTTCCTAATCGTATGAGAAATTATTAGACAAAATTATAACTTACAGGGACAGTTCACCCTAAAATTCGCACCATCATGTCATCCTGAACCTTTATCCCTTCCTTTCTTCTGCATAACAACCGAAGATATTTTGAAAAATGCTGGTAACTTGTTTTGGTTACCATTAACTTCCAAAAATCTCAAAATATCTTCTGTTATGTTCCACAGAAGAAAGTACAGGTTTGGAATGACAAGAGGATAAATAAATGATGACATAATTTTAATCTCTGGGTGAACTATCCCTTTAATATTCATTGCACATACTCAATGGAAAACTGATCAACAGAAAGAGAAACATCAATATACTGTAGTAGACATTTCTGGGAAGTCTATATTCTGATATAACACAGTTTTTGCAGATGTTGAAGTTAATGTGTACATTAATGTCATTTTACATTACATAAATAATGTTTTATTTTACATTCACCAAATTGGATAATACGTGAGATTAATTCTGACCATTTAATTTAATGTTGAAATATCTCAGATACACTTTAAATTTAGCATAATAAAACTTTTTTTAGTTAATACTTCAGAAATTTGCTTTATAATTTCAGTGCAAAAGGCAATTTTTTCATAAATTTTGAAAACAATCATTAAATATTTTTGTCTTTACAATACCAAAAATAATGTTTTACACAAATGTTTTGATTTATTAAATCATATAATTGCCTTTTATGTGGGTCTCTCACAAGGGGACATCATCTATGAGTTTAAAACCCTGATACAAATCTTATATTATATTTTTACATTTATTAAAATATTCTTATATTTTATTATATTATATACAGTGAGGAAAATAAGTATTTGAACACCCTGCTATTTTGCAAGTTCTCCCACTTAGAAATCATGGAGGGTCTGAAATTGTCATCGTAGGTGCATGTCCACTGTGAGAGACAATCTAAAAAAAATCCAGAAATCACAATGTATGATTTTTAACTATTTATTTGTATGATACAGCTGCAAATAAGTATTTGAACACCTGAGAAAATCAATGTTAATATTTGGTACAGTAGCCTTTGTTTGCAATTACAGAGGTCAAATGTTTCCTGTAGTTTTCACCAGGTTTGCACACACTGCAGGAGGGATTTTGGCCCACTCCTCCACACAGATCTTCTCTAGATCAGTCAGGTTTCTGGCCTGTCGCTGAGAAACACGGAGTTTGAGCTCCCTCAAAGATTCTCTATTGGGTTTAGGTCTGGAGACTGGCTAGGCCACGCCAGAACCTTGATATGCTTCTTACAGAGCCACTCCTTGGTTATCCTGGCTGTGTGCTTGGTCATTGTCATGTTGGAAGACCCAGCCTCGACCCATCTTCAATGCTCTAACTGAGGGAAGGAGGTTGTTCCCCAAAATCTCGCAATACATGGCCCCGCTCATCCTCTCCTTAATACAGTGCAGTCGCCCTGTCCCATGTGCAGAAAAACACCCCCAAAGCATGATGCTACCACCCCATGCTTCACAGTAGGGATGGTGTTCTTGGGATGGTACTCATCATTCTTCTTCCTCCAAACACGTTTAGTGGAATTATGACCAAAAGTTCTATTTTGGTCTCATCTGACCACATGACTTTCTCCCATGACTCCTCTGGATCATCCAAATGGTCATTGGCAAACTTAAGTCGGGCCTGGACATGTGCTGGTTTAAGCAGGGGAACCTTCCGTGCCATGCATGATTTCAAACCATGACGCCTTAGTGTATTACCAACAGTAACCTTGGAAACGGTGGTCCCAGCTCTTTTCAGGTCATTGACCAGCTCCTCCCGTGTAGTTCTGGGCTGATTTCTCACCTTTCTTAGGATCATTGAGACCCCACGAGGTGAGATCTTGCATGGAGCCCCAGTCCGAGGAGATTGACAGTCATGTTTAGCTTCTTCCATTTTCTAATGATTGCTCCAACAGTGGACCTTTTTCACCAAGCTGCTTGGCAATTTCCTGTAGCCCTTTCCAGCCTTGTGGAGGTGTACAATTTTGTCTCTAGTGTCTTTGGACAGCTCTTTGGTCTTGGCCATGTTAGTAGTTGGATTCTTACTGATTGTATGGGGTGGACAGGTGTCTTTATGCAGCTAACGACCTCAAACAGGTGCATCTAATTTAGGATAATAAATGGAGTGGAGGTGGACATTTTAAAGGCAGACTAACAGGTCTTTGAGGGTCAGAATTCTAGCTGATAGACAGGTGTTCAAATACTTATTTGCAGCTGTATCATACAAATAAATAGTTAAAAAATCATACATTGTGATTTCTGGATTTTTTTTTTAGATTATGTCTCTCACAGTGGACATGCACCTACGATGACAATTTCAGACCCCTCCATGATTTCTAAGTGGGAGAACTTGCAAAATAGCAGGGTGTTCAAATACTTATTTTCCTCACTGTATTAAGAGATGCAAAAGCCTCTAAGTGCCATCTGAAATTTTGTTCTAAAATGAGCATTTTTCTCAGGCTCCTATATTTATGTTCAGATATTTCACTTTAATAGCGATGAAAATAACCTATTCATTGCCACTAAAGTGAAATTACTGAACCTACACATGAGAGCCTAAGAAAAATGCTCATTTTAGAACAAAATTTCAGATGGCATTTAGAGGCTTTTGTATCTGAACTCTTCATATATAAATCTTATAATAATATTTGTCTAGATTTTGTTTAGTTCAACGAAACATACAAAAGTATTTACAAAAGAAAATAAATGATAATATGCCATTATTATTGTCACACATACAGCACTGATGTAGAGTGTTAGGGTTAGAGAGAGCATGACTGTTAGAGTGTTATTTTATTAGTGTTAGAGAAAGCATGAGTGTGCTTCCTTGTTTTTGTGCGTTTATCAAATAACTAACCCTCTCTGTAATTTGATTTGGCCAAAGAAAAGCATCTGCATCGAGAGAGGCAGATAGAGAGAGTGGTCAAGCGAGAGATATGGAGAGACTACACAGAAGCATTTATAATTGGCACTGTTCCCCCATCTGATAACACACAGCCTGAATCAACAATAACAAACATAATGGCTTTCTGCGCGCCGCTATTCTCGCCATCGTCTGAATTACATGCGATCGGCCCCTTCCCCTTCTTCCCCTCTTCCTCATGTACCTAATTTGTGTTTTTTTCTTAAATTTCGTGCCTAGCGGCTGAGTCATGATTAGACTGTGGCGAGGCTATTGTTAGCCGCAGGAGGGGCGCATGTACCACGCTGCTGTCTCCATGCCAACACACACTCCACGGCTACAACAAGCAGCCAGGAGATCACTGTAGATGCTTTCTGATGATGAACCTCAGGGGCCCCCAACCCCCTCGCTGAGCCACATTAATGGACAAATTTCATCAAATGCCTCATGTGTTTATGTTTTCCCTCACAGTGGCCCGGCATAAATCTGCAATGCTGATGTCTCGGCTCAGAGAGGGGAGCTCTGGGCGCATGGCATCTCTTAAATACAACCCTGCTTAAGTATTCATTGCCGTGATATATGCATATTGGAACGCAGTTTGCCAATTAGACCTGCGACTGTTCTTTAGGGGGGTAATAAAACCTGCAGCTCGTGCGCCTGTAGCTGGTGGCGTCCTGCGGCGCATGGTTTGGCTGATTGAAGATCAGGTGGCGCTGGGGGGTGTTGGGTTGAGGTTGTCAAGCTTTTATTTTGCCATCCGTCACTCGGTCACCGATCAATAGCCCTCTTTAGACCCCTCGGCTCACAGGTTGCGCTTTTTAGGTTTGGAATCCCAAACCGAACCCAAAGTGGCGGCAATGCCACATGTCAGCTTTCCTACGGTTGGGTTTGAGAGCGTGTGGCCGGTACGGAGGTGGTTTCAACAAAGCATCCATGTGATAAATATGTAATGGATTGGCTAAAGAGGAGTGATGCATCATGGGATGTGAAGTAATGTGCAATTGATGCGATTAGAATAGATCATCCACGCGCTGGCACATGGGGGGAGGAAAACGCACGGCTCCCACCGTCCGACAGATGAGGGGTCCCGCAGCCATCCTTCTCAGTAAATGAGAAGATATTATTGCTGTAGATTGATATCAGAGGGGGAGGCGGAGATGAGACAGAACAGCCTTATTCATTAAGCTCTCACAACAGACTTCATCTGTTTAGTGTGGCAGTTGATGCAAATTGTGTCACAGTCAAGTAGCAAAATGGTATGTTTGTGTAACAGGAGCAGACAGGTTCACATCAGTAATTTAATATACGGTCCATGTGCACGTGAAAGCCACAGAGACATACCTCATCATTTATGTCCTGTTAGAAGATTACAAGTGGCTGAATGTCGGAGAACAGAAAATTATGCAAAGGCTTAATGACCAAAATCTAGAAAACACAGCACAGGCTGAACATCTTAAAGGGATACTGCACTCAAAAAAAAAAAAGTACATACATATATATACATACATATATGTATACAGTGCCGTGAAAAGGTTTTTGCCCCCTTCCTGTTGTTTTGGCATATTTGTCACACTTAAAAGATTCAGATCATCAAACAAATTTTAATATTACACAAAGATAATGCAAGTAAATACAAAATTCAGTTTTTAAATGATGATATTCCTTTATTAAGGAAAAAAAAGCTGTCTAAACCTACCTGGCCCGACGTGAAAAATGAATTGTCTCCTCCTGTTAAATCGTGAAAGAACTGTGATTAACCACATTATTTTAGAAAGCTGAGTTAAATTTCACTAGACAAACCCAGGACTGATTACTGCCAGACCTGTTGAATCAAGAAATCACTTAAACAGAACCTGTCTGACAATGTGAAACATGCTTAAAGAGCAACACATCATGCCGTGATCTAAAGAAATTCAAGAACAGATCAGAAACAAAATAGTTGACATGCATCAGTCTGGAAAGGGTTATAAAGCCATTTCTAAGGCTTTGGGACTCCAGCGAACCACGGTCGAAACCATTATCTACAAATGGAGAAAACTTGTAACAGTGGTGAAGCTTCCCAGCAGAAGCCAGCCTACCAAAATTACTCCAAGAGCACAACGACGACTCATCCAGGAGGTCATAAAAGAACCCAGAACAACATCTAAAGAACTGCAGGCCTCACTTGCCTCAATTAAGATCAGTGTTCATGATTCAACAATAAGAAAGAGACTGGGCAAAAACAGCATCCATGGGAGAGTTCCAAGGCAAAAGCCATTGCTGACCAAAAAAAAAAAAAAACACAAAGGCTCGTCTCACATTTGCCAAAAAATATCTTGATTATCCCCAAGACTTCTGGGCAAATATTCTGTGGACTGATGAGACAAAAGTTGATTTTTTTGGAAAGTGTGTGTCCTGTTACATCTGGCGTAAAACCAACACAGCATTTCATAAAAAGAACATCATACCAGCAGTCAAACATGGTGGTGGTAGTGTGATGGTCTGAGGCTACTTTGAAGCAATGATCCGAAACTCACCAGCATGTCCACCTCTAAATGGCTCAAGAAAAACAAAATTAAGGTTTTGGAGTGGCCAAGTCAAAGTCCTGGCTGTGGCATGACCTTAAACAGTCCATTCATGCTTGAAAACCATCCAATGTGACTAAATTAAAACAATTCTGCAAAGAAGAGTGAGCCAAAATTCCTCCACAGCGATGTGAAAGACTCATTGCCAGTTATCGCAAACACTTGATTGCCGTTGTTGCTGCCAAGGGTGGCACAACCAGTTATTAGATTTAGAGGGCAATTACTTTTTCACATAGGGCCAGGCAGGTTTGGATAGCTTTTTTGGCTACCCACATTCTTCCAAATACTGTATCCTCTTCTGTGTTAACCAGAAGAAAAAAATTCATACAACTTGAGGGCTAAATGATGACAGAAATTTGAATTTTTTGGATGAACTATCCCTTTAAATACTACAATCGTGTAAAAATATTATTAAAATAACACTAAACTAATCCCATAAGGCCTTTATGGCCACATGTGTGATGTGCTTTTATAAACCAATGGAATCTGCTCAGTGGATACAGACTCTTATAATGTTTAATATTATGTTATGTTGCTCTAAACCAGTGGTTCTGTCCTGGAGTAGCCCCAGCCCTGCACATTTTGTATGTCTCCCTCATCTATCACACCTGATTCAACTCATCAGCTCATTAGTGGAGACTGCAAGACCTGAAGTGGGTGTGTCAGATATTGGGAGACATACAAAATGTGCAGTGCTTCATGGAGAGGTTTGAAAACCACTGCTCTAAACCATGGTACATTTTCAAAAAGCTACATTATTTTCATATCACTGGAAGCCGCTTATTGCTGTAAAATACATGATATATAATCGATAGCAGCTCACTGCTGCATTGCATTCATAACAACAGCAAACCTTACTGCACAAACTGAACCCCAGACCCAGACTTTTCAAAAAAACTTGAGTGTGGTTCATTGGTACAATTTATTTTATTTTTTTCACAGAACTGGCCAGGAATATCTCCTCCTGTCCTAACAGCTAGGCTATTATCATGTGGCCCAGTAGTCGCCCTCATGCAAAACAGAATGATGTCCTTCGCTGTTGCGTACAATGTCAACAGGATGTAAGAACCCACCCACCGCAATACCAGCAAACCAATTCTAAAAAGGTTAATTAAATCAGAGTGCTTAATTCATTGTAATTAACCGGCTGGTTGGAATGACCGGAAAGTACTCGTTGTGTTTCATCAGAGGAGAAAAATGAGGGAACGGTGAAAAAGAGAAAAACCTTAAGTGGACACAAAGTGGCCAAATCATTCGGTGGCAAGCAGCATGGCAGACTGTTGGCATGTCAGAGTTATGAAGAGAATGAAAGACATGTTAGAGTGTTTGCGAATGTGTGTGTGGGGGTTGCATAAGGGATAAATTGGTGCTTTTGAATGGGTATGGTGTATTTTAGCATTATAGCATTTCCTTTGCGCATACAAACATAATTACCTCCCTACAAAGCAGGGTAGCAAACAGGGAGTTTGTCTTCTTTCAAGACAGCCACATTAAAAGGCAAAGCACATCGGCAGAAGTGAGCTCGCAACAGCAGCCCCCACAAAATGAACCCTGGGATCTATCTCTCTCTCTCTCTATATATATTTTTCTCCCCATCTATTCTACCCCAGCACCCCTATTCCACCCTCTCCCTCCTTTTTTCACGCTCTGCAGATTATCATAAGTCGCTGCAGTGGAGTTCTGGTGTGAACACACCACTTGACCTCCAAAGCCTTTCATCCTCTCTTGTAGTCCAAACAAACCATGCCCTTCTCTCATTCCCCGACATGCCGAGGCCTCCGACGTTCTCCGCCCATAAAAGGAAACAAAATCAGCAGCCGAGGACCAAGGAGGATTCAAACAAATCCGATTCAGCATACTTCAAGCTGTCATTTTTCCACCCTGACTTTGTAAGCTAGCAGACGTGACCGCACACGTTGCGGGTTCTGAGATGTGTGGAAATATAAGGCATCAAAAGACTGTTTGCATGGTTTACTGATACTAAACTGTGCAGCAATACAATAAAATGTTGAAAAATTCACTACACTAGCGTTCAAAATTGGGGTTAGTCAGAAATTAATACTTTAATTTCAGCAAGGACATATTATATGAACTAAAATGGGGGAAAAAAATGTTATGTTGCAAAAAAGTTCTCAGTGAAAGTTTGCAGTGAAACAGACTAATGAATTATAATACATTTTCACAATATTATTGTTTTCACTGTATTTTCAATCAAATAAATACAGCCTTTGAGAGTAAGAGACAACTTTAAAAAACATTTTAAAAAAATCTTACCAACTCCAAACTTGTTCAGTTACCCAGATGAAAAAGTACAGAATACAGAACTTCAGGAATCTGTACTATTACAAGAAAGAAAAAAAGCTGACGTGAGATGTATTAAATATGTTTAAATATTTATAATTTGGTAAAACTGTATAATTTATTAATTTATCTACTAGTCAGAGATGTTTACCTTAATTAAAATCATTTGCTGTCTTTGGATGGCTTTACTTTAATTAGCACTGCAGCTCATCAAGTATGAAACGTCATATTTTTGTAAATCATTGAGAACACCATTAGACGAAAGAAAATCTACCTCTGTATGTTGTCTTTATATGCACATATATTCCACTACATTCAGTACAGTCTCATCTAAATTAATTTTCTGGACCCAACATTTAAAATATACTGACATTAAATTATTGAATACATTGACAACCCTAGTTTTATTTAATCCATTGCCCAAGGTTGTTTATTTGTTTATTTTGATATCATTATCAGAGGCTGTTACTCAGTTGTTAATTCTAGATAGCAATGAAGATGAAATAGAAATTTTGGTCTAAAGCCTTTCAGATTGTACTGTCCCATGTGTCTCTTCTATTGGGTTTCTCACAAACTGCGCTCAGATTTGCAAAGATATGAAAGTCTGTTTTTTTACATAAATTTTTTCTGCTAATTCCTTCAAGATCAAATCATCCAAGCTAAAAATTGCAGTGTTAGGGCACCATTTTCCTCTTTAAGATGTCAGTAGATATTTTAAATCATCGCTTTAGGGTTTAAAACGACCCAGCTGTTCAGATGTAGGTTCATTGAAATGTACAGTACAACGACATACATCAGGCTATAATACATATTTCAATAGATGGGATTTAGATTGAAACCAAAGAGGGGAGATTTCAAGTCTCTTGATTGCTCAATCGTAACATAATGAGCTGAACCCATGCGCTCTGCTGTCCTTCAAGCTGACCTTGTTAAAATATCAAAGGGAGATGGTCTCAACCTCGTTAGACACATGGATTCAATTAACATTGGCTTTTTCAAACAGACATCAGAGAAGAACCTAAGGGTCTTCAACACGACCTGAGCCAATGTCACACAGAGGTCCTACAAAAATAAGCAAGCGAAGGTTTTTTGTGATGAAGGACCTTGTTGGGAAGCATCTAGGTGAGGAAGCATTGTGCATAACTTCACACAATCCAGACAGCGAATAGACTCGTTCCTTCAGTCTAGCCATCAATCTTTGTAATAGCTTATCTGTTTTTATTTCTCCCCCACACATTCAGTACACGGGTCGGAAGTTTTTTTTAATGCATTTCTATTAGGGCACTATTTCAACATACAGTGCCCACTTTAAAGAGAGAGAAAAAAGAGCGAGAGAGCGAGCTTGCTGAGCCATGCGTGCCGCTCCAGCTGTGGGAAATAAGGAAAATTGATCTGACATTGATTTTCCATGCCCGGCTCACACTTTATTCTGGCACGGAGGTAAGGTGATGTGCGTTCCTGTGTGTGTGTGTGAAGGGTTTCCCTGGGGACATGGGTCTAGTTGCTGAATCAGTATCCCTGTATTCACGTTCACACCGGCCGGTAATGGGGTTAAACATATTTATACAGAACCACTGACCTGCATCCCGTCTCACTTGTTAAGGGCCGATTGAAACCCCAGCCACCTCTGTCTTCAACAGGATATGGGGGAATGGAAAATAAAAGATTCCTAACCAGACCTGATGAGTGCTTTTCCTCGCCGTCTCCCTTCTCAGTTCTCAGGGAAGAAAACCAAGGCACAACCGTGCGACTTAATACCAGCATCACTATTAATAATAGTGGCCATTATGCAAGCAAATGGACTGTCCCTTTGCTATTTACTCAGAGGAGATGGCGGCCTGATATTTTGTGCTGATAAACTGGCAGTGGAACGTTGATTAGAAGCTGTGTGCCTTCTTTATCGTTTAATGAGAAAAGACTGCCGACTTTCTCCACTCTCTGCCTGTCTCTCTCTTTCATATTTCTTTGCGTTCGGTCCTGCTCTGCCTCCCCCCATCCCCAGCCCGTCTGGGTTGCCATGACAATGGTGCGTCGCCACGGCAACGGTGAGAGCTGACAGGTTGGTGTAAAAAGAGATACAGCGATCTGAGCACACCAGGCTGCATACAGTAAGTATAGAAAGAGAGAGGGAAATGAGAGAGGTATGTTGAGGTGCTAGTTGGTTGTAAAAGACAGAAGAGGAGAGAGAAAAGAGATGGAGGGGAAGATAACTGACATCTGAAAGGGGGTAGTGTGCACTGAGTGTGCTCCCTTTTGAACTGGAGAGAATTTGAGAGTGCAGAACATGCTGAAACATCTGTCCAGCAACATCAGACAAGAGCTGCTGCTTCACTTTCACAGCTCCATCCTGTCATGCAAACCTTGTGGAAAATTGTACTTCTCAAAGGTTTATAGCTCAGTATTATACATAAATGAGACCTTAACTGAATCACTATATGTCATTTTAGATCTGTATTACTTTCTTCTGTTTAACATAATATATATTTTTAAATAAAATACAATGAAAGTCAGTGGAGACCAAAACAACACTTATCTATATATATATATATATAAAAAAAATTTTTTTCATAGTTTAAATAATACAACAATTATTGTAAAATGTTTTACTATTTCAGGCTTTGTACTTCAAAATTTTACATTTCATTCAGTGTTGCTTGCTGTTTCTTTGTAATCAACTGTACAATTTACAAGCAATTTCTGAGTGAAAATAGTTTCTACATTTTTTTTTTTTAATTGCAAACTGACTCATATGGACTGAGAAATTTCTACAGAAGAAAACAATCAGCTGGTTTGTAATGACATGAGGGTGAGTAAATGATGACAGTTTTCATGTTTGGGTGAACTATTCCTAACTTTTCTTGAGATTTATTTTTTTAAATATTTAATTTTAAAAATCGTCTCGGTTTCGTATGTAACCCTTGTTCCCTGAAGGAGGGAACGGAGACATACGTTGGAACAGACCGACGAATTGGGGATCGCTTTGGGAGACCAATCTACTTCGAGTGTAAGAAAAACGAGCCAATGCACATTGGCATGCGATAATTGCGACAGCTGCTCTGCGCTGCAGCGCAAGTATTTAATGAGCAGCAGGTGCATCACATATTTGCTTTTCCGCTGAGGAGCCGAGCTAGTGACCCGTGAGGTACAACGACTGTGGCGATGGGACGTTAGTCTCCGTTCCCTCCTTCAGGGAACGAGGGTTACATACGTAACCGAGACGATCCCTTTCAGTCAGTCACGTTCGACGTACGTCGGAACAGACCGACGAACTGGGGATATGTACCAACATGCCACTGTTGCTGGCCCTTCCAGCGCTCTGCTTGAGACTCCTGGACCGCCTCCAACTATTGGAGCGGAAGTCAGGGCTCTAAGCAGAGAAGGTCAGTCACTGCTGTTCCACAAGGCCCACTCAGTGTGACTATTGGATAACGCTGGGAAAGCGTGCCGTAAGAAGGGAAGGGGACGCTGCGGAGCCCACATCCTGCACGTAGGAAGGTGAAATGTGGTGGTTACACATATGGACTAGCCAATTAGGGTAGTACAACATATGGAAGTCTCTGGGGTGGTTCCAGCCTAGTTCTAGGGGGGAAAGCACACCAGCAGAGATGACAGAGCGGGCCCTGTTGAGGGAAAGACATGGGCTAGCCAGACTGGGTAGCCTTACTGTGGAGAATATGCATATGGGATCGCCGCAGGGACCACTACATATGGACACCCAGCCTAACACAGGTTCCACAATGCAAATGCGTGTAGGCCCGGCGTCAGACGCTCTGCCACGTCTGACTGCTGGGGGGTGACGGAGGAACTCACAGGGTTAGCCATTTCTGGGGAACTCTACTGGAGCAATAGATGCACGTATCCGGCCCAGCGGGCGGGAGTGGCATTGCAAGCCGACACTCAGAATGGGTCCTTCACGCTAATGGCCACTGGGGGCGAGCACATGGTTGGTTCCTTCCACCAACCCCTCTTGTAGGAAGGAAAGCACAACTCTGACCGGACATCTTCAGGGGTCTTCCCGGTAGGAAGAACACCATTCAACGAACAGGTTCCACTTCAAAGCATAGAGGCGCCTCATAGAGGAGGCTCTAGCAGAAGTGATGGTGTCTACCACTGATTGGGGTAGATCACCTAGAACCTCCATGTCCCATCCAGGGACCAAACATGACATTTCCAGAGGTCTGGACGTGGGTCCCACAGGGTGCTCCGTCTCTGAGACAGCAGGTCCTTCCTCAGAGGAATGGGCCAAGGAGGGGATGTCGTGAGAAGCATAAGTTCCGATGAACCAAGTTCGGTTGGGCCAGTTAGGCGCAACTAACAAGACCTGCTCTTCGTCCTCCCTGACTTTGCACAGTGTCTGTGCGAGAAGGCTCACTGGGGGAAACACATATTGCGCCAGCTGGCGCCAGTGCATCTGTGCCAAGGGTGCCCTTGGTCAGAAAATAAAACAACTGGCAATGGGTGGAGTCCAGAGAGGTGGAGGTCCCAGATCAGCTGGACCACCTGGGCATGGAGTCGCCACTCTCCCAGAAGCGCAGGCTGTAGTGAGAGCTCGTTGGCTGCACGATTGAGAATGCCAGGGATGTGAATGGCCCGAAGCGACCTCAGATGGTTCTGACTCCAGAGGAGGGGATGGTGGGCGAGTTGCCACATGCGGCGGGAGCGTAGACCACCCTGGCGGTTGATGTACGCAACGATCAGCACGTGCTTGCCATGTAGCAGCCCCTTGAGGCGGCCCAGCGCAAGACGTACTGCTAGAAACTCGAGGCAGTTGATGTGCCAATGCAGTTGAGGCCCCGTCCACAGACCCGACACTGCATGCCTGTTGTACGTGCCCCCCCAGCCCGTGGCAGAGGCATCCATGAATACCACAGCATGCCTGAACACTTGTTCTAGGGGGACTCCCGCCCGTAGAAATGAAGGGTCTGATCATGGGCTGAAGGTTTGGCGACAGTATGGGGTGATGTCCACCCAGTGCGTGCCACTCTGCTATGCCCATCTCGGGACTCGGCCATGAAGCCAGTGCTGAAGCGGTCTCATATGAAGCAACCCGACCAGCGTTACTGTGGCTGCGGATGCCATATGCCCCAGGAGCCTCTGAAAAAGTTTCAGTGGGCCCCTGTCCTGCCTCTGAATGAATTCAGGCAGTTCAACATTGACTGGACGTGCTCCTCTGTGAGTTGCGCTGTCCGGTTGACCGAGTCCAACTCCATATCGAGAAAAGAGATCCTCTGCACAGGGGAGAGTTTGCTCTTTTCCCATTCGAACCTAAGTCTCAACAGGCTGAGGTGACGGAGCACCATGTCCCTGTGTTCGCACAACTGGTCCCGAGACTGTGCCAGTATCAGCCAGTCGTCGAAATAGTTGAGAATGCGAACACTAGTGGAACAATGGCTGCCTCTGCAACCTTCGTAAAGACGCGAGGCAACAGGGACAGCCCGAAGGGTAGGACCTTGTACTGATATGCCCGACCCTCGAACGCAAACCGTAGAAACAGCCTGTGTCGAGGGAAAATCAAGACATGAAAGTACACGTCCTTCAGGTCGATCGCTGTAAACCAATCTCGGGGACGGATGCACTCGAAAATGCATTTTTGGGGTTAACATCTTGAACGGGAGCTTGTGCAGGGCCCGGTTCAAGGTTCGCAGGTCCAAGATTTGCCGTAACCCTCCACCTTTCTTGGGCACAATGAAGTATGGGCTGTAAAACCCTGCCTTCATATCGGCTGAAGGGACAGCTCGATCGCATCCTTCGCCAGTAGGATGTCGATCTCTGTCCGTAAGACAGGGGCATCGCTGCTCTGCACAGAGGTGAAGCGGATGCCCCTGAACTTGGGGGGATGCCGGGCGAACTGAATTGCATAGTCGAGTCTGATGATACGAATGAGCCAGTAAAATGGGCTGGGGCGCGCTAGCCAGGTTCCCAGACACTGTGCAAGTGGGACCAATGGAACCACACATGTACCCAGGGTGGGGCCGTGAGGTGGAACACAGGGACTCAACTCGGGAGGCACTGAGGTGGCCGAAAGTGGAGTCTGCGTGCGCTGCGCGACACTTACCTGGTTCCAGAGTCGGGCAGAGGGTGTGTGAGAAGGCCTGGTGGCGTCCTTGAACCACACACTGCTGCCTGCTGGCAAAGAGAGAGGGGGAAGGGAGTGGCAAGGCGTCTGCAACTCTGCAACCACCTAGGTGGAGGCTGCTGCTTAGGCTGAGCAGGGGCGGAGGCGGCCGCAGGGGGCCCCCTTGGCGACGAGCAGATGGAGGCGCTGCAGCCGACAACTGGGTGAAGGCAGCAGCTGGTCGTCGGGGCAGGATGTGCTTAAATGCCTCCGTCTGCTTCTGTGCCGCTGAAAACTGCTGGGCGAAGTTTTCAACAGCTTCGCCGAAGAGGCCGTTGAGGAACCAAACTTTGTCGGACTCACGCATATCTGCCAAGTTCAGCCAGAGGTGGTGCTCCTGGACCACTAAGGTGGACACTGCCTGACCCAGGGAGTGCGAAGGGCGAGATCTGGCACTGTACGCAGTTTCTGCATAACCCCTGGGTTGGAACTACCCTCGTGCAGTTCCTTGAGCCCTTTGGCCTGGTAGACCTGCATGAGTGCCATGGCATGCAGGGCGTAAGCGGTTACTCCACAAGTTGTGTAAGCCTTGCCCACCAGAGAGGACGAGATCTTACACGCTCGGGAGTAGAGACGCGGATTACCCCACCACGAGGTAGCGATCTTGGGACACAGTTGCATCGCCACAAACCGCTCCACCGGGGGGAGCTCCACGTACCCCTTAGCCGCCCCGCTATCGAGGGTAGTGAGTGAGGAAGAAGGACCAGACTGGCTTTGGGCAGAAAAAGGTGCAGTCCATGATTTAATCACCCCTTCATGCACCTCCGGGAAAGAAAGGTACTGAGGCGGAGCGCTGAGAAACAGCACGGGCCGCCCCAAGAAACCAATCGTCCAGCCGTGAGGGCTTGAGACACGGTGGAGGGTTCCACTCAAGCCAGACACTCGTGATGGCCCTGGAAAGTATAGGAATCATCTCTGGGTCGAACTCGGGCAACGCTCCCACACCCGAAGGGGGCAACGCAGCCGAATCTTCATCCCCAGAGGACATACGCTCACCCTCTGACACAGCGACCGACATCTGATCCTCCGGGGGATCCTCAAAAGTGATGACTGGTACCGTGAGGCAGTAATCATGACCATCACCGGGGGCCAGGTAGCGACCGCATCCAGTAGCACATGGTCTGAATGACATCTTGAAAAAGACGCAGGGTCAATCTGCGTGTGCTCTCTACTGGTGCTGAAATGCACAGGGAAATGACCGCGGCTTCACAACAGTCCAATAGTTCAAGCCTGTTGTGAGCACTCACCGTCTTGTTGAAGACGCAGCTCTCAGCTGTATAAACATCAATCTCATTGAAGGCGCCCTCTCCAGCGAGCTGTGAGAACAGCTGTTTTTGCTCTCTCGTGAGATCACGACCAACACTGTCAGCGCCGTCGCACCCGCACCAGACACGCAGAGGCTTCTTCCTAAACGAGCAGCTCATCTTCCACCCCTTTTGAAGAAAGAAAAAACACAAGCAGGTACAGCACATGTGTTCGGCTGTGCATTGGCTCGTTTTTCTTACACTCGAAGTAGATTGGTCTCCCAAAGCAATCCCCAATTCATCGGTCTGTTCCGACGTACGTCAAATGTGACCAACTGAAAGGGAACCAAAGTTCTGTCATGAAACTCAAGAAGGTGCAGTCAAACTCAACCTGACATAATTACATCATCACATGGCGCAGCTGATTGGTTTTCTTTGTATCAGCAGCCGATGAGCTCGCTGCTCAGCAGGGGTGTCCCCGACAAAGGTCGAATCGGAATTTTCGAGAATACGCTTCGTTATTTATACAACATAACGTTAATATTACGACTTATAGGCTATCTGAAGGCTGATACTCCGAATGCAGAAGTGAACGTGTCTGCTCGACTCTGAATTAATTCATTTTACGGACGCGTTCTTCTCACAACAACATGCAAAAACAGGCAACTAAACTCGCAGCGTTTTATGATATTAGTGTTCTCATTATAATGTTATGTATATGACAGTTCCAGTCATAGTTATTAATATTATGCATTGTTGTTTGTAGTGCTCGCGCTGCGTACTGAAGAGATAATCACCGTATAGTAGGCTACAATGAAGCGCTTACTGCAGCGCACCTCAACCAAATGCATCTTATACGAGATAAATAATATATACAAATGTTTCTGATGTGTCTGAAATCACTTGTACCCTACCTGATTGAAAAAATCCAGTCTTGGATTTGAGTCTTGTTAAAAATTTAAATCCCTGCCGCCAAGATGCTCCTCTGTCGGTCATGGTTTATTGAAAGTGAAACTTAAATCTATAGGGGTGGTTGGATTTATTCACGCATGTTAAAATATTTATCTAAAGCTTCCTTCTTTTCAGATTCTTATTTACAGCATTATCTTAATAGGCTGTATATTAACTTATTGGGAGAAAACCGGTAGTTCTATGTGAAATCAGACATTGAGCACCCCCATATAGCCAAAATAGCATGATCATAACACCCCGCGATAGGCTCCTCCTATCGAAGCATCAAATCTTTGACTATTCGGGGTCACCCCTACTGCTCAGCATTCAAATATGTGGCTAGCGCTTGCTGTAGCAGTTGCAGCACGCTTCAGAAGCCCTCCACCTTCCCCAGCTCCACCTGTATAGATCTGCTAAGGGGTGATTTATGTATGCTATATGGGGGTTATTTCATACATATGTTCAGCAGCAGTATTCTTTACATGCTCACAGCAGCATGTTGTGGATGTTTTGGCAGTAGCAGGTCTCGGTACTTAGCAGATCGCAGCAGATCTATTCTGCCAAGACCAAACACCTTAACATTGTCATGCACATTATCATGCCAATCTCTCTGAGAGTTGTCATAGCAGAAATAAGACTATTGTTGAAATACAATAAGATTATAGTGCTATAAAATGAATGTGGATGGTATAGCTCAAATGATTTGGTCTTTTGATGAATTAGATGAGAGATCATATTGATACCCGGCATTTGCAACCCAGGCACATTGGAAATACGTGCATTTCTGCAACACCATTATTACGTACCTTACTGCACATTTTGAGGCCTTTTCAGAGTGAAACGTCCAGTGAGTGGTGCTAAAACGTGGGTTCAATATGTGACCCTGGCACATTTTTGTTATATTGATATAGGCATGTTTTGCTGTGTTTTTATTATGTTTCTTCAGGTACATATTGCGGTGGTTCATAATTCAAATATCCGGGGAGTTAATGTTCTATGTTAAGTTGTTCTATCATGTTGGAAATATTCCCTAAACCAAACCCAACCCTAAACCTACCTGATAGTGTTAACAAATGCAAAACTGATATGAAGACGCATTCGCTAATGGAACCATGCCATTTGAACTTCCTTATATGCAGGTTTTAACAGTTTTGTGGAACCGTAATTTCACGGGATTCATACCCGAGCTCTTCACCTCTCAAGTCTAACTCCATACTGTATGAGCTACCGAGCAAACCCACTGAATATAAAAACCCATACATATGAAGCTGGATATGTGACGCTAACGTTCAAAAGTATCAGTTTTCAAATTTCACAGCATGTTAAAATTGTTCTGAATTCATATCATGATATTCCTCAAGTAATTGCGTGAAAATTAGGCTTTATTAATCGAAACTGTGGACCTGCAAACCATACTTTGTGTGAAAAGAAATAAAAGTTGTCAGAGTTTTACTGCCTCTAGTGTTTATTTCAACTGGAAACTGCAGCGATTTGTATGTATAGGTACATTTTTTCAGTCCTCCAGAAATGTATTTAGAAGCACGTATTTCCAATGAGCCTATGTTAGACATTTGACAGCAGACTTTGGTATAAATCGGAGCACAGTTAAAGACAGTGTTAAGGTCTGTTCTGAAACTATGTAGAGGAAACATGTGAGATTACCAGTACCTTTACCAGTACCAGTATCTGGGAACCAGGACACAAAGGGTTGCTCTGTCATTGTGAAGTTACTCTTAAAAAATAGTTCATATATACACAAATATATAAATATCTTATTAAATAATTTTATAACTTAAATCTGAATAATTCTTTCTTGTATAAAAATATTTTTAATGAATAACTTGTCAAACTTGAATTGATAAATGTACACTAAATACAACTAGAATACATACTAATTTATGTGACTGAAACATGAAAGCATAGCAATAAATAAAACCAAACTAAGCACTTCTTTATATAAAAGAAGCTACAGAGAGAGGGGAGGGGAGACCATTTAGGACTAACCAGTTCATTTACATAGATGCATCTGACAGACGCTTTTATCCAAAGCACTATTCTTGTTTAAGCTATAGAAACACACTGATTCACTAGTCTGATTCACTGTAGTTCAACGCTTCAATGAATCACACATTTCAGTATGAGTGAGAGGATTGATTTTTCACTCAGCTTGCCTGACTGTACAATACAACATGACTTTAAAAACAGCATTTGTAGCATTTGCTTGTGAAACACTTACTGGGAAAAGTTAGTCATTAGAAAAAAAGGAGCTACTGTCATTCTATTGAAAAATGTAGTTAGTATACATCAATAATTTTAGTTAATTACTCCCCGACATTTGGCTCAGTCCTTTCAAAAATTGCTTTCTTGCCTTTCCAGCCTCCATTGTACTCTGCTCTCCTCTTTTCTCATCTCTTTCAGAATTTGAGAGCACAGCTCACTGCTTTCTCCTCAGTGTAGGAAGAGACAGAACCATGATTCGATTACACAACAGATGCACAGCAAGGTTATGGTGCTAAAGAATCAAGGTGTGTGTTCAGCCCTTTCAATATCACAAAGAAAGGCACCATACAACATTTGAATTTGGCACGCATACAAACACACTGCTTGAAACTTATGATTTTTCTTTTACATCTTCACTCCAATTGCAATTCCCATAGAAAAGCTACAGTTTCAGACACTGCAACGGTCAAGGAAAAGAGAGGAATGTGAGAGGAAAAGAGGACAGAAAGAGAGCATTTTGAATGGGAAACATAGGAGAGACAGTATGAAGTTGCAAAGAGAATTGAGAGTGAGAGAAATGCTGAGAGAGTAACAAGAGAAAAGAGGGATGTGAGAGGAAGATGGAAGGTTTTCTGTCCTCCGTTTAAAAGCTCTCAGCTCAGTCCTGTGTCTTGACCTTGAGCATAGCACTGAAACCCCAGGGGTAGACGCTAATGTGGCCCGTGCGGATCAGCAATTCCCACATCACATCACTTAAAATCTGTTTCACGCTGACCCCAGCACAGTCCCCGCAGCACCAATTCCCATAGCGTGCCGCTTAATACCGCTCCGTCTCACTGACTTGAGTGCAGTGTGGCCCATCAGATCCAAACACACAACGCTAAACAGACTCCTGTCTCAATGAGCCCAGAACAGCTCAAATGACAAAACCATGCTAAAAGAATATTAATGACATGGTGCTTGTTTTTATTGATTGACAAGAGAAACACCAGTGTGTCTTTTGTTAAACTCAGAACAGAATGCATGGAAGAACCATTTAAAATGAACAGATAAATACAATACCTGCTGGTAACTGTCGTAACTACACCAAATCACATTTCCGGGAGATCTTGCACTAGACGAGCAGCTGCCTTTAAAGGGATGGTTCACCCAAAAATGAGTAAGGACATTGTTAAAATAGTCTATGTGACATCAGTGGTTCAACCGTGATTTTATGAAGCTACGAGAATACCTTTTGTGCGCAAAAAAAGTAACGACTTCAAACATTTCTGACACAAAAGAGAAGAAATTGTTGAAAAAAGTTTTTTTTTTTTATTGCACATCAAAAAGTATTCTCGTAGCTGCATAAAATTACAGTTGAACCACTGATATCACATGGACTATTTCAATCATGACAACTCTCGGAAGATTTTAGCATGGTGATGGATATGACAATGTTAATGTATTTGGTCTTGGCGGAATAGATCTGCTACATTGCTGCTGAATTGTTGCTGCTGTTGATTATAGCTGTAGTTGTAGATTATTGCTGCTGCTGCTGCAAGCAAGTACAGGAACTTGCTACTGCCAATGCATATTGCGATACGGTGCCGTGAGTATTTAACACATACTGCTGCTGCACAAATAGCATATAAAATAACCCGTAACAGATCTATACAGGTGGAGCTGGGGAAGGTGGAGGGCTTCAGAGATACACTGAAAGCGCACTGCAGGAAGCACTGAAGTGAATACTACTAGCCAGCCATATAAATGCAAGGCAGTAGCTCACTGGCTGCATATGCAGCATGAACCAATCAGCTTGTGCTAAGTCGTTTAACTCTCTGAATATCATCAGTTACCTTAACAGGTAGTTTCATAACTGAACTGTATTATTTTATCGATGTCCTTACTACCTTTCTGGGCCTTTAACATGGCAGTTACGTTGCTGTCTATGCAGGGTTAGAAAGCTCTCGGATTTCATCAAAAATATTTTGATTTGTGTTCCAAAGATAAAAAAAAGGTCTTACGGGTTTGGAACAACATAAGGGTGAGTAATTAATGCCATAATTTTCATTTTTGGATGAACTATCCCTTTAATATAAATGGAAATGCTAACGGATAGCTTTCTCCAGGTAAAACCTCCTTGATTACAATCAATGATGCTCCAATTACAATCAACTAAACTGTCTAGATTGCATTGTAATCAATGTTGCACACTTTTTTTCATTTGCTCATGAATGTTCGACTCCTCTTACACTCAACGGAATAAACAAAACAGTAAAATTTTCTATGTTTGGGTGAACTGTTCCATTAAAACAGAAACTGCATTTGCAGCAACAAGATCGCTTTTAGTTTACCAATAACAGCGAGCAAAACCCATGTTGGGACATGTTGTTCAAAATGTGCAGATCAAAGATGATTTCTGTTTGGTTAGGATGCTGGAAGCGATGAATCAGCCTCACTGATGGTGGAAAAACTTGAAAATCATCAATATTCAGAGGAGCTGAAGGGCAGAGTTTAGTAAGTTGAATCACACACGCTGCGGTTTACACACAGCACTGAGAGGAAGGAACTGTGTGAGAAAACATATGACTACAGGCCTCCAATCCATTGTTCTCACTCCGTTTCTCTCGCAATCTCTCTCGCTTTGTCTGATTTTTGCAAAATTAAACTGTTTAAAGAAATAAATGACTGAAAACACAATGCCTGTCCTTGCTCTTTCTCTTCATCACTGCCATCGCTCATCTCTATATCTCTATTTCTCTCTGAGTTCCCTTTTTCTTCTTTATCACTCTTTTCTACACTCAATTTCTCTCTTCGCTCATATATCTGTGGTGTATTGTAGTTGCTTTATTTGTTATGATGCATGGTGTCGCCAGGCTCACGGATTTGATGAATGCTACATAAAGACTTAGAGCCTGAGGCTGTCCATGAGTAGTTTGCCACGTGCTTGCTCCCAAACGGAAACCATTTCCTCATGCCCCCAGGGGTCACGGAAAATCATGTTACCAACCTAAAATGGCTCCCCCTTGAAGCTTTCACCCGCCCCCCGAATACATCCAGTTCACCAGCAAAGCGCTAATAAAAACAGCTCTCCATCACAGAGCAAATGGTTAGCTGTTAAAATATGGGATTGATTATATGATGTAAGCCTATGGAAGTGTGTTTGAATGGTTTTATACTGAATTTTACAGAAATTATTGTAAAATATGCTTAAAAACAATGTTGCAGAGGCTCTTGAAATAGTGATACAAGAAACCCAGAGAGGATACATGTGGTATTTTTTCATCTTCAGCAGTCCATGCTGGGAATTAAACTATATTTCACCTTTCACTCTCAAGGGAACATGTATAACAGCAGTATGGACACATATATTTGCTACAAGGCAAATTAATTTTACTAACTTAAGGGAATAGATGAAAAGTGAAAATTTTGTCATTGTTTACTCACCCTCTTTCGAAACCTGTATGACTTTCTTCTGTAGAACACACACACACAAAAAACATATATTGAGGAACGTCTCAATATCTTTTTGTCTTTAAAATGAAAGTAAATGTACAATGAATTGATTGTTGTTTTGGACCCCATTTACTTTAATTGTATGGACAAAGCAGCTCAAAATTTCTTCAAAATATAACTTTCCTATAAAATATGAACTTTCCCTTTAATGTTATTTATTGACATTATGATTCAGGTCATAATAAAGGCAAAAGTAACAGAACTAAAGAGTTCACAGTGAATGCACTGAGAAACATTAAGTTCTGTTCAGTGTTAATGTTATGACTTGTAGTCACTTTCAGTGAGGCTTCTTTCTTTTCATTTAAGTGTAATAAGCATTTACTTCAGTCTTCTTAGTTTTTATTTACATTTCAGTGTACAATTTCTTTAAGAAAAGAAGATTAAAAGTGCATCATAATGTCACACTTTATTCCACTCCACGTTAGAGTAGTATCCGTTCAGTTACAGAACACTCTGTAAAGCTTGTCTGGGCAAGTAACAGCAACCAAGGAGGGATAGCAAAAGGTCAATTGCAACAGTTTAAATCAATGAGCATCACTGTGGGAGGCTGACACAAGTGCTGCATTCTAATTTGCATATTATTTGTCCTATATATTATGCGTCAATATCATGCGTACATTTAGTATGTACAGTGTTTAGCATTTAATATGATGTTGATGACTGAAATTATCTATGATTCTTTTCACATTTGCAGGGATATATTATAATATATTATGTAATATAATATATACATTTGCCAGATATAACACCATATAAAGCAACAAATTCCTAATTCCCAATTAATCAGCTCGCACGCATGCGCACACACGCACATACACACACACACGCACGCACAAAAAACAACTCCTCAAACTAAAAGTCCAGTTTTAATTTGAGAAACCTGGAAAAGTATCCAGGTGGGTAGCACACATGCTCTGATGTTTGAATCATTTCCTGTTCATTTCACTTCATGTTGGTTCTCCTGTATAATTTAAGGTAGAAAATCCCATAAAAATAACAATCGTTAAAAAAAAATAGATGGGTTTGCCAATGCTGCATATCTTTGCAACCCAGTGGGGCTACTGCATACTTAGAAGTTATCTCCCTTTCTCCAAAACCAATTTAGAGGCAGCATGATTAAGGATATCCAATCACATGGGCTCTACTTGCCTGGGGTAGAGGAGAGCACAAACTAGTATCGTCCAGAGAAAAAAACAATTCAGCATGCAGCGTGTATGGGTTTGTGTTCAATCGACCCCCCACCATGTGTTTTGAAACGAAGTGTGAAGCTGCAGCTTGCCTGTGTTTAAAAGATGCAACATATCTACTAAAGACGCAGACCAAGAGCTTGCAGACAACGCGGGATTATCCCGTATTCTGAGGAGCTGAGCGAGATCAGAGACCTCTTCAAACAACAGAGACTTCTGCCTGCTTGCAAAGGGAGCGGACAGCTGTCAAACCAATATCCCCAATCATTTATATGCATATGAGGACAATGCATAGCGAGCTTCAGCATTGATGACATAATTAAGCCCAATTTCATGGCGTAATATATAAAACAATATTTGATTTGCGTAATTCTGCTCTAATTAAGGTTCACAGCTCAGAGGAACTGCATTTGCATTTTACGAGATATGAGTAGTGGGTAAACCCAATTGATATTGTCGTCTTCATGGAGAGCTGGGCCGCTTCCTGTAAATGAGATAATGCTCTCTCTTCCTTCCTGTGCCCTTCTGTTTGCTGGTCTTGCTGGCCTCCTGCCACAGCATGCTGTACAGATAATCAATGAGGAGATCATGGCTGCCAGAGTTTGTCAGCGTGACTCAGCATTCGCCCATTTTAAGATCCGTCTCAGTCCGGTCTTACTTTAGTGTAAAGATGCTACATATGAACTCAATCCCAGAAGACAAGTGGATGTCGGTGTTCACAGATATGAGCTGAAACTTTCCACATGAGAAGTCAACTATTACTTTTGTTTCTTTTTCTTTTCCCCATCTATTTATCTGCAAGCCTTCCAGACAAGACAAAGGGAACACGAGAAATGGTTTTGTGCACTTTTTCCTAAAAAAAAAAAAAAAATCCAAAAACAACTTCTCAACAGAATGAGGTTTTCAGCAGAGACCACCATGCCATGCACGGCAGACAACCTTGCGCCCACATAGGGGAATATATTCTTTTTGTTTAAGGAGGCGGAATTGAGTAGAAATGTAATAGAGACAATAGAGAATAGCATGTGGAAAGCTTAAATCCTATATATTTTCTGTTTTAATTTCTGCTGCTTGTCTATATACATCTGTGCATTTTATTGAGTTAGATTTGACTTTAAAATAGGGCTGCCAAAGATAATGCATTAACTAATTAGATTAAGTATGTTTAATTCCATTAAACTCATTTAATAAAGTTAACCCTACAATGCATAAAGGGGGTCAAATTTCTCAATAAAGTAATTTAATTCCATGATATTCTTAATATGAATTGCATGTGATCTTCAGCAATGTCAATGTCTGATTCTTTATGGAATTTTGTCTCCTTCTGTTTAACATAAAAAAGATATTTGAAGAATGTGGGTAACCAAACAGTTGCTGGTCCCCATTGACTTCCATTAACATTCTCCAAAATAAATTATGTGTTCAGCAGAAGAATAAGGATAAGTAAATAACGACAGAATTTTAATTTTGGGATGAACTGTTCCTTTTGTTGTACAGGCATTTACAAGAGCATATACTGTAAGCATTAATGAAATATTTAAATCAATTTTTAAATTTTAATCACAATGTTAATGAAGAAAAATGCCTTTTCTGTGAAGAAAACTATGGAATCCAACACATATTATCCCCCTTTATGCATTTATAAAGTTTTTTTGGGGTTATGCAATTTAGAGTCAACACATTTACCTCAACCGACCTTACTGTTTCAATCTGCTCTGTAAAAATGTCTAAAGTCTGGTTGGAAAGTTAGAACCTTGCAAGAAATTCAATAAATGATGACAAAAGAACAGCTCCTTCAGAACAGCTCTATAAAGGAAATCTCAGATGGGATTTTTGTCAAAAGTAAAGTTATTCACAGTTTTTTGATCTAATTAAATTATCATTAAAGCTCAACAAACATTACCTAGTGAAATATACAGTCGATAGGAATGTTATTCCGAAGACCAAGGGAGGACATCAATAAAACATCTTTGCTATATATTATTTTGCTTTCTTTTCTAAAAAGAGGAACTTAATGGATTAAAACTGAATGCACTGCATTTCTCACTTGCTGAATGTGTTGGAATAGTTTGGCACTGCTGTGGATGTGTCTGGTTGGACTGTGGCGGGTGCTGGGGCAGATTACTGGCCAGCGGTGGGAATGGGCTGAGTCCTCCGAGCCACTGCGGCACGACAGATCTGCTGACCTTGCTGTACTGCCAAGCCCCCTCAACCGGCATCTCAATGAGCCTGTGCCAGGGTCCAAACTCCCAGGGGTTGCTGGGATTTAATCTTTAAAGAACCCGCAGACAGATAAATAACGAAAGAGAGGAAATCCACAAAAATCTTTATGATACTGATCAGTGCAGCAAAGCCGTGTCGATGATAAACTCACATTTTGTTAAATTGTTTTTATTCTAGCTGAAAAAGCTACTTAAACTAGTCTGGTTTACTGGTCTGAGCTGGATTAAGCTGGTTTTGGCTGATTCAAATTGTCTTTCAGTTGGGTCAAGCTGATGTTTCTTTCTTCTGCGTAAAACACCCCAAAAAATATATTCTGAAGAAAGTTTTAAATGTTTTTATCCATATAAGTCAGTGGGTTCCAAATCAACACTGGAGCCCATTGTATAACCAAAAATCACTAAGATATTTTTCAAGTATCTTTTTTTTTTATTTCACAGAAGAAAGAAAGTCATGCAGGTTTGGAAAATGACCTTTCTCTTTAATTCAAATTCACTCTTTCAGTTTTTGAGAATCCCGTTTAACCATCCCTTCTCCTTCTGCATACACACACATACGCTGCTTTGCACACACAAACACACACACTCCCTCAGTTCCATGTAAATAGACCGCTGCATGGGGAGAGATGTTGTACAACTCTCACTGACTCATGCACAGCACACTTTCAATCTTCCCCTTCACTCCATGCTTCGGCTGCCATCCCATAATCCTCTTACCGCCCGTGTCACACTGACATACATTCCCCCATCCCTTTCTCAGCATTGCCAATGCACGCTCACACCTCTGTGGCCATATCCAGTCAATTAATCAATGCTAATGTAATACGGCCCTCATCGCGCCACCATCGGGATGGCGTCACGCCACTGATCGCCTCACGCCGACCGATCTGCTTACAGGAACCCAAGGTCACAGCTTACAGGTTGCAGTGCATTTGAGTGTGTTTACAGCAATTAAAACGGGCAGCGTGAACGAGAAGGGTGACCGTGAGTTTGGGGGTAGACGGAGCGAAAACATGGGATTAATTGGCACATTATTGGATCACATGTCACAGTTGACAGGATGAGCCAGGTAAACATTTGAACTGGCTAATCGATAGTGCAAACACATGGAGGGCATGAAAAGAGATTTCAGATAGAATGGAATAGAATGGATCAGCCCAGTATCATCTGTTTGGAATTGATCAACCCAGTATCATCTGTAAGATATTCAAGAAGATCACAATAGGAAGAAATTGGCCACATTTTTATAAACCTCCAAAATAAACACTGAGTTACAATAGTGAAACGGCTCAAAGCTGTATTCCATCTGACTATTCTACTGAAGATGATCCCATTCGACAGACACTCTCTATGAGCAAATCCTGACGTGCTCGGATTGCATTTTACGGCAGCTGATGCAGACTGTGGAATCTGAGGCAGTTTTTCGTCTGGCACATATCTGACATAATTCTCACTGTATTGAATTCCCATGTCTCATCCATTTGCTGCTATTTTCAGAGCAGATAGATGAAAAGAGGCAAACGAGTGATATCAAATAGAGACACACATTCTAACATGAGTAATCGCTAAAAACGGCAGATGAAAACTTGGAAAAGAGATGTAGGGATGTGAGAGTAAAGTAGCCCTCCCCATAGAAAAGAAACATCACAAATTAGATCTCTCTAATATTTCAATGGGTTCTAGACAGCAATAAGATTAAATGAAGTGAAGGAGGAAAGAAAAAGACCACAGTCATTTCAAATGTGTCTCTCAAAATGCGTTTAAACTTTCTAAAATACAAAAGACTACAATCAAGTCTCATCCAATTCTTACAAGACCAAATTTTGTGAGATGGGAATAGACTTAAATTTTATAAGTTTACAGGAAGAGTTGAACATTCTGTAATAATTTTCAAAACCTGAATGACTTTCAGGTTTCATTGCATGGACAATAAAATGTTATTTGTATCCCACAAAAGAAATAATGCCATGCAGGTTTGGAACAACATAACGGTGAATAAATGATTACAGATTTTTTATTTTATTTAATTTTTTGGGGGGGTGAACTATCCCTTTAGTGTATTTGAACAATTCCTTAATTTGAGTCTATTTTATGTTTTTTAAAGCATTTGAAAACAAAAATCTAAGGAAAAAAATATTTTTAATAGTCTCAGATGAAGATGAGATGCTTACAATACACCCCCTGAGCTATGAAAGAGCACCTTCTGAGGAATAAAATGTTCCTCGAGGCCACTACAAGAGAAAAATGTGAAGAAATGCAAGGTGACTCTTTTGTGGTCTTGAAAAGTGTACATATGCCAACAGAGGGACGTGTGTTTCCATCTGTCTCTTTGATTGACAGACAGGCCAGGGTAAACGTGAGCAGGTCCTTTCAGTCTGCTTCTTTCTCTTGTCTGATCTTCGATTCCCATGGTTACAACCTTGGGAGGGAAGATATTTCAACACAATGTGTTGGTGTATTTAATTCCGCAAAATGAATTTTTAAAAGGGTTCTGCTGAGGGACCTAAATTCACTCTCTTCCTTCACAATTCAGACTATTATTCAGAGGAGGACAGAAGGATTGATTGATGTTTCACGGTGTATGAAAGTCATTGATTATTGGGTTTGAGGCTTTTGGAATCGTTTGTCAAAATGTAGACCATTTTTAACATGCTATCATATGGCGCTGATGGACTTTAAAAGATCCTGTTTTAAGATTGTTTGTCATTGACGCAGTTTATGCTGTCAGGGGGTCGGGACTAAAAGTGGTTTAGTCGGAAAGGATGATTGGGTGAGACAGGGTTAGAGGGAGGGGTAATGGGGCAGATGAGGCAATGGCAGACATGACATCATTCTTGTATTTACGACCCCCCTCCCCTAGAACTAGGCAACAAAAATTGCTCTGGTCCCCCATCCACCTCCCCTCATGATGATACACTTTGTGTCACACTTTATCATAGTCACATGGTCCACCTAATGTGAACAGACAGGCAACTTCACTGATACAGACGGGGCCATTTTGGCCGCGCTGACCTCAGTCTGCGTGTTTGTGAGCTATATGTAGCACATGGCCGGTGGCTAAAAGCTTCATTTTTGACAACAGCGTTGGTGATGTTGTCTCTCAATCCTCACAGACATTACAGTACCTGGGGTCAAAGAGAGGTAAGAGTTACAGCTATTACGACAGCATTATACCCCATTATGTAACTCGCTGAATGATGTAGCTTGCTTATGCAAGACATCATCACTGGATCTGAGACATCTGTCACACCTTTAGTTTTCGGTTTTGGATGCCATACATCCCCAAAGCATTCTCTGACCTTTCGGAACGACAAATGTGATGAGTTGTTGTCTGTGCCAACGACTGAAAAAGAAGACAAAAGAGGAATCGATGTCTCTTTGGGCCTGCAGCACACAAGTCATGTTTCATCTCTCTCAACTTCCACCTCACATCTTATTTTTCTTTTGATATAAGTGTGGGGAAGCTAATTTAGTCTCTAGCAAAGCAGATTTAACATGCTTTATTACAAAAAGTGATTAACAGGTGATATATTACAGGTATTGCTAGGTTTGTTGGCATTTACATATCATCTGATCAATTTAGCTCTTAGTTAAAACTTTCTCAAAACAGGAAGTGTGAATCATTTTATGCAATTTCAATTTTATGCAAGGTTGGGTGCTACAATTAGCATTAGCTGCAAGATTTGCCAAGTTTGTAAGGTTTGTAGCACCAAATATTCAGCACATATTGAAAATGTTCAAAAGCTTGCTTTAGACACTCTTTCACAGAATATATATCATCATAAAGCAGCCTAAGCTTGTCTGTTAGCTTTAGTTGGTCTACCAGCTTGTAATCACTGAGTTCACCTGAATAAACTGTCAAAATTGTCTAGGTGCATATTAGTACCTTGTAATATGTATGTATTTTTAGCGATATTTAAGGTAGAAAGTTGACAAGCAGTTGTACCCCTTTTTCTGAGAGTGTATCCTGTATTGCTCTTCAAGTTAAATATAAATATATTTCAGATTTACCTGGTTCTTAAAGACACATTCAAAATCGAACTGTGTCAAGTCTCTTCCTGTTGAAATGGACCAAATGTTATATCAATAGTTAAATTTGTGGCTATTAAAACTTTGACAGAAGTATGTAAACACATTTTGTTACATATTTTTCCTTTTACACCTATAAATGTGTATGTGTGTGCGCTTGTGTTTATTTGTGTGCAGGAACGAGGGCAGAGAGAGACAGAGACAGAATGATGAGAGAAAAAGTACGAGATAAAGAATGAGGTGCGGACAAAAGAAGAGAGAGAGAGAAAGAAAGAGAGTCCACCGTGGCTGTATTCTCAGGCTCATTCCATTTGCATCAGTGATTTAGCAGCCTTTCCAAAGCCTGCGACAAGCGTGCTCTCATTAATTAAAGTCCCTCGTTCTCCCCCCATGTCTGCACGCACTGGGTACTGCGGACTTATTCTAAATAAATTTCCACATAGCCATAAAACCTGTCCCTCAGGATTATCCCTCAGCACCCCCCACTCTCCGTTCCTCTGTCTCCTTTCTCTCTTGATCTCACTCTCTTTCTTCCTCAGACTTTATCTTAAACTAGTTGCCTCTTGTTTTTTCCTTTTGATCAACCCAGAGGAAAATTTTAAGGACTTAATGGAGTTCTCAATTATGTTGCATTTAAATATCAACCTTGTCTTTGATATTTCTCCTAAAAGACACAAGTTAGAGATACAGTGGAAACCGAGATAGAAAATCAAATGTGGATCAGACTGTTTTGGTCTGACTTTTGATTTCAGATTTTGCTATCTGATCGCAGTGTGTGACAGTGCTGTCACACATACAGCATTTTCTCTAAATTTAACAGGATGTTACTACAGTAAAATACCAGAAAATCAGCTAAAGAAGTTGTAATATCACCAAAAAGTTATGCTATTATGCTATATGTGAACAAAGCCACAAGATTAACGGTTTTAAAGTGCATGAGTTCAGGATGCTCTGATTCAAGACATCTGCTAAAACGTCAGAAATAAATCGTAAGGATTTTAGTTACAAATCTGACAGAACTGATGCAATTACTCCACACTGTTTAGATGTACATCTGTGCTGAGTAAAATTTAAAAATGTGATTAAACAATACTCTCTTACTGTATTTCTGGCAAATATCACACTGTTTAGTTATGATATGTGAGTGGTAACAATATGATATCGATACAATATGCTAAAAGATGGTAAGCCACTGCATGTGTTAATAGCTGGTGTGGTACATATTCCAGAAAGGCTAATCTGGCAATTTTACTGCAATTTAACTTGTGAAAATGGCTGTTGTTGAGATCTCTGGTTAAACTCTATAAGCGAAATGTGGCAGATTACTAGTTATCCTCTGTTTAATCTTAGTGCTATCTAGGAGAAACAACTGAGATATTAAAGAGATTTAATTTATGTTTTCCTTTCCTATAATAATTTTCACCTCTTCCCTCAGTTTTCTTTCCTTCTCTCTGATTTGCATCATTCTTCAACAGCCGCTGCGGTCATGTTACCCATGATAACATTTACATAATTCAGACAAGCAATTGGTCACTGTACCCACTCTCCATTAAGAATGTATATATGTGTGTATTGACGTGTGTTTGCTGTGAGAAGACTCTGAATTTGATGGTTAGGACATCTAGAGCGGCTGACATATGGGTCCAAGGAGACAGAGGTAAGTCTCTAACCCCTCACCTCAGTGCTCCCCAAGTCACCAACTCAGCACTTTATACAAGAACACACACACACACACACACACACACACACACACATTACATACAAATAGCAGTTGTACAGGTGCATGACCTCAGCATGTATTTGCCTATATCTCTCCCATATGTGTATGTGCAAATCTGTCTGTGTATATTTGTGATTGTGTGTAAAAAGAGAGAGAGAGAGCATTTTAAAATGCATCTGGGGAGCAAACTGCAATGGCAGGGCTTTTTGTTCAAGTCCCCATGGGGCAGCAGTCACAAATGAGTCAGCAGCTAGTCGGATTTACAGCACATTGATTAAATTAGCATTCGTTCCAGCAGCAGAATATCAACTCATTCGACCAGCCTTGTCCTCCCACCCTCAAACACACACACACACACACAAACACACACACACTCCATCTCAACTCCAGCCGTGAGTTGCCCAACCAGGTTCGCCGGCCCGGTTTCTCCCCCTCTTTTGGCCCACAGCTGCCACCCCCCATCCATGACCTAGGAATTATTTATTTCCTCATGACAGGGAGCAAAAATTGACTCTGCAGCAAGGAAATAAAAAATGGACCTTAAGGAGACAGATGCAAGAAATGTATCTCTTTTGTAGGTCAGTGCCCAAGACCAGGCCCCGGCTGAAATCAAATATTGACTGGCCGCGGTGGAAGATAAGCCCGACTCTGAGAGAAGGCCCGAGGGTGAAACCCAGCTTGCTGACCTGCTTCTCTGTGATATGCACCGGGCCAATTACACATTTTCTGCCCAATTAATTTGCCAGGAGAAATAGTATCAATTAGAAGGGAAAAATAACAACACACTTTTCTTTGTTATTCCACTGTGTAACAACTTATTTCTCCCTCTTTCTTTTCCTCCTGTGGAAAAAAAAAATGTAAACATGAGCTGCCCTGATGGCTAATTTCTAAAGCAGTATTTATTTATGAATATTTAATCAATTAGTGAAAGCCCTTTGCAGAGATCGCCTGTAGCGTATCACGATGAAGTCCTTATTTGAATAGAGCTCAAGAGATTATTACTGCAGAAATGCTTTGTGTTTGGTGGTCCTTCAAAAGAAAAGAAGAACAAAAGAAAAGAGATGGCCTTGCCGATCAGATTAGTGGCTGAAATGAAAAACACGATAATCAAAAAGCCTCAGACAGCTGATGCGTATAATTTCCCCACTAGAGGGAGCAAAAAGAATTGCACTAATATTGTTTCCAAACAGGTTTCCAAAATACTGCCCCATCTGCCATTGTTCAAACAAACAGGAAGTACCGCCTCAAACTCATGCTACTGGGTGAACCACGATGGTGATATGTTAGACAGCTTTTTGGAATGACAGGAAGAGAACACAGGCAATGCATTCTAGATAAATGAAGTGCTTCTTCATCCTGGTCCATAAAAGTCAAATATATATAACCATGAAAATGAAACATAATTAATATGTTTTCGTCTGCAGTAATTTTATTTACATTCAAAATCAATTCAAACTGAAGAACTGAATTGGGATTTAAAACACATTCTCATTTCAGTTCAATTTCAAATGGCATACAGCCCTGCTAAGTGTGTTTGGCTGGCATGGTTTGGGAAGGAGGGGGGTCAGGGGGTTGTTTCTTCCCTTCTCAGGGAACAAACTGACACTAAAGCTCACCCATTTTGGGGAGCTTTTGAGCAGGCGGAAGGATTTGAGCAATGTTACCAATCAGACCTAACCCAACCTCCACTAATCCAGGGTGGATTTAGAGACCGTTGCATTTCAGGGGGGCTTCAGACCTCACAAACACACGCTGCCCTGATCAGGGCTTTGTAGATAACACACCTTACAAGGGCAGGCTGAATTTAAAATTCAAAACTGAGCTATTTAATTCCTTTATCTGCAAATTTACTTTAACAGTCTGTTTTTCATGCTTGTCATCAAAATTCTCGCCTGCTCCTCCCAACTCAATTCAGACCCCAGAACTGTGATTAAATAACATCTGAGCCACGCTTTCATTCACAGTGGATACATCTCTCAGCATGTCATCGGTGTCCAGCTTTTTTAAATGGATTACACTGTCAAAACCATTTATTCAGATTCATCATATTGGTGCTGGAATTGCACTTCTGTAACAGAAGTGCAAGCGTGTTTTTGCAGTTTTTGTTCCTTAATACTACAAACTGACATCTACAGCCCATCCCGTCACAACATAAAAGACTTAAGTCAGAATCTTGAGGCAGAGGCGAGTCAGGAAGCGAGACGCCATGGTGCCGCTGACATTGGCTATTGATTTTGACATCTACTGCAGATGAAACTCCTGGCATGAATCTTCACGCATGGCTAAGGTGATGCTCAATGATCCCTAATGTTCACATAACGGTCAGGCAAAATGGATTTCGGATAAACGTTATGAGACCTGCCGTCAATAAAGGGCCTCATTTATGAATTTTGTTTTGTCTATTTGTCTGACTTGTGAATTGATTGATGGCCTGGCTCTTTCTTTTTTTTTGTCTCCTACCTCTATCCTCAGTGACCCGGGGAAATGTGGCTCAGCTGCCGAGGTGCAGGCGTAAGTTGGGTGGACAGTTGTGGACCCAGCTGCCAAAGGGACATATGTCGAGCAGATTCCGTAGGGTACTGTGATGGCACGCAGGGACTTGGCTCTCGAAATGACCGACAGGGCATCAAAAATGGCACAATACGAATGCAAAGACACACCAGCATGCCAATCATACTCATTTGCTCCTGCCTAAAGGAAACAGAATAACATTGACCAAAGGGACATGGCAAAACAAGCTATTTCATGAAACTCAACCTATTAAAGGGATGGTTTACCCGAAAAAGAACATTCTGTGATCATTTACTCACCCTTTTGTAGTTCCATTGTATAAACTTGTTTTTCTTCTGTGGAACACAATTTTTTTTTCTTTTTCTGTACCCCACTGTATGGACAATAACAACCTTGCATTTTAACAGAAGAAAGTAAGTCATGCAAGTTTGAAACAACACAAATGAAAGGAATTGGTAAGGAAATGATAACAGAATTTTCATTTTTGGGTGAACTATCACTTTAGTGCCTCAGCTGTCATCATGGTAAATACCAGTCCCTGTATTAAATCTGCCAGCCTAATCGGGGTGCTACACATGCAGACAGGGTAATGGTCAAGGTCTAGTGCAGATCTATTGGACTTTGTGCGCACTCAGGCGAGCCCTTAACAAAATCTATTGCACCAGGGATTTTTGGGAAATTTCCCAGCAGTGTAGGAGCCTCGTTCATCATGCTGCAGGTGATAAGCATGGTAGGCGTCACCAGGCCAGCAGTTAGATGGGTTTAGGGAGACAGAGCCTTAATATCCATCGATTCCCTTAGCTCCTTGTATTCATTATTTCAGCAGTGGGGTGTCTTCACCTTTCATGCAACCTAGACTCTTTTTTTTCCATGAGAAGGAGACATTGGCTTGAATACAGGACCATATGCTAATATGATCGTTTAGTATGCGGGTATCATAACGATGCTGTGAATATCAATCAGAGCTTCAGACGGGCAAAAAGTGGCAACAGTGCCTTATTCTTTGTAAGAACTGCCTCAAGAAGCATCATTCATATTCAGTTGGCAGGTAAATTGACAGGTTTAGCACACCTCCCTCAGTCAATGTCTCTTAGCGTGCTCTTGAAACCACACAATAGCTCACGTTTGTCTTGTCTGATCCATTCTTGACCTGATTCAAGTCCTTCTCTACTGCCTCATCAGTTCCATCCTGTCCTAATGTCTGTGCTGCATCCTGGACCAGATGTGCCTTAATGTGGTTATTGCCATAACAACGCCTAGAGCGTACCAGCTCTGCCCAATGTCAACAGTCGATATACTCTTCTCCGTATCCTCGTTATTGCCTCTGAGAGGCCCATCTTCCTGACCCTGCCCGTAACACAATTAAAAAACCCACATTAGGCTGAACGAAGAAGAGTCTGATTCGATTAGAAGGGAGCTGATGAAGGCCAAAGCCTTTCAGCAAGAACACGCTCCTCCTTTTGTCACCTTTATAAGGTTTGGGGTCAGAATGGATTTGGAATAAATAAATAAAAAATCCATGCATAATGCTTTTGAATAGAAAACTGTTTCATTTGGGATGGACTTTGACCCTTGTGGTTGAGAATGAATGGATGACAAGAGGCATAAGGAAGAGGGTTGGAAAAATTTAGTACTGACTTCCTTTCAATTCTTAAGTGTGAATTTAAGCTGAACTGGCTACACCAGTAGAATTGGAATTTGCATTGGAATGACAACAAGGGAAATTTGCAGAAATGTAACTGAAAGAAATGCAACACAGGTAATGCATTCTGGGGTGAGGTGTTCTTCTATAATGCTAAATAAATCCTCAGACCTCAATTTTTTTTTGGACATTTTTTAAACCTTCAAACAATGAAATCTCAAATTAAATTAATTTCAAACTGAGGCATTAAATTGGACTTTAAAAGGAATTTTCAATTCAGTTCACGATGCACAAGGACAAAGTGGGAAGTTGCAGAATAGCCAGCCGCTGGTCAAAGGTCAAGGGCAGAGGGATTATGTGGCACCTCTTGGGAAGTTGTAAAGGAGGGATTTATTGGCAGGGGCACTCTCAGACTAATCCACATGGCTGAAAAGTTACCTTTGATCAATATATTTCTGCAGAGCATCAGAACAATGGAGCTCATGAGAGTATGTCTTCATTCACCCCCTCACGACCGCCATTTTCCCCTAGTTCACCTGTGAAGGGGGAATAAAATAAGATTCTGGATATTGGTAAATGGAAAAAGAAAATCCATTTATTTGCAGTAGCCTGAAGGCTAGTAGCACAACTACACCGTCTCTCTCCGGCTGGACAGAAAAAAGCCTCACATCCCCCCAGCGTGATCACGCTACCAACTGTGGACCTCGGCTCCATCTACCAGACTCATGAAAACACACACACATTAACCCTTCACTTTCCATCTCTCTCATCCCTGAAAGCAGCTTTCTGAATCCATCTCTCGGCACCGTGACTAAATCCAGGGGCCAGGGATCAGGTTTTTCACCCACCGAGAAGGAATTCACCTGTCAAGGTGCCTTTATACCAGCTCATTCTAAGCCCCAGGGCACCAGCACATTTACGGCACTGTCACAGTTTCATCTTTTATTATAGTAGCATGACCCAGTGGTACGCCTGTCCGTACCCCTCACCTCCTGGGAGACGCCGGGCACTCTGATCCCAATACGGAGCACATGGAGGATCGGGAGCGGTGACGATTCGTGCCTCTCTATTATCTGTCCCTGCCAAAGAGGTGCAGGAGCTTTTCTCAACCTCTGTCCACCCGAGGGGAATGACTGTCTTGTCGGAGAGTTGACTTCCATTTCCCTTTCTTTATCGCACCAGTGCTCAGCTGATTGAGATGATCTCTCTTGCTCGCTTGCTCTCTATTTCTCCCTTAAATCCCCCTCCAGAGGGAGCCACCACAGAGTTAGGGCTTAACAGCTCCCCCAACTCGCATCCCCTCCTATCCCTCCTCCTCCGACTCTCTCCTGGGGACAGGAGCTCGGAGGTACGAAGTATAATTCTGGCATCCTGACCAAATAAGATAAGGGAGTCAGCACACATGCTCATCAACAGCTAGGCTCCATCAAATATTCATAGGTCTTGACGGACCCTACAGTAAAATGGCCAATTTGCCAGACTACGAATGGCACACTGAAACTGGAGGATATGCTGCAGCCTAGTGGATGTCCACAAGGGATCTGGAGGAAAGGCCAGCCGACCTCAGGACAAAATCTGCAGTTTTGGGTGGTTTCGTATGATGTTGCTGGCATGGACATGCTTAGAGGACAGAGGAAGAGATGTCGAGATGATTTGGCGATAGTGAGAGGGGGAAAAGAGAGAGAGATAGCAAAAGTGAAGGGGAATAAATGCTGGCGATACTGCTGTGGCAGCCGATACAGAAGGATTAGAGGAAGGAATGGTCAGCGGCAGCAGGCTTAAGCAATGGGCTGATATTTCCAAGCAGGACTTATAGCCTCCAGTCTGTCACCAGTACACAAACACTAATTCACATACTATCCATTCAAAAAGCATGTTTAGGTAATAGTAAGATTAGTGCATTCAAAATCATATGTTGGGAATATACTGCACAAGATACACCAGGTATGCTATTTCAGGGTTGTGTGCTGTTTATAACTGAATTAGGAGTGATTTAATTTAATTTTTTTAGTTTGAACTGAAGTAGAATTACTAGAACTAATTCAAATTGGAAGGAGAACTAAAAGGAATGCAAAGAAATAGATCTCAGAAAGATTGATTTTTAAAAAGAAAATGGAACATTTGTCAAGGCAAAATCTGTTGACTTGTCACCCTTTGAAAGTTTTTAAAAGGCTTTAACAGTCTACAAGTTTAAGGTCTAAGGTTTGAAGATGGCCTTACAGACAGAATTATGGATGAGAGTGGAAGAACACTTCATTTCCCAGAATACATCTCCTGAAATTGCCAGTGTAAATTCATCTTTCTGTCATTCCAATCCAAATTCCATTACAGGTTCCTGTATGGTGTGGCCAACTCAAATAGAAAGGTTCAATTTAAATGTGTGGCCAGTTCAAAAATTTAACTAATTTATAGTGAATTTTAGTTGTGCATCCATATTGCCCACAACCCCTTTGGAAGAGAAGGTTTTGTGATGACAGATATAGCAAGGAATGCAGTGCTAAAATAATCAAGTTTGGGTTTAAAAGTATGTACCTTGAAGTAAAGGAACTTCATGGTAATGAGCTGCACTTGCATGCAACTCAAAACAGTATGGGACAAGAGGGGCCTGTAGTGTCATTCTGTCTAACTACATACACATAAATATGCAGGTTTCTTCTTTACAGGTTTATATCTAATTCAAAAGATGAAGCAAACCACAAATCATCCATCATGAGTCTTTTTATCACTTCAGTACATGGGTGTCAAATTTAGTGCTAATATAATCTGTGAGGTATAGGAGGCCATTTGCGACACAAGAAAGGATGATCGAGACATAAACAGTCCTTGCTCTTAAACCACAAGCGTCCATAGGCAGAGCTGGAGAATTATCTGCATAGAAGCACAGCAGGCCCATTGGTATAACTCAGCCTAGTGCTCTGGAGTCACTGCAGCAGAGCCTTCAGCAGTTTCAATCCCCAAACACAGGTGCACATCACGGCCAAAACAGCCTCAGTGGTGCCGGCTAAAATTGATAAATTGTCGCTGTTTTTTTTTTTTTTTTCTTACTTTATTGATGCAATATATATTCCAAGAGCTACATTGTAGTCTTTAAGATTCTTTGCCTTGCCTGGGGAGAAAGGAGGATAGAAAGAGAGAGAGGCTTGTGTTAATACATTACAAGACTGAAGTAATTCACCAGAGTGTTCATAAAATAAGTGCTCGTAAACCACACCTCTGTCAGGCTGGAGCAACTCCTTACAGAGGCGCCAAGAACTAAAGGCAGTATAGCCAGGGCAACGGGTGCAACAGTTTCAAACACACACACACACACACACACACACACACACACACACAATTCTCTTTCACAAACCACACAAATGCAATGTCATCTCATACACAGGGTCTAAAATTACATTTGTGCAATGGCTGATGAAATGAAGAAAATGTACTGAATAAAATTATTTCTATAAAAATACATTTTAAAAACTGAAAATTACATCTGTTTTGTTATATACAGCCACTCATTTTAAATTAATTGTTACATCCTGTAACTTTCTTCTATTAGGAAAACAAAACTTTATAAGTTAAAAGCATTATTGGTAGATTTTTGTTTATTTCTTTTATTTCTGTCAATTAGTTCTTTCTTCTTAGAAATTTAATAGTTCTTAGAAAGAAAATTAGAATCTGCAAAAATCAGTATTGGCAGGTCACACAATCTCTAGCATGTACCACTGAAAAACTGGAGTAAAGACTGATACACTTTCAGCTTTTCAATCACAGGAGTAAGGTACATCCTAAAATATATTAAAATAGAGTTAAAACAGTTAGTTTAAAATGTAATATTTAACAATTTTACTTCATTTTTATCAAATAAATGAGCCTTGGTAAGCATACAATTTCAAACATATAAAAAGAAATACTCAAAAACATTGAAAAAAATAATAATATTAGTACTTTATATTCAGAAAGAAAGAAGTAGTAAAAATTTTAGGTTTGAAAGAGCCTTTACATTTTACCTTAAACCAAGGGTTATACAGTATTGCGGTTTGTTAATAAAGTTACCAGGAGAAGAATTTAGAGCTTAGCAACAGTTAATTCTGGACTCTGCACACACATACAGTATCACATTTACTCAAGTCATACTAGCTTAAACACACACACCTCACACATGGCTGCAACATCAGTGACCAGACTGGGAAAATTAGGTCACCTCGATAGAGAATAATTGGCAATACCAGAGGAGACAACAAGCCGTCAGACAAACTGCAGCACAGCGGGAGATCGGCAGAGGGGGAACTTTAGAGAGTAAATCTCTCCCTCGCACATGCGCACATGCGCGCACACACACACACACACACACAGAGAGAGAGAGAGTGAGGTGCTGAATTCTCCCCTGGGTCAGGGAGTCATACAGAAAAAGAGGAGAGAGAAAGATAGGAATGAGAAAAGAATATGAATAATGACACTGGAAAAATGAAATGACTTGGTACAAAAGAATAGACAGTTAGATCAGAGAAACAAGAGGGGAACTGATAAAGACAGAGACAATTGTGGACAGAGAGAAGAAACTATGATATCAGCTTGGTAAAGTAGAAGTGTGTGTGAGAGAGAGATTGGCTATGGAAACGTAAAGAGTACAATTTAATCACTTTCACTGTGTACAAGACAAAAAGCGATGTGCCCTGAACCATGTGCCCTTTAATATATCTATGACATATTACAGCTTTATTTCTGTTAAAGACTGAACAGACCAAATGAGCAGAAGTGCATGATTTATGAATATGGTTCCTTGGTATGTGTGTGTACATAGAATGTATGCTTCATGCAGTGAGACAAGATTTAGATGATACTAGCCACAGCTGTGAACTGCATTTTAATTAGCTCAAATAACATTTGCAAATCTAAACAAAAGCTTCCATCCACACAATTCAAACATAATGCATGAATTCATTCTGTAATGATCCTGCAAAACATGCCAGTTTTATTCACTATAAAAGGTGAAGGGAATATTATTTCTGTTATTTAATTTAAAAAAAAGTGCCTAGTTAATGCAGTGTTATTTAAAGATTATGTATATGGTAATATTCATATTTTGACCTTGCTTTTTATATTTTAAATTTTCATTTTAACTTTGGTTTAAGTTTTAGTAAATTTTATTATTTTTATTTGTTATTTTTACAACCCGAATTCCGGAAATGTTGAAACGTTTTTTTAAATTTGAATAAAATGAAAACTAAAAGACTTTCAAATCATATGAGCCAATATTTTATTCACAATAGAACATAGAGAACATGACAAATGTTTAAACTGAGAAATTTTACACTAAATGAGCTTATTTCAAATTTGATGCCTGATAGGCATCAACAAAGGGCTGAAAAAGCAAGACATTTTGAAAAGATTCAGCTGGGAGAACATCTTGCAACTAATTAAGTTAATTGACATCAGGTCTGTAACATTATTTGCTATAAAAGGGATGACTTAGAGAGGCAGAGTCTCTCAGAAGTAAATATGGGCAGAGGCTCTCCAATCTGTGAAAGAGTGAGTAAAAAGATTGTGGAATACTTTAAAAACAACATTCCTCAACGTCAAATTGCAAAGGCTTTGCAAATCTCATCATCTACAGTGCATAACATCATCAACAGATTCAAAGAAACTGGATAAATCTCTGTGCGTAAGGGAAAAGGCCGAAGACCTTTGTTGGATGCCAATGGTCTTTGGGCCCTCAGATGACACTGCATCACTCATCGGCATGATTCTGTCATTGACATTACTAAATGGGCCCAGGAATACTTCCAGAAACCACTGACGGTAAACACAATCCGCCGTGTCATCTGCAGATACCAACTAAAGCTCTATCATGCAAAAAGGAAGCCATATGTGAACATGGTCCAAAAGCGCCGTCATGTCCTGTGGGCCAAGTCTCATTTAAAATGGACTGTTTCAAAGTGGAAAAGTGTTCTATGGTCAGACAAGTCCAAATTTGACATGGACGTCATGTCCTCTGGACTAAAGAGGAGGGAGACCTTCCAGCGTGTTATCAGCGTTCAGTTCAAAAGCCAGCATCTATCATGGTATGGGGATGCATAAGTGCATACGGTATGGGCAGCTTGCATGTTTTGGAAGACACTATGAATGCTGACAGGTATATACAGCTATTACAACAGCATGCCTTCGTAGTAGAAGAGTCTGGGTGCTGAACTGGCCTGCCTGCCAGGGGCGGTTCTAGGGGGGGCCAGTGCCCCCCTGTCAACAAGCTGGCCCCCCCTTTGGCCCCCACTAAATTTGGAATCATATTACACCAAACTATTTTGGGTGAAATGAGCAGTTTGTCCTGTAAACTATATAAAAAGAAAAGAAAAACAGCTGTTAAATTCAAATCTGTGTTCGCTGGCTGGCACAGAGCCAGAGACACACTCGTTTTTAAAGCACTGTGCATTATAACCAATCACATACGATTATGTTGAGCTTATGAATGCAATGACCAATCAGAAGCATTCAGATGAGTCATTGCCGAAGCGCCGCTATTTCGTCACCGTGTGCGCTGGCTGACTGAATTCTCTGACTAATTGTCTCATCAGAAACAACTAAGTGAAGAGGTACGAATGTAAGTAAGATATTACTTACACACAGTATAAGTTTCACAGTGTAAACAGATTATTATGGGAGTTTTTGAGAGTGCTTTAACTCGTTGGACTGAAGTGAAAATGTTCTTTGATAATGTAAACATTCTTTGCTCTCTTTTTGTACAATTAAAGTGTTATGGGCTAATTAGTAACTTACAATGTTTTCATTAAGTCCACATAAAATACAAAGTCAGTCGTATTAAAAATATTTTATGGTATGACACTCATATCTGGTACTTAAGAAAAAAGACAGATTTATGCGTAGTTAATACATTACACTACTAGGCTACTTTGCCCATAACCCATTATAGATCAACATAGTCTATAAAGGTGCAAAATGCATTTACTTACACATATTTGAGAATCGAGATATTTCATGGTATATTTTGGGAATATTTTGAATTAAAAAAATTAATACATAAGCCTATATCAGTTATACAGTTAATATACTTTGATTTGATAATATACCTTCACTCGTGCCCCCTCAAAAATTATGCCCCTGACATACAAAATTATTTGTCAAATAAATGAAACATGATGAAATATTCATTTTAGTTTAAATTGTTATAGATTACTTACAGAGATTGCAATGATACATGACATGCTGAAAAATGATTGAATGAATAATACTTAAAGTAGGTTAGGATGAATTTTTAAATTGTGCCCCCTAAAAGCACAAGTGGCCCCTGTCTGCCTGATACGTACATCACTGAAAATATACCTTTGCATTTCAGTAAGTCAGTCAGTTGTTTAAATTCAGTTCAGTGAAGTATCTATCAGACTCAGGGGTGCCGCGATGGTTTCCAGGCCCCCTGAACATCACATTGACTCGGGCCCCTCTCCCTCACCGGGCCCTTGGATTCGTACTAACATTACCCCCGTTACACCCCTGATCAGACTGATTTACTAATTTAAACTGATATCTGAGGATCTGGAAGTGTCATTTGTTTGTGAATCATATGACACTGTTTATGCTGTATGCTTTTGATTTACGAAAAACAACTGGCTTATAGCCCCATATCTCATTGCTTAACAAACATGTAATTGAGTGCAAACGTTATTTGTTTGTGAATTGGATTGCACTGTTGTTTACCCTATATGCTTTTTATTCACTAAAAATAACCGGCTTATAAAAGTTATTTGTTTATGAATTGAACTACACTGTTCATCCTGCATTCTATTGATTCACTAAAGAGAACTGGCTTACTGCTGCTGTTGCGCAAAATGATAACTCAGTGGCACTTGCCTTTTTTAAGCACACACATTCACAACATAGAAAGCAAACTCACATTTACAACTAAGGTAAATAAAATAAAAATCTATCTATCTATCTATCTATCTATCTATCTATCTATCTATCTATCTATCTATCTATCTATCTATCTATCTATCTATCTATCTATCTATCTATCACCTCTGAAAGAATGCACTTTAGTGAGGAAAAGGATCTCACAGGTTGGGTGGCCAATCGATCTTAAAGTCCATACAGTCAGAGAGTTGGGAGCCATTTTCGCCTATGAGTCACTGGCGGACCATCCATTACCCATAAATGTTTGCGTGGGCAATTGTGCGCACATCACACCTACAGCCGCTTTACGGCAGACCAACCGGCATTAATTGAGGTATTGAGAGAACGTCATTACCGTGGTAATAACTCAACGGCGTAAATGATTGCGGCAAAAATGGCTGCGCCTCATTAGCCCCATATCTCATTGCTTAACAAACATGTAATTGAGTGTAAACGTATTTGCCTATTGATGGGTCCATTTCCAGCTCAGAGAGCTCTCCCCAGCTTGATAAAGAAGAAACTAAATGACACTAAGGAAAAATGGTGACAGTATATTTTTCAACCTTAAAATGTGTCACTTGATTTCCTCTACAGTCATATGTCTTTATCACATTTATCAGTAATTAATTTATAATCATCTTATTAGGCAACATATCAGTCTGCATGTAAATGCATCGTAATAACTATTACGTTTTAAGGGTGTCTGCTCCAATTAGCTTCAAATAGAGCCATGAATCCAGTAGAACTGCTGCCAAATGGCCCAACGGCCCTGGCAGATGCAGCCCATTTAAAAGCACATTTCTGTCTGTCTGTTAGGGCACCGCGACTACCGGGTTGGACCCGGCTCACCGTCTTCAACGTTTATTTGGTCTCCATTATCTTTTATTTGCAGGCTGATGCTTTCACTTGGCAAGAGATCAGCTGTAATTCAGCCTCACGGAGGCAGTGAGGGAATGCAGGACCGGTAGAAGAGCCTGTTGTCGCCCAAAGAGAGACACGCTGGAATAGATGAAACATAAACAGGTCTGTCAGGCTAAATAAACTCTGTGGTTTTGTTTCTGATGATCCTCTAATTCAATCCAGATTGACCCACTAACACCACACTGTAATTCATAAACACTTCATGCTGCTCTTTTTTATTCCTCAACTGAAGTTTTCCCAGAGAGGAACAATGACGATGTAAAGTAGGTGATAAAATTTAATGCGCTAATATTCTATACATTTTAAGTTTGTATTTTGGCATGTGTAATGATTAAGTTATTAAATTAAATAAGACATATTTATTTGTGTTTATGAATTGCAGGTGAAAAAAATCTTTGTGATTTCAAGAGAGATACATGCATACATTTCTATCAATCAACAAGCTAATGCTTTATTACTACCATCTAGGTAAACTGATGACATTTACTTTCTGACATCATAGAGATCTGTAAAAATAAAATGAATTATTCATAATGTGAAAACATCTGCACAAACATAGATTAGAAAGATTGTATCCAAACAAAACATAACTACTGCAGCAAAGTGACAGGAAGCTTAAGTATTCACCTTAAAGAACCCTGTTTCTACAAAAAAAACAACCACAGAGAACTTCACAAAGCCAACATCCATGAAAGAGCTGCAACTGCTAAAACTTTAATCATAGACGCCAATGCTAAAATGCCAAAAAAGATGGTGTGATGATCATAAAACCTAGACAGTTGGAGCACCAAGATGAAATTCAGCATCTGCCCTGGCTATTTTAGTCTGACTTCAATATTATCAAACCACTGTGGGCAGTTTAGGAAGTGAAGAGTGAGAAGTCCTCAAATATCTCTGAAGCAACCGGCAGAGGTGTATTTTTTTTATTTATTTTTTTTATAAACAACATTTAACTGGAGACTATTCTAAGAAAGGTGAAGGCTGTATAAAAAGTAAATGGTAGTAAAACCTATTTCCAGGTCTTCACATTATTATCTCCAACCCCTGTATACTGTATATGCACACATACTGTATATACATATACATACATATACCAAAAGTCACGTACATTAACATAACAGCGTAGGAGATTGTGTTTCAAAACACACAAGATGCAGGCATGTACATAGTACATAATTTAGTTTGCTTTCCAGACATCCCACACATCCAGATATGACATTTAACACACATTCAGTGAGGATAAAATGCAAATGGGAGGACCAGAGAAGAGGGATGAACGATAAAGAGTGAGCAAAAGAGAAACATTAATGGATAGCAGTCAGTATCTCAGCAGCTCCCCAAAAACATATTTAAGATTTGCAAATGACTGTCATAGCGAGGCACTTGACAACATGTTATTATGTCTCAATATACAAACAGAACAAGACACAGAGAAAAGAGGGCGAAGAAAATGAAGGAGAGAGAGAGAGAGAGAGAGAGAGAGAGAGAGAGAAAAGAACAAACAGAGATAGAAAGAGGAGCTGTTTGTGCTCAGCATTACAGATACTGACCGAGCCACATGGTCCAGATACTATGGAAGCTTGTTTTTGCCACGGTATGAAAAAATAAAAAAAGGTAATTCTGTTTTTTGGGTTTTTTTATCTTATATTTCAAACTTTTTTCTCAGATTTGCGATATAAACTCATAATTCTAACTTTTCTTTGTGGAATTGTTCCTTCACCATTTTTAAAGTTCAAGTCCACCAACGTTAATCTACTCTCCTGTCTGGTTTGTTTGTCGAACAAAAATAGCAAATTTGGCATTATGATTGGTCAGATCGCCTGTCAATCAAACTCCCTGCGAATGGTCAATTCACAATTCTCAGTTTACATTTTGTAATTCTTTGCAATCCTCTGAATTTTGGGGTTACATCTCACAATTTTTTTAAATTAATAATAATAACAATAAAAAAATAAAAAGGTAATTGTGACTTTTTATCTCACAATTCTGACTTTATAAAGCTTCCAAAAACTCTAATGAGGAAACATGTTAAGCTGATTTCATTTTGCTTATTATTTGGCAACAGTATGACTAAAACAGAAGTTTATATATACATATATATACGGTATATATATATTTATATATATTATTATTATTTTTTTTTAAATAATATTTTTTTTACAATTTAAGGTGTTGCATGCAGTTACTAAGATCTCCTGACTGACTTTAGGTCATTGCTATGCAATTGCTTAGTGGTTGAAAGGGCACTGTTATGCCCCCAAGTTTTCATGATATTTTGGTCCCTGGTTTTAAAATGTCTAAGTCTCTCAAAATATGATAAATCTAATAAATTAGAAAAGTAAGCATAGAACTAGTTACATGCCACAGTTTGCATGAGCAATAATAACTATGAAGCGCAAGAATGCCAGTGAAGCACAGCATCAGTTGATCAGAATGGAGAACAGCATTGAGACACAGAAACAGTAACAGAGACAGATCAAGAAGGAGGGGAAAAGTGTGTTAAATTGTGGGTGTAATACATACAGATTCCATGATGGAGAAAGGCATGAAAAAATACAATAACCAAAAAACATGGCACTCCGATGCTGGGCAGCTCAATGCCTAGTGGGCCGACCAGTTGCCTGGGAGACAAGCATCCAAGGGGGACAGTAGGGGGGACAGAGCAGCGCCAATAATGAAGCTCCAGCACCTGCCAAAAGCTTAAATTAGAAGGAAACGCTGCAGCCAAATCCAGCCATGGGGAAAGGTCACAGGGAAAACGTTCCAAAGCGAATGCAGAAAACACTGCAACCCAGGAGCGCCTTAGATCTCCCTAACCTGATAATGCTGAAATGGATGGGACAGCACAGACAAAAGGACAATCTGCTGTACTGTGCTGCTTTCTTTAAGCCCTGCATTTAACCCCTCTCAGTAAAGCAGACGCTAGGCGGAGCTGCTCAAAATGTCAAATGGTAATAGATGGAAGAAATTTGCTCCAGAAAGAAAATGAATGTGCCTCAGATTTGCTGGTCATTCTCAAAAGGTCACCAGAAAATATTAAATACTGAGTGATCAAAAAGCTACCGGTAAAGACTGGAGATGGTGTAATCAGTACTGGGGAACATCTTCGTCTTAAATGAAGGTTTGACGTTTATTAGGCGCTAAATGAATCAGATAATTAATTGATGCATCTTAATGGCTATTGGAATTACAAATAAGATTTTACGGCAGAATAAATGTCATGCTGCTGTTTGTTGGATTCTGACTAATGCTGGTGAGAAACCTGAATATCATTTACATGCATGCAAGCATTAGAAACTACTGCATTCCCCTGTTGTTCTGCATCGTAATACAGTACATACAAAAGCATATCAACAATCTAATGTTTATCAGTACATAAACGCATTGAAATTGAAGGGCTCATTGTAATATTAAAACATGCCGTTTCCTTAAAAACCCAGACCAAAAAGACAAAAACAACTCATTTCTAAACTTAAAGAAGTCTCTATATTCAGTAGTAAGATAAAAATACTATATTATAATAGGGCATCATGCACATTAATACAGTTGCTCTGCACAGCAAGGTAAAATGGAGAAAGCAGCAGAGGTACTATGATTATTAAAATCCAGAAGAATGTGGAAAAATCTATCAAATCCTGTGCTTTTCTGGCTATACGTTACACCTGCCCTCTGCACATCCTTCTAAAGAAATTTTTTCAGAAATTCAAAAAAGAGAGCTGAAGTTTCACAAGGTCCCTGACCATTTCAGCCTAATCTTAACAGTTTGTGCAGCACATTTTAGTGTTTTGTGAACCTGTCACAATTTGCTACAGGCTTAGCAAAGAGGCTGTTATTGAAAAATTGGGCAGATATGTCCATGTATCATATCAAGATGTGCTTTGACCCAACCACAAAACAGTGGATCAAAGTCAATTTGTTGAAACTGTTCAACAAATCATTTTACATACATAATATATATATATATATATATATAGAAGTCTTAACGGTGCAGTAGAAAAAATGGCCTGATTATTTCTAAAGGTCAGAGAGGGGGTGGAAGATAAGACAAAAGTATAAAATGATCCCTTTAATTTATAGTGATGCCAAAGTAAAATAATTTCACACTAATGATTCCTGCAATATAATTTGGTTTAAGACCATCTGAAATGTGGCTGGGACATTTAACCAGGGCAGGGGTGGTCCGGCAGCACTATTTGTTTTGGTTCCTAGAGGAAGCGTGTTGTGCTGATTAAACTCATTATTGTAGTTGTAAACTGCCAGACCTGAATGTTCTCAGTATTGATCGTCTGCTGAGTGAAAGTTTGCTCTAACACCCTCAGGGCTTTAGTCCAAGATTACTATTGTCCACAAACACTCTCTGTCTCAGTTTCTCTCTTATCCTCTTGTGAGTGTTTAACTGACCATCACGGCAGCAAAAAAAATTAGCCACTGACCTTCATTGCCATCTCTCTCCCATCAGAGTTTGTTAAAGAAGACCGGCTCTATATCACTCAGGGTTACAGGCCTGTCCTCGAGCAACTCCGCATGAGCGTGACACGGGTGATCTGGGTCTTCGCGGACAATTAGCAACAGGCTGTTTGATGGGCTGTCTCCAGCGAATGTCAGGGTCTCCTTTAACAGGGCGGCAGAAGATCTGGCTGCGGCTTCGCGGTGTGCTCAAAACTGCAAAGGAGGTGTGAAGGCAGAATAAGACAACGTGCTGAGGTGGGCACAGCAGGAGAACTAAAAACAAGTCACTTGCATCACCATGGGTCTGGGCCTAATATTAGTCCTTGAGTCACGCCTGCACTGCAAAGCAGTACTGATTTATTAATTTTTTTCTAAACCTATGCTGCTCATTAAGATGGCATCAGTGATGCTGAGCATCTTTCTTGAGCACTCAAAATTACATTCACCTGGCACCCAGCTGAGAGCGGCTCTATCAGGGCAAGACTCTGGCAATGCGCCGGCTCTCATGGGCTGTGTTGCCGTATGGTTCTGCCATAAATAGCAAACTGAAGATTTTTCATTAATTTTAACTTGGTTGTATTGAGCGTGACCTGAATTAACACACCTAGCATTAAAGCACACTTGCTATGAAGAGTCATTACATTAAAAAAAACATCTTAAAGGGATAGTTCACTCAAAAAAAAAATATTCTTTAATTATTTACTCATCCTCATGTTGTTCCTAACCTGTATAACTTTGTTTTTTTCTGTGGGACACAAAAGATGACGTTCTCCTTTCAAAAGTCCAGAGATTTGATACAACCTTTTGAAAATAGTGTATATAATTCAAATTTCAAACTATTATATAAAAAATTATATAAATTATATAAAAAAGGCAGACTCGAATGAGATAATTGTTGACACATTAAAGGGATATTTCAGCCAAAATTGAAAATTCTGTCAACATTTATTTATCCTCAAGTTGTTCCAAACCTGTATGATTTTCTTTTATTTTTGGAACACAAAAGATGATATTTTGCAAAATGTCTCAGTGTTTTTATCTATACAATAAATATCATTCAGATCCAGTATTATTTTAGACCCCACTGACTTTCATTGCATGGTCAAAAGTATTCTTCAAAATGTTTTCTTTTGTGTTCTGCATAAGAAAGAAAGCCAAGCGAGTTTGAACAGCATACGAATGAGTAAATTATCACAGAATTTTCCATTTTTGGTGAACTATTCCTTTAAAGATCTTCTCTTCCAATTTGGGTTGTCTGACGACCATCAAATGTAACATCCCACCTGCTAGGTTTAGAGACGTGTCCCCTTACAACGTTTTTATGATAGAACCAATGTTGATGTCAGAGGAAATAAATGTTATATGTTTGAGGTGAGTTTTGTGAGTCTCTACAACTCTGGCTCCCCGAGGACCCCAATCTTCTCAAAATGCCCCTTATGGGACTGCACCTCGAGTCTACGCTTGGGCAGCTACGGTGACTTTCGCTGCAGTCTAGCCCACATGGCGCCACCAGTCTGCAAGCCTAACAAGGTCCCACAGGTCATAAAACATACGGGCCGTGAAAATGATGGGGGTGGTTGAGGGAGTAAGAAGAATTCTAGTTGTAAATCAGAACTACAGCATAAAAGAGATCAAAGAGAACGGTTGTTTAATTATTAGTTAACACTGAATTTTGCTGTTTGTAGGGTGCCTCGAGCTGCGCAATACACAAAAGGAACAGAGTGAGACCCTCATTTGCAATTCGCACTTAGAAATAAAAAGACTGTGTATTGCAAAATAATGGCAATGAAACATGTCTTTCTTTTGAGTTGTCCTTAAGGGCTGCACACACTAACGTACAGTCTGACCAGTGTAGTCTGATTCAACAACAAATGACTCTTTTAAACTCTTTCTTTTTAGTAAATCTGAAAGCTACAACAGAACCAGTGTAGATATATGATATTCACGAACAAATGACTCTTATAAGCCAATCCTTTTAATAAATCATTCAAAAAGATTCACAAACTCAGGAACATACAATATTTTTTTGAAGTTGCATTCAAACTCCACTTGACCCTCAGTTTGAAATGACATGATGCTTCTGTCTGTTATTCTAGCCATCAACCATTCAAACTGTTGCTCACCTCTCCAACTAAACAACCACTGTAAAATGGATAAGCCAAGAGCTCTCCTGTCTGCACTTGTCTTGGATGATTACTGCATCCAGTGTGCTTAAAATACAGCCATCTATTGTGATTTGTGTAGAACAGAAAGATAACGCAAACCAGTGACCATCTAACTGCTAATGTGCAATAATGTTTATCCTGACTATTACAGGAAGCTAGGCCATTTACAGGGCAAGGTTTAAAAAAATCCTTTTTCATAAATGAACCTGGCTTTACATTTTACTAGACTCACCTTGGTACCCTGATAGACGTATGAAAGCAATGAACAAATGTCATATGCTCATAAAAAGATGGTAAAATACCTGTCACAATAAAAAGGCAATGAACCGAGCCCCCATTTTCTGGTCACTGTCTGGAAAAGGTCAAGAGCCATTTAAAATGCCCAGAAACCCACAGAACCTGAGCACATGTAATAAACATTACAGACCATCGCAGTTTTGGTATGGCTGGACGGGCAAGTGTCATTACAGCTGTCAAACACTATAAAGCCTGGTGTAATATGGTGTCTATATAAAAATATATTGCCCTCGGGCCTTTGGCGGTATTGATATTAAAAGACCATTTTCTCAAAGATGCTATTAAGGATTCAATATTTTCTCAACTTAGCTCTGATACTTATTAACATATTCATTAGCTGAATGCCATAAAGACAGTAAATTTGAAAGATGTGGTTCAGAAGGTAATACGACTTTCACCTGCTAGTGTCTAAAAGAGCATTTTGAGTCTTTAGATAAAGTTAACCTCCATATCCTCATGTGACAGTAATGTGATTAATAACTTTCAGGGTTGTGCACCATTTATAATTCATCAGCAAATGCATTTTAAGTTCCAATTCAATTAGCACACAGGATGTAGAATTAAAATTTTAAATAGAATGGAATTAAAAAGACAGAATGTATGAAAGTGTAGCTTTAGAATTCTAGAATTATCATCTCTGATACAAATATGGAATTATGTAATGTAATGTAATGATGTCAAAATGTATCTTTATAAAGTTAATTGTAAACAACCTGATGGTCATTGGCATTTTATGGCAAAAATATATAAAAATTTATCTGAATAAACTGTTATTTGCTTTGACTGTATTAAACTTAAAGAAATGTGTTCCACTAATTTGAGAAAATATATTCTATCAGGGAATAAATAGGAATAATTAATGAAAACGAATCATGTGATTGTGCTGAATGTGCTGAACTTCCAATACAGTAAATAATTTTTCTTGTCTTTCCCATTAAAATTGCAATTAAACTTCTTCTGAGCCAATTTAATTAAAAAGAGAATGGGAGCCAATTCTTAAATTCCCAATTATGCACAACCCTGAAAAGAAGGTATAAATGTTGATTGAAGTTAGTGCATTATATTAGAGAATTTTCAACAATTCTTATCACTCAAATAGCATGTTAAGATCTTTCAACATTATTTAGTAATCAAAAATTATATAAAAAATAATGTCAACATATAAACTACACAGATTAAACACACACACACACACACACACACACAAATCCAGCATTTATCTAAAAAAAAAAAGTTATCTTGGTATCAATCTTCATAGTCCATTTGCTCACCTGCACTTAGCCAGATCAGAAAGTTCAGCTCCATTAGAAACTGAATGTTGCTTGTTAATGTGAAACTCAGTTAGTGGAAACAGACTGTGGGTCTCAACAGAGTTGCCACTTCCACAAACACTAAATCACCTCATTGAAACCTTGCCAGTTGTTCAGCGGTGAGAGACATCAAGGAGAGCAGCAAGAGAAAGAGGAGTAAAACAACTTGCCATGTTTTCTGATTCACGTGTTGATGTGATTGCCCATTGCTGTCTCTGGTCGTGAGCAGAAAACAGAGAGTAACAGTATACTAATAGCGTGTGTGTGAGAGAGAGAGAGAATGCAGGTGGGTGGGTAAATAGAGTCTATACAGCATAACCTGAAAGGGCGATTGATAGTCATAGCGATTAAGGTGCTATAACACTCAACAATTATGTCCCTTTAATGCATAAAAGCATAAATAAAGAAACAAAGATAGATGTGCAAACATAGTAATCCTCTGTCATTCCCATTCAAGAGAATCAAAGCGATATCAAATAGGGAAGAATACAGCTGAGGAAAAACAAAGACAGAGGAAAAAGAAAAGTGATATGAATAGACGCAGCATGAAATGGAGTGATTCGGCATGACAAATTCACCTCTTGTCTCTGTTTTACATTTAAAAACACTTTGACTTCATTTTTATACAAATATAGTTAACTCTGCCATAAACCTTGCAGTAGTAACCAAATCACAAGGAAAAGCACTTTTCAAATGATGAACACTTGAGTTTAGCATGTTAATTAGCCAATTAATGAAAAGTCAATGTTTCCATACTTTTCAGTGCTGAATAAAACACATTAATACTAAATATTTCTATCATCTTGTCCACCATCTAGTTTGTTGGAATGCATTCTAGGACCGCCTCTGATATATAAGCCAAAAAATTGGACAAAATCCTTAAAGAGATAAATGAAATTGGACAAAAATTGTTCCATACTAAGGAAGTTAATAGCTATCATAATAGCTGTCAACTGTTTGGTTACCAACATTCTTCAAAATATCTTCTTTTGTGCTCAATAGAAGAAAAAAAAAAAAAACTCAAACAGGTTTGAAACACCTTGACGGTGAGTAAATGATGACAGAATTTTCCTTTTTGTGTGAACTATCCCTTTAAGACTAGGCTTCTGTGCACCACTCAACACTCCCACAAACACATTTTCAGCACCAAGGACAGCGAAAATATGTGGCTGAAAGGCAGAAACTAGTAAGGCACAAGTCTTGACAAACAACTCAATCCACATGGAGTTCATCAACGAGAGCTAAATAAGACATTCAGGCAGCCTTGAATGGTATACTGGCTAAAGGTAGAAAGGCTAATGTTGTTTTTCCGTTTGCTGTCATACAGACTTAGATTAACCTGGGCCACTGACATACTGTGGCTGCTCGCAAACTACTTCTTTTCTCATGCTGTAACTCAATGCCACCCGGAGTGACCCCACACACACACCTGCACCTACATATATGGATTTTTTTTATGACACCGCTCCCACGCGCTGTCATTGCCCCCGCAAACGCAACTTGCTTCATATTAATGTAATTAAAACAGCAAAAAGCATATAAACCATTATGCATACCAAACACTTTGGTTCAATTTAATTTTCAAGGATATTTTAAGCAAATCATTTGCTAGTGTAAAAACACTAGATGATAATATACACACAAACACATGCCGAACTGAATATTACATGCAGAAACAGAAGCAGAAATATGCATATTCGTGTTTTCTCACCCTTGTATGCACACACACACACACACACACACACACAAAACACAAACAATATGAAAGCCATAATTACTCAGAAATACGCTCTCCCCTATAATTATGGAATTTTTTTCCACCTCAAAATTCCTCAGAATTTGAAAAGCCAGAGTTATGAATTGTATCTCCAACTGCTGTCAGACAAACGTTTGTGAAGGAGCTGTTCACAGGAATAAGCTGCAGTTGGCATCCATCATTCATCTCTCCACAGGTACACATTTATGATGGTGCATCCACAAGCTCAAAATCTGATCTGATATGATTGCATTACAAACATTTCCTCAAACGAGGGTATAGCCACAGAGGTCAAGCACAGAATGTCGCAGTCTATCAGTGTTTACGTGGTGACAGCACACAGAAATGGTTATAAGACAAACTGTACTATTGATCCGCTGTTGCCAACAAACAGTGGACTGGTAGACCATGACTAATGACTCGCTCAAATATAATCTAATGATTACATGCTCAATAATTAGACGTTTATAAATCACTACCACAGCCGGTCTGTAAATATGGGCAGTTACAAACCAGTAAAGGTTCTGTTGGAGGAAACAGAGAGACAAAGAAGCCTCGTATATTACAGTGTAATTGAATATTTGCTGTCCACATGACATTTGGACCCGAACAACATATAATCAATTGTGAATTGTAGTAAATGTTGTAAAAAACAAAAACAAAAAAAACATTACACATATGTTTATGGCAACCTAATCTTGTGGTACAGCAATCTGATAGGCCATAGGTTAAAGTTCAGCAGCTCTGCTTGTCAGTAAAATCAGATGGGTGAGTTACAGATAAATGTCTTCCTCTGAAGGTCTCTCATCATGAAATATTACAGCACTGCTTATTTGATTCTAGCATTTGTATTCAATAATGTGAATCAGATGTCTTTAAAACTAAGGTAAAATAAGGAAATAAGCCAGATAAGCCATTTTTACAGTGATTTTACCATGGGTAAAGAGTGTATTTAGGCACAACACAAATAAGATTGTCAAAGACCTCCTTAACTGTATTAAAATCACTGTCACACATGGCCATATGTCTTATTGCTTTTACCAGCAATATGACTAAACTATGGAAGCCACATGAAAAATATCTAAAAAGTAATTGTAATGTAAAATAAAAAAATAAAGTTAAAGTTTAATGTATAAAATCACAATTTTGAGATACAGACTTGCATAAAATGACAATAATGATAATAATAACGTTGTTGGTGCAGTAATATAGAATTTAACCGATGAGCTGTCACAGATATGTCTATCAGCTTTGAACATTTGTTTTATAAAAATAAGATAAAGGGAATATCTTTATTTGATTATTGCCGTGAGCAGAAACTAATCCGCATGTTGAAATTCTGGTGGCAAATGCAGTGGCCATATTTCTTAATCAAGTTTCCGTCTAACTCCCATAGGCTATGAGCTCCCAGTTTCCTCTGTACTGGTGCAGAGAGAGAGAGAGAGCAGGGGAGGAACACTACATGATGAATGGAGAGAAGATGACTGATCGGATGACATGAGGCTTTAGGGTATATCTCCCCCCTCACTCTGGTGGACAACTGAGCTCTTATTATCCATCCAGCTCCCAATCCACACACACACCACCACCACCGCAAGCACAGTCCAGATTACAGACACAAGTATGCAGAAGTGTCACGCACCTATTTATTTTGAGGTGGCACCAGAGGCAGTTCCAACTCGCTTGGCAACGTGTTTGAGATAAGAAAGGACCTAAGGGGGAAAACACTTTTTAACAACTTGGTAGTTTAATATGTAAGTAAATATAAGATAGTAAAGTCTATTGGGCTTGCTTAACACGAAGGGAAACTCAGGTGCAGATCTAATCATAGCGTGTCTATTTTTTGTTTTTAATTAACCAAGCAAACTAACCAAACCTGACAGCTAGTGATCATCATTATTTTTCTTTGTATGGAAAAGATTGGTTTTGACATTTTGTTCAACTGGAGTTTGGAAGGTGTGACTTGACTGGACTGACCACATTTTTGCATTTTTAATGACTTGTGACTTCTAACACCTAACATAAATATATAATTAATTACATATGTATCTTTGGAAGTTGCATTTAAAATCCACTTAATATGACACTTCTGTATTTACACACACGGAACCATTATTTTAAATAAATCTCTGGGTCGATGTCACGTTTCTCATTTCAGTGTGCTCTTGTCTGTTCCCTAACACATTTTTCCCTCTTTCCCCCATGTCTCCACATCTGTCTTTGTCAAAATTGAAAGTTGATTCATCTCCTCCAGATCATTCATTCCCCTCGCTCTCCAACCCCTAGGCTGCTCTGCAAAGACGAGAGAGCTAGAGAAGCAGAGAACGGGAGAAGTGACAGCTTCAGAAGAGAGATCAGAGGCCGGGGCGTCTTCACATCCAGACGGGCAGCAATGCAATATCTTACCCATACAACCTCTCTGTCACCGTCCACCCCAAATAGCACATAAAACCACTCAGCTGAGGAGAAATAAACTAACAACGGATGCAGCAAAAACAAGGTGTCAAGGGAAATGGTTTCATCAAGTCTAGCTCATAAAAAGGGAATTTATGGACGCAAGGGCTTTTTTTGCACTGCAAGCGGTCTCGCCCTGATCATATGGACCCCCTGTACTGACCAGTCGGCCTGTTTGTGATATCACTGGGGTTGTAATCAAGGCCAGGGTCATAACTCACAGGGCAGCACAAAGAGAAAATAAAGCTGAATCCAGTAAAAAAAAAAATTAAATATATATATATATAGAGAGAGAGAGAGAGAGAGAGAGAGAGAGAATCATATAGTTCAATGGCAAATCATATTCACACAGTGAGGATTGAGGATTGAGTCTTATTAAAAAAAAAAATGTCCTGACAGACCTGCAACTCTTGGTTCTGGTTACTTTTCTTGTTTCAGTACTCTTTGGTGCTGTCTAGATTACTATTTTTAGTCTTTAAAAGCTTTGTTCTGGCTAAAATTCTGCCAGTCTGTTTTTTTTTTTTTTTTAGTCAAAATAACGAACCAAAATAATGTGATTGTAGCTCAGCTTTATTCGCTTGACACACTAATCAAATTGAAATTGTCGTTGTGCACATGATCGGAAAACTTTAACCTGGAATGGTGGAAAAGTGTCTGTCACTTTCTCTGCTAACATTCTTCCATCAAACATTTAATTGTGCATTCAGTCATATTTATTTTACGGAGCTTGCACATGCGGTGTGGAAAGAAAATGGATATCTTGGTCACAATGTACTAATTTTTCCCCCTCATTTTAGTTAAATTGTAAAATGAGTAAAATGATGGAATAAATTCATACAAGAGGACTGAGACTTACTTAAAATAAGGGAATTGATTCATCAAACAACATTATATATCGTGGCCACAAATTAAGAATTCGCTCACATATTTATTTTTTGTAATTAACATTTAATTTTTTCCACGTCACATCAGGGACTCCTGAATACAGCATTATGTAATACAGACAGGCAACGTCTGTAGCTAAACTATAAAAACCTGCTGTAGTTCGATTAGAACTGTGTATGTAAATATAATGTTTGGAATAGTGTACAGCATACACAGAAAAAGATGATTCATTGAATTTACTAAATTATTTTAAGGTAAGTGGTCGCAATCAATTTATTTTAGCTACATTTAAATAAACAAATTTAGTTGACTAACTTTCAATTTTTAAAAAAAAATTTTTAATGTAGCTAAAATATATTGTTTGCAACCACTTACCTTAAAATAATTTAGTGTCATTTCAGTGTACTGGACAGTATATACTGTATACAATTCAAAAAATAAATAGTATGTAAAACTGTACACTACTGTAAATACAACCGTAAAAAATTAAAACGTGCATACTAAATGTCTTTATTACTAGCATGTCCAGCATTTAATTTTTTTAATTTGATTTATTTACCACATTTTCTCATAAAAATGTTTGGAAATGGAAAGCCAATTCGAGCACACTGCATTGCGCCATACAATGTTCCACACTACTGTGGTCATATAGCACACATTTTAGAAAATGTAGAAGGTCTTCCATGCGTACAGAAAAGGAAATGTGCATACTGTGCAAAGTACACATACATACTGCAAAAACAGTTCAAGTACTATGGTAGTATGCTATTCTGAACATACACCAGGTTTCTGAGCCCACAGTTTTGATAAGCCTCAAAGCCAGAGCTGCTAGTACACAGGAAATCCCACCTCTGTCGTCTTCACACCTCTAGTGAGGAACACACACATGCTCCAAAAAGCCTGCAACTTTTGCGTGCAGGGTCACATCCAATCAAATCAGAGGGTGTTTGAATCTCAACTCCACACACCCTCCAGGCCTAATATGTTGCTTCTTATTGATTGGACATCTCACCCAGTCAGACGGCCACAACATGGAGGAAACACATCTTTCTCTGCTGGTTATCAATTGGTCAGGAACAGCTGGGTCTACATGGGAATGTTTGATACCCCTGTTGTTGGAAAGAAAAAGTATTATATATATATATATACGGTATATATATATATATATATATATATATATATATATATATAAATATATACACACTAATATGATAAAATGTACTGCACAAGGAAATCAGCCTTTTTATAAAACCCTCGCTCTCACGGGCATTGTATCACTTGGAAAGCCAGCCTTCCCTGCATGTCTGTTAGTTATTAATACCTCATTGCTGGCTTTTTCTTGAAAGAACCAAAGGAAGGAGATAAGAGGCATGCATTCGCTCAACACTCCCGAGCGAGAGGGGGGTGCATTAGCTCGTACTTCTGTCAAACCCCCACCCCCGCATGCCCCGATTTGACATGCAAATAAGAGCCACATTTGCATCTACCTGACTAAACAAACAGGAATTAGGAGAGACAATCAGCACACATAAGGAGTGAGAAATTAGATCTGAAAACACCTCTCCCCAGGCTTATAAATAATGCAGCATTGTGTGTTTTAAGAACTAGTGTGCTCATTTTAAGAAGCGCTCAGATTTGTGCTGATGCGATGAGATCCCTACCGTAGTTTGCCTGCGGCATTATGGTAGTTAAGATTAACTCTGAAGGAAATCTCTACCTGCTGAGGTCACGGTTGGTGACCCCTCACGTTGATCTGGGATCTTTCCGTTCGATGATTTCGCTGCAGTGTGGTCATACGCATACATAATATGAGTCTGATCAGATGTTTTGTGCATGGAGAAAGAAGTTGACCTGAAAACGGAGGTCCTGGAGTGACACAGCCGGCTGACAGCTCTCATGCTCTTAATTAGAAATCAGCGTCCGTATGCCCGGTCTACCTTGACCATGCCACAGTGGACTTTATGCAAATGCATCTCAGCTTTAATGGAGCAGCTAACCCTCTCTTTGACAGAAAGCACATCCTGAAATGAAAAATCATCAACAAGCAAAAGAAACTCACCTCTGTGGAACTTCAAATAGGGCAACTATTTTCAAACGAATGACACCACTGGGTTGGAGTGAAAGGTCAAAGACAGCTCCAGTGCATAAGAAACAAGGAGTACAGAGCGAATGTCTTGTTGATGACTACACAGGGGACTCGAGAGAAAAAAAAAGATAGTAGTAGCAAATTTTTTTAAAGGAGATTTTTTGTATGCTCACTTTCCTTCCCAAAACTCTTTGTGCTGTATAAATGCAATTCTACATGATAACGGCAAGTGTCCAGTTGATTTTCAGAGAGAAACAGAGGGCATAACTGACTGTGCCACTTGCAAAGCTCATCCACAAAAATCCTACCACTTTTTTGCATTGCAGAAGATAAAAGATCTTTTTTTTTCTTTTTTTTTTGTGGTTGCTCTGTATTAAGGATCAATCAAAATCCAATCAAATGCCATTTAGCTTTAATATGGTCAAAGAACAACATGGAAGATGTTCGATTGCTTAGCTCTGTCGCACATTTTATGGAGAAATAAACACAGTTCTGTTTAGTTAATATTTTAGCTGTATTAGCTATCATTTGCAAGCAACATACAATACAGTATTTACAGTAATCACTTCATTTAGAGACGCAGCATGCTTTTGCTTGCTATCATTAAGCTGAAGCAATAGCAGGCATCGTCGTATTTGCTGGTGTGTTATGCATCGCCTGTATACAAAGGCGGCAAGATCACAAAAAAGCTTACTGCGTAAAATGCCCTTAAGACCTTGTGCATAAACGATGGTCATGGTTTGCCAGGTGTAACGTAAGCTATCAAATAAGCATACACAGGGACACTGATTTAATACTGCATACACTGCTCACTCATGCTAGCCAGCTTTTAAAATGATTACATTCAATCGTAATCCATCAAGTATTAAACCACCTACCTAACCTTTACCAGTGAACCTGTTCTTAGGTTTACATTATTTTCAAATATCTTAGTGTGAACTGAGAAGCCTAAGCACAGTCACTTCACCATCATTTCCTCTCTTTCCATTACAGCAGGCGCCTTCATGTCATGACAGCAAATCAATAGATTAGTTACCACAATGTAGGAACAGGAAAGAGAAAGAGATAAGTTAAAGAGTTTACAAAAAAGAGTGTTCACTCCCCGATGAAGATGTTTTCCCTTCCGTCTCACCACCCCATATTTGATGCTCCAGGCAGCGCTCGGAAACAAAACAATCATTAAGAAGAGGAACTTGTCTCACGAAACTATGGGAATCCATCATATGGTGCGTCTCAGTTGTACACCAGTCTGTTGTCTCACACTCTCTGTCTCTCTTTTTAGTGTGAACTTCATAAACATCATTTGCTACATCAGTGCATTTCTGCATACAGTAAGTACAAAAGACCGCAATGGAAATCTGATTAAAAGTGGATATAAACAAAGTTTTAGGATTTTTATACATTTAAAACAAGTGATGTACATTAAGAAATATAGAAATATTACATATGTTTAGATCACACGAATCATATAAGCCTAAGACATTCTTTAATTCTAATTAAGTTTGTCAGTTAAGTCAATTTCACTTTTTATTCTAAATTAAATTATTATACTGTAAACATAATTGGGAAATAAATGTTTTGACAGAAGAACAAAACAATAGATCTTTCACCCAAAAGTGAAAATTGTGCCATTTACTTATTTACATAATCATTTATTCACTCTAATCATTTACTTAATCTCTGCAAACCTGTATGACTTTTTTTCATTCTGTGGAACATAAAAGAAGATATTTTAAGAATGCTGGAAATTAAACAGCTTTGGTTACCATTGACGATAGCATGATAGATAGAATGTTAGAACATTGGACAGAGAGAATGATAAACTGATAAAATCTTTATTAGTTAAACAGACAGAGAGACAGATAGATAGACAAACAGATAGATAGATAGATGGAGCACATCCCTGATCGATATAGATACATAAATACTGTATAAATAGATATACTAGGGAAAACAACATATATATTGATATTCTTCATATATGGCCAATCTAAAGAGATTTCTTTCAATCCTGCTGTTCCTTGAAAGAGATTATCTGCCAGCATCTTTGAGCATTTGTCATTCCTCTCAGAGGAAAAGTTCAGCCACCTTTAGATTGCTAAATCACGTCTTGACTGCCTAAAATCTCCTGTTCGCTTTTCTTTCCACTTGGTGGCTTTAAAGCCTCCTTCGCCTGCCAGAAATGGCAGATGGGAACGTGGAGCTGCAAATTCTTGCCATCCCATCTTTCCCCATCTTGTGGAACAGTTGCACAGTCCAACCTCATGGAATTTTTCCTTGGCTCAGTCTGTCTTCTGCACTTGAGGATGTTCCAGCCTGCAGTGTGTGAGGACATGGGCCAGATGTTGTGTGATGTTTGAACACAACCTCATCGCTCCAACAGTGGAGCAGACAGTGTGCTACCCATCCTCTTCAACAGGGCTTTTTTTTTCTCCCACAGAAACAACTGACCTCCATTCACACACCATCTGTCCTCAACTATGACAGCATGCACTATAATTCACTAAAGGCTGTTTTCCTCTTCAAATATGTACTCAGTGATTGGAGGCATTATGAATTCAATTAAAGAGAGGATGTTTGCTCAGGCATACACAATGCAATTCAAAGCTGTGACTTGTTTTCCCCCTGTGGTTTCACAGTGGGTTACATCAGGTTGGGAAATTCCTAAATTACCGGTGGTCAGCCAGTATTCTGGATATCGTGACTCACAGTTACACGTGCTTCACAACAAGTTTTTTCCTGGTTCCCAGTAACACCTCTTTCGTGTTCCCTAGAAGAAAAAAAGTCAAACACATTTGGAACAATAAAATTTTCATTTAGGGGTGAACAGACCATTTGATATTTGTTTAGAAGATGACAAGATGTTATAATAAGTGTTTTTGAGGAACTAAAACTAGCTGGATGTGCCTGGCAAGAACCTCAAATGGTCAGTGTTTTAAAAATGGTTTTGGGTGATGTCTCTGAAATAGTCGCAAATGGACAGAAATATATCTGGAAATTCTAACCACAAAGTCACCACAAGGCTTCTGTTTATTTCTTCAGCATTATGTGCAGAACATACAAATCAGCAAATAACTTAAGCTTCCACTTTGTTGCAAAATAACCTAAAATATGCACCACATGTTATGGCAACAGTCAAAAATCTAGCCTGCAAGATTATTTGTGAAATATTAAACAGTCCATATTACAAAAACACCAGTGATGATAACTATAATGATAACTATATGTTTTAATAGATGTAATAATTGTATGAAAATAGGGAAGTCCATACCACAGCTATTATGATAACAACACAGAGAGAATCATTTTCAGAACTTTTTTTTTTCAGCTGATGAAAGATAAAAACATGAACACCTAATCAGAATCCACCTGACTTTAAAGAGTTTGAGTGTATAAAGCGGCAAATGACAACTGCAGCTTTTTAATTAGTGTGGATTATAATACAGTTATAATTATCATTATCATTTCATATCATTATCACTTATCATTCTTGAATGGGCCTCTAGAATCCTATCTTATAGTAACTGTGATAGTTTAAGTTAGGATCATGGTTGATTCAGATCCTACAGGTATTTTCACACAAAAATGTAAATTCTGTCATTTACTCATGTCATTCTAACCTGCACAAGCTTTTCCTCTGTGGATTATAAGAGAGAATATCCTGAAGAATGTTGGTACCCAAACAGTTTTGTTTAGCATTGGCTTCTACTATATGGAAATACAGTAAAACAAAATATATGTTTTTTTTTTTGTTTTTTTTTTATATTGCACAAAAGAAAGAAAGTCAGAACGTTTGTGATGACATGAAGGTGAGTAAATAATAACAAAATTTAAACTTTTTTGGTGAACTATACCTTAAAAAAGCAAGTTTCTGTAATATGACCACACTGCAGCACTGCATAGTGACAGAAGGTGATAAAAATCCTGAAACCACCTTTACCTGTAACCTGACATACAGTTTGAGGATACACCTCAGCACCATTCACCCAGAAAGCAGACAGCCACACTGAAAGCAAACAGAAACACATACGCTGGCACACATAACCAACTGCAGTCATTTTGTGCCCCCCTCCCCACACTAGTCAAAACAAAACTAAAAAACAGCTTGAAAGCCACAGAGGACTTTTTAAATTTTTTCCCTTTGCTGCACTCCTTTCAACTGTAAGAAACCAGCCATCCCGGCATATTTGCTACTTGACAGTGACAGAGTATTTCTTCAGTTTACAAACACACACTACTGGGAGAGTTTCAAAGCGCACGCCGCCTTCGACAGCATTGTTAGTGCCGAGCTCACATTATTCTGCGCATCTCCAGCTCACTGCAACACTGCTGTCAATCTATCTCCTCTCCCTATGCTTTATTTATGACAACGGTTGGGGGGGATGCTACGCGGGGGGCTCAAGGGGACACCGTTATCCCAACAATACACTGCATTATTTGCCTGATCAAACATTTGGGAGGCACCTTCATGCAATATGTAGCATAACTCATGTGCAACTTTGAAAACAAATGTGGCACTTGTTTCATCTGTTGCAACACACGTGTATGTCAGGACACGGTGTGTGTCGCTGTCATCGACAAAGCTCTAAATGGAGGTGTTAAAGTCACTGCAGATGCGAAACTGACAGAGACACCCACACCCCTCCCCTTTAATTTTCAAACAAGAGGCATCACAGCTGAGGGCGATGGCTAACCTTTTAAGTGACCACTTAAAGTTATCATACAACACCCAATCTCCCTACTTTATGACTCAAATCATTACAACATGTTTTTGCAGGAACTCAACATCTTGCATTTTTACCTTAGACTGTAATTACCATTGCAGCCCATTGTTGCTATCTATAGAGTGCATTAGTGCCCACCCATTTTGAAGAAATAAAATAACAGCTTTAGTGAGGGAAAACTACAATCCCATGAAGCATTGCAAATTTTATTTGGAATAAAGACAATGGAAAAACAAAACGATTAATTTAAGATGCTGATTTTATCTATGTAGACAATAGATTTTAAGTTTTTAATTGCAAAATATGCATAGACATGCAAACATTTAAGTATTTTGATAACTTAGCAGGACTGACACAATTACGTCATTTGTGGTAATTCTTGGAAGCAAAATCAAGCTCTACTTGTGCAATTTGCTCACTGCATCACTCTGATTGGTGTTATTTTCTGTACAGCATCATAATGTTCTTTTTCGCCATTTCAGCTATTATACATGCACTGTTAAACATAAATAAATAAATAAAAAAATCTGTAGAAAAATGGATGGCAGATAGTTACTAGTAACTTTTCCGGTAAGTTTATGGACAATGCATTCAACCCTAAAACACAATATTCACAAAAATATTCAAAATACATGTAAAACAACAGTAAAAACAAATTAATATGGAAAATGTCTTCATATTAATACAATACATTGGTACTGTATTGTTAAGGACTTTTCTTAGTGATTATTTTTAAAGAATGTTGAACTAATGTGAACAGATAGCTTAAAAAAAACACTTAATGGACTTTATGTCACAGTATCACATCATGCTTTTGGATTGGATGAGCACAATGCTTAACACTGCATTGGAATAACTTGAGCAATGCTTAACTACACGTACACCATCCCTCCCTTGCAGAAGACATATCTACATGTGGTTGCACAAGTCTGTGTCAACTTGAGTAATGTTCAGGTAATTTACACCTGGATGACTGTGATTGCTTAAGGTGGCTGTCTCACTCAAGGCTTTGCTCAAGAGCACAAGCAGATGGGTAATAATATATAAGTCTTTGTTTACACAACGTGTGTCAGCCGTGTTTTCAGTTTGCTTCCTTTAATTAAAGAGGCTTTCTGATGGACTGTGCAATATTGCTCTTACGTGGGAGGGTTTGAGTGTGAAAACATGAGTCACTAAGGTGGGTGTTGAGGATATATGGGTGGAGGTATACAGTATGTACACATACTGTATATGTAAAGCCTTGCATGCAAGAAAACATAATGTGTGTTTAAGATTCTTAAGCTTTACTCAACAGTATGATTCTCGTTGCAGAGTAATTGGTTTACAACAATTGCATAAATTCTGTTTGTATATTTAGAAAATAGATAGTTCTGGTCCTGGATGCTCATGACTTCTAGTACGTTAATTCTTAATGAGATAGATCACAAAAAAAAAGAAAATTCTGTCATAATTTACTTACTCCCATGTTGCTACAAACCTGTATGACTTTTTTGACTTTACAAAAGATGTTTGGTGTTTTGCTGTCAATGCAATTACAGTCAAAGTGGTCCAGAGTTCAAAATATCTCCTTTGTGTGTTTGCAACAACATGAGGATGAGTAAATGATGACAATTTTCATTTTTGGCCGAACTATCCTTTTAAATATAAGTAGAGCATATACAGGCAAAGTCTATGGGACAATCATACAGTACTGCAATACATGTTTAATATACTTTTACAAATACCATATATGCTATACCATTCAAAAGTGTGGGGTCAATAAGATTTGGAAAGAAGTGTTTTATGCTCACCCAGGCTGCACTTATTTGACCAAAAATACAGCAAAACAATATTGTAAAATATTGTTACACATTAAAATAGTTCTCTTTTCAACTGTATATGAAAATGTTATTTATTTATTTTTTTTCTCCAGACTTCAGTGCTACATAATCCTTCACAATTCACTCTAATATGCTGATTTGGTGCTCAAGAAATATGTCTTCTTATTGTCAAAGCTGAAACGGTTGTGCTGCTTAATATTTTTTATTTATTTATTTATTTTTCAGTACTTTTCAGGATACTGAACAGCAAAGGAAGTCATATTTAATCCAGAATATTCCTTTAATATTTATTATTAATATAGTTTCATTTTTTCATGTGGAAAATAAGTGATTAGTTCTATTTAAATATACTTGTTCCACTTTCAGCATTCTTCCGAGCTTGTACCCAAACTATTCTGCTTACGGATGCCTGCCAAGCAGTTGCATAAAATCAATGAGAACTTAGTCAATAGCCCTTTAGACTGATGGTAACAGAATGTGTTCCTTATTTTATGATTATTCTAGATTAATCTATCCACTCTATTTCTCCAGCTTGTTCATCACAGAGAATACTGATGCAGCATAAGTGGAAAGATCTGGAAGAATAATGTTTGAAAATGACATTCTTAGTAATTCAAGACTCATGGTCTCACGAAATTCAGCCCTGAGGCCCAGTTATCTTCTCATAATGGTTAAGCCTGAAGACTACAGCATTCAGTTATGTTCTTGCTGGAGCTCTGTTATTGTATATGCGCCTGACATCAAAAGCTCTGATCTAGGCGGTTGGTATTGCCATCTGGAGTTCTGAATCCATGTAGCGCTGCTCTGAAATCTTGCTGAGGATGCAAGTAAGCCCAAAGACCAGCCTTACCAACTAGCTAAGCCATCTTCGCAGTTCCCCGACATCGAATGGTCTGATCAATTTAAATTGGCAGTAATGAGAGTATCTCGTACAGCCAGTACAGTGTGATGTATACAGTATGTAGTCTAGTAGGTACATGGCGCAACCGGCTGACTTCTAAAGCCACTATGAAACGCAGAACCATGAAAGAGCGTCAACAGCTTGTTTCAACATCATGTGCAATAGAGCAGGAAGTCTGACAGTATCTTTAGAGGAGCAGAATGATGGAATTCTGGGAAGGTTTATGGCTTCACCTCGCCCTAGGCTGACACTCACACGCCTCGCCCACATTTCTGATTCAACCCTCAGGGTGTGTGTGTGTGTGTGTTTGCATGTTTGAGTGTATGTGTATGTGTGTGTGTGTGTGTGTGTGTGTGTGTGTGTGTGTGTGTGTGTGTGAAAGGGGGTACAGATATGTCAAAGAACAAACTTTGCCCTACCCTAAACTTGTAACCTCAGCACCAGATGTCTAGAGAGGATGCATTCAGAGCACAAACCCACATGCCTGTACACAAATACTCCCACTCACAAAACAGGAAAACATCCAGGACATGTCCACACTCACCAACATGACGTTTGTTCCCAGAAAGGGTTTGAACAGCCATGGACGTTAGTCAGGAATGATAGATGCCATATTGATTTTTTTTTTCACAAATGAGAACAAGGCTGCAAGAGATAAATGTATAATTAAAAACTATACATAATACGATGAAAGTTTCAGAGCGGAAAAAGTAATGTAAATACTAATCACCAAATAATTAAATAAATAATTAAATAATTAATTAAATAACTAACTAACTAACTAACTAAATAAATAAATAAATATAATGATTATTAATAATTGTTAATAATTTGAGATGTTATCCAAGATTTCTATTGCAAATAAATGCTGTTCTTTTGAACTTTGTGTTCGCCACTGCTTTCAATATTGGTAATAAAAAAATGTTTCTTGAGCAGCAAATCGGCATATTAGAATGTTTTCTGAAAGATCATGTGACACTGGAGTAATGGCTGCTGAAAATCAGCTTTGCCATAACAGGAATAAATTACATTCAAAATGTGCTAAAATAGAAACGGGTTCAATTAAATTTTAATAGTATTTCATAACATTGCTGTTTTTACTGTTTTTTTAATCAGATAAATGTAGCATAAGAAACTTATGACTTGTAAGCATAAGAGACTTCTTTCAAAAAACTGAAAAATAAATGTTTTACAAAAACTTTTGAAATGGAAAGTAAGATGCAAAGCAGACAATTTAAAAAAGGTTCAAAATAATAGCATGAGGACATTCTTCTAAAACTCTTTGAATGAAAAATCTGACAATAAACTGATGGGGAGGCACTTTAATCTCATAATTCCGTGATTTTATTCTAGTAATTTTCACATTATTCACAAAATATGATACATCATTGTAATGCAAAAAAATCCCTCCTTGAGGTCTCTATTAAATCCTCATAAATAGAAAAAACATAAAAAGACATTTTAATCAGGATCATCTTGTGAATATTTTATAAGTGTTAGTCTAAATTTTCTGGTTGCAGGCCTTCACGGTTCAATAGTTATTCTGCTGCCAGAAGAGCACTGGCATGGTGTATCATCACCAACACATACCAGCCTCCTCAGCTGGCATCTCGCCCAGCACTGAAGTGTTTCGAGGAATGGATGGTGGGGGTGTGATGAAATGGGATGGGTACACATTTTCCCCTTCACTTGCCAAAGTGGGGTTAATGCCCACGAAGGACAGAGTTGTGTTTCTTGTGCATAAATGCATGCATGTGTGTGTGTGTGTGTGTGTGTGTGTGTGTGTGCGCGCGCGCGCTTGTGTGCTGTGTGTGTGCGTGTGCATGTGGTGGATGTGAGCAATGCTAGTGCATTGTAGGAAAACTAGGTCAGCAGTGAGGGCTCTCTGGAAGAGGATGTGAACTTGTCACCTCTGATTCCATTAGAGGGGCTGAACTTGGTGGGAGAAGATGGGAGAGGGAGAGGATACAAGGTCAAGAGATTGTTTGGTCACCGTACCATTTCACAAACAGGAAAACAAACACTGGACTCCAGCAGAAGTCACAACCTCAGGCAAACCTTAATGGGCAAGAGACAGCAAAGATCATTTAGTGATGATTCGTGACCATAAATTTCAAAACAGATGTTGACACAGGTTAAAAAATAGGAAAAACAAGATTGGGGCCTTTCTTAGTGCACAACCTTTGTAGCAAATGCTAAGTATTTTGAAGAGTTTAAAGTAGCCTATATGGGTGTTACTTCAACTTTGTGCACTTACTGTACACCTCAAAGGATTTTATTTTATTTTTTTCTTTCATGAAAACAGATATTTTGTTATTTTTGTATTTATATATGTATTTTATTTTATTTGTTTTACTTAAAAAATCAAATCCTTCAAGACAGAGTAAGTGCACCAGTTGAAGTTGAATTAACACACATTGATTTTGTCATTTAGGAATAAATGAATAAACCAGTTACAATGATATATATTTCAATATTTGTATTTTTTTTTAAATGTTATTTTTTATATATAAAATTTAAACTAAGGAACACACACACATATTTATATATAGTTTTATAAATTTATCCTTAAGATCTTTTGCAAAAATGTATAAAACTAAATCAGTCATTTTCATCACAGAATGATATTAAACAATACATCTGTTGAGATGTGGAGGTGGAAATATTCATAAATGTTCCTGTAGATGTTTAGAAAATACACTCTCTTAAAAGTCTTATTTTTGCACTCAATATTTTAATTTATTCACTAAGAAAGTCCACATAGTTGAAGAAACACCCACATATCTTCAATTGGCATCAGTAGGATTCTTTAAAGTTTGTGGCCTCATAAACCAACCGTACGCTAGTGAGCAAAGCATCAGTCACTGGTTATCTATTAGCTATAATACTGACAAAGATTAAAGGGGGCTTTGGAACATGACAAATCCATTTCCATAAAGGTCACTGGACGCCCAAGATAATGGATTTGTTATGTATGTAACCCAACCCGGCCCTTCATCTCACTGCATCGACAGGATACCGTGGAGACACAGCGAACCACAACATGCAGCGCTCCCGCTAAGCGGCTAACACTTCATCAGCCGCCATAATTTCATACGGCAAGCCCTGCTGACAGCTTAGGGAAGTGCAGGAATGGGAATGCGTGTCAAAAGTGCGCTCCTTAAAGCTTTCCAATCGGTTTCTGGCTACTGTTGCCACACACACACACACACACACCAACCGACTAATGGAAGGCTAGCGCAGTCGTTGCGATGGCTCTCAGCCCATTGACGCAACCGTGCGCGCTGTGAGCCCCTCGCTGGGCCAAGGACAAGCTCTGACTCCACTTCTGCCAATAGCGATGAGTCTGAGAGTATACCTTCTGTGAGAAGGAGACTAGAGCGGGGGATTAGACAGCATCAGAACTTTCCGGAGCGATATCTAAAATTTGGAGTTGTGAGCTCAGACTTTGAGGGAAGCACAAATCCACGGCTGCTCGCTAGAGGATTAGCCCCCTTGCGCTCAAACTTAATGAGGACGAGTAAGCCCATTCCAGCAGCTCCACGCAAGAGAAACGATCATGAAGTGTGCTTAGGAATGACAGAGACAAAGAGAGAGAGACTGGAAGAAAGGACAAGACAGAGAGCGCAAAAGTAAGAGCGGTTGTCTGCCAAAGGGGGACTCTTTAATTCGGTCTCTGTTGAGGAGCGGGTCGAGTGGAACGCTGGCCTGTCTGTCACCGCGAGGCTCCAGTGACCGCCTGACAGATCACAGCACAGCGCCGCATCAGGGGGGCCAGTAAATTGGCCCGGGGGGCCTCCCTCGCCTGTTTTCTCCAGCTGAATCTGCAGCGGTTTATGGCGAGGCTGATGGGTAGTGTGGTACACAGGAGGCTATTTATGAGACATATTTGTCCACGGCAGCATTTTCAGCAAAAGCTGTTTACATGTGTTTGGGGTTGTCAGGGGGGAACGAGTCGCCCTGGGAGGAATACAGGTAGAGCTTTTTATTCAAAACAACGTAACATTATAGCCCCAGCAAACCGTCCAATACAGGACACGTGATGAAGCGAGCTATTTTCGGCCGGACTGAACTCTGAGATCTGCAATAGCGCCGCTTCAAAGGAAGCTATTTGCCAAAGCCTTGGTCCTGGAATTGATTCCTGTTCATGGATGAAGAAACTAATTAGACACTGGCCGGTTTACTGTCCACTGACACAATGAATAAAGCCCCCCAGGACCCTCCTGTGCCAGACTCGGAGAACTGAGCTTTAAAATGCAATCATATTATCAAAACTAGATTTTTACATTTTATGAAGAAAGCGCTAGGGTGGTGTGGGTGGATTCTTACTGGGCCAAGTCAAACAAAAACCCCCACCAACATGTATCTATCATACTCTGGCCCCTAGACATGACTATAAGTATTATGTTACTTCTATTTAACAAGCCAACATTTACATGCTGAAGTTTGAAGCCATCATCAAATAAAAATGCATGCTATAGATCATTAAATTTTGTTTTCAACCTCAACATTTTTCACCAAAATGTCATAATTCCATCTTCCAGTGAAAAATATAGACTTCTCCAATCATTTAGTCCTTTTAAACCAATACCTTCACAATCAACTGCAAGCTTGCATTCATTTTTGGGTGCAACAGCCACATCTGAAATTCAAGTCAACAACCATTGGATAGAAGTCTTGTCCTACATTTGTTTTCTTTTTCTATACACATGTATGTTCACCACAGTATGGAAGAAAAGATTGGTTGCTACTTCTGTTTCTTTTTGACTTTAATAGCTTACACTGTTTCATTTTATTTGATATTGCTATGTTACAATATTGGAATATCAAATAAATATATACTGAACTATTATAATATAAATACTATAATATTTAAGAATAATAAAAAAGTCTTAACACTACTAAAACCTCAGCATATGCATGATATTATTGTTTACATTATTACGAACCACAAAATAGTTGATAACCAAGCCACTTTTACTTGGCATTTGGCATTTGGATAACAACAAATATGGATAAGTCTAATGGCACTTAATATCAAGAAGTGAAAACATAAAATCAAAACATGCTAAACATGTTTCACAAAATTGACCCTACAAGAGCTAATTTGCTGGAAAAGCATAGCCTAATGGTGTTCATTTAAAGCAGAACTGTTTCTCTCCCACACAGATTATTAGACTGATGCCTGCTTTTATCACTAGTGCGCTGAATGTAAAAATTGTATTTATTTATTCATTTGCCCATATATGACTCAAGTCTTTTTTTTTTTTTTTTTTTGTTTGATAGTCTGAACAGGAGAAAAACACATGAAAATCAATCATAAGTGATTTGAAACCTGATTAAACACGGTTTTTAATGCATCTCAGTCTAAACGGTCAGATCAAGTTTCATGTGGTTTCTGCATCATTCGTTGTGCAAAAGAATGTTACGTCAGGTGTTGCAACAAGAAGACTTAAAGACATTACAACATTGCATACATCATCCTTGCTTTGTTTTTATGCTGTTTTCCAAAATGAATGCAAAATCCATTGCTAAAGTGTCACGTATGTTGAATCTACGCAGGTTTGCATTCCCATCCCAATTTAAATAAAGTGACAGCAGTCCGAATAGGGAAAAAAAAAAAAAAAAGATGTCCCTGCAGTATGAACTAAGCCAAACTCCACTTTGATTATTCTTATCAAGGGCATCACATTACTGTACACATAAAGTTCCTTAAGAATTAAATTCTTCTAGAGACAGAAGGCCCTGCATAAAAATTTGATGAATGAAATTTAAATTCAAAAGCTGATATTCCACAAATGGCCAAGCTGTAAAAGGAAGGTAACAAAGTGAGACATTAGTCATCTGTCATTAGGTAAAAATCTATAAAAGTACTACATCGCCCTGCTTAACAAACTAGGATACAAGTCATCAGAAGTGCTCTTTACATGTAGTGAAGAACTCACTTCTGCCATGTCATTTCCACAGAATGAGGCAGACGTCCTGCTGAACGCCGCATGTGTGCACAATCAAGCCAAGAGCGATGGGGATTCAATTCCAAGCAAAGCAACCTTTCCTGGAGTGTAACCATTCATTACAGACATCCCGAGGCAGGGCATGGAAGTGCATCTCTACCCGCTAAGACTCAATTTAAACAGTGGGGGATCTGAAACAGAGCCGGGACATATGGCTGAGTCACCGCTCTCCTGAGCTCCGTAACCTACAGCCGTGCAGTCTATCATAGCAGGTAGAGTGGCAGGCCGCTTCCACACGATTAAGTTGTGCCTTTCTATGCGCAGGGCTATAAAAAAAAGACGCCGAATAACTGTAATCCATGTGATAGAGCCCAAAATAGCAGTCATAACGTTTATCACCTCAAGTGGTCCCTGCCTGCATACGGGAGACGCGGAGATGAAGAAAGGCGGAGTATTGGGCGAGCTGCAAAACAAGACAGAGAGAAAGAAAATCTGTGACAAACGGGATGAGAAATCCTGACTGACAGGCAGTTTACTGTAGCAGAGAGAAAAGAAAAAAAAAAAGAAAAATTCACACACTCCGCCACTGCTAAACTGGAAAAAACAGGTGACTGAAGTGTTTGAATCTGTCCAAACGGTAAACAGAGAAACTCTCAAATCCCACACATAGAGTTGATCTGAAACGACTGGCTAAGTTTTGTGATTTTGAGTCGGTGTGAAAGTGGGTGAGAACGCAGCAGCGTGTTTGAGGATATATGCTCTTCAAATTCTGCCTTCCGTCAAGGACGGTGACTATTATATTCCATTGGGATGACAGAGTCAGCAGGGGTAGCACCTTTGCGAAGGGGAGAAGTGTCAGAGGGATTGGCCGATGCCGGTGAAGGGGACGGGTGCCGGGGTGACAAGCTGTCAGTGTGTCTCACAGTGAGGTGAGCAAAAGGAGAGATGGGTAACCACAGGTAGCCAAATTTCTCTTGAGTGACGGATAGGAGATGGGCACAAAGTTCAAAGAAGTTCAAAGAATCTGATTCTGGAGGGATTTTGTACCATAAAATGCTTGGAGTAGGGATCTACCGCTATTAAAATTTAATAATTTTCATATTATACACAATAACCAATAAATGTCAGACATGAACATTCTATACTATTTTGCCTAAATAAATAATTGTTTTAAATGCTTTAGGTGAATTTAGATATCACATTATAATGTAATGATAAAAGGCTATCTACAGCTTTCTAATATTGGCTGATAATCATATGGCAAAGATTGTACAGAATACAGACATACCATTCAAAAGGTTTTTTTAAAGAAATTTAAGAAATGCTTTTTAGCAAGGACGCACTAAATTGAATATATTGTCAATATATATATATATATCATGGTTTCCACAAAAATTTCTTGTCAGGTCAGCATATTACAATGATTTCTGAAAGATCATGTGAAACTGAAGACTGGAGTAATAGCTGCTGAAAGTTCACCTTTGCCATCACAGGAATTAATTACATTCTAAACAGGAAACAGTTATTTTAAACTGTAACAATATTTCACAATATTGCTGTTTTACTGTATTTTTGATCAAATAAATGCAGCCTTAGTGAGCACAAGAGACATTAAAAAAAAACATAAATCTTAGCAAAAACAGACAAAAACTTACCAACCCCAAACTTTTGCACAGTAGTGTAAACTGATTATTTTAACGCTTGTAAACACTCTACACTAAATGGAAATGGAGTAAGATTATTACCCTGAATAGGAGGAATAAAAAGTCATGCACCAAAGCATTGCAGACAAAAAGTGCATCCATTATGCAATCACTGTGCACTTTAGTTTTATCACCCCACCATTAATGGGACGGCAAACACCACCTGAAATGAAAGAGTTGGCTCGTGCCAGCCATGCGTTTGTTATTAACAAAGCAACACCGTAACCGTCCACCGTTTGATCCTGACCCCACGACAGAATTCAAGCACTTCACAGTCCACGGCCTTAACTCCCACAGACACTAAACACACACTTACACAATATTCAAATTACTGTCCAACCAGCCAGACTAGTGGTAATTGTGTTCAGCACAGGAAGCTGAAAAGGAAGTAGCTAAATGCAGACATGTGCAATACAATAATGTAAACTATTTACACAGTAATGGCTGAGAAGAAAGCACTGCAAAAAGCTGAATAATAATAGAGGATAATGTGACACTACAATCAGCCCACTACAGCAGGAAAACATCATATGGTACAGAAAAGAGTTACTTAGTACAAGACTATTATCATATTATGTGCTACAACACCAATAAAAAGCATATTGAATTATAGAGAAAAGAGATTTTAGTTTTCATACTTGCAGTTAATAACGGAAGGGGTCATTTTGGTAACATGAGCCACCACAGGCTTTTTTTTTTTTTTTTTTTTTCTTTAACATGATGTAAAAATAAGCTAAATTACAATCTTAAATGGTCAATCAACTGTAGTGGTTAGCTAGGGAAATAAAGAACTGGTGTGCAACAAAGTGCAAGTCCATTAAATAGTGACACAATAACAAAAAATAAATTAGTATCACATACAGTAAAGCAGTTGCTACATGCTGCCTCAAACAAAACATCTGTGAATGACTAAACCTGAGTGGTTCAGTCAACACTGCTGAGTCATAAATGCCCAGGAGATCCCAGAGTGATCTTACAATTGACTGGTAAATGTAGCAGCTATGGCACATTTACTGTATAGCACATTTTGTTGTATTGCAGTATGCTGTGATGGTAATTTGGTTTTATTCTGAGCATAATGCATTTTCTGATAATGTATTGGGTGTCATCGCAGGCTAATGGAACAATCTGTGGTATAAGGCATGACAAATAAAACTAATAGTGAATAAAAACAAAACATAAAACAAGGGGGGAAAATCTGCTTATGTTCAGTTTGTATGCACCACCAATGATAAAATAGTTTCAGTTTTCCCTGTACACCTGTATGTAAGTGCTGAATAGCAATAAAGTGAACCTTAAACCATTTTAAAACTAACTCAAGTAAAGCTGAGACAGAAAATACAATATAAAACACACACATACAAAAATAGCATAAAAAGCCAAAAACAAAGAGAAATCGACAGAAAGTTGCAGATAAATAAGTGTTTACCTTTTATATTATTTCCATTGTCATTGTGCCTCTGTTTTTGCATTTCAACACATTTCTGGTGTTTTTAATGTCAGTATTAGAGTTGTTGAACTTTGTTGAGTTCGTAATAATTTAATTGCACTTTGATAGTGCAATTAAATTGCACTTTGACAGAAAAGTGCTCTTTAAATGCCTCTCATGTGGTCAGGAAGCAAAATCATAATAAATTTATAAATGCCAGCTACACTTTTCTAACGACACAACAGACAGCACTCTTTAATGTGCATTTCCTGTACTAAGAATAACGAAAAAAGAAACAACTTACAGTTTGTGTTGTTATTATTAACGCACAATCCTGACAAAACGTATTATATTATATAACTTATATAATTATATATTATATAATATTATATAACTATATAATTAAGTTATATAACTTCAAGGATGTTCAAAACTGTTACCTCTATAACATATAAAAAGGCTATAGGCTAGGCTATAACCTCACAAAGTAAATTATATATTATTTACAATTGCTAATAATTATTATTACTTATAATACTTAATTGGTATTTAACAGGGTAAGAATGGATTGACTATTGCCAAGACAGACTTCTGATTTTACTTCAAATTATGAAGACACAATCTATGGTAAATAAACCTGCTCTTGAACAGATTGGAGCATATGGACCTGTTGCTATGACGACAACTCTGAAGCAAACTTCAAAGATGAAATCATAAACAAATTCAGCTAGCAAGTACAGGGGCCCGTTTAGGGGTGTCACCGAATAGTCGAGATTGGATGCTTCGATTCGAGGAGCCTGATTCGACTCCCAATCTCACAGTCGAATATTCGCGGGGTGTTATGATCATGCCATTTTGGCTATATGGGGGTGCTCAGTGTCTGATTTCACATCACACTACCGGTTTTCTCCCAATAAGTTAATATACAGCCTATTATGATAATGCTGTAAATAAGAATCTTAAAAGAAAGAAGCTTTAAATAAATATTAACTTGCATGAATAAATCCAACTTCCCAGATTAAAGTTTCGCTTTCTAATCCGTCACCGCCAGAGGAGCATGGCGGCAGGGATTTAAATCTTTAACAAGACTCAAATTGACTCAGGCAGAGTGGAAGACTTCTTTTTTTTTTCGATCAGGTAGGGTACAACAAGTGATTTCAAAATGTTTCAGTCAGTTTATTTATATCGTGTATTATTTATCTCGTATAAAATGCATTTGGTTGAGTTACGCTACAGTAAGCGCTTGTAGTAGCTATCTCTTCAGCGCGCGGTGCCAGCAGAACAACAATGCAGAATATTAATGACTGGCACTGTCATATACATACCATTATAATGAGAACTCTATTATAAAAACGCTGTGATTTTTTAGTGTTTAGTTGTGTTTCTGCACGTTATTGCGTGAAGAACGCGTTCACAAAAGGAGTTCGTTCAGAGCCGCGCAGACGCGTTCATGTGCATTCGGGGCATTTTGTGCAGATAGCCTATAAGTCGTAATATTAACGTTATGTTATATAAATAACGAAGCGTATTCTATTTCGTATTCTTCAGCGCGTGCAGCTCAAAACAGAAATGCAGAACGTTATAACTGATAGGCCTATACATAACATTATAATGAGAGCACTATTGTAAAATAAATAAATAATAAAAATACAAAATAATTTTGTGAATTCTTAAGGGTTTCGCTGACGTTTAATGTTAACTATCTTTTAATCAAAACATAAAACATTATTCACCCCGTTTGTATCTGCGAGGCGTCCGTTACACATTTTCCCTGTGTATATGACTGTCGAATGTCTGACTTTGACTCTTGGTAATGTATTTTGCCTCGCCCCGAAATATATGATTCGACTATCAGTCGACTGTCGGCATGATTCGAAAATTCCGATTCGACTATGAAAATCCTTAGTCGGGGACACTCCTATTCTTCGTACGTCACTAACTGGATTTGATTGTTGACGATTTCGCTTGATCTTGGATTGGTTGGTTCTTCATAGCTCATCCCGGAGTTGCTGTCATAGCAACAGGTCCGTAAATTAAACCTGCTTGGGAGCAGGCTTATTTAATGTAAACAGGATTAGATTGCATCTTTTTAAGCAGAATTGATACTTAAAATCTGTCTCAGCCACTTCTACTTTATTAGAAGAGTACCCTACTGATCCAGGGACAGTAATTTAAAATAATAGTAATTTAAAAATGAATTGAAAAATAATATAATAATGTTGTGTAGTCTATAATACTATAGACACAGCCAGTTTTACTCATTGAAATATTTATTCATGATAAAATAATTACTTTATAATTGTATTGAAGTTTTACACACATGCTATACAGTTAATCTGAGCCGTGCATTAATTTGAGTGGTGACAGCTATTATGGGAGTGGCTTGATGGAGTGCAGGAGATGCAGATAACTTGATCTTGACCCTTAAGAAACTTTAATTAATGCGTCACATAACAAATCTGCTTCAAAGATAAATTAAATGAATTGCTAATTACAACATTGAATTAAAATGTAAAGCCTGTACAAATACTAGAAATCATGCAAAAACAAAATACAATAAAATAATATAAAAACAGTGTACATTTCATTCATCTATTATAACATTTATGTAGTTTTGTTCACTTGGCTGATTATTTTTCCTTATAAAGGTCCAGAAATGTTTTTCGTAAGGTGTCTTTTTTTAAATGATATGATGTCATTACGTTGCTGTCTTGCCGCCAGCCAATCGCTGCATTGCTGATCATGGTTTCGAGTATCGATACATCTGCCCATTTCAGGGAACACGAGAACGCGCAGTAATCTTAGACAACTTAATCCAGATATTTTAATCAAATCCGCAAATTCATTTGAAGAATCAAATTAGCCAGAGATCAGTTATCACGATTAGAAGATCTGGCATCTTTCAAATCATCTCAGATGTATTAAGCGAGGTACGAAGAACGGACCCCAGGTGCAAAATCCATGCACGTTCATCTAATTGCATTATAATAAGCTGCAAATGTTTACAGTGAGGGACATCCACAGATCGCACCCCAGCTCTCTCCACTTGGCTGGCAGGCAAAGACTGGTGTGATGGAGAAGCCTGCTTCATTGTACCACTCATTAGTGTGTAATTATCCTCACTTACGGGGAAGAAAATAACATAAAAAATGCGAGATGAATGAATTATACGTTTCCTCCGTCTATATATGGAAGAAAGAAAGAAAGAAAGTAAAAAGCTAAAGAGAGAGAAACTGCAAGAAAGTAGCTTTCTCCTCTATTTCTCAGAATGCTCTGTCGGACTCGACCCGGGCAAATGTGGAAATCCATCGCTCTGACAGGAGCCTGTCACATTCCATCGCTCCAGGCCGACAGATCCCTCTGTCTGATTCTGAAGGGTTGTTATGTATGAAAGCGCCGGCTGACTCCTCAGCCCCAGTGCCAACACTCTGATAAGCAGGATGACATCTGCGCTACATTATTCCACAGTGCTTCTTTGTGCATGCTTGAGATTGGGAGATCGGCTCAGAATAAAGGGGAGGAGGAAGGTGCAGGATGTGTTGGGGAGGAAAGCAATTACCCACATTTGAGGGAAAGCCTTCGTCGGGGACCCGGCGGAGGGGTTTGATGTGATGGTCTCACTCTCACTTCCTTTCTTCTCATCAACTTCACTAGCTGCATCTTCCATAGCAAGAGGCTCCAGAGTGGCTCAAAGCCTCCTGGCCCTCCCACAAGGCCTTCACTCTCACCTCCAGCTCTCAGCACATATATAGGCGCAACCTTGTAAAGCTGAAGAAATTGAGTTCCCTCCAAGTGCCTCTCATTATTCATGTTGCCATATATGAAGCCTTGCAAACATCTGGGAGCTGGGTAGTTGCTTCCTATTTCATGGCACTGAAATTTATGGTACCTGGTAAAAGCTACCACTCCATCTTCTCCTTGCACCACCATACAGTCTCGCTACTCCTGAATCTCCTTAGCTAATGCTGCCTGCTGAGAAGAACCAGTGTGGCCGGAGGCAGCAGTAGTGGTGTTTAGATGCATAATAACCTTGATGATGATCTCAGCCAGAGAGAATAAAGGCTTGAGAGTTATTAAACGTGAGATAGTCAGGAGAAGACTGCACATATCATAAACATTTAAGATATAAGATTTATATTTCAAATAAATAGTGTTGCTTTTAAACTTGCTTGAAGAAACTGTGAATTCCACAAAAATATTAGCAGCACAAATGTTTTCAACACTGATAATGAATGAAAATGTTTTCAGTAATCAGTATAAAATCAGTATTCTCTGTATATATATATAAAAATTAAAAATAAATAAAAAAAAGATTATAGAAGTATATTTTACAAGAAAATACTATTAGAATCTTTCTACTTCAAAATGTCATGTTTAAAGGGGTCATCAGATGCCCATTTTCCACAAGTTGATGTGATTCTTTAGGGTCTTAATGAAAAGTCTGTAACATACTTTGGTTAAAATTTCTCAATGGTAGTGTAAAAAACACCCTTTTTACCTTGTTAAAATAAGCTCTGTTTTCAGCAAGCCGTTTTAGTCCATGTCCCTTTAAAAGCTAATGAGCTCTGTTCACCGCGCCCCTCTCTTCCGTGGGGTGATGAGCTGTTCTTATGATACTGTTTACTTTAGCCACGGAACTTGCTAACTAGCACGTTATTAGGAAAGGCGATTTGCAAAGATTCATAAAAGAACCTTATACTCGCTTCTTCTGTAGGTGAGGCTGGATCACGAATAATTCGCACGAACATAGACGCATTTAGGTAGATCGGGGGTGCATTCCCTTCAAAAAAAAAAAGGTAATCCACTGCGTCTTCAGCAGCTCAGATGTCAGGAATAAATGACGACTGCTATGTTCATTATTACATCTAACAACAAAACACCTCAATCACTTAGGAGACATTCTTGTCTACATCTGCTCCGGCGTTGAAACAATGGCACACCGATGACAGCTCACTCAGGGCGGGTCTAAGGTAAAATGCTAGTGTCAATCAACAATCGTGGAAGGGTCCTGGGTCTGTGTGACGTCACACAGACAGGCATCTGAGAATGGCTTGATATGAGAAAGGGAAAATGATTTAACGAGATAAAAATAAAAAAAAAAACACTGGGTGGATCTTTATCATTATAGGATGGTTGTGTACACACACTGCAACACACATTTCAGTTCAAACAACTTGTAAAAGTGCATGTCACATCCGATGACCCCTTTAAATTCAGAGTTACTCGCTGTTTCTGTGGAATTATTTATGAAATGTATGTATAAAAATGTATAATATTATTATATTAGAATTAAATTAATAATATAAAATACTTTTTCACAATATTACTTTTTTTTTACTGTATTTTTGATCAGTTAAATGACTCCACTGATTATTATACATTCAGTTTTACAGCCTCCTATTAACTGACAGACTACAGGAAATATTTGTACTTTTGTTCTTGTCAAAATTCACACTACAGAAACACAAAAATGGAGCTGGTAAAAAATGCTGAAAACCTGACCACCACAGCATCACAGCATCAATGCACAAAGACATTGCTCTATTAATATACGCAAATTTTCGGTTACACTTTATTTCAGTAGTCCACTTTAGACATTCTACTAACTATAAGTAACTTTGTAACTACATTCCAACTACATGTCAACTAATTCTCATTCATTTGCACCTACATATCTACTAACTCTCAGAGTAGACTGTTAGGGTAGGTTTAGAGTTAGTAGAGGAAGTTGACATATACTTGCAAAGTTTCTCATAGTCTGTATGTTGTATGTTATGGACCCATCAAAATAAAGTGTTAGAAGATATTAAGCACACAGTCTACTAATACTCTAATGACTGCTATTTGACATGTAGTTGCAAAGTTACTTATTGAGTGCGTTTACATGGACCCTCTTAATGCGATTGTAATGAGATTTTGGCGATATTGCGATTATGCTTTACCTCATGTAAACGCAATACTTCGATCTAAATAATGCGATTAAGCTCATAATCGCAGCAAGCATAATCGTATTAACATAGGTGGCCGGTACACCGATTTTAATCGGAATATACAGGCATGTAAACACCTTAATCGCAGTATTGCCGCTCTGAACAAAGTGCGCATGCGCTTGTGACATATATGAATAACGTGACACGCACCTGTAATAATACGGAGATTAGAAACGATGGAGGGGAAGAAAGCATCGCATTCTGAGGAAAACACAACAAGCTGCCAGCAGTCTCTGTTCCTTACCCTCATCTAGAAAGGGCGAGCAGAACGCGACGGCAGCGTATAGGCAAACAAACTCCATCACATTTCTATGGCGCCGAAAAAGCGTGGAATACAGCCATACAAAATCATTATGCATTAGACGTAAATAAATTAAAACAGCGACCAACACTGCTCTTTCTGAGTCCATCATTTGTGCTGTCCAGTGGGGTATGTGAATAATGGCAGTGAAAAAATTAACCACAATTCTTAGCGAATAATAAGAATAATGGAAATTGCATGTAAACCGGAGTAAGAGCTTTGCTCTTGACATGTAAACATCAAAATGCGATTAAGTCCTTACTCTGATTATTATAAATAATCGCAATATTCGTGCGCATGTAAACGCAGTCATTGTTAGTAGACTAAAGTGGATTGATGTTATTTGTATGGGGTTCAGTTCGTCTGCACTCTTTATTATGTGCGTCACAATTTTACATAGAGGAGGTGTTACAAAAGCCACATTAGCCGATTGCTGTATTAATGTGTGTTTGCATGTGTGTGCACTGGTCAATTTCTGTCAGAGAGCTTTTTAAACATGCACAGACACCAACAAATTAAACATACAGCTGTGCTTATCAGGGATTTCAAGGCCGCTGGGTTCATGAGCTCAGCTCCTGTTTAACTGTCAATTTTTATGCATTTCTGGCATTTCAGGCATTAATTTACAGCACAGTCATCAGAGGTAATCAGGCCTTATTACAGCCGGAAAGAGGTTTATCTCCTCAGCCCTTAATCCTGATTCACTTCAGCTGCCTCCACAATTCTTAGTTTTTTACAACAAAGGCATTAACTTTACCCCATTTAAATAACTTCCCCATATTGCTTTACATGCATATAGACTATCTGAGTGCTTTTAAACTGCATTTCACGCCGTCGCAGTCTTCAAAAGGGCCAGCGCCGAGGCCATTGCGATGAGATGAGATGCGAGGGTGGGTTGCTGAGCCGCTTGATTTGATTTGGGGAGATGATACTACACCCAGGAAGTGCAGGGGAAGGGTTGAATCAATATGCATGTAGTAATTAGGCCCCATTAAAAAAAAGAACTTCAGAGGGAGGAAGGTTATAAAATGTTAATGAGACTTCAACCCCGGCTCTCTCTGAGCATGTGCGTCTCTGTATGTGCGTAGCATCCGGGTCAGTGCAAATGGAGCCAGCCATGCACGTCACACCAAACGCAAACTAAAAAACTCATCCTCATTCATTTCTGAAGCATTTCACACAGCGTAAACCTGAACGGGGTTTTGAGATGAAACCGCTGCAGGTAAAGTTGTTCAGTATGTGCTCTGATACACTATTCCTGTATGGTAATTTATTGGCAGTGATAGCTCCCCACAGACAGTCTGCCTCCTTCAGGGGGCAGGCAGGGGCACTAATGGAGGCGGGTGCAGGCCCGATCAATATGAGGATGGCAAGCGGCCCAGCCTCACAGCTGTTGCCAGGCGAAAAGGCTCCAGTAATGGAGCTCTGTTAGACAACGCTAACGGAAGGTGCGGGATCGTCTTTATATCCTGATGCTCTCGACTGTCCCGCTTCGTGACCTGAAACGGAGGAATATGAAAACTATTGGAGCAGAATGCCACTGCATCCCGATGCTTCTACCATCAGTGTCTGATTACGTCCACCTAGGCCACACCAACCTCCTACGTCCAAATCTCTAACCATACTCATACTCCTGTCTAAAGGTTCTGGAGAAAAAGTGTCCCTTCACAGCCAGACATTTTTTTTTTTTATCAATGGCACTCTCAATGGTACTCTCAAAGGCAGCTGTCCGTGAAGAATTCAAAGTGGTCCACGGGTTGATTTGCTGAAAAATAAATAAAATAAAATAAAATAAAATTTTGTTCTAATTAAGTAATATATTTTAGTTATAATTAAGTAATTTTAGTAATAATTATTTAAAATTATAGTTATGATTTATGTTTGAGCTATAAGTTAGGATTATTTGTAATATACAATGGAGAAGTATGTTTAGTCAATTGTCATTTGCTTTCAGAGAAGACCATGAATGGAATAGACTTCCATCAGAATTAAAAATGATGATTATTTCTCAAAAAAAAAAAAAAAATTGTTGTCAAATCAAAATTGCAAACATTTATAGGGATCCTAATCATTTTTTGTATTTATGTATTGATTTTGTTTTGTTTTTACCTTTTCCATCAACCTGCCCAGGGACTATATATGAAAACTAGCTATTTTGGCTAAATCTTGCTCATTTTACACTGATTCTATGTAATATTAATGTGTATTGTCGCCGATTAAATAAATAAATTAAAAAGAATTGACTTAAAGCACATTTTGAATTAACATTAAATAAGTAACATTGAATTAATTATCTAAAAATCAATTCCAGTCATTTAGTGAATTGACTAATAGTGTTTTCCATTGCTACCAAATAGCAGGATCATTTAGGTTAATTTAAGTCTAGTTAATTTCAAAGAAATGATTATTAAATAAAGTCTGGAAAAATTATGAATCGGTAGCTCAAGACATGATAAAGGATGCTAAATAAGACCCTTGAAAATACAAACAAGCTGGAAAGTAAAGCAATTTGCCTCCAGGGCATGGAAACTGAACAAACACTGAAACTCATAATGCTAGTGTGTGAACAACAAACATCCTATTTGGAAACTGAGTAGACATTTCAATATACGAAAGATTTATACACAACATTTTAAAATGTTTAAAATTATTTTAATTTTGTTTTACTGCTACAGTGACCCACCACCAAAAAAGTTTTAGAACCACTGATCAAAGGTACTCTCTAACATTAAATGATGCATATTAGCATGTTAAGAGGTATGCACCTTTTAGGTGTAGATAAGGTAAAAAATTGTACTTTTCAGGGTACTGTACTAGTAACAATTGTTCCACATTTCTGACAGGGTTTAGTACCCGATACCCAGCGCTATCAGTCATGAATCAGACAGAAGAAAGAGGCTGAATGTGTGTGCATTGTCTATATAGAAGTAATCAGTGAAACAGGATGAGTAGTGGACTCTGTCGGGACAGTCGTACGATACACCCTGCCCACCCTCCCCATCCTCCAACTCCGCGCAGATGAATGGCCGTCACACTCCGCCAGCAATTGGATTATATGGAGAGCTTTCTCCTCAATGAGTGCTTTGGTAATGCAATCTGCTCACACTGCCCACTGCGAAGATGAGCAGAGCGAGCAAAATGCCGTGGCACCGAGCATACGTCCCTCTCGGAGGTGACGGATGACTTTGATAGCATAGTGCCTTTGGAGACAGGCACTCCCTCGCATGACAGCAGGGTAAGTGATATAGAATGGCATGTATATTTTCTCAAGCACTGACATGTCTCCTTGCCACATTAAGGCTGGAGTTCTATAAACCCTTGAGATCCATCTCTCGCCTGAAAGTTGGCCATTTATTAAGTTGCTGTGTAGTTTTGTTATACTAGTGATTTATGGTTCCAATTTGTCATTTATCTACATGTGGAAATAGGTAGCCAAAATGCTCTCAGGTATTTAACAGTTCAAGAGATCCGTAGACAAACCATAAGACTGGCCATTTGTGGTTCTTTCAAATCTCTTATTAAAAGGCATGAACCATGTACTTTAGTGCTCATGCTAACAAACTTAAAAACAGTGGCATGAAAGGGGCCTAGTTCAAGTTTGGTGTCTGTCACTCAAAATAGCAAAAAATGTCAATAGCTAAACAAACAAACACATAATGATTAAAAAAATGACTTCTGCTTTGAACTTTTGAACAAAGTGATCATACTGAATCAAACACATAACTTGTTTTTAATATATTCCAATTAATTTAATTTTTAATTAGATTTTTCATGTTATTTCCTAAAGAACCTACTTTTTCGAACTCCTCCTAAACTGTTCATTACATGTTGACCATCTTAGATGCTTTTTATGAGTCCAAACCATTCTTGTTTAACACCTCAACAAATTTGATAAAGGTGACGCAAACAGAAAGTGGCACTGCATTGTCCCAATGCTTTCAGGTATGGAAACAAAACTTGGTATATTTCATCACTACCATGAAATGAAGTACATCAGCAGTTTAGGAACACCACCACCAACATTTCATGACATTTTTTTTGGCCTACAAAGTTTATGAGATATTCATTAAATTAATCTCAGATATATATTAGACAATTGTTTCTTAATCGCTTAAGAAATTTGATGTGAAAAAAGATCCAAGGGTCTATCTCAACAACTCTGTCATTTTAAAATGCAATCAAAAAAGAAAAAGAAAAAAAAAAACAGTGCAGTGACTGAGCCAGCTATTGGTCAAAAGACCAAAAATTTTACTTTATAACTAATTGCGTTTTACTAAAATCATCATTAGGGATGACTGAATTTACTTAAGAGAACTGTTGCTTTCATACCCAATCCCTTAATTGCTGCTTGCAGCTATATTTACTTTTAACTTAAGGAATACTGAAAGATTTGTTGATTTATAAAATGACTACTAGCTGATGTAACATTTTAAAATGAATTTTGCAGCATTAAACACATCAAAACAATTAATCAAAAATGGCCCCAGACACATATGAAGAAAATGTGTTACATCTAAATAAACCTCTAGTTAAGTCAGACATATTAATTATAAATCATGAATATGAATCTGTGATAGACTGGCCATCCATCCAGGGTCTTTCCATGTCTATGGAAAACAGATGGATAGATAAATGGAATATACATTTATTTTGCTGGAATATTGGTGAAATGCTGCAAACCAAGTTCACATTGCATTCTCCCCACAAACCCGTTTGGAAAACCTTGGGATAAACCAACAACAATCAATTTTTTAGATTAGAAATAGCACTGTTAGGTAACAACTACACATTTTCACAAATATTCACACATTCTAGAACCATGGTCACCTTTGTCTTTCCATGCAATCTTCTGAAGGGCAATAATGACTATTCAGTAAGATTTATCACACCACAAAAACGTCTCACAGAGGAGACAGGAAACAAGTCTGCAGTCGTGACTTCCCCATCAACTCTTGTCCACGCTTCTTTCTGTCGCACTGGGACCAGCCTGCCCTCGCATGGTCATTTTCCCATTAATGTAACAGACATCCTGACATCCTACGTAGAATACTGAGAGACTTAGGGATTTGGTGAATGAGAGCTTATTCATTCTCCTAAGAAACTCTGGCACATCTTCCTCCCCGGCTGCAGCAGATAATACGCCATATCTCATTCTGCATCAAATCCCTTCATGTGTCAAAACTACACTCATTAATGGATTCTCCTATCAAATAATCAACTCTCTGAGCTTTTTTTTTTCTTTCTCCCTAAATGAATATGATTTGAATATACAGGTGTCTGACAGCATGGCTACAAATCTTCCTCAGAACAGGAGTAGAAGGACGTGGCCTGATTACTATCTGTGTCTGACATCCAGCTGTGTGGTGGGCAGGTAGAGACCTTTTATCACCCGGCGGGAGGTCTAAGTTGACCTTGATTTCTTTGCAGAGTGACAGGAGGAAACTGTGGAGCATCAAGAGTTGAAATAAAAGCCGCACTCTACAAATAACATAACTGCTCCAGAACTGTTTACATGCTCTATATTTAGTCAATGCTTAGAAAAATACATGTATGCTTCTTCAAACATAAACTTTCCTGTAAGGAAAAATAAGTCTTATAAAATAAGTCTGAGTTTGTGCATCTCTCAACAGTGTTCAACAGCGGAGTCTCTATTAATAACAAAACAGTAAGTTGATCTGCTTCAAGAACAGTGATGTTATTACCTACATACCAAGAAATGTCATCTAGCCTTTCAGTTGTGAACTATATTACTGAAAAACTGTGGGGTAGCACTGAAAACAACGTTCTGTGCACATGTGTCTGTACTGTATATGTGTGCATGCACATAGAGACAGAGAGAGCGGGAGAAAGCAAGCATACTTTGCATAGATAATAAAAGGTAATTTAGTTGGAAAAACATCGAAACTGTCCTTTGTTTATCACATTTGTTTTCTTGGTCAATGTTTTTGTTGGTTTTGGTTTTACTGTTGTAGGCTATAAGGATGGCTATATTTGTTTTTAACAGACCTGAAACTACTTCAGAGCTATGCATTTCTGGGAAAAGAATTGCACACCTTAGAATGTTTGTAAATAAACCCTGGGGTGTGTTTAAATACTGATTAAATACTAAATTAATAGTAGTTATTAAAATAGACGTGGTTTGAAATTGGAAAAATATGCTTGGAAAAAAAATATCACCAGAATATCAACTTGCATAATAATTATGCATGCACTGTGTGTGTGTTTGTGTGTGTGTGTGTGTGTGTAATTTTTTTTTTTCATGCCAATCTAGTGGGTCATTCTGTTAGTCAGAGCTGGTAATGTCCTGCCTCTGTTGTCCTCTTTCTGCCTGGCTACACACTAGCAGTCATGCACAGGAGTGGAATAAATTATTCACAAAGAGTCCATCCCTCCCTCTCTTTCTTCTTCCGTCTACAGGATGGGCTGAGTGGGTGGAGAAGGTGGGCACAAGGGGTGGGAGTACACCAGTCCCAGAGCCCACAGCTCAGCGGGAGACCAGCCCAGACGTCAGCAGAGTAAAGTACTCCAGACATCACAGTGTTTTGGTTATGTGGTGTCCTCTCTTTCACTGGATAATACAAGACTGTTTTAACATACACCTGTGCATGCATGTCAGTAGAACAAGTGGGATGAGAATGTTAACAACATCTCTTTCTTTCTTCATCCCTCTCTCACCCCCTCATTCTTAACTCTAATGTCCCCAGTGGGGCCTCTGTCACTAGAAAAGCCCTGTTATTTTGGTGTATGCTGTCCCCTTAAGCAAGATTTCACAGACTGTCCCTGAGTATCGACAGCAGACTTCTGTCTAGCCCGGACACCATCCCGCAGGTAATCCCATATTGTTTTTCTTCTGAGCTTGATGCACACAGATGCTAAAAACCCCCTCAAAGACTGTGCATAATTAAAAGTGCATGTGATCATGTGGTTCTGCTCACTGCATTTTTTTCACTTGCCTCTGGCCGCACTTCATCCCTCCAGATTTTCAGCTGCCGGTTGGTCGCAGCCAATTCAGCATGTATCTGCTTGGGGCCACAACAGGATTCCAGTAACACCACATCTCAGATCAATAGAGACATCCAGAAGACACAAGCTGACAATAACATGACTGGTAGCAGCACTGTTCAGCATGGTGGGGGAAAAAACAACAACAACTGGATGAGCATAAATAAAACAGAGGCTCCCTTCTGCACAGACTGATTTGTAATTATGTTGAAAACAAAGCATTTTTTTTGTGCTTCATTCGCTTTCTTTGTGTATTCATCAATATCAAATGGGACTGTGCTAATCACACCATTTTTCCTCTCTATTTGAATTCTGTTTAGTGTATAAAATTAACAAAGGCAATATGAGTGTTCTTTCTAATCACGCAGTGCTTTATTGAGCATGTTTGCATGCACAATCTTATGTCAATTATGCTTAATAACATGTCAATGTGCAAAATCATGTAAACCCCTTAAACTGTTCTTTTATGATTTGAAGGCAAACCTGATCACAAGCATATTATCAACAATTTGTTATCAAATATAACAAGTTGATTCTTGATGCATTTACAAACAATATAAAATGGACACTTAAAACACTCAACTCAAATTTCAATATTAAGTCTCTTCATATTTTTTATTTTTTTTTAAATCCAAGATGGCGGCGCGAGTACATCGCGAGGCTCTGGGTCTCTCCAGATTTTGCAATTTTGCGGTATTTTTCTTGCTCATCTCGGGCCTGTTCGTGCAGAACAGTTGTGCCTTTACATCGTACACCCGTTATGAGCTTTTGGATATCGGTTTGCGAATTTCCGACATTTTATGGACAATCTTCGACTCCTTCCTGAGATCGCTAGGACACCCGAGGCTATGCACCCTACCCGGCCGGGCGGAAGTGCTCGCAGGCGGCGTTGAGATCGTAAACAAAGGCGGGGGAAGCGCGGAGGACTAAGAGCTAAGCTAAGGCTAACACCACACCGGCTCTCTTTACCCAGCATTTTCCTTGCCAATGTACGGTCGCTAGTGAACAAAATGGAGGAGATTCGACTCAGCATCACACACAGCAAGAAACTTTTGAACTGTAACGTCCTAATCTTCACGGAAACCTGGTTAAACAGCGGAATACCGGACACCGCTATTGAGCTAGCGGGACGCCACACACTCCAGGCGGATAGAACATTAGATGGCTCCGGTAAGATCAGAGGTGGTGGATTGTGCATTTACATTAACAAAGCTTGGTGCACAAACTCTGCTATTGTTGGGAGTCATTGTTCAGCTAACCTTGAGTTTCTCATGGTTAAATGTAGACCGTTTTATCTACCGCGGGAGTTCACTTACACCATTATAACTGCAGCCTATATTCCCCCGGATGCTGATGCCAAGCTTGCAATGAAAGAACTTCACGCAGCCATCGGTAAACAACAGACTGATCACCCGGAAGCGGCTTTTATTGTTGCAGGTGACTTTAATCACTCAAATTTAAAGTCAGTGCTACCCAAGTTTCACCAGCATGTTTCCTGTCACACCAGAGGAAACTGTTTACACAAACATGGCTGGAGCTTACGTTGCGACACCCCTCCCCCACCTGGGACAGTCAGATCACCTTTCTTTGTTCCTCACCTCCAAATATGCACCCCTCATCAACCGTGTGAAGCCATCAGTGAAGACCATCAAGGTGTGGCCTGCGGGGGCAGATTCCACACTCCAGGAAAGGTTTCTACACACAGACTGGAGTATGTTTGCTTCTCAAGCCACCAGTGGCGCTCACACAGACATTGACTCCTACACCTCCTCTGTATTGGATCATATCAATATCACCATTGACAGTGTTACAACCCAGAAACAGATCACTACATATCCAAATCAGAAGCCTTGGATGAACAAGGAAGTGCGGCTCCTGTTGAAGTCACGCAACACTGCCTTCAGATCAGGAGATGCACAAGCCTACAGCACATCCAGAGCAAACCTGAAGAGGGGCATCAAAAAGGCCAAGCACTGCTACAAGCTAAAGATAGAGGGACACTTTTGCAACTCTGACCCTCGACGCATGTGGCAGGGCATTCAGGCCATCAGTGACTAAAAACCCACCCACTCCACCCCCGCAGCCACTGATGTCAACTTCCTGAACGAGCTAAATTACTTTTATGCTCGCTTTGAAAGAGACAACAGAGAAACTGCCACCAAGCTCAATCCCTCAGCTGACCACCCACCAATCATACACTCCTCCACAGATGTCTGCAAGGCACTGAGCCGGATCAGCGCGCACAAGGCTGCTGGACTAGCCAACATCCCTGGTCGTGTTCTCAGGGCATGTGCGGAGCAGCTCGCTGGGGTTTTTACAGACATTTTCAATCTGTCTCTTGCCCAAGCAGCCGTACCAACATGCTTTAAATGCACTTCCATTGTGCCAGTGCCAAAACACTCTAGCCCGAGATGCCCTAATGACTACCGCCCTGTAGCACTCACACCCATCGTTATGAAGTGCTTTGAGCGGCTGGTCCTGGAACACCTAAAAGACTCTCTACCATCCACATTGGACTCACACCAGTTTGCCTACCGTAGCAATAGGAGCACAGAGGATGCAGTTTCCATGGCACTGCACTCTGTGCTCACTCACCTGGACAATAAGAACACTTATGCACGTATGCTGTTTGTTGACTTCAGCATTCAACACTGTCATCCCAACCAAGTTAATAGCCAAACTTGGAGACCTGGGCATCAATACCTCAATGTGCAACTGGATTTTGGACTTCCTGACCAACAGACCCCAGAATGTTCGATCAGGATTCACCTGCTCCACATCCATCACACTTAACACTGGTGTACCACAGGGCTGTGTGCTAAGCCCGTTTCTCTACTCCCTCTTCACCTCCGACTGCAAGCCTGTGTATGGATCTAATTCCATCGTCAAGTTTGCAGACGACACCACGGTGATTGGCCTCATCAGTAACAACGATGAGACTGCCTATAGGGAGGAGATCCAGCACCTGGCCACATGGTGCACTGAAAATAACCTGCTCCTCAACACCACCAAAACGAAGGAGCTCATCGTGGACTTCAGGAAGGAGTCAAGAGGCACACGACACCATCCACATCAATGGAATGGCTGTTGAGCGTGTCTCCAGTTTCAAGTTCCTGGGATTCACATCTCGGCGGACATGTTGTGGAAAACCAACACCTCCAGCCTGGTCAAGAAGGCTCACCAGCGCCTCTTCTTTCTGAGGACACTGAGGAAGAATCAGCTCTCCTCGGCTATCCTGGTGAACTTCTATCGCTGCGCAATTGAAAGCATCCTGACCAACTGTGTCACAGTATGGTATGGGAGCTGCTCTGTTGCGGAGCGCAAGGCACTGCAGCGGGTGGTGAAAACTGCCCAGCGCATCACAGGGACTCCACTACCTGCCATCGAACACATCCAGAGGAAACGCTGTCTGCATCGAGCTCGCAGCATCCTTAAGGACTCCTCTCACCCAGCCCACAGACTGTTTTCTCTCCTGCCTTCCGGCAGGCGTTTCAGGTGCCTCCGGACCAGGACCAGCAGATTAAAGAACAGTTTCTTCCCTAGAGCTGTCTCTTTACTGAACTCTAACCCCCGTTGATCCACTTCCTCATATATTGTTAACTCTTCTCCTACCTCACATCTGCCTTATTTTCACTACTGAATGTAAATTTTTATTACAGTAACAACTGTTTACTTTTGTATCTTGCACTACCATACCTAAATTGGATTATGCTCATTTGCACTGCCGACTGTTATTTACATTATCAATGTTTACATTGGCATTTTGCACCGTACGTCTAATTGTAATATGCAATCACTTCCACTGCACTTTTACACTTTGCTTATAGTAATAGCCATCTGTATATATATTATATTGATAGTACCAGAGGTGGGTAGTAACGAGTTACATTTACTTCGTTACATTTACTTGAGTAAACTTTTTGGGTAACTAATACTTTTAGAGTACATTTAAAAATGGGTACTTTTACTCTTACTCAAGTACATTTTTAGTGAAAAAATTGTACTTTTACTTAGTTACTGTGGGCGACGCTCCTCTCGTTACTTTATCTTAATTCAATACAAGTTAAAAATCCTTCAATTTATTCCAAAAGTCGATGCCCGTTCGCGAATGATTCATTCTTTTGAGTCAATTCTGTTCGAAGGCTTGATCAAACCAGTTGGCAGACCAGTGAATCGGTTCGCGAATCAGTTTGAATGATTCGTTTAGTTCCCTGCCGCACGCGCTGAGTCGTCGGAAGCGGTTCTCATTCAGAGTTGTAACATCAACAACTAACAACTTTGGATCTACAGTCAGTTGAAAGCAAATCTGCAAATGCTATGGTTTGCTAGCTATGAAGATCTTTATTAGATGAACACCGTGTGTGCTGTCGGTTCCACAGGTATAGATTCGATTACAGTACACGATACCATGACATTACCAGTTTGTTGTACATGTACCTTACACATTAAATACAATGTATAATTTATTCATTAAATAAGCTGTCAGAGAGTATGAAATAAACACCCGCCAAACCCGTGTTAGTTCCAGGAGGAATGCCTTGCCTAGACACAACTAATATTGATATTTTCACAATATTTACGCTTGCAGAAATAAAGGCTACATTTGTTTACATTTTGCAGAACAGACGGAAGAAGATCCGTCAATGTGCATTTGTTTCGTTATGTTCAGATGTTCTGTAGCGGTCATGTGAGGAGTTTTCACTCTTCTCCGTGTCAGAGTTTATACATTTATAATACATAATTAAACTTTAAAATATAATTTAATTTAACGCAGTGATGCAAATCTGAATTTTTATCAGCTGTTACTCCAGTTTTCAGAGTCATATGATCCTTCAGAAATCATTCAATATTACCAGTGCTGTTGAAAAAAACAAACAAAAAAAACCAGCATATGCTGGTTAGGTATGTTTTGAAGCTGGGATACTGGTTTATGCTGGTCATGTGCTGGTCTTGAGCAGGTCGGACCAGCTTAAGACCAGTTTAAATCAGCTCAAACCAGCATCCCATGCTTCAAAACATACCATTCCAGCATATGCTGGTTTTTTCAACAGGGAACAGTTTTGCTGCTTAATATTTTTTGGAACCTGTGACATTTTGTTCAGGATTCTTTTATGAATAGAAAGCTAAAAAAGAACAGCATTGATAATAAATCAGGCTGAAAAAAAATTCTAATTTGCATCACTAAAATAAATTACATTTAAAAAAAAACATTAAAAATATTTTGAACGGCAGTGTGTGTGTCTGTGTATGTATATAAAAATTGATCTAAATATCTATATATCTAAATAAAAATAGACTATATTCAGTATATGATCCAAAGTAACTAGTAACTAACTACTTGAGTAGTTTTTTTATCTGATACTTTTTTACTCTTACTCAAGTAACTATTCAGACTATTACTTTTACTTTTACTTGAGTAAATATTTCTTCAAGTACTTTTACTTTTACTTCAATACAGTTTTTGGGTACTCTACCCACCTCTGGATAGTACATATCACCTGTAAATTCTGTTTATAGTAATAGCCATCTGTATATTTATTCACTATACATATTCACCTGTAAATTCTGTTTATAGTAATAACCATCTTTCTATATATATTTATACATATATTCAGTACATATCCTTGTCCTGCACTTATTCAACCATTGTATATCCTGCACTTGCTGCTATTGCACTTCTGGTTAGACCTAAACTGCATTTCGTTGCCCTGTACCTGTACTTGTGTAATGACAATAAAGTTGAATATAATCTAATCTAATCTTCATTACCATAGACATTGATAATTTCTTACACAAAATTTTGAGATTGGTAATTTTTTAAAATGTATTTGAAAGAAGTTGTTTAAACTCACCACTAGTAAAAATAGTGAAACGTTGTGAAACATTATTACAGTCAGAAACGTCTCGGGTTACTTGACTGTAACCCTGTTCCCTGAAAAAGTAGGAACGAGATGCTGCGTATCAAACGCTAATGAGAACATTCTTTGTTCGACCGGTTGTGAAGCACGTGTGTCAAACACGCCAAGAATTGGCTTAAATAACCTCGGTGGGTGACGTCATTTGATTACGTGCACCTGCAGGTTATTAATAGACATGAGACGTACACATCTTCAGGTTAAACCTTTGTCTGAAGAGACGTCCAGGCACGCCTACAGTGCGTCATTGAGGCACATCATCTCGTTCCTGCTTTTTCAGGGAACAGGGTTACAGTCAAATAACCCGAGATGTTCCCTATCAAAAGCAACTCTCGATGCTGCGTATCAAATGCTAATGGGAACGAGAATACCAATGCCGCCGCACTGGAAGTGTCTGGACCCCCCAAGGTTGTGTAGTGTGTGCGCACAAACATTGAAGAGGTCTCAGACATGACTCTGGGATGTTGACTCGAGGACATGCAAGCCCGGAGTAGTCTGACAAATGTGTGCGGAGAGGACCAGCCTGCCACACCACACACTTGATGTAAGGGTACACCTCTTGCCAGAGCCTTAGCATAGGATGCAACCCACCTGGTTGAATGGGCCTTAACATAGAGGTGAAGCTTGATCACGCGCCTCGTAGGCTAGGGCAATAGCATCCCTCACCCGATGTGACATTGTTTAGTGGCAGCCATAGCATATGAAAAGCTGCTTTAATTTAAGACACTGGCTAATGCGGTGGATGTAAATCTGAAGAGCATGTACTGGACACAGTAAATGAAGTCTGGCTCCGATGTCATGAACGGCGGAGGTCAGAAGGCTTCAAGAATGACCGGAATGAGGATGCAAAATAGCTTGACCAGCCCAGGGGCAAAGTCTAAGCAGGATGACAAGACTGACAGAGCTTGCAAATCTCCAATTTTCCTCAGAGAAGTAATAGCCATGAGAAAACCATCTTTAGAGTCAGAAACCTGACAGGCGCTGACTCTAGTGGTTCAAAATGGGGTCCCAACCAGACCCTTTGGGCATTAAGGCCAAGTCCGACAAAGGGACTGTCGCTCCGGTGGGTGACCTCAACCACTGAGCTCCATAAATGAAGCGGGCAACTAGAGGGTGCTTTCCCACAGAAACACCATCAATCAGAACGCGGCAAGCCGAAATGGCAGCCACATAGACTGTAAAAGTACCAGGACATGTGCCTGAGGACAATTTCTCTTGCATGAACTCCAGCACTGAAACAACCTGGCAGTGAACTGGGTCTGCAAGGTTGTGTCACACACCAACTTTCGAAGAAGCACCATCTGAGGGCATAACTTCTTCTAGTGGAAGGAGTCCTAGCAATCAGAATAGTCTGAAGTACATCTGCTGGAAACCCAGCATCTCTTGTGGTCCCCCTCAGGGGCCAGAGATGAAGGTTCCAGAACTCAGGCTGGGGATGAAATACTGTCCCCTGTGCCTGAGATAGAGGAACTCTCCTGACCGGAATCGCCTACAGCGAGCCGTCAAGGAGGAATATTAGATCTGAGAGCCACACTTTGGTCGTTCAATGGGGCGCTATCAGTAATAGGTGAGACCCTCGTTGACATACCTTGGCCAGGACTCCTGGGAGCAGAGTGATCGGGAAGAATGTAAGAGAGAGGGGTGGTTCACGTGAGCCCCACAAGCGCAACAAGGACGCAGAGGCTCGCCCCTTCCTGAAAGAAAGCGAGCCTCGCTTGTAAGTGACTACCACAGTCTTGTCCCCCCGCACTAGGACATGGTAGCCCCTGCTGGAGGATGTATTTCAGGGCCTAAAATACAGCCATCATTCCGATGCAACTGATGTGCCAGTCAAGAAGATGACCTCTCCAGATCCCTTGGGCTGGATGGCCATCCAAGACCGCACCCAAGCCCGTGAGGGAAGCATCTGTCATTAGCATCTTGCGACGACAACACGTGCCTAGAGTAGGACCCAAAGTCAAAAACCAGGGTCTGAACCACATAGAAAGGGTACGAGGCCCTAGCGCGTGACTCTTATATGCCTCTGGGGATTGGCCCTTAGATTAAATCCCTGGCTCTGAGCCACAACTGTAATGGTTTCATGTGCAAGACGTCCAAAGGTTTCACGTGGATGCAGTCGCCATGAGACCTAGAACTTTCTGAAAGTAATGTACAGTAACTTTCTGGCCTAGTCTGAAATCCTTCAGGGTGTTCAGAATGGATTTTATACATATAGGAGTGTAGGAGGCTGTGCCCACATTATGATAGAATCCTGTTAACCCCTTAATACATTGTCCCCTGGGCAAGAGAGAAAACACTTTCCTTGGCGTTGAGTCTCAATCCCAGATAGTTAAGATGAGTGAAGACAACATCCAGATGTCGAAACGCATGCTCTTAAGGCTGGGCCAAATCAGCCAGACGCCGATGCTAAAACTGCATAGATGCATTTTGCATATGTGCAGGGTGATAAGGCTAGGCCAAATGGAAGAACCAAATACTGGTAAGCTTTACCCCAAAAGCAAACCTCAGGAACTTCCTGCGTTGTGGCAACATTTTTTAATGAAAGTATGCATCCTTGCGATCATTTGTTGATAACCAATCCCCTGATCAAAGATCTAGACTGGACGCAACCCCCCATCATTTCTGGGAAACAGAAAATATTGGCTATAGCAGCTCGACTCTCTGTCTAGGAGGGGAGATGTTCTAAGATCTCCTTGTCCAGCAGAGTTTGAATTTCCTGTGTCAACGAATACGCAAAACGTATCCTGTAGCCCTCTTGTGGAGTCCTTATGACCCAAGGAGAGATTATTTGGCAGTAGCTTCCACGCTGCCAAATTCTCTGAAAGGGAGACTGTCTGTGACACTTTGTTTTGCTGGGGGGAATGTTAAATGTTTGGTGCCCCAGCTCAAGCTGTTCCCCAGTCTTTATGAGGGGGCGCATGGCTCGCACACTCTCTTTTGGGCTTCTCGACTCAGAGGAGCTGGGCCGTGTTGGGACTGGGTGGCCGACAGCCCCAACACTAGAGCACGGTGGGGGATAAACTTATTGAAAGCTTTCTCGAGCTTCTTTGCCTCCCTGCACTCAGATCTTTATGAACATCAGTCTGATATGCCTGCAGAACCGCCGTGGTGTGCAGGGCAGCACCAGCATGAAATGCTCTCCTTACAAGTGTAGATGCTGCTCTACATTGCTTGGTAGGGAGCGTTGACATTTCGAGTGATGATGCACCTCCAGGGGAGAGATAGCCTGCTAGCGTCTCTTCCACCTGGGGTATCATCATGTATCCCTGTGAATATTGTGAATCCACAATATTCGAAAAATTCAAGGTTAAGGCACAAAAAACACAGGACAAATATGGCTTCCTCCATGAACAAGTTTTCTCATCATGGAGGTCACCAAAGAAGGGGAGAGACCATCACTGAGGTTCCTCCCCCTGACAGAAACCTGTCATCTGTAGTTTGGAGCGTCTGGGGGTCTACTGCTCTTGTGGCCAACAGCATGCTCTTCCCCCGAACACTCAAAACAAAACTTATGCGAGTCATCTTCAGAGATGATCCATAAACAAGGAGGCACGCATTCTCTTGCAGATTAACTCGACAAGCTTAACTTTCACTTTCCAATGATACAGCTTTCAGCATGACACACACACAATGCGGTCTCTGAAAACAAAGAAACCTGAAGATGTGTACGTCTCACGTCTATTTATAACCTGCAGGTGCACTTAATCAAATGACATCACCTAGGTTATTTAAGCCAATTCTTGGCGTGTTTGACACACGTGCTTCACAACCGGTCGAACAAAGAATGTTCTCATCAGCGTTTAATACGCAGCATCGAGAGTAACTTTTGATAGGGAACTATTTTAACTATAAAATAACTATTTTCTTTTTAAAAAATATATTTTAAAATGCAATTTATTCCTGTCATGGCAAAGCTGAATTTAAGTGCCACATAATACTTATAATTCTATTATGCTGATTTGATGCTGAAATAAATTTTTTTAATGTTTTTCTGTTTATCGTTTTTATATAAAACAGGATTTTTTTCTGGATTCTTTAATGAATTGAATGTTTACAACATTTATTAGAAATATATACACTTAGGCCCATATATATTTGGACACAGGCACAATTTTTATTATTTTAGCTGTTGACCAAAACATTCAATTTACAGTTATATAATGAATTTGGGCTTAAAGTGCAGACACTGAGCTTTAATTTGAGGGTATTCTCATCACAATTGGAGGAAAGGTTAAGGAATTACAGCTCTTTAATATGTACCTTCCCCCTTTTTCAAGGGATAATAAGTAATTGGGACAGTTGACTCAAAATCCATTTCATGAACAGATGTGGGCTATTCCTTCATTATTTCAAGCAGATAAATTGATACCTGCTTATCAATTAAGCAGGTAAAAGGTCTGGAGTTGATTCTAAGTGTTCCATTTGCATTTGGAAGCTGTTGCTGTGAACCCACATCATGCGGTCAAATAATCTCTCCATACAAGTGAAACAGACAATGGTTAGGCTTCAAAACAAAACAAAAAACAAAACAAATCCATCAAAGAGATAGCAGGAACATTAGGAGTGGCCAAATCAGCAGTTTGGTACATTCTGAGAAAAAAAGAACGCACTGGTGAGCTCAGCAACATAAAAAGTTCTGGATATCTACAGAGGACAACAGTTGTGGATGATCGGAGGATCCTCTCCATGGTAAAGAAAAACCCTTTCACAACATCCAGTCAAGTGAAGAACACTCTCCAGGAGGTAGGCCTGCCACTGTCAAAGTCTACAATCAAGAGAAGACTTCACGAGAGCAAATACGGAGGGTTTACCACAAGGTGCAAACAAGGCCAGATTAGACTTTGCCAAAAAACATCTAAAACAGCCAGACCACTTCTGGAAAAGCATTCTTTGGACGGCTGAAACTAAGATTAACCTGTACCAGAATGACGGGAAGAAAAAAGTATGGAGAAGGCTTGGAACAGCTCATGATCCAAAGCATACAACATCACCTGTGAAACATGATGGAGCAGTATGATGGCATGAGCGTGCATGGCTTCCAGTGGCACTGGGTTACTGGTGTTTAGTGATGATGTGACAGAAGACAGAAGCAGCCGGAGGAATTCTGAAGTGTATAGGGATATACTGTCTGCCCGGATTCAGCCGAATACAGCAAAGTTGATTGGACGGTGCATCATAGTACAATTGGACAATGACCCAAAACAAACAGCAAAAGCAACCCAGGAATTTTTGAAGGTAAAAAAGTGGATTATTCTGCAATGGCCAAGTCAGTCTCCTGATCTCAACCCGATTGAGCATGCATTTCACTTGCTGAAGACAAAACTAAAGGCAGAAAGACCCACAAACAACAACTTAGGTCAGCTGCAGTAAAGGCCTCACTGTAAAAAATGACTGTGATTTTAACGGTAAAAACCTGTGAAAATGCTACAGTAAAAACCTGTTAAATGGTTAACGGTAAGTTCCTGTAAAATTTACAGGGGAAAAAAACGTAAACTGATATTCCCAGAATTCCCTGCGTTGCATTTCAAATTTTGTTTGAATTTGATGTTTTTCTTTTAAATAACTGTTTCTTCTTAGTTTTTTCTTATCAGTTATGTTTATTAGGGTTGTATGTTACATCTAATGTTGTTAAATTAATGTTTATTGCATATTTCAGCTTAATGAGTCTCACCATGATAGTGTTTAGTGCTTGTGTGAATGACACTGTGCACCTTCTATATATTTTATTATTTAAAAGCTGCTTGTGATGGGCTTTGGTTTCTCATCACCACCTGCATTTGGTGGTTATCAGTGTGTTTCAAATGTACAAAACAGATTTCAGTACTTTAATAGGTTGGTATATTAACATTATATCAGTTAATGAAATCACAGTATTTAACTGTAAATTTAAGTTAAAACCGTAAAACATAAAATGTTGTTACCGTACTTTTTACGGTAAAATTCCGGCAACCACAGCTGCCGTTTTTTTACCGTAAATTTTACGGAATTATTTTTACAGTGCTGGCAAAGCATCACAAAGCAGGAAACCCAGTCTTTGGTGATGTCCGTGAGTTCCAGACTTAAGGCAGTCTTTTGTCCAGTTACATTTGATCCCCTGAAAATGGGAGGACTGTGTATAAAAAAGGTTGTAATTCCTAAACTTGTTATATTTTTGTTTAACCCCTTGAATTAAAGCTTAAAGTATGCACTTCAATTTCATCTTGATTTTTTTTCATTTTACTTATATTCTGGTGGCATACAGAGCCAAAATTATGAAAATTGTGTCAGTGTCCAAATATATATGGACCTAACTGTATTTTTTTTATCAGTGTAAATGTCTTTACTATCACTTTGAATCAATTTACTGCATCCATGCTGAATAAGTATTATTTCTTATATAAATCTTATCCCAACCTTTAAACAGTAGTTTATATTTTTGTCATACTTTAATGCTACAAGAGACTTAAAACAATCAGGGAGCAACAGATAAAATTGAACATATAAACATTTCTAATCAGAGCAAGCCACACCATATGCCCTTCACAATCTCTTGTGCCTCACTATAAATTTCTAAGGTACAAATGGTTGCTAATGGTTAAATGCTCTTATAATACAAGTCAGAGTATTTGATGGCAAAGTGATAGGAGAAGTGAGAGGGGCTGTTCTTCTGCTTTAAGGGTCTTATCATGTTGTCACCTGGCAGGTAAACACTGACGGACTGGTGGATTGGGCCCTCCAACTCGGAGATAACATTTCTCGTTCTCTGGTCTAGCACCGGATCTCATTTTCTTCCACAGGGTAAGGTTGAAGGTTCAGTCATTCGCTCAAACAAGGCACACAGGACGCGATAGAATCTGAGAGGCTGCAGCTTCCTGCCTGGATGTATATCACGCAGAGGAGATAAGAGGAAATCCAGGAGAGTGAGGAAGATGTAGAGACTCGGCTACATGTGGGGAATTTGTCAGACAGAATACAGTCAAGGTGGATGTGAATAGAGGGTTGAGGGTGAAATATATTATTGGAACAATTTGTGAGGGTTTGTGAGTGTATGAATTCTACAATGAAACAATCTCACTGTTACAAAGCACTCACAAGCACACAGCACTCAAATCAGATGATCTATAGTATGAACACACAAAGTAAAAGAGTATTTGCCATGTCAAAACTATACAACATTGGCACATAAATAATTCAAGCATCTAACACCACTCGTTATAACACAAACAAGCAACATTTTCAAATGCTTATTCTGTATTAGATACATTCACAAGCTATTTCCTAAAGCTGTGGGGACAAAACAACAATCTCACAGCAATTTTGGCAAATTGGTGATTAATTCATATTCATATAATCTTCTTACACTTCACTGACAGTGAGGTTTGGTGTAGAGAATTGTGCTTTTTTTCTAATATGAAGTTTAAGTATAGCTTTCATAGTACAAATTGATACAAAATCACCAACATGTAAAACACTTACATTTTCTCATAAAAACATGTTGGGTAAAATGGCCTATGGCAAAAAGTGGTGTGAACATCCTCACCATAAATGACAGCTATGATCTTAAAGATGCCTCATTATTAATGTATCGTGGATCCTTAGTACACACAACATTACTGAACCCAGTGTTTCTGTTTCCAACACAGTCCTGCTCTAGACTCACACATTTGCTGATTAAATTGGATGGAGCTGTCTGCATAATAGCATTAGCATTACAGAGGAAAATGTTCATCATCATAATGCAATTTGTAACATATTTTCTCAAACGCGGCTGGATTTCCGGCGGGATCGATAGATAAGCTGCTCACAGCAGTCAACCTTGGCCTCAGCATGAGTTAAGGGCACAGAAACGGACAAGGTGACATGGCCCAGGGGAAACAGAGGCTAAAAGGGCTGTGTAATACACTGAGAAACAATGAGTTTGCAGTAGCAGCACAGACCCGGGGCTCTTTTTCTCGAGAAAATAAGAAACTGTATGGTCGAGGCTTAACCCGGAGCCCAATCTATAAGTATAAGAAATGCTCCAGCCGGTACTATTCGCTTCAAACGGCTTGCAGAGAGAAGTCAGCATTCTCCCGCTTAGCTCAGACACGGTTTTAGTCATAGTTTGAGCTCTCTTTTCTTGGCGCGTGGCGGAGCCGTTCCCTCTGGAGGCCAACTAACAAGAGCGTGAGAGGGGACGACACAAATTCATCCCGGCCTTGGATGGAGAACGTGGCTACGACAGAGTTCTGTCAATTTGCGCTGCCAGTCACCGAGGGCAAAGCTATGCTTCTCTTCCTCTCTTTTCTTCTCTCGCTCGCTCGCTCGATCGCTCCTCACAACCCAGATCTCTCCTCCCCTGCCCAAAAACCCTCTGCCAGCCCTCCAGGGAGCAGCTGAGCCCCTGCTCCACAGCTTCCTCAATCTCTGCCATCTCTTTCGCTCTCTCTCTTTCCTCTCAACAGGCTTCAAACAACTCTCAGCTCCCCTTTTGTTTGTCTCTTCCTTCTGCAAGGCCAATCGGGAGGTTTTCACAACTTCCATCTCCCAGAAGCCATGCTGGAAACATCAGCGCTGCGCTGAGGAGGATGGGGTGGGGGGGGGGGGGGTTGGGGAGGAGTGAGGATCATGGGAAGACAGGCAGCGCGAGGAGACATGAGGTGTGGAGGCGGAATGCAGTTTGGAAACGTTCTGCCGATGAACAGTAAAGAAAGTTGCAGTGGCTGTGGGTAGTTTGCCGCGTTTTTTTCTCACGGATTGCCTCTCATTACTGTCTGCTAGTGTGTGTATGTGTGTGTGTATGTGTGTGTGAGTGGGTGGATTTTTCAGAACAGGCAGGGGCCTCCAAGGTTCACTAAACTGAAAAGACAGAAGAAGCAACTGAGACACACAAGCAGATGTGAAGCCCAGAATAATTAGGCTACACGGCGTCTTCAATGGAATCTGACTTAAATTTGGCCACTCGCCCTTGAGGCTGAGCAACTGCGCCGATCTCTCCCTGTCTCAATTAATTTGCCCTACCTCATTCACTTTCTGTGCAGAGGATGATCCATCGATGTCTAACATTCTGCTGTAAGGGTTATAAATACCCATGTTGCATGCATGCAGCTCTCAGCTATGTTAACTAACCAAACTACATCAGGGATCATTTCTTGAATCTATCTGACACATCATCAGTGTTGGGGTACAGCATTACAAGCAGGGCTGTCAATTAAATTCATTAATTTAAAAAAAACATGATTAAAAAAAATGTATGCAATTAATCATACTTAATACTTTCTTGTGTTCGAAGGCAGCTAGATGATATGCAACAAAATGACACGGAGGTCCTGAGACCCATTTTTTTTTTAAATATATTTTTTACTTGACAAAAATGTGGCATGGTGCAAGATGCTACAAAACAGTCAAAGGTGTCAATCTGCATGCCTACATAGACTAGCATTGAAAAAAAAAATGTTATGCAAGAATGCATCTTCTATGAAATGATGCTGTCTCAGACAGCTTGACAGACAGAGAATAAAATAAAAAATATACTGACTTCTACAGCCACTTTGCATAATATTTATTTAATGACTTAGTGATGTGACACAATTGTAATCTTAATTATAATAAAATAAACATTTAAAAATTAAATATAGTAAAATAAACCATAAATTTAAAAAAAAAAGTAAATAAAATAAAAGTATCTGTTTTCAAAGGTTTAAGCAAATATTATGTTAGCAAATGTAATTGATTTGATTAGAATGTGTACTCGATCGATAGCAGTACCATATTGCTGTTTGGAAATAATGTTACTTTTTAAATTGACTCCATATTATATGCTTCAAATAAATACTTGATAAACACTGCTAAACTCCCATTATAATCAAAACTGTTTGCATTGCTAAACAGCAAAAAATAAATAAATAAATAAATAAATAAAACATAAATAAAAAGCAGCATCACTTTGTGAGTAACTCAATGATGCAACATGTTTTTAAAAGTAATACTCACCAACACTGCACATCATACGGTAAACAATTTGTTCTCCGTCCTCTCATCTTCTGCCAAACATACCTTGTCAAACTTTATATGAAACAGAGACTAAACATACAACATGAGCTTGTGAGACCATTACATATACAAGAGACTCCTGCGTGATAAACCTGCATATTCCAATCTTGTGATCTCAGAAGGCAGATGACACCATTGCAATAGAAATGGAGCCATTATGGCCATTATGTATCTAGCCAAATAACATGCTCCAGCAATCTGAGATCAATATGCCGTTAATATGAAAACACAGTCAGGCAATTGGAACGCATGGATGAAAATCTCATCTCCATAATTGTTGTGTCGAAGAAAGTAATGTACACTGTAAAATATAGCGGTATTACTTGCCTTTCATACTGTAGATCACACTGACCAGACTGAAGCACTGCAACAAAATTATTGCAATTAGAGATTTACATGACAATTTTACACTGACTATATAACAATGCAGCAATTAGTTCAATCTACACACGTGATATACATCCCATTGATGGAGAAAATAGATTCAGCTTTAAGCACTAGTCAACACATGGCCCTCAAGATAATCCTTTGTGGCCTATGCATGGCTACATGGCTTCTTATTTTTTTTATTTTTAAGAATTGTCTCTTTTTTTTTAAAGAACTGCACATTTGAATTATATTGGACACAGGACTTTACACTGGACTTTTAATCATCATGTCAAAACTCTGTGCTCTCGTATCCCAGCATGCTGTGTGCCTGCATACCAGCTGCTGGATGTCTCTGCTTCAATGTCCAAAGCATGTATGAGTGGTTTAAATACGTACTCATTAGCTAACAGAGGCAGGACGATCTGTGCAGACAGATCTTTCAGAGAAATGGCCGATCTCCTCGTGAGTAGCCTTTGAGCACCAGACAGGGATAAGATAAAACCAGCGAACAACCCTTGATTCTATTCACCCTTGGATGCTTTTCTAAATCCTCAGCATGCATTGATATGACACAGACGTTTCTAATATGGGTTTGAGGCCAAAAGAAACCTGACTGTGGCAAAGCTTGTGACCACCCTGCTGTGGATATTATCTGATCACTTGGATGTATATTTCTTCTACCCACCTTCACAGCTCATTAAATGCATTTTTTTTTCCCAGAAAGCCTCAAAGCAAAAGACAGTGCTTAACCACAGCCACAGGAACATTCTTCTCACTATGGCCAGAAACCTTCCACTCTGCAGTGTTAGGTGGACATTAAGAGAATGATAAAAATCTGACATTTTGAGGACACAGAGCAAAGACCAAAGAGTTCCCTACTGTCACAAGGGTAGTGCTTCAAATGTTGCCATGGCTTTGATTTCATACATGAATTAGGCTCAGTGTTATTAGGCTGAACCACTGACTGGACTTGTAACAATGTACTCTATGACAGACCTTTGCAGATAGCTACAACTTAACCTGTGCACATACATGCACGCACGCTCTCATTCTTTGCCGCTGACACAAAGGGCAGGTTTGAGAGATCTGACATTTAAAAACTAACAGCGCAATGCTAAGCCTGGATCGTTAACCTCTGAATCAATTAAACATCTCACTGTTCAGTTAGTGGCCAGTCCACTTGTGTGTTCATCTGGAGATAGATATGGAAGGGGAGTTTAATGACTGGTTAATTTCATATAAAATAAATAAGAAAAAAAGTGCAATTCTATTAGAAGTAGAAACTGTTGTCATATTTGCTTTCAATTAAAGGGATAGTTCACCCGAAAATGAAAATTCTGTCATTAATTACTCACCCTCATGTCATTCCTAAGACCTTCGTTCATCTTCAGAACACAAATTAAGATATGTTTGATGAAATCTGAGAGCTTTCTGAACCTCCACAGACTGCAAAGCAACTAACACGTGCAAGGGCCAGAAAGGTAGTAAGGACATCATTAACATAGTACATGTGACATCAGTGGTTCAACCGTAATGTTATGAAGCTGTACGAGAATAATTTTGTGCGAAAATAAAATAAAAATAACAACTTTATTCAACAATTTATTGTGTTCCGTGACAGTCTTCGTCGCACGTTTCCGTCAGTACTACGACACATTCGTGTAATGCTGCTGATGCAGGAACCAGCACTCTGTCGCAGAACCTGGATGCACTGCGGCTTGTTTGCCAGCAGAAGTATGCACATATGCACAATAAAGCCATATAGGTTTGAAATGACATGATAGCTAGAGTAAATGATGGCAATTTTCATTTTTGGCTGAACTATCCCTTTAAAACCGAGTTTGCATTCACCTCGTATCTGGATATGGGCTATCACTCATCTCTGTAATAACTTAAAGGTCCAACGTATGGAGGCTTCGCCCTCTGGAGACAATGCTTATTCTTATTCTCGCGCCATCCCTGAAGTACGCCTAGAGCAGGAAGTCACTGGATCCATCAGCCCAGCGTTAATTACAGCTGCCCCGCCACCCAACTCTCAACAGAACGGCAGCGAAATAATTACCACAGGCACCATGAGTCCTCCAGTCCATCGCATTAAAGCGATACCTGAGACTCCATTGGTCTTCAAGCCATCCAATCACTCCTCTTCAAAACCTTCCCTTTGGATAGGGGAAGGGGAATGGGACTTGGCAGCGCCTCAAGTGATGTTACCATTGCTTGCGCCAAATGGTCGTGTAATTAAATTTCCCATTTTGCTCAAATAGCAAGGACAGCCTCCTCCCAGCTCCATTTGAGGCACTAATGTATGTTTTATACTGAATATGCATCCCCGGCCCATTTTTGTTGATGGACACACATTCCTTTTGTTTTCTAAGTGGCTGTAGGCACATTCAGGCTCCTCTTATCAGCAGTGATTGCCATTTAATATCCACATGATGGATGAGAAACATTAGCATAGATCCACACTCTCCCTTTTAGCATGAGCATGAGGTATGAATGCAATCAGAGACACATATCACAGATCTAGAACAAGTAGTATCCATCGTAAAAACAACAGCGGTGTCATGCGAAGGCTCTTGACGCAAGTACCTCCATGAAGTCCATCTGTGAAAGGAGCTCCAGTGTAACACTTGCGGCTGTACTAATCCAGCTTTGGCTGAGCGGCATTTTACAGTCATTGTTTTCCGTCTGCCCCCATTCACAGAGGTTGTCAAGTGTATTGGGTTTCATCATATGAATCGGGCAGATTACAGGGAACACCAATTCTGTGGCACACTTGAAAAGGATTACGGGTTGAGGAGCGTGTGGTAGGGGGCTCTAGCGGCTCCTTGGATTCGGTGGGACTTGCTAATCCCTTTAAATCAGTTCTGTTAATCCCTCTTTCGCTCTCCTAGCCACTGCTTCCGCACCAACACACACATACACACAGTCTTCCTTTGTACCCCCAGTGGTTGTCTAAGTGCAGCATTATTTGGTTCCCTAATTATCTCATTTTAGCATCCTCCATTAGCACTACACAAGGGGAAGCTGCACCAAACCTCAACGACAAGTGTTGACAGCACAGGCATAGCATCAGATTGCATTTGAGCTCATCAATATATGCACATGATGGGACCCGCATGGACATTAAACAGGGGGAAACACATTATGAATTAGTTAGAATGACTGGCTAATTTGCTAACAGCTTTTTCCATATTGCAACCTCACCATATCTATTCTCTTCTATAGTATTCTCTTCTCTATCTATAGTCTTATTGTCTTAGTCTTAAAACAAAATTGGCTCCATCCAAACAGTGAAGGGTTGCAAGCAAAAACAAAACATACTGTGTGATCAATGCAGTCTGATTCACAAACAAATGACTCTTATGAACATGTGCTATTATTGAATAGTTTAAAAAGACAGGTTTCCAGTTTAAATCAGTCTGAAACACTGCTTTCTATGATTTACAGCATTAGCAGAGTTTTTGTGCATGCAAGTTAAATGGACATTATAAATAAAATACACCAAAATCAAATCAAATTGAAATAGAAATAAAACTGAATCATTAGCTTGTGAATTGGAATCAAGTCTGTAAATCTGCATCAGTAACCATGCATTCATCGCATAAATTCTGACATTTTAACAAACAACGCCTACTGTTTGATCTTCATCAGCAGCATATTTTTTTTTTCATTTTCTAAAATATAAACATTACTGGGTACAGCAATCCCAATATATAGACTCGCAATATGCATGCTTCTTGGTTCTGAAAGCTATTCTCGCTGATGACCCTCAATCTACTTCCCACAGGCATGCATTTCAACATTAACTCATCTCCAGAAGCATCATCCGCTTCATGCGCCTGGACAACTTGATGAATACGCAAGAAAACATCTGTTTGCCGAGCTGTGAACAAAGAAGTTGAAATGGCCACACCATTTTCGTGCTAATGGAATCCCTTGGCCCAGCGGGCCCACTCAGTGGAGCTCTTCCCACTCATTACACTGCTGGACTGAAGATAAACTGTGTACATGGCCGCAGATCATTAGGCCTCAGATGGCTTCTTGTGATAGCAAGGGAGATCCAGAACGCCAATAGGAGAAAAATCAAGCACAAAATGAAGGTAAAGTGCAGTAATCGTGGGTAAAGTGGTGAGGTGTAGCTGCTGTAAGGTTCTTATTACCGACGTTTAAAAAAAAACCAAAAACAGCCAGACTATAGTCACTACGAATACCCAGATGGTGCATTAAAATCAAAAAGGCGTGGAATGCTGGTCAACATGCACTTAGTAACTTCATTCCTTACGTAGCAGAAGGGGAGGGTCTAAAACTGCTAAAGCTCACATCACAAACACATTATGAACGTTTAAAACATAATTTCCCTTTTGAAATGTATATACTTTATTCAGTCGCCTGTCAGTGGATAAAGTATTTAACAGTCCCTAATCATTATGTTAATGTATACATCTATCAATAAATAATCTAAACTAAGTCTCACTTGCCAAAATTCAGTCTGTAAGGCTGAAATAAACCACTACATATTTATCTATGGAGTCTAGTATAAATTACCTGAAATTGAGAACTTAAATTTGAAAATACACCATTCAAGCAGTAAATACTATATACTAAACATTAAAACTGTTATAAATGCATAATGGATTAAGATACTGATTAATATCAGTTTTTAAATAAAATAACAGTAAATGTCTTGTGAAAGTGATTAATACATAGTTAAGGCCAGATTAATTTCAATATATGGTACAACACAACACTACTAACTGCATATTGCACAGTGAAAAATAACCAGCATAAAGGGATTTCATGTGACTGTAGGTCATGTATGATTTTATGTATCAGTATTATGAAAAAGCAGCAGTGTTGAGTGTTGGGTACTCAACATAAATGTTAGGCACAGTGCGAACAAAATTACCCACTGAGTTCAGTGCAGGTTACCAGCTGCATAGGCAGCACTTACTATTCGCCTTTTCATCTGCTCATGTCAGTTGTGATTAACCTTTGCTAAATAGGTCTAATTACCACAAATTTCCATGGCTACACAGAGACACTTTTAATTTAAGACCGGGTCAGATGGGACATTGAAATGGCTCAAAGGATGACTCTTGCTCTCAATGCTAGCAGTAATGTCTCACAGTGTAAATCTAAAGAAAATGTATTATAGTCACTGACTTGTGTAACCCCTTCAGTGTATTGACAAATACTGTTTTGCAATCTCTGATGATGTATCTTTGTCTTTGGGAGCAAAATGACATGCAGAGGAGAGGAAATTCAGAGATTAGGCCAATAAATAATTCACATTATATTATCAAAACATAGAAATCCCTCCAAATTGAAGAATAAATAACAGAGGGTCTAATCACATATTAGATTGCAATCTCACAGATCCCATAAACAGTGAGGAGAGGAGCAACCCGTCCTCCTCCGTGTCCCTTTTGCGCACAGTTTTATTCATTATAAGCCTGTCACCTAATCATCTCTCATCAAGCCCTAAATCACTGCAAACACTGTGTATGGAAATTAGGGAGGCCACTTTATTACTAGGCCACTACAATACTAAGATATTAGAGCCACAGCTCATGCCCCCACAGAATCACATACATTAGCACTATTTGGATGGTAATTCTCAGGGTGACATCCGTAAAAGAAAATTTGCATGGCTCTACTGCGATAAAACGTACGCGATTGGATGACAATTTAATTCACAGAGTACAAGTGAGTTCTGCCATCCTGCAAACTAAAAATTTGTTTTTGATGTAGTCAGTCACATGTGGCAAGTATGATTATATAGTTATTCAAATAAAATATAAATTATAATATTTGTATACATATGTGCAAAACGTGAAATGCAAAACATGCACTGCATATGGGCTCAATTCGAAGCAAGACACCAAAATCATATTCGGGGGAGTGTCCAACTGTGATCTCCTGCTCCATCCCAGGACCGCCTAGTTCAACATAAATACTTACACAAATTACTATGAAGTTGGAACCATACAGAACTTGGTCAGAATTATTTCCAAACTGTTTTTAAATAGGAATTACATTACCTCACAACTCTGGTGTTCATCAGTAGGTAATTTGTGAATATTGTAGTGGGTGGTCGCAGAAAAACAGACATTTCCAATTTGGAGAGCAATAAAACCACTGAATAACTCATCTAAATGTTCAAATTACCTTACATCCACATGTATAACAATTCCCAAGGCTAAAATAGGGCTCAAAACACATTCTCAGACTTTCTCAAATGCATGTATAATGATAAATAAAGTCTGAAATATAAATATGATCTAATGTTTTCATTTATCTCTATGGATTTAGCACAATTTAAACAACATGGAACCAGATTGGGACTCCTAATAGAAAACGAAGGCCCAGATGTACCAAAGTCAGTAGGGGGCTTAATCTAAATGAATAAACTCTCTGCTGGGGGGAGAGTGTGAAAGGGGTGAACGCTGAGCAAGGAGCCACTAAATGATCAGAACGCATGGCAACCTTCCACGCAAAAACTACGATGATCTCTTTCTTTCTTCCCCCTCTCTCTCTCTTTTTCCAGGGGATCTGTTTATCCAGGCAGGGTGGCTTTGAACCCTGGAGCCTTTGTAGTTCTGAGGCTTGCGGTGGCATCTGCTAATGTCAATGCTAATGAAATGAGCGCCGTTCCCCTGCCTGTCGACACACTTAAAAAGAACAGTGCAAAAAAAAAAAAGGGGGTGGGGGCACGTGGGGAGCACAATTTTATTTTTGGGCAGGATCTCTGCATTTATTTATGAATGCATCCATGCACAAGAGAAAACAAGGACCAAAAAAAAAAACAGGCAAAAGAACCACAAGAGTTGCCAAGTCTGGGACTGGTGAAACCACTTCAATTGACAGCGCCACATTAGCACAGAAGCTAGGAGATGAGCATCCCATGGGAGCGTACTGAAAAGCCTTTTTTCCTGAACACGGCTGCAAGGAACAAAATGATGAAATAAAGAATTAAAGAAATAAGCCTGGCTTTCGCTTTCATCCAAGAGCTGCTTAGAAAAGGGCCCAACGTGACGCACACTTGCTGGGCCGCCGGGCTCCGAGGTGAAGTCCACTAAACGATTTTGTGGACCGGTGAGAACAAAGGTACAAGAGAATCAAGCAGAGTCAGCAAAGCTCGTCAGATGATCTCCTGGAGAATGGAGAGACAACGGTTCCCACTTGAGAATCATTATTTTTGTCATGCATTTGAAGCACTTTTCTTTGGATTGGAAAGAAGCAAGTGCCAGCTGAGGGCAACGCAACCCCCTTCCCTCGCCCAGGAGAAAGAAGCCTTTTTATTAAGCCTCCTTCCTCCAAATCACACCTTAGTTTCCATTCTTGAGTGCATCCCTCATGTTCGCCACTACATTCTATCTGCTCTGCGTTGCTCTAAATTAGCAGCTGGCGCTAACTGGCTCTCATTTAGCAATTAGCACCGGTTTGCACAATGAAACTAACGGCAGGTCTCCCTCCCTAAAAATATAAACACATCAAAAGCGATTCAATTAGCTTGCCCACAAAACACAAATGGGAGATCATAGCATTAGGCAAATTAGAACGCGATGAAGGAGCAAAACAACACGCTGGAACATGTTAATTAGAAACTTTCAGGCATTACAGATACGGAGGGAGATGGAATTGACCTGAAAGGAGGGGATAATACCAGGCGATTAGATGGTATCTCTGATGCAAACACTAATAATTCTACAAATTCTAGTGCCTTAGTGAGGTTTGGCTGATTGATTGTTTCATGCGAGGTGCATGTGCTAATCATTGAAAGACAAGAGAATTTGGTGTTGACGACTACAAATTAAAACCACAAGGCATCTGACATGGGTCTGGTTTTCATACAATGTACAACTTGCTTAACCTTTTCACTACTACCTACCAATTTTAAAATAGCATGGCATGTTGATGGAGCAACATTCCTTACAACTAATTTGATTTTATGGTTACGCTATATACCAGTCATGTCGCTGCACCTGGAGGGCCAATGTCCTGCAGAATTTAGCTCCAGTCTACAACAACACACCAGTCTGTAAATTTCTAGTAATCTTAAAAACATTGATTAGCTAGGTCTTTAATTGGGGTTAAAGCTAAACTTTTCAGGAAGATGGCCCTCCAGGAGCAGGACTGGACACCACTGGTATTGTGTGTATATATATATATATATATATATATATATATATATATATATTCACTTACACTCACTTATGCATTTAGCAGACACTTTTATCCAAAGCGACTTACAGTGCATTCAGGCTATACATATTTTTTAATCAGTATGTGTGTTCCTGAATTGAACCCACAACCTTTTGCGCTGCTAACGCAATGCTCTACCACTGAGCCACAGGAATATATATATATATACCTGTGGCTCAGTGGTAGAGCATTGCGTTAGCAGCTAAAAGGTTGTATATTTGTTGGTCCTGGAATAAAATCCTATATATATATATATATATATATAGGATTTTATTCCAGGACCAACAAAACATGTTAACCTTAGAACATGCCTTGCTCAGCAAAATCAGGGTGTGCTGAAGTGTTTATTTGAATGGTTTGCATCAGCCTGTCTTGCAGCAATGTAATGAGTCAGCCTAACTTAATATTGTTTGAGAAAAACAGCTCAACTTCGTAACTGACACCTTAGAAATATAAATGTTTCACCTTAAACCATAATGCAAGAGCTTTGTTCCTGAGAAACAGTAGTAATGCATGAGAAATGTTGTGTGTCGAAGGAAACAAGCTCAGATGAGCTCGGATGAGCAAAAGCGGCTCTTTATCTGCCTCGTTTGTGCAGCTTCAGAGACACTCGGCTGGACTGCAGTGGTTATCGATGTGAACAGCAGCATTTGGTCAATACCTGAAGCAGCGCTCCGGCTGAGATCTCTACCGATTCGTGTAACACCTATGTTCTGGGTGGGTTGCAGGTCATGGTAGTGATTAAACAACAAGAGCTTTAAATCCAGTCTTGACTGTTTTGTTTGAACTGACCTTTATGATTTAACCAAATGTAACTTGAACTTACAGGACTGAGAAAAGACAAATGCAATGTCTGAATTCTTAACCATTATGTGAAAACAGCATTCTTTGATCTGTTTCCCATAGACTTTCACTCATTCTTTCTCCATTTCTTTGGTCCACCTGAGTATCTCGGTGCTCTGGGGTAAAAAACAAGGGTGCAATGACAAATTAAAGTTGAATCAAATCCAAACTGACAGTGGTTTTGTCTCTGATCAGCGGGTGAGATTGGGTGTGATGGTGAAGAGTTACCTGTGGGCTGACAGTCAAGATGATATTGATGGACTGCTCCTTTGATCTAGGCCGCTCCTGGGCCAGGGCTCCAGCAGCTTTTAAAGGTGCACCACCAGTTATTGAGGTCGATACCTGGCAGCTAACATGCTGTGCTGTTGCCATGGCTCCCTTATTGAAAGACCAATCCCTGCACTATTGACCCCAGTAACCTCAGTACAGTCCCAAAGTTGCCCAAACTTGAATGGGAAAATATCATCTCCTGTTTTGAAGAACCTGAAAGAAAAATCACAAATGAGACCTTTTCAATATCTTAATCGTTTCTTCAAATAAGAAATAATGAGGAGATCAATTAAGACTTAAATCAAGAAAAAGGCCGCAGCAATCTCACATGCCTCCATTAGAATTTCACAGAAATTCTCAACAATTTTACACATTGTGGTCAGATTTCAAAGCAAAAGTCAGACTTCATCATTACCTCAAACAATTCTTATCAATTCTTTTAAGAACAAATTATCTGAGCCATCCACATTCTTTGTATAGTTCTGTACAAGCTGTATTCAGTCAAAATTCCAATAGTATCTAAATTGGCTTCACAACAAAGGTCCAAACAGTCATAATCAGGAGCCAATATTTAGTGTGGTTATGAAATTAAAGAAGCAAAATTCATTCCAGGAAAATTAATTGCAGAAGTGATTGCAGGCCTTTTTTTAAGGCAATTCCTTGGAAGTGGGGAGTTCTCAGCTATTTTGCCAGCCACAATACCAATCTTAAATGGTAAAATAAAGGGAAAAAAAGAAAATTCTTCAAGACCGCTGCTTTGTCTGTGTGCTACTATGCGAAGAACACATATATTTTATGTAATTATATGTAAATGAAATGCTGCATCAAACCTTTGTCATGACAATCATCACTCTTCTTATGTTCTTTAACCTTGATAGATTATTTTCTCTTGATTGTGAATTTTGTACAGTAACCCCAGACACGACTGCAGATTTCAATTTGCTATGACAGTCAGTTCTTCTCAAGTTCACACATCAGGTGCTCTAGCAGAATAACCATTATGAATGTTCCATTAATGTTCAACAAGTAAAAATTAAATTTCATAATTTAAAAAGGTTTGTGCTATATTTCTTTAAAAAAAAATGCCATTATAAATAAAAGTTTATGTGTCACTGTATGTGGGTAGTTGACAAATAAAAATTGGACTGTGTCCTACGGTGTGACATAGCAAAAATGTAGAAAAAAATAAGAAAAATTAAAAAAACTTAATATACAAATAACATGAGAAAAATGTATTTTCATTCTTAGAGTTACAAATAGCATGAGAGAGGTTTATCTTCAATGTTAGAGTTTTATTTTTATTTTTTTACATTTTTACATCACACCATAGGACACATTGATACGTCAACTACCCATGTGCATTTGCTACCTTTGCATCTTTCTGGATTTGCATTTTGGAGGCAACCAATCCAGATTTAATACACTCTGCCTACAACTTTATGGGAGTTACAATTTTATGGCAATTTTGGTAGAAACATCTGAGACAGTGTTAAAACTTAAAATAAACATAACTGAGCTCTCGGTGAAGAAAGAGCAACTACCAAGTAATAAAATCTTCCTCTCGGAAAAAATGTCAGCATATGTACATGTTAGAATCATGTGAGATTCATTCTTTATATCCTTTAAAGTCAAATTACCTCAGTCATGATGGCACAGGTGTTTGTTTTCTTTCTTCATGATCACTCTTACAAGACAGGTCACATTAGCAATAAATTAAAAATTCAAATGACAAGCTAAAGTTAGAGGAGAGATGGTCAAACTCTTGTCTTTCTCTATCTGTCCTTCCCTTCCATCCATTCCTGTTAATGCACTGTAAATGCATGCCCTTCTTGGCCCCCTCTGTGTACTCTATTGCCGTTTTTTCCACATTCTTTCCTCTCTTTTTCTGCTGTTTATTCTTTTTCTTGGCACAAGAAACACCAACACAGCACTAATACTGACCCCGCTGAGAACGCACTTTCTGACTGTCTCTCTCTCACACTTTCTCTCCCCCCTCTTTCTTTCTCTCTTCTCCTTTCAACTTCACCCTAAACCAGGCGGCATTTTGCGATCTCATCTAGGCTGTAGCCTGTGACCTTCGCTCTTACCCCTGGGGAGCAGTGAAAATGACTGGCCCCCAAATCCCTCCAGCTGAGAATCAGTGAGTGTATCTATAATGCTCTGATGAACTCCTCCTATGAATGATTTGTAGCCCTCTCTCCATCGGTAAATATAGGTCTTATCGACCCACGCACACCCTGTCTGCACTGCCATTTGCTCAAAGACTCCCCCCGCTCCACTCACATTAGAAATACATTTGAGTTTCAGGTTTCTGATGAAGAACAAGAGTGATCAGACTGGCCACTCCCACACAGCCTGATTAGTATTCATGGATAATGTTTACAGACATGATTTTGTACATTTAGATATATCCTGAAACACAGACATACTGACTACATCTAAACCGTAAATATATTTAAGCACGTCTTAAGAAAACTTGTGATGAAAATCGATTTAATACAATAAAATCAACCTATTAACTCCATGAACGGGATATTCTATGAGCCTACAAGGATTCTTAAGCATGTCTGTCCCTAAAGTTGTTCATAAGATGCTTGCATGATAGAAGTTGTAAGTAAACAACGTATTTGTGTTAGAAACACAATTTATTTGCAAATACTCACGATTTGCTAACAAATGTTTTTGCTTCCCACACACACACACACACAAATACTCACCATACAAACATGCTAAAATATAATGGCACATTGAAGAAAGGTGCCCTGCACATAGCCTGACATGCCTTAAGGTAAATGCAGCGAATGTATTATTTTCCATTCCAAGTTATATGTGGGACATTCCTAACATCTGGCTTCCAACCATCCCGTGTTTTGTTGTCCAGTGCTTATAAAATGACATATGATGAAAGAAAATGAAAACAGAAACAACTGTCAACACAGAGAGTGGAGATTAATGGAATAAGGATATGATAGTTTAGGTTTGTCAGCTTTTTTCAGGCAACATAAACCTTTCTCCAGTGGACAACAGCGAAAAAGTCACAAGTTGACGTGTTGATGGTTTCACTGGGCATCGGTAATCAGTATTTAGACGTTGAGCACATCACTGTATCCTCTCTCTAGCAGTGAAGCTTAAAAAAAGTCACTGCAGAAACCCTGTGAGCAAGCCCACCCGCAGCCCCGGACATACCAGACATCACCCCTGCTGTTTAAGACCAAAAACACACAGAAAAAATTCTAGAGCCAAGTATACAGCCTAGAAGCTAGAGCAAACCACACGGACTCAGTTGCTAATGAGAGACGAGTGTGCTAGAGCTACATGCTAAGTTTTCCCAAGGCAATTGGGACTTCCTACTGCAACACTTCAGCATCCCCCTCCATCAAAAAAATAAAACACAGGCACAGTACAGCATCGCCACCACCAAGCGACAAACCCACAAAACTAAATTTAATCATCGGCACAGCGCTTGTTTCCCAGCGTGAGCCCCGCGTCCAATTATGAATTCATTTATTTGCGATTTATTTTATGACAAACACGCGCAGTGCTCTGAAAGTAATGATGCACGAGTCTGTCGTGTGGCGAACGCCTTGCTGAGTGACTGAAAAGAAGCAAAGCGTGATGGGATTGCTCCAACCTCTAATGGGAGTTTGGGGATGCTGGGTGAGTTAATGCTGCGGGCTAATCCTGGAAAAATCACTAAAAAAGTCAAAAGAAACAAAAATGGCTTTACTGCAATGAGATTTCAAGGCTGAAAATAGACTGAATAACCATGACTAATAAGGGCCTGGTTAATGCTTCGTATAATCTCACCAAATTAATACGTTAGACACAATTGGCACGTAATTAATTCCTGTGAGTACACCCAACAAGAAGATTTATTTTCAAATGTCAATCATGCTGTAAAACCCACCCCACCAGAGGGATTATGCTACTCAGCAGCATAATTCTAATTATATGGTTATGTGGAATTACATAGTTATATTGACCATATACACCGTGTATGTATAAACAGCCATTACCTAGGCAGTAAAAATCACCGCTGACAAGGGCCGATCATCAAAAGGAAGGTCATTCTAATAGATGAACAGTCTGCCCGTAGCGTTCATTTTTATGACTTCATAAAGAACGTGTCTCAACGGGACCATCAGCATCCCGTCTATATCGTAGTACGATCTTTCACCCTCTTTCTCCAAAGTGCCAGGCCGCGTGTCCGTGGTGGCGCGGTGGCCCAGCGTCTGGCTTGGAGTCAAGAGTCAAGGTTGGGGAGAGGAGAGAGGCGAGGAGAGGTGGGGGTGGTGGGGGACTGACCAGCTCTGAGGGGAGGGCTTTGATCAGGGAGCAGATTTAAGCTGGAGTGACAGTCCACCAGTGCACAGCTTTGTCCTGGCCCCAGCTCAAACGCCATCCGACTGCAAGCACAGGGTGCCAACACAGGGCATGTGTGTGCGTGTGTCTGTGTATCAGTGTACCCAGATGACATGCACCCACACGCTAACACTGACACACACACACAAACATCTGTTGGTAAACAAGCACACACACATACACAGGCAAACAGTCAAAGCAAACAGAAACAGACTGAAATATCTATGCATACAAATATGATCATTCAATATTTCTGCATACACCAGTGTTTGAGTGCCTACTTAGAAATTAAACCATAAGTCAGTTGTAGCTAGGCAAGATACAGTGTAGTTAAGTACAGTCAAGCTATTCTTTTGAAAAAGTAGTTAAATGTTACTAAAATGGAGCTACATGGAAATATTTAAAGTTAAAACTATTTAACACCTTCCATATTGACACCACTTTACATAAGAAAATTGGAAATGTTCAAGCACAAATGCATCTCTGAGGAATGTTTTAAGAGGTTCACTAACACAAAGTGGTGAACACAGATTTAATGCTTGCACATTCCCAGGACATTAGCCATTCATTTTAATTCTATGTAAATACCAGTCGTAACAGCCACCATTATTATCAGTATTCAGCCAAACGTGCCTCCCTGTGTGCTGTTTGCACTGCAGTGTCTCTATGACACTGGCTTATGCATCTTTTCTTTATTAAAATCTCAACGTAGAATTAGCAAGAGAATATGCTTAACCTCATATACCTTCCACAGCAGAAGGATATATTGCCTCTTCTCTATTATTAATAAAATCACAAGCACAGGGGGGCTGGGGTGTAATATCAGTGGCTGTAGGCTGGATGAGCACTATATTGCTTTAAAGAATGTTTATGTGTGTATTTGAGGCAAGTGTCAGGTTTCATATCTTGAGGCTCAGCGCGGTCCTCATTGCTAACAGCACAGAAGTGAAGGGGGGACATGGTTATGACTGCTATGAACAACCCAAATCCCACCTCATTTGCCCTGCCCATAACACATGATGATGAGGCAAGACTATAGGGTTCTCCATGGGCGCAAATTATGAGGTCTGACCCTGCTAATTAAAGTATGGACCCCCAAAGGCAGTAAAAAAACAAAAAGGTGGGAGGTTTTATATAAATACATGCTTAAACATGGTTTTCTAACTTTTCAACAAACACAAAAGTTGAAGATGGTGTGTACTCCTGAGGTAACCATAGCAACAGCAGGCTGCCTGAGCACCTTCTAGTTAGGATTATTATCAGACTAAACTGTGTTAAAACTATAAATACTGTCATTAGAGGGAAAAACACATTTAAATAGATATTTCACCCTCCTGTCGATCTAATAGAAGAAATTTTGAACAATATCTACGTTTTTTGTCTATACAGTGAAAGTCGATGGGGTGCAATATTGTTTTTGAACCCACTGACTGGACTGCCATGCAGGTTTGTGACATGAGCTTGAGTAAATACAATTTTTATGTTAACTATCCCTTTAAGATTGTTAGGGAATGTGCTAGTAAAGCCAAAGACAATTTAAGCAAACCTAAACGGAACATGTCCTATAACATTTCCTTTAAAAAGTCGACCACCCTCAAAGTGATTCTATAATTTGCACACTGGGCTCTCCATCACATCGCCTATGGATAGTGTGGGCAGTTGGGATGTGCGGTCTGCAGAGATGCTACCAGCGCTGCTCCTGGAGCCTTCTTTAAATATTTACACTCGGCAGAGCAGAGATAAGGCACAGAGATGATGCGATGGAGAAGGCGGCCACCTCCACGTGGTAAAGCGAGCATGTATAGGGAGGCAATTCGCCATCAGTGTGTTACTGTGTGTTTTTATCTTGATTCTCACACAGTAACATTGAGTCAGAGAGACTGATCAGGATAAAAGGTGTGAGATAGAAAGCGCGAGAAAGAAGAGAGGGGATAGACGGAGAGAAAGACAACAAGCTTTCATAGACACACTTTCAGTGACAAAGATGGAGGAAGTATAGTGATACAGGGGGATAAAAGAGGGAGAGATAAAAGTGAGATTAGATGCAAAAAAGAACAAATACCAAAAAAGAGCTACTAGATGAGCAGTCTAACCATCTGAACATGTGATTAAGGGCCTGATATAAAAGGAAAAACGGGGAGAGTGTTTGAGGGACAGTGTGAGGGAGTTCTAAATGTGTCAAATGGATGGATGTGATGCCGGGCTGCGTGGCCCACTCTCCTCTCCCCCATAATGCCGTGAGCATGGCGAGCACTGCCGGGTCAGCCTTATAGCATACTAATGAGATTACAGCCCAGTGTGCCACATCAATAAAGCTGCACTGAATCCCCCTCACTCCATACATGCTAAACCAGAGATGCTCCAGCACACTCTCATGGTTTTGGATCAATTTGGAGGAATTCCAGACTGAATTTGTACGGTTCAATTTCCCTAGTAAAAGAAAAGAAGATGGTGATGTTTAGCAGGAATGTTTGGCTAACAATTCAGGTAATGAAAAAAAGCTTCTGGAAGACATGCAATCCGATTTTATTTTAATTGCAACTGAATTTGCGCAATACCTCAAGGTTTCCTGGGCTCTCCCGCACACAGTCTAAGACGACTGGATGAAAGCGAAAAGATAAATGTATTCCCTTTATCATCCAAAGTATTATTCCTTGTGCTAAATTAATCATTCTGTTCTCAAGGGGTCCGAATCTGAAAAACTTCTTTTCAAAGAGGACCTTTTTTTGTGCCGTAGCAGAGCCCCCTCCAAAAACCTGATAATAATGGTGAAGGACGGCGCCATGCTCTTCATTTCTCATCTCCTCCTCTTGCTTCTTCCATCTAAAGCCACAAAAAGGTGTTCTCTCATGCAAGAGCAAAGGTGTTAGAGGTCAGGGTCATTTCAGTGCACACGCCTAGACAAGAAAGAGAAGTGAGGCTGAATGAGGCAGAACAACACAGGCCAAGAGAAGGGGAATCTCGGCACATCTACAAGAGGGCCAGTCTAATGCAAGTGGACGTTTTCATCTCAGTGGCAGAGCTCCAGTCCAACCTAATTGGGACAATTCCCACTAGTGATATAATTTCATTCCTACCTCAGTGTGACTCCTATGATCTCATGCTGCAACCTCTTACTTCTCCTCTGATTCCCCTTCCCGCACTCTGCCACGTCGGCGACCGCTGCACTGCCAACTGGGGTTTGATCTACAACCAAAAGAAAGTCCAGCGTCTCATCTGAAATCGGTGTTGACAAATTAATACACTCGTAAAACATTGCGCGGTGCATGAAATACAACTTCTGCTATCGTCTTATCCTGGTAAGCTTGTGTTGTCACAACTGAGCAAGCAGGATTCATCATAACTAAAAATGAGTCTGTGTTTGCCTTCTTGTTTCATCTCACTAACATTTATGTTATGCTGCGAGCGACTCCACTGCGTTGTGAGCTTGCAGCCGTAAGCGCCCGCTGTGCAAGAACACTTAAAAGGATGTCAGAAAGTCGAGTGTGATCACAGGTCACAGATGAGAGGGTGGAGGGCTGTGATGTAAGTGCTGGAGGCTGGGGGGATGTCGCTGACGAGGGGTGCTGGGTGAAGAGCGCCCCGGGGTCGGCTGGTAGGGGTCGCTCTGGGAGTTGGACTGGCTGAACAGACAGGAGTGGCGCCAGGCTCTCCCCTGTGAGTCTGTGAAGCAGCAGGGTGCAGCAATGGTACAACCCTGTAGCTGCTAGGATCTGTGAGAATCCCAGTGACACGAGGGACCGCAGGGGAGGAGAGTCAGCCCCATGTGTTTATGCAAACAGATCAGTTGCCATGACTATCCAAGCAGAGGCAGATTCACATGATGTCACCTTGGCGGCGAGGGAAAAACAATAACAGTGAAACACGGCTAATTTAGGACCATGCAAAGCAGGATTATCAACATAACACCCACAAATCAGAGACGCTGGTGATGTCTTGATTAAACACACTGTTTAAAAGAGCCATTTACCTTAAAAATGTAATTCTAGCATGGTTTCCATTTGTGTTCCAAGATTTTTTTTTTTCCATACAACAAAAGCATACAGTGATAAGAGGCTGTCTAGCTACAAAAAAATACAAAATAAAAAACCATAAAAGTAATCCATATGACTAGTGGGTTACATTCCAAGTCTTCTGAAGCCATAAGATAGCTCTTCAATTATTTAAGACCCAGCAATAACATTGTTTATTGATCTTGTACATCCATTTGTATGCCTTGCAACCTTAAACATTTGGTTTTATGTAATGTTTTAAACATTGTTGTTGCAGATGCTACCTGCCAATTTGTCACAAAGATCATGTAATCTTGCTGGCCAGCATAAATGAGGTTTTGCCAAAATTGCAAAAAATTACTTGGAATATCCTTGAAAACATCAGTACAAATGCGATGAAAAATACAACAACAAAAAAATCTGTGATGCTTTCCATCATATGACATTTTTCAGCAACAGACTGTTTGTAAAATTATGCAGTAAAGCTAATTATAGCTGTATAATTTCAGTTTGTTGCCAATTTTCTTTTAGCAAAAAAAAATATTTCTGAAATTTTTTTTTTAAAGAAATCTAATACAGCAAATATAACGATGCACTGCTAGATTTGATTAATTATTATATTACTATTTATTCATTCACTCATTCTAATTTTTTTTTTAATGGGGGCCAGTGAAAATGTTGGCATGGCCAGTGAAGAGATAGAGCGTGAACATTCTTCATTTTTGTTCTACATAAGAAAGTCAGTACAAATGTGGAACAAGATGAGAATGAATAAAAAAAGAATATAAAATAAAAAAGGTAAAAATTATCTTTTTGTGGGGAACTATCCCTTTTAATATCGGTGCATGAAGTCAAGAATAATTTCTTATGCTTAGACACAACTGCATGTAATATCATGCATCTTACATGCAGTTGTGTCTAGGCATAACAAATTATTCCCCTGTTGACGTCATACAGCCTTTAAAATTTAACGCTTCAGCCTCCAAGGTAAATGTGGGAGGTAGGAACTGTGGGGCACCCTGAGTGTGTTTTATTAAGTCCATGGCCCAGTTTGGAAGGTGCAGGGTTTGCCCCGGTCAGGGCTAGGCTCAGTTGGAACCAGCTGTTTCAGACTTGGTGAGACAGAGGGTTAGCCATGGGAGGGAGCGATGAGCCAGTCATCAGGGCTTACACTGCCCAGCTGTGCCACCAAGCCTGGCAGACTCGCACCTGCCCTTAACCCGCTGCGCAATAACACCAAAGCACACACCTGCTTCTTCTTTCCAGCATGCACTCTCCCTCGGTAGAGTTCTCTGGCCAATGAGGAAGAGGCAGGACTCGATCTTGTCCCCCAGCGTCTGACCCGCTGCATGGATCTGTAGTGGAGGAAATCGCATGCACTTCGACATTCAGCTGCAAATTGTTCAGTGTATATTTTTGATATAGACAGGCTAGCGTGTCTTATGGAGCAGCCTCCACCCCTCCATCCAACCCCCACTCTGGCTAATTCTCTCTGGCAGGGAGACCTGTAAAAATCAATAGGGAAAATGTCCTGAAACAGCCAATCTAGCAACCATCTGCCCTGGTACTCCACTGAGACAAAGACCAATGTCCCATGGGAAAGTGACGGAAGAGACAGACAGCACAACGCACATACAAACTCAATTACTCACTACAACTAAAACACTTTCACATTGCAAAGTCAGGCTTCTTAACTGCCTGACAGTCATTTTAACTGAAGTAGTATTTACATTTATATAAACATGTTATTTGGTATGTGTGACAACAAGGTCAGGGGTGTTTGCTATTTTAAATTTCAAAGAACCTTTCTTAAGAACTATAGCTAGCAAGAGCAGATTATGTTTATATACTCATTTTAAGAGTGAACAATAAACCTGTGTTGGCTGCTGTCGTGCTATCAGAACTTAAATAAGTGAATGTAACATTTGCTTTGTTAATCAAACATGTAATTAAATGATTCTTTATCATGGCATTTTCTCTCACTCAGTCCACAGATTACAATAATTTAATTGCCATATGTCACTAAATAATTGAAATGGAAACTATTCGATTTCCAAAGTAATGATGGCAGCTTCTAATAAAACAGAGCAAATTCAGTTGAATTGTTACCTCAAAACAGACCAAAAATACCAGAACCACAACATACTAAAAATATCCGGTTTATAGATGACGAACAAAAGAAAATTAGGTGAGTTCTCACGGAGACGCATACATATTTATATAGAATGTATAGTTGTGTATACTGTTTATAAAGCTAAAAAAGATCTGACTTGTGAAGTGTCAACTTACACACTTCTATTCTGACAGAATTCAGTCACATGTTTGTTTATGTCAGTTATTATATTTTTAAGAATATAATAATTTGGCTTGCTTCACTCAGCTTGGCGGGTTGCTGGATTTTACAGTAATCATCGATCTAGGATTTGTCTTTTAACAACAAATGTGTAGCCTAAATGAGACTTCAGTAGGGAAAATAGGTTTCACAAAACACAAAAGTAGAAATATCTTCCATGCTGTCAACTTAAGATGGATAGAAGTGTATCCATATTATTTCATAATAAAGAAAAGATACAGTCATTATTTTAAGACTGGTTGACTTGGATTACTTATCAAATCATTTAATATATGATTATTAAACACTGAACTTTCTTTATTGGCATGTAGATATAATATAAGCACAGCTATGAAGGAAACTTTGTTTTGCAAGATGAGTGGTCAGTTATAGAGCACTGCCATGGGCAAAAGTCATTATTAAGAGATATTATGCTGGGGTTTTTTTTTTTTTTTTAGATTTCAGTTATATGGATTTCAGGAATTAACTGCTTTTAAAAGTGTTTCTGGCTTGCCCACGGGGATGAAAAACATCCTGATGACTCAATTACCCTTTACACAACAATAACCAGATCAGTACTGCAAATCAATGCCATCAGTTGCAGAAAGAGTTGCAATTACAGATGTTCTTTGAGGTAATTTACGCCATCAGAAGAGCTAAAACTCATTTCTATGTCCTAAGCCTCTTAATTCAGAATTAAAATATTTAAAGTCGCCCTGATCTTGTCTGTGAAGCACCTAATCCTAGTGCCTGTGGAATATCTGAGATGATCTTTTTCACTTTTTTCGGCATTTGCTTATGCCAAACTATTACATCACAACGTTATTCTAATTTTCTGAACTACTGTTTCCAACTTTATCGCCAGCTCTGTGGTGTATGTTACCGTAATGTGTGATTTCCAACTGATCTGACTTCATATAGGCGTAGAATTGCTTCACGTTACAAACTGCAACTTCTACTTCTGTTTGTTGCGTTCTCTCCGTCCGTATGAGCGACGCCAGAGCGCTGCCGCTGCTATATAGCTCTCTAAAAATAGCTCACCTTTCACTGCCTTCTACGGCTCGATTGACAGGTGTCATGAGCCAATCGCGCTAGAATATTCAAATTATACTCCGCCTCTTTGGCCATTCAGGCACCGCCTTAGTGGACGCCCAGTGAGATCATCAACCCTATTTACCGTATATGGTCACGCACGGAATTGATTGACAACAAACCACGCCCCCTCAGTTCCCTTGGCTTCCTCTCGCTCGCGAGACAGCGAGCCCAGCAACTTGCCTTGGTGATCCACGGCATTCAAGAGAAAGGCTACCTGGAATTTATAGCGCAAAAGAGACAGAGGCAATGCGGAAATAGGTGGACAGTTCATGTCGCCGAGTTTGCATCCCACTCCCAGGCTGAGGATCTGAGAGTTCGCGGGGATTGCAATTAAGTGGCAAGAATTATATTTCTTTTTCCTTCCTTTTCTCAGCGCTTAAAATTACCAGCTTTAAACTACACTTCGCGGAGGATTTGAAGCATTCTTTTGCATTTGACATTGGGCTGAGAAGAAAACAAATTATACCTGAGGATCAAAGCAACACTTTTTTTCGTGTGAGCATCAACATGGACGTGTTGGCGAATTACAGTATTTTTCAGGAACTTCAGCTGGTGCACGACACGGGCTACTTCTCGGCGATGCCGTCGTTGGAGGAGAACTGGCAGCAGGTGAGAGAGTTTACGCGTAACTACTTGCACTGTTAGTTCGCATAAATAAGCCGTGCGTAAATGCGCACATGTATCTAATTGAAACATTCACAACTTCACAGTGCGCGCTTATGCCCAAACACGCTGTTTTCCTTGTCCAAATTATTCCGCGTAGTGGTTTTTAGTGATGCAAGCGCTGTTTTGCTTCTCTCACGCTAAAGCATGGCTAGAACTCCGGTCTTTTTATTTAACCGAGCGAAAGTGATTGTTAGTTTGAAGAATAATCTATAATATGCTTTAAGGAGTGAAATGCATATTTACTACACTTCTCTGCTGTACACTCAAGGCAAAATAGATGTCAATGACAGAATGAGACACGAGATTCGTGTGCATTAAAGGCTACTTCTAACTGGAATTGACAGTATGGCGTTTTAAGGCAAAGGTAATGTGGCCAGAAAAAAAATAAAAATAATGATAATAAAGGCTTGGCTAACAATAAGCGACTTGTTATTAAATAATGCATTTGCATCTGTCAGATTACTTCGTGTTTTTCTGCCCGACGATATCAAGAGCAGTTCCCGATTGTCATGTATTATGTATTACCTCCGCCGCGAGGGTGCGCGCGTGAGTGGATGTGAGGAGAATGCATCCCTCTGCCTCTGAGAGCTGGTGTGCATCTGTATGACAATTTGCTGACTACTTTAGGGCTATAGATAATCAATGATAATAGTAGTGTTTTACATTTTTATGACATCCCAATTAAGCCTTCTGGACGATTTGGAAGTGATGCACATATGTGCAAATTGGGAAATATCTGTCAGGGTCATGTTTTTAAGTGATGTGGTCTTTATAATGCAAATAAATTGCAATAATTGTTTTAGTAGCCAAATACAGCAATAATAGCAACAGGGTTTGGAAGTTCTATAAATTAAACAGTAGCAATGTAATGCCAAGATTTATGGTTGGAGGTAAGAAGGACATCTGGTAATCGATGTGACGACGGACGCCTCTGCACGCATGCACCGGCTGTCTTCAGCTCATTGCAATTCCATGTGCTCAACTGCAGGGAAATGCAGCGAGTGGTTATTTATCGCTGGTGTGTGAACTTGAAACAGATCTACCCCCACTGGCAATTCAACTGGCACATCTACACCAACACAAATATTATCTGGTAGCAAATGCAAATACAGACATATTGGCATGAGTATAGAAGGAAAATGCAGATCTGGCGATCTCATCTTGATGATTAGAACAGTAATATGTCATGCAGGAAGACAGACAGGTCTGGTTCATCAGCTAATTCTGGCATTAATTAACTTAAAGCATCATGGTCATATCAAACAATGGATCTCGTGTGCATGGGGCATTAATTCCCTGTGGTGTCGTGAACTGGCTGTCCAAGCACAAATGGATCACAATTATACACTACAGTTTTACACTTCTTTGCTTCTTTTACATTTTATATATATATATATATATATATATATATATATATATATATATATATATATATAATTGTTTTACTCCTACTACTTCTACAGTGAAACAAAGAGAGAGACAGAATTCGAATTAAGATTAGTTTACCAGCCTAATTATGACTCGAAAGAAAACAAGCTGTTGTGAGCTTGTACAACCTGCAGATGTGTTCATATGCCACTGGCAAATACAGTTTAGAGACAGCAGAGAGAGTATCAGCTCACATTAGAAGAGGAGGGGAACAACCACATGAAAACGGAAAAAAATAAAAGTTGAATTTATGACAAGAAAGTGAGCATGAAAAGAAAAAAGGCTGTAGACAGGTAAATATAACGGTTTTTTTTCTTTGAGTGACATCACAGTTAAAGTTTGATGCTTTTACAGGTTGGGATGGTTTTAAAGTGTAGCCCTAGATCTGCCAGTGCAAGGTAAACAGCCCCCTTTGAGTGGGAGACAAGATGGATAGCTGTGCTCGGCCCCTTGCGAGAGGAGCATGAATCAGACCTTAATGGATGCGATATGGGTGAATTGAGTTTCAGAGCTCAGGCTGAGACCAGGGATGGGGCGCAAGGGCCATGGAGGGGAGGGTGACGGAGGTGATGTGCTTAGGGATGACGAGGGGTTGTCCGTCGAACGTGATGAAGTCCTCCCGGGCCTGACGTGCACTGCATCCATTCCCCACAAGGGACGCCGGCTGCTGGCACCATCTCTCCCAACTTAAACAAAGACGCTATCTCTCACTGTCAAGACGAGACCCAGAAGAGAGAGAAAAGAACACAGAGGGAAAAGACAGAGCGGGCGGCTCGCTGTAATCACAGCTCGCCAACCTTTCTTGGGGCAGAGAAGGGAGGGATTATTTCGGCGGTGACCCGCAAGTGAGGTTAATTCAAAGAGCGGCTGTTTGTGCAACAAGAGAGCCCCTGTTGGCTCTCACCCCCCTCCCAAAGCAGTGCCACCCAGTACGACTCTCAGAGCTCCTCACTGGAGGCTGGAAGAGCAGGTGGAGTGGCCTGGGGAATGAGGCAGAGGCAGTAAACAACACCATTAGAGGCAGTCAAGGCAGCTTGGCCAATTAGTAAGGATCACCTAAGAGACGGGTTGGGGGGCTGAGTCTGTTTGTCTGCATCCATCCATCTGTCCTCCATCAGCTAGTGCACCACGTGGGCACCTTTGTTGGTGTGTCGTCCTCTGACAAGCAGGCCTTTTTGTGGGTCACAGCGAAAATGGGTCACTCTCTGTCTCTTTGTCTACAAAGTCTGGCAGACCTGTCCTCACAGCACTCTTCTCCTCGTCGTCAAGTGTTTTGTTTGGAAAGTTTCCATCAGCATCAGTAATTCCAAATGACTTTGTTCTAATTTCAGAAGCAGGGTTTGATTGTTTTGCACCTATCTCAAACCTTTTCTAGGAATACTACTGTAAGCATTGCGGTCCAAACCCATGAGACCTAGTTGTCCTGACAATCGCAGCAAAACTTTAAACCTACCCTTTTTTCCCCATGTTCTATCAATAGCTTTAATGCTAAAAGGTTGAGAAATAGAATCTGAGATGTGGTGAACTTCTCAATGCTCACTGGCAGCTGGAGAGCAGACGACTAACCCACAGAAACACATCACAGTCAGTAGAACTGGAACACGTCTGAGCAGGGTCATGTAAGCCCCAGAGACTAGCTGAAGGCAACAGCTATCTGAGGCGAAGGCGGTGCAAACGTTGAGCTCGGTCTGTCCCAGAAGAAGCCCAGTTTGACAAGATAATGAATCGCACTGCATGCATATTCTGTGCTGTGAGTTTTTGCATTTCACAGCCCAGTAACTTTTTGAAACAAAGGGCTGTATAGTTGGGTCAGTGGATGGGGGCTGGGAAAGAGGTGGTGTATCTATGTAATACCATTAAAAATGCATTTCCATTGAGCTGGGTTACGTCAATGCTCCTGTGGAGGTTCCACACCGGGCCTGCAGGAGCCCACCATCTTCACTAGCTTGCCCCTATGCTTTCTTGCTAATTTTCCCCTGCAGCCTATGGTGCAGGCAGTTGGCCATCCATCCCTTTATCGCATTCCTTCACTGTCCACATTGAGCTCGCTCCAGCAGAAGGCATTCAAGCTTTCTCTGGGCAGTGAACACTGAAATGTGCATTATGTAATACCCTGAGGAACACAGCTGCTTTCTCACAGTATATCTTCTGACAGCACAGAGGATTCTCAAGCCCCTTTTCAGGTCTCTTTCTGCAATTGGTAAAGCTCCAGGACACCAAAGTAATGGGCAAACACATTACCTTGTTGACGGCACCAAAGAAAACTCCCCTGAAGTTGTGGAGTGAGTGGTAATATTGGGATGTCTTCAGAGACCAAGATACTGTACTAAGCTCCTCCTTATCTCCGGGGAGACTTGCAGGTCCAGGCAAAGAAGGTTCCTTGTACTCCCTCAAAGCTTTGTGCTTTCTGCAACAACCTAAATTTTGTCAGTGGTGATGTTCTCACTTGCTGACCTTACTCTGAGGGAACCACCTTGGCATTCAATCTCAAACCTGTTCGACCGGCCCCACTTAGAAGTGTTAACAGGTCTATCAGTACATGCTGATGCTCAGGCATTTGTTGAAATATAAGGACTCCCATGTCAAGATAAATAAGCTGTTACAAAGTTATCTCAAGCAGATATGCAGTGCATCTGTGGAGGCTTGCCTACTTTGACACCTCCCTTCCCAATCCTACAGCTTTGACCTCAGTGGCCCCTGCTGAACCAGTCAGCTGGCTCCATTAGTCACTATGTTGACGGTACATACTTTTGGCCCACAATGGAAAGTACCTGTCATGCTTTATGATCCTATTACTGATTTGAACTTTTTAGAACTTAATTGATCTCGTCAGCTGTTTGGTTTCCACTGGATTACCGACTGTCCCATAAAATGTCTGGGATCAGCGAGTAGACAGACACTCATAAGTCACCACTGTGTTGTTATCAGTGTGACATCATAAACCAACCCATTGTTCTGGGCATTTCCTGTACGCTGCCCCTGCCAGTGACTAGACAGGTCAAAATCAAGCGCTGTCTGGGTTTAGTATACACTTTGAATCATTGTCAAGTCATAGTCTGAGATTACAAAAGAGCTGTCTATTTTTCTTCTTCCCGCCTACCTATATCTCTCTTGTGATTTAGATTTTGCGATGTGCAGTTGTTGGGAGTAAGTGCATTTACATGCACTTTGAACATTTTGTTTCAGTCGAACTAAAGCAATAATTTGTCTTTTTAAAAATGTTATGTCAATGTTTAGTCACTAAAGTTAGATATAAATCATATTAGATTTTTGAAAAGTTGGACTAACAGACCTGGTTAATGTGATAATATCTCAGTTTCGTTCCAGCATGTATACCCATTAATCTACTACAATTTGCCTTAGCTTTGTGCAGTTGCTCCAAAGGTGCAACGTGTATTTAATCCTTTAAATATTTGGTTACACGTTGTGTCATGTATACTTGGGCTGACAGATAAAGCCAGATACACGACTACTACTTGAATACTAAAAAAAAAAAAAAAAAAAAAATACACTGTAGCTCAAATACAACTGTGCATATAAATATTCTTAGTAACTACAGCAAAAGCGGAGCCCCAGACACAGCAGATCACTCAGCCCCCAGACAGCTGACAGTAATTAGGCAGTAGTGAGGGTGCAGCAGGGTCTTTCATGTATAGGGCTGAACCAGGTCTCACTTTGATGTGGGGACCTTTCAGTCACATTCTCCTGTTACGTTTGAGTAAAGTTCATACTAAGGCTTTAACACAGGCTGTTTCTGAAGCAACACATCAATTTAATGTTGAATTCCATCTCTTTGTTAAAATAAAGCTGTAACCACAAGCTTGCATGACAGGTCTGGGCAACCTAATAAACAACTAGCTGTGGAAATTATACAGAAAAAAGCAGTACCTGAACTAACTATTATTCTGTGATTTTGAGTTACTACATTAAAATGAAATGCCTTTACAAGATCATTAGCATTTGAAGCGCAGCCCTAGCTCACCCTCATATACACTATGTGCTGTTTACCAAATATCGTACACCATGAAATTTGGCAATTGCTCTATAATTTATTCTCAGCGCTAGAGGTAGATCAAAGACAGCATCAAACTGGCAGTTGGTAGGTTTTTGAACAGTCAAACATAGGTTTGGTGAAATGAGAAACTGGGGGATAATTGGCATCTCCAGAGAACACAACCTACAACAAAGTCAGGGGCTGAAAAATAATAATATATATATATATATATATATATATATATATATAAAATGTCATATGTTTAAAAAAGTATAAATATTAAATGAAAAAAAAAGGATATTATGGGATGATTTTCCATTACAAAGACTTTAAAATGTCACGAGAAGAAACTGCGGTATTCTTTGCAGAACACACCATAGTATAAAACAGAAGTGTATAGAAGATGTTGCATGCAAAAACAGTCGGGAACATTAAACAGGTGAGGAAATGTGTGAAAACAAGGGTTCAAAAGTGATCATTGTTATAAGCTATGGAACTTTAATATTAAGCTTTTAACTACATTTCAAGGAAGCACTGTAGTTTGAGCCAAATATATCACCTCAAAAGCCAAAAATAGTGCATTAATTATGAGATCATGAAAGTGAATAATATGAGGAACACTGATTTGCTGAGCAATGTACAGATTATGTTAAAGCCTATCCGTTTCCAGTAAGCACAGGAAGTGATCTCACTCTCGATCTGGCCACGCAAGCTTTGAGGCACTAATGGGCCATGCTTATCTTCACTGAGGGTGTCTGTTGTTTGTCTAACAGTGTCTCACCTACAATACATAGCTGTGGGCACAAGAAAATGTGTGGTTGCATATGCTGCCTAAGGAACTGCAGAAAATTCACAGCATGCAGTTGATTCACAGAATTCCACAGATGCATTTGTACAGGAAACACTTGCATAGAACCAATTCTTTCTGGGGTAAAAGGTTGTGGTTAGTTGACCCAATGGTAGCACATGCTAAACGGAATATACCTACCCTCGTCCACGCATTCAGTTTGCAGACAGGGGCCGATGTGCTAATTATCCCCACGCCTGTGAGTGATTGCTGATGGAGGTGGTCTTTTTATGTAGGGATCAAGAGCTTTTCAGGGGCAATGATTGAGGAGCTGTTGGATGGTAAGGATGGTGAGGGTCATTTGTCTGCCGTCTTCTCGAGAGCCTATCAGCCCATGGAGACGAGAAGCAGTGCTAGGATGGACAGAGAGAGAAAAAGACAGAGAAAGATGAGTGTTTGGAATGCATCTTTATGCATGAGGCCTGTCGTCCCCCTTGGTCTCGATGGAGAGGCAGTTTAGCCACTCAAGGATTTGATTAACAGGCTGAGAGGAACCAGCCATTTTTCTCTAAGTGCACACACACGCATACAAACTCCGACTAACAGCCTGATGATATCTCTCACACCACCCTGAAAAAAACACGGCAGATTGGAAATCAATACTTCCTCATTGCAAATGGTACCTCAACGCTATTTGAGACTGCAGCACTCAGTATTCTGCAAATGTGAGAGTTACATAAACCAGGAGGGCATTTTATATGAATAATAAATATGGTATTTTGTGTATTCCTAACCAGCTATAAGTAGCCCTGCAGAATGTCAAGGTAAAAATAAAGAAACAGAGAGAGGAAGGCAGAGGAGGGCAATGAAGGATGTCTCTCATGTTTATTCAAGTGTTCTTGACGTGAGATGCGGTGCTGATGGTCCTGCACTCTTTCTATCCTCTTTTGGCCTTCTGGAAATTCCCTGCACTGACACTGTCCAGATGGAAATGCGTATACTGCAAATCCAAGACTGCTGTTAGCCTGGCTAATGTTCATAATGACAAATTCAAGCCACGTCACCTTGTTTGACATCACAGCACTAAAATGTACACAGCCCACTCTCATCACAGTTCTTTGTATCTAGATATCTTTCCATCAATAGGAAATTGTCATGTTTTCCACGCAGATGTTGTAGCAACACTACTGGCAAATCTGATTCGATGCATTTCCTCTAGAGGAATTTGGAGTCTTTTGTCTAGTGGAGATTGTGATTTCAGATTGGGTTTCAGAGTGGCAGGAAGCTCAGGTCTGAATCACACAACACCTGCTGTCAAGCTGCCAAACAAGAGTAGTGAGCTCATTGTTTGTTTTGGTGTTGGTGACATACAATGAATAAGGACAGGTCACAAGGACTATTCAAACACAAAGACCAACAACAGGTACTTTTCCACCAGGTATAAAATGCCTTCAGGGTATGTTTTGTGACCTTGAAACAACCTGAAGTAAAAATTTGTAAATGAATGAACATTGGCTGGGCTTGTTCATAATGAGCTGTTTGAATTAAAACTAAAGTGCAAAGGGACACAATTGGGTTTTTATTTATATAATTTTGATTAATATCAATAATCCTGTAGTAAAGATTAATCATGCTGTTTAATAAGCATACTTACCAGCTGAAGCATACTTGTTTTGCCCTTTGCAGATCTGTGGAAGCAGCATCTAAAACAACACATACACAATAGCAACATATAGACGTTTCGCAATACTGATATCTATAAATAAAATATTATGAATTTGGAACAATGTACTCCATGCTAAAACATATCATCTGTGTAGAAGATTTAATTATTGATATGATTCTCCACTAAAACCAGTTTTTCTGACTCAAAAGGAGCCTATACTCACTATTAGGGCAAACAGAATAATAATCAGTTTCTGTCTGCTTTCGTTCAGGCACATAAACAAAACTGTTGTAGACATTTCAGCATGGCCGCTGTAAGATATGCAGAAGTCTTAAGTCAAAAAGACATTAAAGCTGCTATCAGATATTTTAAATAAAACATGGAAAATATACATTTGAATAAGATACAGTTTAGAGTTTGAGAACCTATCATACCCAGTTTGCCTTTTTAAATGGGACTGAACTATATTGTTTGTGTATTGTGTCAGGACTAAAAAAAAAAAAATATTCAAGATTCAATGAGGGTAAAGTTACGGGAAAGAAAACTTAATTAGCACAATATAAAAACAATGGCAGTCAATAGAAAGTTTCCACCATGATAGAAAAATAAACATCTGTGTGCATGTGCTTATTTGCATATCGTCTCTCTCTCTGATGGCCACATGACCTGGCATCACTCCAGCCTCCAGTTTGACTGTACTTGCTCATTTCCAGTAACTCATTCTTTCTTGCTCTCTCACCCAGTTTGACCCTGTTCGCATTGACCTTTTAGAGCACAGCCAATGATTACCGTACAATTTGCATGATGTGGGCTGTTCCAGTGCAAAAAACAAAACAAGATCCTACACATATCTAGATACAATGTACACCACAAAATAAAAGGCATATCATTACATACATGGAACAATCATCATATTATGTACTTGAGATGTTTTATGCAAAAAATAAGGATATTATTAAAATAGTAAAGCAGTAAAACTGCATCTCTGTGATGCTATCTATTCGTGTAGAGGTCAAAGCAGGTGTATGGCACTTATGTTGAGAAGTGTGCAGGCAGGGTTGGTGTACATCACCCTCGCAGAGCCCTCCACCTAACTAACAGCTCTGCTCAGTAATTACATGGGGAGAAAATAAAAAGGGCAGATGCCCCCCTGGCACCGGGCACAGGACCGGTGTGTGTTCAACCTGGTGCTGTGGAAGAGCATACACGCCCGACTCTTTGCTCCAGCGAGCAGAGAAGCTTGACGCAAATACCCTAGAGAGCTGAGTTTGAGCACAGTTCAGAAAGCAGGACCGCCCCATCAAGCACAAACAGAGAATGTTTGCGGTTCCTCTCCTAGAAAGCGAGTTTTTAAGTGCGTGTTACCACTTCCTCTCCATCCGCTGCCAATTCAGTGGAGGAAACCAAGCCCTTGTTTACCGACGGGATTCTCCACTATCAGCCCCCCTTTCCTTCCCCATGCCCCGAAAGTCACTCGCTCCACATGGACAACTGCCAACATCCTCTCCATTCATCAATCCAATAGCCTGTACTGTTACAGTTACACTGGTTACAGCCCCTGGTGATGGTTGCTAAGCTGGTGCAAGCGCCATATTGTGTAAGCTTTATTTTAAGCCTTTTATTTTAGGCAGGCCAGACCCTCTGTAAATTGTGCCAGGTGCCATACTGTATACCTGATATAGCTCTGGCTAAGGATCTGCAGGCACTGCTGTCTCTCCTTGAGGCTGCTCTGAGCTGCTCTGCTGTGAGACCCACCTGTTCACTATCGCTGGCACATCAAACTCAAATCAAGCTGAATCCTATGGAAGCGGAGTAAAAACTAAAATGGGTAGCTATGCGATAGTTAACAAGAAAAATCAAATTATGAGATATAAAGTCATAATTGTGAAACATATTGTAAGAAATAATATTGCGACACATAAAGACAAGTCAGAGAATGCTGAGTCACAATTAGGAAATATACACTACCATTCAAAAACTGGGGTGAGCTTCTCTTTTCATTTTTCCCCTTTTTTAATTAAGACTTCAATTCAGCAAGGATGCATTAAATTTTAATTAAGCAACTGTTTTCAACATTGATAATCATGTTTATTGAGCACCAAATCAGCATACTAGAATGATTTCTAAAGGATCTTGTGACACTAAAGACTGCAGTAATTAAGAAATGAAGAAATAAATTAATATATATTTTAAAAGTAATTTTTTTTATTAGTAATTCAGGTTTAATAATATTTCACAATATTAAGTTTTACTGCATTCAAATAAACACAGCCTTGGTGAGCATAAAGGGCTAAAAAAAACTTTACTTTTGAAGTTTTGGACAGGCAGAAATGGGTTTCCATAGAATCCATATATTCTGTATTCATTAAATACTTACATTTACTACATCAATGTCTTGCAAAATAACTAGCTCAAATAATGTCAGGTGTTTAAATAAAAGTGTATCTTAAAAAGGTTACAAAACTGCCCAACTGCTTTTATAATTGTATTAAAATCTTGCTCATCTTGAAAAGTGTGGTATGTTTTTAAGCAGCAGAAACTTTGCTTCTCTTAATTTGGAGCTGCCCTACAAACACAATAACCTCCCCACCACGTCCACACTAAACTGCGCTTTCGTCCTGAAGGTTGTACAATGCGAGTCCTGCTGAGTGCTTTTGGGAAGGAGACAGAACAACCGTGCTGCTCTTAGTCCTTCCAGTTTGTTATGGCTCAGTTAAATAGGTCATGCGCTGAGGACCAGCGACCTTGGAGCATTTGTCCTGCTCATTGAGACATTCAGCCTTCTTTGTTTAATTTGCACAGAGACAGAGAGACCCACTTTCCACCATTTGCACCCAAGTCTTAATCATCTCATTATAATTTATACAAAAATGGCTGTAATATGCATTTTTGTAAGTGTTTTTTGGTGGTGTTACCGAGTTCTTTTAGCACCGTTTTCTCAAGGCACCTGGATGCTATGACAGCGCTCTCACCATCTGGTGCGAACGCACTGAAACAGGAGTGCAAAAATGACAGCGATTGTGAGGTGTTTGCAGTCAAGAACGTAAAAAGTCTGCCTTCTCCAAAGGGGAGGCTGAGCCAGTGTACAGCTATGTGGGTCGGCTGCTATTTTAATCTGTAATGTTGCAGGGAATACCTGGGGGAACAGCCCGGCTCTGTTGGAATGGGGGCTTGTCTGTGTGCAAGTGCCAGTTTGCGTGTGTACGCATAGGTATGGCGGGTTAGAGCGTGTAGATCGGAAAGGTTGTTTAAAGATTTTCTTTAGTATGAGAGATGCCTACTGGGCACCTCTCGTACCCTCTTAGGTTCAGTGGAGCAAGCGGCGTATATGTGTCTTTTAGGCATGGGCCACTGCACCAGGGTAAACCCTGCACAGACTAGCCAGCGTTGCGCTGGCACTCTCGCTCTTACGGTACCCTCCCCCCTCAGGCGATCCTCAGACAGGCCAGCAGCTCAATTCTACATTTTGAGTGCCTGTGACTCATCTCGTGAGCTACAATATTCAGGATGAGATCACCCACTTTGTCAAATGCAAAGTGCTAAATGCGCTCAACTGCTCTGTAGATTCCAGTAAAATGATGAGGTAATGCCTGAGATCCATCTCAGAGTTTCTACCTCGTCCTAGCAACGATGCTGTCATTGCATTCATGACCTTGTGATAATCAGCAAAGGGTTGGGGTATTTTGGCAAGGTGTTGCCGGAGCTCCCGTACGGGGCTCCCTGCAGTGCAGACAGGTGTGATGGCAGCAGGGGCACCTGCCGTTCAGCCATCCCACCCCGTCTGCGAGCCCGGTGGCTTCAAAAACCCCAACTCCTGGGCGAGCGTGCCAGTCCCGGAGAGGTGCGAATGCCCACATATTCCATGTGCACTTGGCAAAGGTCTCCCTCTCCGCAGTTTTTATTGTAGTCAGGAATTAATAGACTGCAAAGGCATTCATCAAGTCCCAGTTAGGTTTCCTTTTATGTCACTGTAGCAGTCTTGTCAGATGTTGGTAATTGGGTTCAAAGTGCCATCACAGTAAAAAGCTTTGTGGGAGTGAGTCAGAAGGGGCGGAACCTCGCCGTCTCAGGTGACCTCACTCTCGGCCCAGCTGCTCCAGAGTGCAGGGAGGAGGGAGGAGGTGGGGGATGAGGTCATTCTTTCGCTGGGAGTGTGTGGGCTGGATTTGCGTAGGTGTCTTTGTGTGCGTGTCTGCATGCATGAACGATAGACGCTGGAAGTGATAAGGCTGGAGATTTCTGAGCTTACTTTTTGTGACGCTAATAACCCCCCCCCCTCCAAAAAAGTACGAAAAAAAAAAAGAAATGCTAAACGAAAAGCTTAGTTTTTGATATCGGTCAGTAACATGTCCGATATCAATAAACAAAAGGAAAAATCTAGTTGGGAACACAAAGAAATGTGCTCTTTGTATTCATGTTGGTTTCATATTTTTGAAAAACTTTTAGTTTTATAGATTTAAAAAAAAAATCATGTGGTGTGGCCATCGAGTAAAAAGTGATATTTCATCACAGGATATTTTACAACCTGAACTTATTGTCTTAAATTATCTGACATTTTATTTCATATTTTAATTTGTTTATATTTAACATATTTGTGTTTAAAAAAAAATCTAAATGAATTTTTATACAAAAATGATAAAAAATGTCATACCATTTAAACCAATCAGTTTACAAAGTCCATTTTTAAAAATAAATAAATATAAAAACAAGAAAACTAGTTTCTACCACACTGAGGGATTTCATCCAGACATTGTTTTATCATGGCAAAAAAAATTCTCACCGGCCCCTGCTTGCGGTTTGTTGTTTCATTCTTCACAAAAAAGCTTTTATGCATCAGTTCACGATCAAATGCTCCCTCCCACCTCGCTCCATTTATGGCTGACTGGCAGAGTGGCAGGGCTTTGTGTCTGTTGTTAGAGAGATGAGCTGGGCTGATAGCCACGTGGAGAAAACAGGACAGTCTGTGAGGATTGAGACGTCACAACGCAGTGGCGGCTTGCCATTGCGTATTCAGAGCACGTGCTGGAGCGGTATCAGATCATAGGAGGTATCGGTGAAGCAGACATCTGATTCGAGGTGTCTATGATCGATGCCAGCGTTTTAGAAGCTACACGAGGCTATTGTTTCATTGTAAATTCTCCCGTACGTGTCAGTAATGAGACATCTAGATGGAAAGGACAATTTCGCTGCTAGCATGAAACAAAGTCGTTGTAGGCTCTCTGAGAGATTGCTTTTGCGATTTTTACTGCAGTCGTCAAAGCTCTAACTCTCCGCTCATGACAGACTACATCCTCATCACTCCAGCTTACATACTTCGGAAGCATCCAGCAAATAGCAATACTGTGATTTTCGTAAACATCCCCAGAGATGGGCTTTCAAAGTCAGGATTTATGTTTACCTTCCTGGTGCATGAAAGCGAGAGGAATAGAGACTAGAAAAGAGCAAAGGAGTTTGTTGTCCCATAAAATACCAGTTGTGCGAAGTCTGTGTAATTACCACACTGCAGGATAATTATAAAGAGGACAGATGCAGGGATGAAAAAGCCATTTACGTGCACTTAAGTGAGCGATGGCAATTAACTCGGATGCCTATCCCGGCACTGAGAAATTGGGCTGGAAATCCTTGCAGCCAGTTATCACACAAACCAGAAACGACCGGCCTTCTCCTATCTCTTGGAGGTGAGCCTTGCGAACAGGCTCGAGCAAGTTGTTTAATTTTTTTAAGCGGCTTTGCTAATCTGCATTCTTCATTTTGTTTTGGAGCCTTTCGTGCGTGAAAAATCCCCGTAGCACAAAGCCTGGTGGGGGCAGCTGCTGGGTTGGGAGGGGTCTTGAATTCCTGTTATCATAACTGCCTTTGTCCATCACCGCGGCCTGATCCAGGGGCTAAGTTGGAGATTGGACAGGTTACCATATCCATTCCCCTCAGGGTAGCGTGCCTGCACTAGTCCGCAACGACTCCAGCCAGAAAATTTGTTCGTGCCGATCTTTTTATGTGTGCTTATCGGCAGGATTGCAGCCAGAGGATGGAGGCCCAGCAGGGTTACGTAACTTCTCTCTGCTCCAGTCGTAGCATCTGCAGAAAGGCATGGACTCCTGCATCCCATCTATGCAATTTCCTTTTCCATTTCCTTTCAGCTGGCTGGCAGGCCGGGCCGTCGTGCGTGTTACTCGCATGGGACGGGAAGCTCAGATAGATGTAGTGTTTCCTCTCCACTAGGGCTCCTTGTCAATGCTGTGGCACTGTCCCTACAGCTCACATCCTGTGGTTTATTACAAAGAATCATCCAGGGTTATATATAGCATGAGGATACACTGACAACCAAGCATGGTGAAGCATGTGGGTTTAACATCTAGATGCACCTAAACAAAAATTCTTGGCCGAAAACGAAAATTCTGGACACACTGTCGAAACTAAAAAAACGGAAATGACTAAAATGAAGTAAATTGTTTGTAAAACAAAATTATAGTAAATAATCATAATATTAGCATATTTGAATGAATGAGAAATGGCAGCTGAAAATTCAGTTTTGCCATCACAGGAAACTAATGACATTTTAAAATATATTTATTTTTTACTGTATTTTTGATCATATCAATGTAACCTTAATGAGCATAAGAGACATCTTTCAAAAACATTAATAAATTTTACCGACCCCAAACGTTTGAACGGTAGTGTAGATGTAAATACTGACTCTTGGCTGATAGAAGCATACCAATAACCTACAATAATTGTACACAAATATATTCAACTTATGGGATTCCTTATCGTATATCCTTTCTAACATGTAAAAGATTGTTATTAAATGTTTAAGTCACAGTTTCTGATACCATTTTTGGTCAGAAAATTCATTTTACATTTATACAAGGGTTTTGCAATGCAGCCTGTTTTTGGCAGCCCTGCTATTTTTTTTTTTTTTTTTCTTTTTCTTACTTACCAAAGACATTTATCAGTCCATTTATCAGTCCCCACCACTGACTCTGTGGTCAATGAATAAGACTGGCCTCTTCACTTCTCCCCTGCTGTTCCTTGTCTAGATGTGAATTTCCCATGGTTTTATGCCACACTGCAGAGTTTAGAAAGCAGGGAAGCCTGACTGATAGTCCCCACAGTGGGATAGGCGTAATGAGAGCACCTGCTGCGTCCCTGGCTGATGCCTCGTCCTGCAGAGAGAGACAGACAACGTAACACAGTGAACCCAAGGTCCTTGCAATCTGAAGTCATGTGGACTATTGCTTTGCGATGACATAACTGAGAATGAGAGAACACAACCCTTTCACACCAGTGCCAGAGTCATCACTCCAGGGAAATTTTAATCTTCTCTCCATGTGGCTTCCCACTCGTAATGCACAGCACAGAAGTGCTGATGTGAGAGGTCGATTCGAAAGACAGATCTCTAACGTGAATCATTATACCACTCAAGTATGCTTAATGATTATAACAAACACATCGATCAAGATAAGAATATATGAATGCAATAAGAGCCTTAAATCCAAACAGCTTCCCTCAAGAAGTTTTATGTTTAATATGAGGTCAGTAGGAGCTCGTTTGCAGGGATTTGTGTGAAATATCATCAAGTTAATGGGCAGAATCATTTATAGTGCTTCAAATACGTTCCTGTGTTTGTCGCCACAACCAAGATAAGAGACTTTCTTGGTGAAATAAAGAGCTCTCTTTATGTCTCCTAGGGGTATAGACCTTTACCGGTGCCTGATAATGGGACTGCAGCTGAAATTGACTCCCTTGGAGAACTTGGCCTATTAGTCATGTCTGTTGCCTGTTACAGTATGGTATGTAACTGGAGATCTCTATACAATACCCAGAGGGCCATACATCTTATGAAACAAAACGCCCTCCAACTCAGCCCCCTCTTCCAACTCGCTCCTTGACGGCCAGCTCTCTTTTGTTTCCTCTTGTTCTCTTTTGTCTCCATGTGTTGTATCCCCCCACCCATGTGGCATTCTCTTTGCATTGAGTAATGAAGATTAGCCTTATGTCCGTCACAATAGAGCCCCCATCACTAGTATCCCTTACTTAGACTCCCCAATCTTATAACAAGCTGTTAACCCCATTTAAAAATGTCCCCTTTCAATCGGCTTGTGACGGGGAATAATCCAGCCTGAGCGATTTAATGAAAATCGCTGTATCCTGATTAGATTACCCCAGTGCCGCCAGCCAGTGGCCATTAGCCGACCCCGTACACAGATAAACAGCAGCCCCGCTCCGCAAATCCAGTTAAAGGAAGACGGAGAGAGGTTTTCTGAGGCTCAGCTCGCCTCTTACCAGCCTGCAGTCTTACTCCCTTTGTCAGTGGGATTATCCCCCATTTGGCACATCTATGGTGAGGACTCATTCACGTCCTCCTGTACCCTCTCTATACCCATTATTGCGCTTGTCTCATTGCTCTGTCATTCTGCTGAGCGTGATCATCTACGGCATATCTGTTAGCAAGATTTCTGTGATTTGTAAAGAGCATGCATTCATTATGGTAAATCTTAGATGCACTGATATTGAAATTGTGATGAAGATAAGATGTTTATTATTCTGTTATTTATGCTCAATAATTTCCAAATATTTAAATCTATACTAGAAGAATTTTTTTTTTTTTTTTTTTTTATACATGTGAATGATTATATCTCCCAACAGATTGTATGTGAATATGTTTATATGGATGAAAAAAAAAAATTCTATGCATAGTATAATTTGAATTAGAAATAGCTCTGCTGTCTAACGTGCAGTACAAAGGGAAAGTGCTCTTAAAGGAATAATTCAGCCCAGAATGAAAATTTTGTCATCATTTACTCACCCTCATGTCGTTCCAAACCTGTATATGTTTCTTTCTTATGGTGAACGCAAAAGAAGATATTTTGAAGGACCAAACAGTTGTTGCTCCCCATTGACTTCCATAGTAAAGAAATACTATGGAAGTCAATGGGGAACAGCAACTGTTTGATTACAAGCATTCTTCAAAACATCTTTTTATGTTTAACATAATAAGTCATACAGGTTTGGAATGAACTATCCATTTGGTGAACTATCCATTTAAAGGGTTAAATATTTGCCATATTGCTAAAACTTAAACATAAAAATCTAAAAACAAAAGAATATCCAATATTGGCAAAAAAAAAAAAAAAGAAGACTTTTGCCTAGTATAGAATATATTACTTTCAAGATCAAAGATAGTAATGTAAATTTTACTAATATTTCCGACAACCATAGCAAGACATTTTTGTTCTAACTAAACATATTTTTATACATTATTATTATAAATTTATTTAAAAAACAACCAAAAAGGAAGGACAAATAACCAGATCACAACATACACTCAGGTTATAGTTAAACATGAATCCATAATCTTTAAAATACCAAGCTTGTTTAACCAAATCGTACTTTGTCATCTCACAGACTTCACATTGTGACACACAGCACAACAGCAACTTCATCTGTGCGCCTCTCCCTCCTACAGATTCATCAGGTGTTCTTCACTGAGTTCACAAAGAGTTAATAGTGACTTTGTTCATTTGGGAACACGATCAAGGTTGCATTATGCCCTCTACAATCCTGTGCTGATGAAGTTATTGAGAGACGCCATAGTGCCTTTTCTGTTCCTTCACAGCTTCTTTGTCCCTTTTGTGACCTCTGTTACTGAAGTCTCACAATACTTTAAAAGCAAAAGCGGTGTTTGTGTACACAGAAATAGCTCTCAGCAGCCCCATACAAGCACACCCAAAGGCTGATTGGCACCCAAGCCGCCTCTTCCATCTTTAAATGGAGGTATTCATTAGCTGCAGCTGCACCATGTCAGACTTAAAGTCTCCTTGTGCGGCTGGATGCAGATGGAGAAGTCGGCAGACACTGTCTTTTCACTGTCAATCCTAAATTATTGAAAGTGTCCTATCAAGTAAAAGCTTTGATGGGACGAGGCACCGAAGTCTGGCATGCATGGATCTAGCCTAAAAGGATTGCAAAACAACTAAAGAAGAACAAGTAGACAACAATAGTCAAATTATTGGCTGATCTATTATTGGCCTGGCCTAGAATGCAGTATCATATGCAATATATTAGTTAGCTGGTGTTCAAAGAGAGTTTTCAATGGACAAGACTTGAATATATAACTATAAACATACAAGTCAATGCTAGCTTGCTGATCTTTGGTGCCAAGTGTGTCATAATTCTCACCACTTTGCTTGTAGTAGCATCCATCTGTGAAGTAATCCTGCCTCTAAGGGAACAGTGCACAGATAATGTTTGGTTGTTATCTTGCATGATTAGCATTGCTCTTTGTTTCGCATTACATGCATGCTCATTCAGCGAATTGTGGAGAAATGGGCCATGTGTCTGTAGAGAATAGGCTCAGTGATATTGCCAGTTGTTTTGATGGAGTGGACAGGAACGGGTGCGTATTTCCTGTTTCTGACCTCACAAGTGTTCTTGTCATAATAAAGCTGTCTCCGTTATGTCATGAACCTGATCAGGGCCCTAATGTTCCGCCAGGAGCTGTCAACTGGGATAAATTCATCCACAACTAAAGCTAATGAATGCTTTTTATCCCTGCACTCCCCCACTAGACAACGAATCTGCCAAATATTTTTATTAGCTTGTATTTTCTCACCAAAGATGGTTAGCTGACTGCAGCGACAATTCATGATGACTAAAACCTTGCTATTCAGTCCAAAGAAATGTAACTAAATATTTGGCCAGCAGATATGTTCACAAGTTTCTGACACAGAGTCCAAGTACAGTTTCAAGTGTTTTGTCTCAAGTCCAAGTTGATTCTCAACTGCAAGCATTACCACCTTGGGATTTTGGAGGTGGAGAAAATGATAAAATAAGATGTTTTTTTCTGATCGATCTAAAGTTACAAAAGGACTTATGTTACAAAAAATAAATTCTGAACTTTTGAACTTTCTGTTCATCACTCTGAAGGATCATGTGACACTGAAAAATGGAGTAATGGCTGCTGAAAATTGAGCTTTGCCATGAGAGGAAAAATTACATTTTAAAATGTAGTAAAATAGAAAATGTGTATTTTAAATTGTAAATAATATTGTACAATATCACTGTTGTACTATAGCGAGCATAAGAGACAGCATTAAAAATATCTAACCAAATCCAAACTTTTGAATGCTAGTGTATATATAGCACACATTATAGCATTCATAAAAGAAAAAAAAAGAACAATCTGTAAATAAATAAGTAAATAACCCACCTGGTAATTTTTTCATGGTATAAATTATGCTTTTTTTTATTTTGTCTAAAATCCAGATCATTATGATTTTTATATATATATATATATATATATGTATGTTTACTCATAAGTCCTTGTTGCACATGTTACAAGTACTTACTATCATAACAACAATAAATTATGCATAATTGCATGCAAGTAACCCTAAAATAAACCCTAACCCTAACCATTTACTAAGTACATGTAGTTAATTAATATTATTCAGAACTTAAATGCATAATTACACTGTAACAAGGATACCTTAAAATAAACTGTAACCAGGAAAGCATTTAAGATTAATTAACTTGTATCAAAATATACACGTGTGTGTGTGTGTGTGTGTGTGTGTGTGTTATGTATGTATGTATATGTATGTGATTTGTGTTGTGTACGAGTCACTAATTTAAAGTTTAAGTCGAATCTCGAAATAAATTTTTTGGTAACTTGTGTCTGAGTTGCCATTTCTGGTGTCCAGTTACTTGGACATTCTACACTTCAGTGCTTCACCAGACTCTGGTCTCACTGTTCTGGCCCTCACTTGATAATGGAAACAGGAAAATGTGTCTCTCTGATACAGGCAGTGCTCACAATAACGTCCCAAACCAGTGTCCTGCTGTCTTTTCAAATTTCAAAACCCAACAATGTGGCTGCTATGGAAACAGCTGCCAAGCCTGTTGTGCTCATCTCTGGCCGAGTTCCTGTCTGTCTGTTTCCTCTCATTTCCCAGAGGAGCTGGTCTGTGTTTACCAGCCAAAGAGAGACACAGGAGCAGGAACAGCACTGGAGAGGCCCTCTCTCACATAAGGTGCAGCTGCAAAAGCAAGAAGGAAGACTAGGAAGGAAAATGGAGGGCAGGGAAAGGATGAGGATTTCAAAACAAATTTGCAAATCGCATTACACGGTCAACATGTAATTAGCTTTGTGTGCGAGTGTAAATATTGACACACAGTAATGAGTACATGGAGTTTACACTAATCTGAAACCCAAAGCCAAGCTTAGCCTTTCTAGAGTATGACCATTATGCTCAGCGACATTATCCTTACATTGTATTTGCATGGTGCTTTTTATGGTTTTCGAGAAGAGGGACGATGCAAGCACTTCGAAGCAATCTTACGACAAGTATCTGATTTCTCAGTGGAGTCACGTAATATTGTTTCTGAACAGATGTGAACATGCTGAGACGAGGGGGAGAAAATGACTCAACAGGAGCGGCGAACAGAAGCCACATCAGGAAAACGGCTCCAGACATTACCTTCATCAATATATAATAATCCAAGATTGGAAACATGATAGATATGAGCTAGGCAGATGAACAGAGCATTAAGTAGCACAGATACCACATGTTTTGTTCTGGGTCAAAGAACTGTAATGAGAGGTAAAACGATAATCTCGATACACACGGTTCCAGATGACAGTATTAGTACAAACGTGTTTGACTTATTAAAATATGACTTTGTCCTGGCTGCTCCTGTCAAATTTGTTGTGTGTAAAATAATGGCGGATACAAAATATTCTGGGCACTGGGACTGGGCCAGTGATTCAATTACTCTAAGTACACATTTGAGCAAGGTCAAGTCCGGTACACAGATATTCAAGACATAATGATTTAAACTGCAGCCAACGTCTTCGTATTAGGCGATAGCAGTCATTACATAACCGAGCACTCAGACACACACTCGTTCACAGGTTTGGCAGGCAGACAGGCCACTAGACATAAAGAAAAAATTGTGCATCTGTCTACAACAGAGAACCCAGCAGCGAATGCATATACACTCTTTAAATAAGTGGGAGATGTCTTTAAAGGTCAGTCAAAATGTATAAATGGGGCAAGTGAGCATGTGTTATTAAATGTTCAGTATTAACAAGTACAGATTATTATTATTATATATAAATTATTATTATTTATTTTTTTTAAACAATTGATATGACATGATGCACTGATATATGTTCTGACAACATCTGCTAGTAATCGGTGACAGATGCCTTATGTCTGGAAGCAACATAATCCCAGAAAATGTAATGCACGTTTAAGCATTTGTTCAGTAAATATGTACACAGCATAGTTTATGTGCATGTCCTCTCACAAAATACACAAGATATCTACCTCAAGTCAGGGTATATGAGTATTTATATCTTGGTGGTTCCATCCAGAATTTTTATAAACATTCGTGGATGGAGACCCGGCTTCTGAAGCTAGGTTTTACTTGGCATAACTACAGCATTGAAATGTTCTCTGTAAGATATAATTTCCAATTAGGATGTATGATTTGAGATGCCGTAATGAAGAACTACACTGCTGTTATATAAAAAGCACTTGTTTGTAATCAAGTTGAGTTGTTTCTAAAAGCACGACCCTGTATAGTGCAGAGGTGGTTTTGAACAACTTGATGACAAGCCTGTGAAGATGCATTTGCAGCATAAGCCTGCCGAATCTGGCGTTTTGTTTGTGCAGAAAGGCTCCCTGACAAGCCATGCAACTTAAATTTGCAGATGTACACGAGGGATTTAAATATAATCTGGTTCCCAGGCAACCACAACAATAATGAAACCTATATGTAAATGCAGGACACAAAACCAAGTCAATTTCTCCAGAGAAATTCTTCCGCTAAAGAGCTGCTCAGTAAATCTGGCCCTAAAAACGTTCAGGCAGTCGGGTTGCCAGAGCCTCAGGCTTATTTGCAGTGGCCCATTCGTCACTGAATGTCCAGTTTTGCCAACTCGCTAATAGGACAGCATCTTCAGTGAGTAATTGGCCCTTTTTTTTCCGAATTTTAGTGTAGCTCTGAAGACGCACATTTTAATTTCGCCATGGCAAGAGCTGCATTATTTTCTCTTGGGGCTTTGGTGTCTCTTTTGGCAGAGGCAGGATATTAGAGATCTCTAAAATGGATAATTCTTAACATGTTACCAGCGTTCCCCTGATAACAGATAGTCAGCTCCAACGCACATAACCCATCTCAGCCTACTCTTCAGCTATGAAGCAGAAGCAGAGAAATCAGTGGCAGGTGGTCATTAGCACGTCACTGAAGAATGACAAATGGTTTAGCCATGGTGTTCAAGCATCACACTTTTCACTAAAATTACACAATTTTCAAGATCGTTCTCTGCTGCTCAAACACACGGATAAGCTGAAAGCATCTGATCTTAAATACATAAATACACTCTCAAACTGCATGCTGACCGGCACGACATTCTTAGCCTTCTATAAGTAAAACATTTTCCTTGTATCCTCCAACTTACATCTTTCTCCTCAGCAAACAAATGCTGCACATCGGAAGACAGGGACCCTGACTTGACAAACGACCTGCGATGAGCCTCCATCCACTGCAACAGTGGCCAAGGGCCAAGGGAAACGGGATTAAATTATCCACCCAAATTAAAAGAGCATATCTGTCTTGTCCCCGCTAACAGCTGTTAGCATTTATCTCCCACATGTGTCCATGCCATTCATTCATTTTATAATCTGTGTTTATCAGACTGACTAGGCCGAAGTGGGGCAGAGGGGACCAAGGAGTGGCGCCCGGGCGCTAATTGCCTCTTCGTGCTTGAGAACGTCTGTGTGTGCATGTGTGTGTTCAGAGGAGCCCACCGTATTGGCAAAAAAGGGGGAGGTGGAAGTGTAAGAGGGGGTAGGGAGGGATGACACAGGTGCAGAAACAGAGAAAAAGAAGGGCTATTACACAGCGGGAGAGTCTGCAAAAAGTCACTCCATCACAGACCGCTGATTAAAATTTCATTGGAGGGGGCCAAGGGGCGAGTCTGCTGTAGGTAGTAGTAAAACAGTAGAAGTGGATGGAGGCCAGTGGAAATAGTTGGATTTCCTTTATTTGTGTAGGGTTATGGGTCAATGACATGTAAGTGTCCGCAATAAAACACTGGGGGAAAAAAATTGTTTCTTAGAAATGTACTGTTTGTATTCATATGGTTGTCTTTTCAAGAAAAGTTTCAGTTTAATTTTTTCGAAGAAAGCCATGTTGACAAAGTAAAAATGTAAAAGTGAAAACATATTTTGCTTATACTTGGATTACATGTGCATGTACAAATTGCAATTATTTTACAATAATTCAGGGATTTGTTTTTTTTTCATTATTATCCATTTTACAAACTGGGTAACAGTGCCTCATAAAAAGTCACATTTAAAATAAAAAAATAACACTCATAATAAAAGAGGTCTATTCATAATTCATTACATGAATGAATTGTATTTTTAAATTAATAGATAGGATACAAAAAACAGGGTTACTTCATCGACCCATATCCCAATGTTTTCTGTTCTTGTACTTATTGGTGAGTAGCACATGAATGCATTTCCGCAGGCATCGGGCGCTGTTGCTAGACACACGGATTGTTTGTTGTCCAAATGTTGCAGTTTAGTGAGAGTGACGGGTTGTGGGAAGGCTAGGGCTACAATTTCAGATGCAATCGTGTCTCGGTAGACGCCTAACAAGTTGCTGACATCTCTTTTGTAAAAGTGAGGTTGCCGTGGAAGCGGCCGTTTATTGACTGCGCTGGCTTTGATGGGGAGAATCACGAGCGAGATCAAAAGGAGGTGCGGTAGCCGCTCAGGATCGTACCACACTGATGTTTACTTTTCACATAAGAGCTCTTCTATTGGTTATTAACTGCTCTTTTTCATGCTTTTGTTGGGCCTTTTGTTAGGAGGTCTGCTTGTAAGAGATTGTAGTTCATTGGTTTTATGGCCACTTATCAATTGGCCATCCGCAACACGCACACGCACACCGAGGTCTGCAGTAAATCACAAACTCTGCACAGCCCCATGCTGTAACTGTATTGTCTAAATGTCAGGAGTCCCAGAGCGGGGGTGCAGGGGGATGGGACGATGACAGTAGATGAAGTGAAGAGATTCAAGCTTCACTCCAGTGTGTGTGTGTTTGACAGCTGTTTTCTTCCACACTCACTTCCCCCTCCCTGGACCCCTGTCAGCCTCCCCACCATTACTCACCCCAACACTCCAACACCAGGACAGCAGTGACAGCTCCCCTCCCTGAGCTCAGCCAGCGAGGTGCAGGAACCAAACAGAGAGAGCAGTTGAAAAGGCGAGCGAGATCCGTGAAATCCTATCCATGACGGTGAGGGCCTCAGATGACTCTGATGTCCACCCTGCTGTGATGATGGTTTATATGTCATCAGGACAGATAGGATATGCCTCCGACTGCAGATTTGCAGGCGGCTCGGTATCTCTCTTGGTGCATGGATAGACGGATCCTGGAGGGAGGTCCTTATGGGCTATAGAGTTTCGAAACACTTCTTGAGGTTGATGGCGGGTGCGTGTCACTTGGCACAAGTCATCTCCGAGGGTTCCCGGGTAATTGTTGTGTCATTACGGAGGTAATCGTGCAGGAGCCATGGCGGATCCCTAAAAAACTACTTGAAATAATATAGATAAATGAATGTGGTGTGCAAACAGGCCAAAAGCCCTTCAATACATGAAGGACGCATATTCAGTCTTACAAGGGGATGTTATGGTCGTAAAAGAGCTAATGGCCATGGTGGAATCACAGCACCCTGGGAAATTGTTATGAACGCTGCAGGGTATGGAATGATGGCATATTATAGACAGATTTCATCGCCAGATCACTGACAATGCCTGTGCTGTACTGAACAAAACATTGCCAGAGCTTAAGACAGGTTTTGCAGGTAGGAACAACTGGCCTGTTCATATTTTTGCATGACATACAATCTCTAACATACATCAAAGAACCGTTTTCTTGGGTTCCTTTTGACCATGTATGGTTCTTGTGCTGACTAGGGTTACAAAAAAGTTACTAATGTTACATTATATGTCATTCTGGTCAGCATATTGGTGGAAAACGAAGAAAACTGGAGCTCTCTTGGGTTCTTTGAAGCATCAGTATGTGGATAGAACTAGCCTATGTTGGTTTGTTGCTGTTAGCTTGGCCAGCATATTTGCTGGTTTTAAAGGGACACTTTTCAGTTGGTCAGCCTAGAAGACCAACTAGTGCAGGCTGGGAACATGCTTGCTGGTTTAAAATGTTTTTTTTTGTTTTTTTCCAGCAGGGATGAAAAATAAAAAGGTTCTTCTATTGCATTAGACTCTAAAAAACATTTTTTTTGGAATGCTTTGCAGTAGCTCTTCCTACGGTCCTAAAAAATGTTAAATAAATATATAAATACAGCACTTTTAACTCAAGTGTTGTTCTTAGTCACTACATCTTACACACATACAAGCACACAGACGCACACATACACACTTAGGCTTCCCATCAGCAAATTAACTGAATAAAGAGCCTCTCTTTGCTGGGTCGTTTGAGTGGCTAATTAGTCATCAGCGCATGCTGTGTAGGGAGAGAGAGAGAGAGAGAGACACAGTGAGAAAGAGAGAGAGAGAGAGGAGCGCAGGAGAGATCGGTTTTGCATCAAGAGGTAGAACTTCAAACGACATCTGATGAAAGCCAAAATGCTTAATTAAAATCTATTTGTATGAGCGAAAAATCATCATAATTTCAACCCCAAAAATAGAGAGGGTGTGAAAAAAAAATCTGTTTTGTTAGATGCGGGTGGAGATATAAACACATTAGTTTAGATAATGTGCCGACTTTATTATCCAAGCAGGGAGCGGAGACAGCGAGAGGAACTGACTCTGAGATTGGCGATAATTTCCCCTTTGTGCCTAACTTGGACTGTATCCACATTTGCTAATAACAGTTTTGCGATTCTCCCCCTCACCTCTCTCTGCCCGCTCTTTGTCTGACATTGCCTCTTAGCGCTGCCTGTGAACCCCCTGGCACTGCATTTATAATAGATGGAGCTCAGTGCGTACAATATAAGCAGGGTTTGAAGGGGCTTTCTACACTAGCAGCCAGTCCAGAAGAGTTGATTCACCTCATCTACATTTCCTTTTCTGTTTTTTTATTTTTTTTATGTTGTTGCACAGATGCGTGTGAAAATATAGTGTGCTTATGCCAAGTTCTTTCAACCCTCTGTCATCTCTCAACGGCATGTTGCTTTAAGCTGCATGACATAGAGAATTTATGCTCTGTGCTTATCAATGCAGGTTGGGTACGTCCTCAGAGCATCTATTATAGTAATAAGGCCTACAAAATGCACAAGAATGGAATAATTCCAGAGGAGCATGATCTCTCTCGGTTGCTAAAATTCCTGCTCGCTAAAACATGGCTAAAAAAGCTTCAGTGTATGGATAATTCATGCACTTTTCAGGTAGTGCTCAGAATCATAAATGAACGCAGAGCTCACAGGGAGAGCTTGCAGTGGTAAATTGTAGCTGCTGCAGTGGACTGCATTTCAGTTATTTTAGTCTTTGTTGAAGGCTCTGCTATATTGCATAACATGAGTCAAATTGTAGCTATGGTATTAGTGCTGTTCTTTTGGTGTCACCAATGAGGTCAGAGAAAGTGCACAGGAACCATTTGGCTTCAGGTTAATTGAATGGTCAATATTTCACTGCAGCAGTAGCTGGGATTGCATTGCATTAGAATTCATCTGATACTGTTTCTAACACTTCTGCATTAGGTTTTAAACAGTAACCTCTTAAAAAAAAAAAAAAAAAAGCCCTATATGCATAGGGATTTTAAAACTTTTTGATGCCAAGGACCCCAAATATGATTCTATTGAGAGGGATTCCCTAAAATATAAAACGAATAGGTTATATATTATATGTCATGTAGATTTGTTTTTCTGACTGTTAATTCTCTTCTAATATAAGCAAATGTGCTAAAATTGTTAAACATTTCATTAATTTCTTGAATTTACATGAAGAAACCCCCTAGTGGCCCCAAGACCCCAGTTTGAAAACCTCATACAAATGCATATTTCAATTCAGTAAAATAGAATAAAAAGTGCAGCTTATCAGCAGACAACAGATGCTAGGCAAAATCTTCTTTTTGGACGAGGTATAGGAGATGACAGAATAAGTTAAGATAGGGGCATGTGCAGCGACTGTAATTTACAGCCGACATGAAGTAAAGAGTTGGAAGGTTTACTCTACTGCTGTTTGACTGCTAAAGTGCTTTTACCGCAACACAGTGAACAGAAGTCTCTAATATCCAAACTGGCCACTGTGACTGGGGAACAATAATGTTAAACCACTGAAAAAGAAACTGCTGAGTGAGCAGTCAGTGAGCCATGATAGCGGCGTCTTTCTCTTCCGTCCTCCCTCTGTCTGCCAAAGTATTCAGAAGAAAAACCAGGGTGAGGGGAAAGGTATCTTAAGTAATAAGACGGTCATTTCTCGCTCAATAAGCACCGTACGAAATGCGCTATGCTACATGGATAAATACTGTTCCCTCAACCGCAGCAAGGGAAATAATTCCACGGATGTTCAGTTTCTCTCCAAAAAAATCTTGCCCCCCAGCTGTACTCAAAAATGTTTCTGTCCAAAAGTCTCTATGTAGCAGATTTAGTCGTTTACACCTTCCATGGTGCGACCAACTGAACCAATCCCAACTGGAAATGTGTTGATGTGCCACGTGTTTCATTGTAGCACGTTCAGCTGTAACCAACAGTGTTTTTTCAGACGATTAGCATTCCCTCTATAAACATCACTGGACTTAAAGAGTATTCTGAACCTTACCGTCTCATGTTTATGCATTTCTGTTTTTCCTGCAGACATGTCTGGAACTGGAGAGGTACCTACAGACGGAGCCCAAAAGGCTTTCAGAACTCTTCGACGAGGAGCTCGACTGCCTCCTAACGCCAGCCTTCATGAAGGGAGACAGCGACGAGGACCTGATGGACCCCCTGCTTCCCAGTTTATCCGATGAGCCCAGCCCACCACCTCTGCTCGTATCCCTTCCTAAAAACCTTCATGCCCCAGCCAACACCAAGAATACCGAGGCAGGGCTGAAAGAAGCCAGCGGAGGGGTTAATCCCGCCCAGCTAAACGCAGTCACGTCCCTCACGCCACCTTCTTCGCCGGAGTTGGGACGCCATCTTGTCAAGCCTACGCAGACTCTTACCGCCACAGCCGATGGCACGCTCACACTGAAATTGGTGGCCAAGAAAGTCGGTCTTGGGGCGGCAAAGCTGGTGGCGACACATTCGCTACCCTCGCCACCAAATCGCGGTGCACAGAGCGACGGAGAGGGAGGACTGGGAACGGTAGGCGGAGGGGACATTCCGGAGAACAAAAAGAGGGTCCATCGTTGCCAGTTTAATGGCTGTAGGAAGGTTTACACAAAAAGCTCCCACCTAAAGGCACACCAGAGGACACATACAGGTGATTAACTGCATCAGTTTTTTTTAGCATTTAGCATCACATGTAGCATTTTTAGCTTTCCTGGAGAAAGGTTTCTAGTATACCAAGTCTAACTCTGCGTGTAATGAGATGAAGTTTCAGAGTTTGGAAAATCTTCTTTGCCAAGCCTCTGATACTACAGAAGGGTCACGAGATCTTGTGAAGCTAACTCGATTTTTGAAGCACAACCCCACAGCAAGATAGCTGGTTTTCTCTCTCCTGCACCTTAATCTCAGACTAAAATGAACCCAGCCACACCATTCAAAACCTGCCAGTGCAGTCAGTAATTGCAAGATGATTGATAGACCGACTGAGCTAAATCTCGTTTCCCAGCTAATTCGGGCTTGCACGCTCCAGTGCCGTCGTTTCTGCCCTCTCGCTGAACCTGAGAGCGTGTTGCACTCTGCCGTGGCCCCGAAACCTACTGTGACAGTGGCCTCAATGTGGCGTATCTGGCCCCTGTGGCCAGCTGTTGACTCGGCAGGTTCCTGTGAGCGCTGGTGATGCTAATCGCTTTTGGGCTGATTCTAGCGTATAGACGGCACTTTCGCTTTTGAAAATGAGGGGAAATAGGCAATAGCAAGAAAAAAAGGGGAAAATAAAAACCTGAAGAGACATTTTGCCTTGCTGGCTCATCACATTATGTGTTTATCAGAAGACAGATTTATTCTTTTAATTGGCTTAATCCTTTTTTTTCGGTTATCATTTCCGTAGATTACTAAAACAGGGAGATTAAATTACAACAGGATTTAAGGGAAGCCTACATATTTTTGTTTAGGAGCACTCCTGACCCTGAAAATTGAATTAGAATGTTTCTAAATTCTTTAGAAATAAGACATGCATAACTTTTTTCCAAACTGAATATTTTAAGATAACTTGAGAGGTGGTACTAAACAAAAGCAGACCTGACTGATACCCTTAACATCCGAACATCTATAGGACTCTTAACAAATAAGTAGTTCACGAACAGACAAATATGAAAATGTGTATATCTGTTATTAGAACACCTCTTGTTTTATTGGAGATATCTATACACTGCAATTAACAAATCCTAATAAGGTGAAGGCTTTTCTCATGAATATTAATTATGTTATATAATGTTAGAGACAGATGTTGTTAAGCACACATTAATCAGCTGGAGAAAAAACAAATCCAACAAAGCTCATGACTAGATTTGACTGGACGCTGCCAAAAGTTTACTTAAGAACACACTGCATGTCCAAAAGTTTTAAAATTTCACATTAAAATGGATTGTGTTCAAAAACATCTAGACAGGGAGAAACGGATGGAGCAGAATGCTGAAATCTTGACATGTATGAAATCTTTTTAGAACTATTTTTAACTTGATGCTGTCTTTACAAAAAAAAAAAAAAAGAATCCACAACCCTAATGCCAAAGAATGCTGAAAAAAAATACAGCCACGCTTTCGCGGATAGAAAACAAAAGCACACTGAAGCATGTAAGGTTAGCTGCATCAGGGAGTTTTATTCTGATTGTTTTAATATACAAATACATTTGATCAGGTGTCAGAAGTCGCTCAAGTAATTTTTCACATTCGCACTTGATCATTTATGCTCATGAATGTGTAGAGCAGCTGTGGAGCCTAATGACATGGTCCTACTTTGCTTCGTCAACAATGTTTGCTGAAGTTAATAGCACATCCCTGAATGGGATTCAGAGGGTAAAAGTGGGTTAGAATTAGAGAGCTCATTTTGAAATGCAACATGAGCCACTGGAGAAGACGAAATAAATGGATGATAATTGGGCAGTACCTCTGAAATCTAAACTTCGGAGACCATAATAGCTTTCTGCCACTCTGTCCAGAGGAAATGTAATTAACTGCACCGTACACACCTAGGACACTGGTGCGAGGGAAGGAGCTTGCTGTTTTGGAGGGGGTTCGTTGCTAGGAGACTATATCAAAAGACTGTAATAGGTTGATTATTTGCAGCTGTAGATACCAATTGAAGCGCCAATGTGCCAAATCAATCCCACCTTTCCCCTACCCTCTCTGTGTACAGTTGGGGTTGCCAGGCAACTACATCATGCATATCTAAAGCGAGCAATAATTGGTTGGTATTGCGGAGTGTCCATAGGTTGCATACCGACTGGATGGCTCTTTCTCTCTCTCTCTTCTCTCCTTTAACACTCTCTCTACCTCTTTCGGCTGGTTGCTAGGCGACTCCATCATGCATCCATGACTCTCCAAGTTATAATTGGCCTGTGTTATGGTTGCCTTGGTTGCAGGTCCAAGCCTGCCTCGCTGCTGTCAGACGGCAAGAGAGGGAAGGAAATAAAGAGGGGGAGGAAGGGGGCTACGGCATAAGGAGGGAGCCAGTGTGAGGGGGTCTTTGGCCAATTATTGTGAGTGTAGTGCGAAACGTTTGCCGTCTCACACCTGCGGCCCCGCCACTCTTCAAATGACACAGAGATGCTCTTCCTGCGCACTTGTAGCAGTCACAGACACGAGGGGAGATGTGGCGATATTTTCTCCAACTGATTTTATAAATTGAAGGAGCTCAAGGACAGGCAAACATAATAAAATAAACCTCAAGGCACTTTGACCTGCTGTTTGTCTGTGCGCGTCTTGCCTGGCAGAGAAAGATGAGAGATGTCAAAGAAGGCCTGCTGCTTGTTTGCAGTATTCCCAGAGGTGAACCAGTGGAAAAAAGGCCAAGTACATTGTATTATATTTAAAAATCATCCTCTCTTTGTCATCGAAAGTCAAGAAATATGTCTATGGGGGATGGAAAGAGGAACCGGTCAGACATCTTACTTGGAGTCGTTTTCCTAGTCGCCGCTGCCATGTCATTCTTTACTTTGTGTTGCATCATAAGAGACTTCCAGGACCGACCGAGCGATGTAGTGGTAAACCCGACGTTATGTCATCCTTTACCTCATCTTGCATCATAAAGCTAAAAAACGAGATGGGATAAATAGATGAACAGACTTTGATTTCATTACAGCAATATGTATGCTCATATCAACTGCATACATTTTTGGGATATGAAATATTGCGAAAGCAAATACCTTCCACTTTCTCCACATCTTATTGGATCATATTTTCCTCACAAAAAAAGGAAAAGGAGAAAGGAAAATAACAGCCTGTAATCATTTCCATTCCTCTCTATGATTTTCTCCGTCAGTATCCAGAGTCAGTCGTGGAGGTCCAGGCACTTCCTTGCTGAAAGACTAGCATAGAACAGCATGAGTTTCTATGCTGGTCCAGACTGGTTTAGACTGGTTAGGATGCTCTTAGATTGGTTGAGTAAGATGATTTGATTAATTATCAATAATCAAAAACCAAAAATCTGGCTGTCTGCTCATCTAGTCCATCTGTGTGTCCATCTATCTGTCTAGCCATACGTCAATCCACCCATCTATATGTCTGGACTGCCTATCCAAGGCACATAGAAACACATAGATACAAACACCATAGAAAAGAACCACTTGGAAATCTAAGCAACCACCTAGTAACCCTCGAATAACTGCTCATAATGCCCTAGCAACCTACCAATTTTGTCTGACTGATTGTAATAAATCTAACAATCATTTTAAACTTTCAGACAGTGCTTTGACAAGCCAACATCATGTCTTGAAAGACTTAACCTAAATCTAACTAAAGGATTAAAATGAGCCTACATGCCTAATATCATGTGTTTTTATTGAAGAAATAAATGACCACCTTGGTGGTCATCCTAGTTCAGAAGCGTGGTCAGCATCAATTTAGTGAACAACTATTTCCAATTGGGCAACTTCAAATTTAATGGAGCCTTACTCTAGTTAGGAAGATTGGTGCACACATTGTTTGCTGGAGAAGCTGGCAGCTCTTGCGCTGTGAATATGGCATTGTTTCCCATTAAGCGTCATTAAGACCCCAATTATCATTACCACCTCCGGATCTGAATCAGTGCCATCGACACCCTCCCCATTCCCACCCAGGCCCCAGGCTGAAGCCTGTTCTGTTCCCCAGGAACACTGCAACTGTGCCGGGATCCTGTCTTCGGGTGCTGAAACCCCCCTTCCTCCCTCTCTGCCTCACTCAAGGCCATATTTTAAATCTGAGGCATAAAAGTACGGCATGTGGAACAATTGGTATCTCCTTTCCCATCTGTTTAACTTCATTTGAATTTCAGAGCTCACTGGGAGGGTGGAGAACATTTAACACAAATGGCTTCATTTTGGATACTTGACTTTGGGTTATGAATTCGTTCTGTTATGGTGACTGAGCACATTTAGGCAGCTCCTCTTCAATTTAAGAAAAGATGGAAAATGACCCTTGATTGGATCAATTTCTGTGTCTGAAAACGATCGCCTCCATATATTGCCTGAGAAGACAGCATTTTTCACGTTTCGATGACTGAGAATGCAGGAGATTTAGGCTACAGAGATGCGAATGGTTGACTAGGAGAGAAAGCGAGCGATCTGATTGGCTGGCTTGGATGTGTGATTGAGAGAAACAGTAATGAATGATGTAGATAATGGAACTGCTGACGGTGCTCACAGTGGCACAGCAGCTGCCTCGCTCCAGAGGTGCACCATCTGTGTACAGGTGTGTGTGAATGGTGAAGCAGGGATTAAATGATGTGTGTTTGTGCATGCAGGTGAGAAGCCTTACAAATGCTCCTGGGAAGGCTGTGAATGGCGTTTCGCACGAAGCGACGAACTGACGAGGCACTACCGCAAACACACTGGTGCCAAACCTTTCAAGTGCAACCACTGCGACAGGTAAGAGACACACTGCAAAAGCTGCAAAGCTAGCTCACAATAAATGTATGCACATATTTAACCCTTTTTAGTTCTTTAACACCCCCCACACACACACACACACACACACACACACACACACACACATACACACACACACACACACTCAAGCATACTAGTCCACAGTCCTCAAGCACCCATAAACAAATTCCTCAAGTTATGAGACCACAAGACTAAACTCTCTCCCTTAAAAAGAACCCATCGCCCCCTCCCTTCGCTCTTGTTTTCTCGAATTCTCTCTGATGGCACGCACATAGCCGTACTGCATTGGGCTCATTGGAAGTTACTGCAGGCCCAGTTCCCTGCTGAATAACTCATTCACAGTCTGGTCCTGTGATACCCATTACCGAATTACTGCGAATATCTCATTCTCACATTCTGTTCCACTTTCCTCCGTCCTCCCATCGGTACAGTGTATGCCCACACTGTGGCTTGAGTGCAGGGAGAAAGAGAAGTTTACAGGCATGGGTGTGCATTCCAAGGTAAGAGAGTTATATAACAGTAATATAAAAGCCGGGGAGAGGCACAGGATGAAATGGATGCACGTAGGGCTCTAGAGGAAAGACACAGCATATTTGATGAGGGGCTTTTTTGAGTGAATACTGAAACATCAGCACACAGTAAGCGTTTTTGTAGGACGCTATGTAGAGTAACTAATCGCAATTTGCATACTATTAGAAATGCACTGATAATCAAATTCTGGTCAATACAACAATTACTCTGTTATTGCTGACAAATGATAAATGAAAGGCATTTTGTGTAAAGAAATTAAATCAAACTCGCACGAAGGCCCTTTCACACCAAGAACGATAACTATAAAGATAACGATATTAGCATCCACATCAGCAAACGATATCGTCTGTTTATTCTAAGCGCAAGCTCGTTATAGCAGGATGGATTCTGATTGGGTGTAAATGTTTTTATTGTTCATCAGCTGGAAAAAAATCGTTCTGAAGGTGATTCCAACAATATCGTTTCTCTGTACCTTTATCGTTATAGCTGTGGTGTGGACTCTGCTATGCTTTGATATTGAGAGAGATTTTTAGAACTATATCTTTATCGTTATATTTCTAGTTATTGTCATTGGTGTAAACTGGCCAATGACAATAACTATAATATATTATTGAAGTTCTCAATAATTATTTAAACAATGTTCCCACACCTTTTGACCACTGAATTGTTCATGATAACTAGAATTAAAAAAAAAAAAAAAGAGCAAAGACTCCCGAAGAGCAAATTTCTTTCTAACAAAATATTTCATAGCTGAACATACAATAAATACATTTATACATTCTACATAAGACAGGAAAATCACAAGTTTAAAATTCCCTTATATTTCATATTTCTAAGTTTTCTGTGACTGTGGGATCCCCGTTGAAATCTTAAGGACTATTTTAGGGCAGACACATGATGCAGAGGCAGTGTGGTGAACGTGTGTGTATGTTGGTGATAAAGAGGTGAAGAGACACAGGAACAGCAGAGAAAAAGAGAGATTTGCATTAGCATGGGGAGAAAGAGTGATAGCCTGTCAGGTGACAGTATTAGGAAGCTGTCACTCGGGCCTGGCATGCGGGCAGCAATTACACAGTGGAGGCCATGTGCCCACTGAGCCAGCTCCAGGTGGAAGCACAATTAGACACGGCTCCCTGTCTCGCCGTCGGCATCAAACCAACCTCGCTGCAGCCTTTTGAAAGTTGTCCATTGAACATTTCTCTGCTGCTCCATCACAATGAAGCTCCACCGATCCCAGCGGACGAGACGTGGCTGGGACGGCCTCTGTTCTACAGACTGCTGCTGACACCTGAACAGTGCCGTTTTCCCTCGGGCGCAGCCAAGCACGTGAACTCTCTGGGGGAAGGCATGGGGAAATCTGTGTCCCTACACTCATTACTCCGTGTTTGGCAGCTATTGCATGACAAAAGGAGGAGGAGCCGGCTTGGATAAGCAAATCTACATTGGCAATTCTTTCTCCCTCATGTCAGGTATAAACAAGGGCATCTTCTGAATTTGGAGTTTAGCCTAAGCAATTTAGCTCCGCTGCAGAATCCGCACAGATAGACCCCCATCATTCCCTGGGAAGCATTTATAAGTTGAGCCCTCCTGTTACTCGCTTTTAATACTAAACACTGAAGAATATCTTTGGGGAGCACATCCATTTGTAGTTGTGCATTGTATATATACTATAGTATAGTATATATACTTGTATATAGAGTGGAAAAAGTATTACAAGTGTGAAAAGTGATGCTGCTGGGATGTGAAAGTGACCTTGTGCAGCATTATTGCTCTTCACTGGGACAACAATCAAGAGTAATGTGTTGGAATGACAGGAGGAGGCAGTACTGTACAATCTGATGGCAGGAAGGATGCCCAGTTGAATCTGGATGTGAATAAGCCAGCGGCTAAAGGTGATTCAGAGTGCACTGTTGAAAACGTGCAAAATTGTCCATTATGGTCTTCAGTTTTGCAACTGTCCTCTTCTTTGGCACTGCCTCCAGTCAGTTTGGGGTGAGTCCAGTAACAGAGCTGAACTCCCTGGTCAGATCATGAAATAAAAATAGGAATAGAATAAATTAACACACAATGTGGCATTTCTTCTACAATTTATGGTATAGTGCCAGACATTTGCAACTGTCTTAAGTTACATAGATGGTCCCTCTGGGGCAACCTGAGGTTAAAAGTCTTGCTCAAGGGCATAATAGTGATAGTTGAACCCACAACCTTTTAGGTCAGCTTAAATAACCCATGCTCTTTAAAGTGACAGTTTACCCAAAATGACATGTTCTGTCATCATTTACTCACCTTTATATTGTTCCAAACCTGTACAGCTAAGTTCATGTACTAAAATGACTAAAACTGAAAGAAAGATAAATGAAAGTTAAATATAAAAATAATTTGATTCTGATTGACTGATTAATAAATACTATAATAGTATATAAATACTAAAATGATACCGGCTCCAAAAATGACTCCATACATCTCAACTACATCACTATGCAAAGTCTTCTGAAGCCATACAAATTTGAACAAGAAAAAAAAGTTCTCAATGTAATTATTTGGTGAATTTTTTTCTTCTAAAATATCATTCTTACATCCATATTTTCAAATGTGGTATGGTAATACTAGTATTACTAAGTCAAAACAATGCAGACTGAAACTAAAAAAGTAACTATATATAAATAGGTAACTTTCATTAAGAAAATAAATGCATTAAAAAAGGTTTAAACATTAAGATAAAAGGAAAGGCATAAAAGTTTCTCTCTTCTAGTTGTAATTACTGACTGCACGTGTGTTTGTGTTATCATCACAATGGGTTATGAGGAGCAACAGTCATGGGCAGTCTAACAGTAAATACAGTCAGCCAACACATACACAGTCATACTGTCTCAGTCACACACACACCAGTGTATTGGGCATCATTAATCCTGCCTAATCAAGCACAGCCCCCTGTCGGGTGTTGAGAGGGGTTGAGTGAGAGGTGGGGGGAGGGGTTATGAGATCTAAGGGTGTGCCAGCTGGTGTAGCAGCCACTTACAGTGAGTCACAGGACCATCTGTCCAGTCGCTCTGCCCTGCCTCCACACACACACACACACACACACACACACACCTAAAATCCCAGTCACACCAAGATCGATGCAAATCACAAACGAAAATTTAACCGAATGTAATACACAATGTCATCAGGCTCTGCTAAAAATTCACACACCTGAATGAAAAGAAAATGTACTGAACTGTCATTCGCATAAAATGAATCCACTGCCAGATGCTGATTGGTCAATACTGCAGTCCAGCTGTGTTAAAAGTAAGCAATATAAGAAATAAAATAAAAAATTGTCATCGCAGCACTGGTAATGGTTGGGGATATGGGCTTAATTGCCGTGAAAATAATGTCAACAATGCCACAGTAACCACCCACTTTTTAGTGGCTTTGGTTCTGGAAATGTTTTTCCCCATTCATTTTTCACATTAGAACTTTGAAAACATAAGAACATTAACATTAGAAACCATTAGACCATAAAAAAAAAAAAAAAACTCAATAATGGATATAATAATATGGCTTTTATGAGGGAAGAACTGTGAACGCCAAAACAATGGTACAATATAAAAATATTGATTTGTAGAAATGTGTGATTTGTAAAAATAATCATAATAAATCTTAATCTTTTATAAATCATAAATCTTTTTCAGGATTCATGAGTAGTGAACTGCGCTTTTTCACTTGGACAATGTCAATTAAATACAATTTTTGAGTTTTTTTTTTTCTTAACCTCAGAGCTCATGGTAGGTCTGTCTTGAAAGGTTTCTATGGAATTGTAAAAAAAACAGTTCCTCTATAGAGAAAATGAATGGGATTTTAACTTCTAAAACCTGGCTTTTGCACTCCATAGACCTTAAACCCTCATTTAGCATACAAGTATGACTGATCATTGCAAATATGATCAAAGGAATTTTTGATCTTGAAGGGCCATACAGAGAAAGAAGGAAAATACTGAAAAATGGTTGTAAATTTGTTCAACGTTCAGAATAGAATTCTGCAATGCAACTGGGGAAAACCAGAAACCATCTGACTGATATATAATATAGAAAATCATCAAAATGACTCATTTGAAAACCAACTGTGTCTACCTGTAGATGTAAATCCTCCTTCCACCCAAATTTCTATCTTGGCTGCTTCCCATCCAAAAAGCAACAGAGGAGTTAACACTGTGGCTCTTGACTAATTAATAATGGATACAGCCAGAGGCAAATTGAAATTATAATTCTCCACTCCTTTCGAACTCTCTACACTCTGAGTTTTTATTCATTCCAGTTAAGATTCACTTTCAAAACTATAGCTGTAATATTGGAATCCTCATAGTCGCATAAATGTAACATAGAAATGGCATCGCAACCCCGTATTTTCCAAGCACATTTATGTATTGCTCCTATCAGCAGCAGCTACATGTGAGCTTAATTGATGATGACACGAAAAAGCCCACGGCCCACAACGAGAAACCAACCACCATGACTCAAGTGCTACATAACTAATGTGGCCGCACAGTTTAAACAATAGCATTTCACCTCCAGCCTTGAAATAATTTCTTAATTCAAACAGGCTCGGCGTGATTTGTGGTTGCACTCCCAAAAAATTATTTCTTTCGCAAGGCTCGGCACAGACTTCCCTGCTAACTGCATTGGCAAGATATGCGTTCGAAACGATCTGTCACCAGTTTTAGAGCAAAAAGCTGGCTATGCTTAAAAATTCACTTTTTTTTTTCCCAAACGCCAAATGTTGTTTTCTCTGTTCCATCTGCAAAGCCGCCACACGTCTTCCAAGAAACTCAGACTGCGTCCCTCTTTAGTGCGATAATAACTGTGTTTCCTTAAGTGAATCCAAGCTAACTCTCTCTCCTTCTCTCTTCACAGATGTTTTTCCAGGTCTGATCACTTGGCTTTGCACATGAAGCGACATATCTAAGGCAGAGGGAGACGGGAGAGAGAGAGTGAGAGAAAACGAGTGAGAACGAAGAGGAGAACAGGTGTGCACCGCCCAGACGGGAACATTCACAACAGACTTTGAGTGCACATGAGGGGTCTGGCCGCAAACGTCACCAGGAGGAACATGTGAGGCAGCGTGGGCAAACGTTGTTGGATTCTGAAAGTCTAAAACTCCTTTTCATCAGCGATTAGCCATGCCTTACCGAGTGCTAGCTTGGAGGTCAGACACTGCCAAACACCACCGTTTTTTTTTTTCCGTCATTCTCTTTGTGTACAGTAAATCAACCATTAGCATGGAACGGATACTCAACTCTACATGTATAAAACCCGAAACGCACATGTCATTCATCACGTAACATAACGGTTCTACTAGAGAATCATGTTTGTTGTACATTATGGAACTTCCTTTTTCTTTTTCCAAGGACACATCACAATAACCAACCTGCAGCTATGTCGTATACAGCAAACAACCAAACACGGAAAACAACATTGCCAATACGTTCTGAGGAGTGACCAATGGAACAAGCGGCCAAACGCAACGCCCGGCCCCTGAAGTAGGCTCTACTTGGGGGAAATATGAAAAACAAAAAAAATACGGCAATGCTCAGGATGTGTGCTGACTTCTCGTACTCTTCGCTCAGGAGCGAACTCTTCTCTGCTCTTCACGCCCGTCACCTCACGGGCGACCGAAATGATGCGCAGCGACACTTTCTTGCCTTTTTTTTTTTTTTTTTTTTAAAGACAGTGTTAAAAAAGATGGTTTGTTTTCCTTCTGAGCTGAAATGTCTTAAACTTCTGAAATATAAAAACTTGCTTTGTGAACAAGCATAAATGTGCACATACGGGCAACGGGAGGGAATTGTGAGCCCTTCTCAGTATGCACAAGGTTCAGTGACCGCTATCTGGCACTGAAAGGAAACGTTTGAAGCATAAGATGGGAACAGACCCCCCCCCCCCAAAAAAAAAAAAAAAACTAAATCGGGATTGTTGGCTTGGTTTGAAAGGACAGAAGTCTTCTGTTTTTCATTTTGCTTTGCTCTGATTTGATCCGGGAAAAACCAACCAGAGCACGTCAGCACGGACCTTGTGTGTCGCTCTTTGACACTGGAAAAAGTTATTTTGCTTTGTGTTGATACTGGCACCCGTGTAAGAACGTAGTAGTCCGGTGCCCCAGAGGAAGCCAATGGAGGAGACGTTATGGGGGGGGGGACAGCTGGCAGGACGTTTGACTCTCAATTTGGAGCACCTGCTGGGATCAGGATCCAAAAGAACTTGGTGGCATCAGCCCAGACAAAACTTTGCCTGTTTCGTATCCATTGTCTGCACTGATTTTTTCAATGTTCTCTGTGCTTTTTTTCATAGTCAAAAAAAGCTCAAAAACAAAATAAAAAAGCATAAAAACAAAAAACAACTTGGAGGGAAAAAAGCAGAAAACACAAAATGCATTAAAAAAAAAAAAAAACTTCACACACACACCACAGACAGAACGGTTTCTTTGCTCTTGGCTTTTTCCTGAGAAAAACTAAAGAAGAAAAAAAAGTAGAACAATAATTACCAAGTTAATGAACAGCATTAAAACGAAACACTGCATGGCAGCCTCTTTCAGACAGATACACACACTCGCACACATACGTGCACAGCTTGCCTCTCAGCATTATTTGTTTTGCACCAAAATCTTCACAGCAGGGTTTTAGCAATTGTTGTTTTGTAGGATTGCGTTCCATCCAGACGTCAGACGTTAAATCGAAAGCTTGTTGATACACTCGAGTAAATTATGCTAAACCGGGCCTAGGTCTAGCTCCGTTAACAATCAGCTTCTAAATCGCGGGGACGAAATATATATCATCGTTCCCAAGGTTGTGAAGCCTGTCATGGCGTCGCAATCAGGGCATTTTCCTGCCGACCCTCCTCTTCTGCATTGATTTAATGGCTGCAAGGGTGGAAGGGAGATTGAAAGCCATTACGATTCAGCGGTAACATGTTTCGGAGTCATCGCAGACTCTACTAAACGAACCCAGAGTATCCCTCGGGGGACCGCCAGATTTGACGATCGATGGCGAAACTCTAAGAGTGAAGGGTTGGTGCCTTTCTCTTGGTTTGAGGCCTGCTGAAGGCAGCTCTTCTATCACGCTTACACACACTCACACAGACACAGACTCGAACACGCAGTCACTTCTGTTTGACCACAACTACACGTTAGATTTCAGTTGCCATTATTAGTTGATTTCTTTTTATTTCTATGTCATTTTCTCCATTGAAATGCAAAGTCATGCCAAAATTGACGAAACAGGAGGTGAATTGGTTCATCTCCACTAATGTACAATCAGTTGTGGTTTGTGGCACTTTTTTCCGCAAGAAGCGGCCTGTGTACGTGACGACTGTATGTATGAGTGTCTGTAAAGCAAGCAAGCAGGATGTAATGCTACAGTGTCATAATGATGTTCTCTAAAATTCCACAATTTCACAAATGGGGCAATTATTGACAGTGTACAGCATTCTACATGTCACATCAACTTTAACACTTTGAAAGGGTTTTATTTCCATTTTACTTGCAAGTAGCAGTGATGAGAAGCTGCGTTTGTTTCACACTGCTCTACTTTACTTTACAAAATGACGATTCCAGTTATTCCTTCAGTCACCATATGGGATAGAACAGCAGGAATGCAGCAATCTAAAAAAATGCTTCATATCATTTTTGACACCGACAAACAATGAAGCCAATCTTCAAATCAACACTGAAGATATACATATAAATATTGTCTGTTTAAATACAGTGCAAAGCAACATTAAATGCAAAACTACAAACAGTACTCCTTTTTGCCAACATGCTCCAGACGTTACCAAATAAATACGGAATAGGCCAATCAGATTCATTAGCAGGCAACATGCCATACATATCCCCCTTACAAATCAAGTGCCATTTGAAAACCCTAATATCTCACTCTCAGAACGACGGCAGCGGTCCAGGCAATCGCACAGGTGTCTGATGCATACTTTGCCCAAAGATTTACGCATTTGCAAATAAACTGCTGGGTGATGAAAGAGAGACATTTGTGTTTAACTTTATTCTAACAGTATCTCTTCTGCCCTACACCAGCTTCCTATCATTCGTTCTTGAACGTCTAGGAGACCATTGACTTGGTCTCGAGTATGTGAGCTTGTAAAATACAGTTTGAATGCAAAGTTGAGGATGAGTTTAGAGCCTAACGTCAAGTTCAAACAGCGAATTAGTCGCATCGGTTCTAGCGCTTCTATAGTCAGTGCAGGTCAGGAATGTCTTTAGAAATCAATTTTAAAGCGATTGTTCACTTAAAATCACAATTCTGATTTAGCTGTACAGAAGACCACTTTATCTACCGCGAGTTTCCGTATGACTTTGAAACGGAGATAATTCTGTGACTGAGCATTTTACATGACAGTAAGAATGTTTGAAAACATTCTAAGGGAACAATTTTAAGTGTACTAGATCTGGGCACTCTTCCAGTGAAGCTCCCTTCCCAAGCCGTTTGCTTTTTAGCTTCAAAGAGGCTTTTGGCAGCTTAAATTTTATACAAAAAGATGCTTGAAACATCACAAGGGAATTTTATGACAAAAGGTCAGAGGTGACAACCTTTTCATTTTGTATTGTCCGTATTGGAACAACATTTCACTGCATAACACTCTTCATTGTTACAGCTAGCGTAGTCTGTTTAAATGACACTGCTGTCGATTGTCTACATAACATTTAGTGGCATTTCAAGATGCACTTATCACAAGAACATGGGAACAATTCATTCTTCTGCTTGATAGATAAAGCTTGTAGGTTCATGGCATAACATAAATGGTCTTTTTAGTCAACAGTGCATCAAAATAAAGTCTTCTATTCTGCATATATACTCAAATACTCATCCACAAGGTTCCCAGTCACTCACAAACAGAGGTGAGAACTTATTAGTCTTGAGATATACTGCATCTTGAAGTGCGTCTGTATCCGTGTTTGTCCAAACTTGATATGTCAGTACATAAGGTTTTCACCAGGTCTCTCTCTTTGGCTTTTTGCGTTTCTCACCTCCCACCCCCATCTATCCCACCCTGCACCTGCAGAACCATGGTCACTTCCTGAAAACTCTATCACTTCAGCTTCATCCCACAGTTATGCGTTACCAGCTGTCGGCGATCTCTCTCTTACCTATGAACGTCCCTAGACATCATTAACCAGGGAGCAACCGGCCAACAACAGACCTCAATGCTTTCACAGGTGCTCTCTCTCTCTCTTATCCAAACATGGATCTCGCAGGCAGCCGCCAGTTGGTAGAGCAGATACAAATCCGAAAAAAGAAAGAAAGGAAAAAATAGAACAGTTATGTGCCATCTTGATTTATCTGTATGGAAGTAGGACGACATTTTGCCATATGTAGGCTGAAGCATGTAGTTTCTCGCTAGAGCAGGGACCCTCATATTCACTGTCCTCTCTTTCCCTCGCCACATCACTAACACTCCACCCCCTCACTTCCTGTAATCTTCACACTCTTCCTCTCCGTTTTTTTCTATTCTGTTCTTTCCTTGTGTGTTTTTCTTTATTGGTTCTTTTGCTGTACAAAGTGTTTAAAATATTATTATTTGTATGATATAATGTTAGTATGGTAATGTTCTTTATTAAGGAAGAAGATGAAATTTATTTTTGTTACTGGTCTGTTTCATAATTCTTTTTTAAATTGGTATTGTAAGATATCTATGCAAGAACTGTTCAGTGGAGCATTTTTATTTAAGAATGTAATAAGTGTAATAAATGGTAGAATCTGAATGCCTCAGACTGACATTTTCTGTGACCAGAAAGAAGAAATATTACTTTGACAGCGGGTGAGAGAAACGCAGTCTTGTCATAACCTTTTATAACCTTTGGTGGAGTTCTTTCAAATAGCCAAGACTCATTACTAGACCGTTTTTGTCACAGAAATCACCACATTGTGACAATGGCCCTGTGTACATTGGCTCAAAATTACTTTTTTTGTGTGGCCACGGTTCATTGGAATTGGAAAGCCAAACACAATCACCAACAACAGCACTGTGAAGGTCAAAGACTATCACATTTTCTTTGCAGATATTGTTGTATTCGAATCGATTTTACCAGTGTTCACAGTAACAAATAAATTATTCATAAAATCTAATAATAATAATTCAGTTACCAATAAATATGTAATCAAATTAAAAATAAATCATAAATTCCAAGTATCATAGTTCATTAGCCTAGTTATAGGCAATGTCTGGTTGCTGCGTTAAAAGGGTTACTCCACCCCAAAATGAAATTTTGTTATTAATCACTTACCCCCTTGTCGTTCCAAACCCGTAAAAGCTTTGTTCGTCTTCACAACACAATTTAAGATATTTTGGATGAAAATATCTTGTGACTTGTGACTGTGGCCCAGAAAAGTATGAAAGACATTGCCAAAATAGTCCATCTTCACGTTATGAAGCTACGAGAATACTTTTTGTACGCAAAGAAAACAAAAATAACTTTATTCAACAATTCGTCTCTGCGTCAGCGTAGTGCCATTTTGGAGAGTATGCGCTGGATGTAAACTGCGTACTCTGTTCTGCTGCGCCACACGGATACGCTGTTTTCGTTCAAATCAAAGTGTAAATAAATGTAGAAGACATATTCGTGTGGCGCGGCTAACACAGAAGAGCATACGCTGTTTGCGTCCAGCAGATATTCTCCATAATGGTGCTATGTTACGGTTGAACCACTGATGGTAGATGGACTATTTTGATGATGTCTTTCATACTTTTCTGGGCCACAGAAAACAACGACAAACAAAGCTTTTACGGGTTTGGAACGACAAGGGGGTAAGTGATTAATGACAAAATGTTCATTTTGAGATGGAGTAACCCTTTAATTACTTTCTTCATTCGGTATATTGAACGAAGCCCTGTTGTCCCTACAGATCCTCTACATTACAGCTCACTCGCCCATAAAAAATTTGTCCTGGGATACTAGCATTAGCTCTGCAGGTGTGTGCATGTCGGCCATTTTACAACTACTCATCCAATCAGATTTTCGAACCAGAACTGTCCATTTTATCATTTAATTTTTATCACAAATTAATGACCCTCCCCCTCCTCAAACTTCTCTCTGCGGGCCATTTTGTGCATCACATCCTTTAATTAGTCGTCACAGGGCTGCCAATGACTAAGCCACCATTTAGAAACTCGTACCCATGACTCAAGGATTAAAAGGGCTAATCGAATAACTAATGGTTAATTAGAGAGTAATTATGTGAAAGAAAAGGTACTTCTAGCACACATTCTCACAGCCTTGTAAATGTCTTCCAGTGAGATTTCCTCCATCAGCTCCGCTCTATTATAGCTGATGCTGGTAATTGAAATTCACATTGTCATCGCCTCAAACCAAAAGCAAATGTGAGATTTATGCGTCATCCACCTCCTGATGCAAGTCTTACTCCTGACAGACTCTCGAACGCCAGTACGTTTCATCTCAACAGCGGCAACCTGATATACAGCACATCTGGTGTCAAATGTGTAGAGTAAATCCAATTAATTGCATTGTTAATTTGTAGGAATAGACGTGTCAGTGACTGCTGAATAATCTCACCTAGGCTAATCAGGGGAAAAAAGGGGAATTCTGCAGGCTGCAAATTTCCTGCTCGGTCTCTCGGGATCCGTGTCAGTAGCTTAATGTGCATATCCAGCCCCCTCCATTCACCAGCCCACTCACCCCCTCTGCTCTTGGCACAGGGGTCGAATCGTCTGGGTGGCGGAGAAGACATTCATCCATGCCAAGTTTATTAATGTAATACGTCCCCGTGCCCTTGTGCGCCTAGACAATGGTACTAAAATTAGTGTGTTGATTAAATGGAAATTATGCCACTGATGTGATTATTGCTTTAATAGAGCTAAACCCCTGTAACTGATGCTAACTAACAAAAGGTCACTTAATTAAGGAAGTGATAGCAGAAGATAATCAGGAATTTACAGGACTCTCGAGGTGGCTGGGGACAGCAAAACAATGTTTTGTTGTGCACAACATGTTCTCGTGAACCCCTTGATTGTGCGGTAGTAAACAATCTTGGATTTTCCCTGAAGACTGCATTCTGGGATGTAAGCAAACATAGCAGAAGGCATGAGCACAAGGAATTTCCCATGATTCCACTCTTCTACACTTACACAAATTATATCAGATTGTAATATCACTGTACTTTGATATACCATGGTATTGAATAATTGAATATTAGTTTCCCAAGATATTCATCTGAGCCATATGAAAAAGAAATGAATACTTTTATTCAGCAAGGAGGCATTAAATTGATCAAAAGTGACAGTAAAGACATTTATAAAATTTATATTTCAAATAAATGCTGTTCTTTTGAACCTTATATGCATCAAGGAATTCTGAGGGGAAAAAAAGTATCACAGTTTCCACAAATATATTTAAAATTCAGCTTTGCCATCACATGAATAAAAGATACTTTAAACATAATAAAATAGAAAACAGTTGTTTTACACTGTAATATTAATTCATAATAGTACTGTATTTCTGATCTACACACACACACACACACACACACACACACATACTGTAGATGTATATAAATGTGCATAAAAGCAGACAGGAAGGCTGAATTGAAAGGATATAAAATGGGAGTCTTGTTTCAAATGTATAAACATTAAAGAGGTCAAAATATGATTCCTTTCATTAATATCCTTGAATTTTAGCTTTATCACTCACCAGCAATTTCACACACAAAAAAAATACTGCCACCTCAATGAAATATCAAATTTGATTGAAAATGGTGAAAATGTCAAAGGACTCATAAAAACTTCTTAAAAGCCCTTTTAAACAAATTCATTGTATTAGGCTATAATTTAATGTCTGCTTTGCTGTCTGAAGAGGGATGATCACATTTTGTTAAACCTTTAATCTTAAGATGGCAATAAATATGCTTTTGTTTCATTAGCTCACATATAAAATATCTGCTGTAAGGGCACAATGAGCGCTTGCCCATAAAAGCCAGCAATTTATTCCTAACCATGGAGGAGGGGAATTATATTAACTGCCAGAGGAGATGGTATTTGGAGTGGGATATGGCATAAATTGAAGGGTTTCATGGTTGTCCCAGCACCGGAAATACTTGTATCCTGACAGGCTGGAAGCAGAAAATAATGGCAAACATGGTAGTTTAACTAACATGTGCTTAAAACAATACCGCCTCCGTGTAGATGGATACCACTTCATTCAGTGCGATGGGTACACGCACTGGGAGTGTTCGAAAAATTGGTTTTACGGATTGCATTTGATGGTAAATTGTTAAAACATTGTCAGCTTAATATTTTGAATGAACTAAACGCCTGACAAAGAGACAGGAAAGCAATGTTCTTGGTGGCTCAGACAAAGAGAGCGAGAGAAATCCCTGTAAAATGACTTCCGCCTTCCAAGAATAGAGGGAAGGAAAACTATGATCTCACAAGCAGCCGTGCAAACACAACACAGTAAACACTTCCCCACCGGATTCTCAAGCACACACACACACACACACCCAAACACATTTCTAGCACTCTCTCCAAATATCTGTTGTGATTGTTTCTGAAGTGACTGTGCTAGATCTGTCTGTCCTTTGCCACTGTTTTGCTGTAAATAGTATTAATCACCCTTCTGCCAACCACGTGTCTACAACTCAAAGAAGGAAAAAAAAATCTAGTCTGGAAAATTTCAATCTGAAGCTGGACTGTCTGAGGATTAAAACATAATTAGCGGTGCTTGCTTAGGCAAGAATTACTATTATTATTAGAATTAAACTTTGGCTCATGTTAATATGAATGAATACCACAAACCATAAAACCCAAGTCTAAGGAGACTCAGGCTAGTAGGAAACCACCTAGCAACCACTCAAAATACCCTAGCAACCACAAATCAATAAAGTGCATTTGTGCCTGCCCACTTTTTCAGCTGTGTTGGTTCCAGAAGTGCCCCCATTTATTTTCTTACGTCTTAAGTCTTTATTAAAGCATGGTAGGCCATGAAACAAGCCAACTACAGACAAGAGACAAACTGAATCACAGTATTACAAAATTTTATTTGAAATAAAAATATAAGAAAATTAGAAAAAAATATAAAGCTAATTATTTTATCAAATTAAATAAAATTATTTTATTAAGCTTTATTAATGTATTGTTTATTGCTTTGCTGTGAGTCTGATTGGTTTAATTTTCTGTCCAGCTTCATGGTTAATGAAGTTTTTTTTTTTTTTTACCATTAACAAGCTTCAACAAAAGCATTGATTAACAACCTTGGAACTTAGTAGATCTGTCTTGAAAGGTTTTTAATTATTGTTAAAAATCAATTTCCCTATAGAGACAATAAATGGAGTTTTTACTTTCGGAACCCACTTCTATACACTTTGAACAACCAGACAACACTTAAGCAACTGGCAGCTAGGGCTGGGCTTCAATACAGATTTCACAGTTCGATTCAAATTCAGATTCAATTCCAATTAATTTACCAATTCATTAAATCAACAATGTATTTTTCAGTTATAATGCCCATTTTGTTGATGCATACATAATGATACGTTCTCCGCTAATGCTGTAAATTATATATTTAAATCATGTTTTTGATTCATTAAAGAGAACAACCTTATAAGAGCCATTTGTTTGTGAATTGAACTAGCCTGGTTGCTTTTCATGTTTGTTTTTGATTGTATGCTGTATGGAAACCTCAACAGAAAGATTATTTATTACATGCACTTTTTAAATCACAACACATTCTGCGAATTCATACTCACAACACAGAATTCAACAGAACGCAGTGACACCTGCAGGACAGGATGCACTGTACAAACATTTATTTATTTATTTTTAATCTTGGGATTTTCAAAATAGATATAAGGAATGTTCAAAAGAAGATTGTGATTAAATCATGGAATCTATATTTTTCCAAATCTATATTTTTTAGTAGTCCTATTGACAGCTAAACATCTGAATACTAACGCTTTCTTCAAAAATGTAAAAATCTAGTTCAAATTTTGTAAATGTATATGCGATCGCACCAGAAATTTATTAGGAAAAAAATATATACACATTTGTTGTGAATAACAACATGCAGTCTGCCAGTTTTCCTCTGGGAAACAGCACCGGTATCTTCACAGTGCAGACACCTTGGATTGCCCTCCAGAAATGCCACTGTTTACTTCAACGTCAAAGGTCAAGATTCAGCAGGGTCAGAGGTCAGAGAGGGGGGTCACATATGCACAGCGTTTTAGCCAGATCTTACCATTAATCCAGATAAAGTGCTCAGGATAAGAGAAGTAATTACAAAAGGTGTATAAGGATTCGAGACAATACAAACTTATCTCAGGATGACAGTAACTCAAGAGCAGATTTAGATTGTCCTCTTTTAGCCTGGTTTTCAAACTCATTCAGCAACTCACTGACTGACTCACACACACACGGTATTTCCTGCCCGTTTTCCTGCACACGCTTTCTCTCTGTTTCCTCAAGGAAAATCTTAAAAGCAGCTGAGTCCAGTCCAATGACTCACGCTCAGGGTCGCACGGGGTCAGAACCACTCAGCCCATTCAAAATTCCCCCATAGTTCAGACCAAACATCTGCAGATTCCATTGAGCATCAGTTCTGAGCAGCAAACTTCCTGGATGGAGTTTGTGTGGGGGGTTTTTGTTCATGTGTAGCAGTGCTTCCTGCACCACTGCGAAATCTGCAGCACAACAAGAGTGCTGCAGATCAATAAAATCATAAAAAAAGAAAAACAACTTACTAAAATCAATGGTGTTGGATAAAAAATCTAAACAAATCCATTTAAAAAAATAAATTGATTAATAAAAAATTTAATAGACCTGATACATTGAAATCAATTTGTCTATTATTTACAATTAAAAAAAAAAAAAAATTTTTAGAAAGATCATTTAAATTTGTCAGGAAAATGCGGCTTCAAATGGTTGCCCAGCCTAGGTAAAGAAACAGAAGAGAAAAAAAATCCACTACAAATTGACCTCATCATGTCTCTCTTCTCTCTGCTCGATTTCAGATATGTATCAGGGTCCTTCAGTAAATCTGCTGAGATCCAGCATTATGGCCCATTTCTTGCTCTGCTGAGTAGTCACATCAACAAGCTTCAAATAGCCAATACCAGCACTTCAACTGCTATCTACTGACTGCTCAGACTCATTAATGTCATACGCAGTCTTTATCAGACAGTTGCTGGAGTGTACTGCTTAAATTATTCAGGGTAAACACATGCACATCTGAAGAGGACCGAGGAGGCTTATCTCAGAGAGCAGCCTGTTGTTCTTCCATGTTCCCTTCTCAGTGCATATCAATTCGGTCCATGTCGGGAGGAATCTTCCTGATCATCCTGTGTCTCTGAACAAACTGTGGGCCACTATATCTGCAGCTTGCTCTCTGTCGCAGCAAATCCACATTGATTTTAATGCTATCTTTATAGCCGTCTTGTCTATCAGGGGATTACATTAGGTGCTTTTCTGCACATTCAGTCCTTAGCTTCCAATCGCATCATTTTCAAGTTGAAAAGAGCGATCTTTGTGCTATATCTCATTTTTTTGTTGGCTTAGCTTCAGTCATCGCCACAACCCAAGAATCAAAAATGCATTTGAAATGTCCAATAAAGCATTTGCATTTAAAATCTGCCTGCCACTTTTCATCTCGTAATTTGCATAACATTAAAAATGTCTCCACTTTAAGCTCTCACTATTTTGATGCATTATATTTATATAGCAGATTATTATCTAACCTCAATATAACAAATGATATAGCAAAATGAGCCACTCAGAACACAGCTCAGATTATCTACCGAAAATGTAAAATCTTTTGCAGAATTTGCCAATGAAATGGACACCCCCATCTTCTTAGGCTTCAAAAAGAGAGTGGGGCCATTAATTTCCCTTGAATCAGGTTTCAACTATTAGATGAGCCTTTGAACATGAACTTAAAAGGAACTTGTCCCACTCTCAAGTACGCCTCAAAAAAAAAAAAAAAATCGTAATACCCCAGACCTGGTTCCTCTAGCAGGAAAAACAGCACTGCACACACATACAGCCTCATCGAGCATGAGGTGAACAATGTTCCTTTGTCACCAACCTCACCTCAGAACTAATACCCTTGGCAGAAAAACGTGTAAAAAGAAAAAGCCCCACTGCCGTTTGTCTTGTCTTTCATCCTGTTTTCCCCCTCTTATCAAGCAAGCCTGAGAGGGCAGAGGAAAAGGAAGTACACACACAGAGAAAAAGGTCTGCTGACAGTCACACGTGTTTCCTTTTTCTCAAGGCCTGTGTGTATTGTTGTGGCCACAGGTGTGGGGCAGAGGCCAAAAACCGCAATTTCTTTCCCTTACTAGCTAGGTCAAATCCCATTCACAGTGCTGGACCTGGTGAAACGCTGCATCTGAGTCTCAGTCTAACACAATCTGTGCTGTCACACTTTTTGTAGATGAAATGCACAATGTCTCCACACTTCTCCAACTCTGGTCTATCAGTAGCTATGTTTCCATTACCCTGTTTTAATGCAAATTTTGAAGTATCGCATCAAAAACGAATGATAGAAATGCCAAATTTTGTGCAATGGGATGGCGTAACTTGACTAACCAATGCACCAATCTTGTTGCACAGCACCTGAAATGTTGTTATGGTCATTCAGAAATGGCCATGCAAAGTCTGTCGTCAAAGTATGACCGAATTCATTGTGTTCCGTCTGCTCGCTCTGAGGCACAAGTCATTTAATATACAGGCTATTAAAATTATTATATTCAGTGGCTTCTCCCACTTTTCTTTATGATATTTAGTGCCAGTTTATCAGGAAGTGACGAGTTTGTTCTCTTTGACTCTTCGGATGGAAACAATACTTATTTAAATTGCTTAGTTAACTTTGGATGGAAACCCGGCTAGTGTGTCATTTAAAAAGGAGTTGAATTAATTTAAATAAATGATTTAGTGAAATAGTCAGTAATTAGGACCCAACACACAAAACACATAAACTCACACTCACCATAACTGAGAGATATAGGCCTAGGTAATAGTGATAAATATTTAATATATGGACATTCAGAGATCATAATTTACATCAATACCACTTACATATTATAAAAAAAATGCTATGTTATGCATTTTCACTATATATATCTGTAGCTCAATTAGTAGAGCATGGCGCTAGCAACGCCAAGATCATGGGTTCGATTCCCAGGGAAAGCAAGAGCTGATAAAATGTAAAAAAACTGTAACTTGAATGCAATGTAAGTCGCTTTGGATAAAAGCGTCTGCTAAATGCATAAATGTAAAATGTAAAATGTAAATGTATATATATATATATATATATATAATACAAACTGAAATAAAATACATTGTTTTTATTTATATATAAATGTTATATACAATTATATACAAATAATATAATTTAGTTTAAATGTTTATAAAAGTCTGCATTGCAACTGAAAACTCAATTAGGCCGACCAATAACAAATGGCACCCTAAAAGCTACTGGCTTGCATTCTGCACAGTCCACTCTTCACTGGTTGAATCTACAGTGACAAAACCAGAGCGATATGAAGTGAGAAAGGAAAATGTCCTTTGAAGAATTATAATGAAGGCTCTGGCCAAAATGGAAGTCTTTTTTTTATATGACTTAAAGGGGTCATCATGGGAAATAAAACTTTCCTTGATCTCTGGAGATAAAAGAGTTCATTGCACTATGAAAAACATACTGTAACTTTTAGAATTTAAAACTTTTGTCCAGTGGGGAAAAAAGACCATTTATCAACCACCAACATATTCACCATTCAGAAACTTTGCCTGCCCAGTGAAGATGAAGATATGGTTAGAAAGCTGGATAGATACCAGGGGTGTCACAGTATACCGGTACCGACAATAACAGCAATATTTAAATATGAAATATCAATATTATGTTAAAACACATGATAATACCATAAATAATCCAGCATCAGTAAATGGTTGAAACTTCAACATAGTAGGTGGCAGTATTGCACCTTAATGCTAGTTGTCGTCCATCATAAAGTGTGTACACAGTGTGTAGCTACTACTGCAGCTCAAAATTATGTTTCAGGAGATGACAAAAAAAGCAAGTCACCTCATCAGTAGTTTGGATTCTGTTAAAGGGGTCATCGGATGCAAAATTCACTTACATGTTGCTTGAACAAATGTGCGTTGGCAGTGTGTGTACACATCCACCCTATAATGATAAAAATTCACCCAGTGTTTTTTTTTTTTTTTTTTTTTAATCCCTAAAAAATAATAACCCCTTTCTCAAATCAAGCCATTCTCAGATGCTTAGCTGTGTGACGTCACACAGACCCAGGCTGCTCCCATGATTGTTGATTGACACTGGCGTTTTACCTTAGACCCGCCCTGAGTGAGCTGTCATCAGTCCGCCATTGTTTCGACACCGGAGCAGGAGTAGACAAGAATGGCTCCTAAGCGATTGAGGTGTTTTGTTGTTAGATGTAATGATGAACATAGCAATCGTCATTTACTTCCAACATCTGAGCCACTGAAGACGCAGTGGATTATGTTTGTTTTTGAAGGGAATGTGCCTCCAGATCTACCTAAATGTGTTTATGTTTGCGCAAATCATTCGTGATCCAGCTTCACCTCCAGAAGAAGTGAGTATAAGGGGTTTTTATGAATCTTTGCAAACCACTTTTCCTAATAATGTGCTAGTTAGCAAGTTCCGCGGCTAAAGTAAACAGAACCACATCAACTAGTGGAAAATGGGCATCCGATGACCTCTTTAAAAGGATAGGGTGTTACACCATGTCTACAATGGACACGAGTGGGGCAACAACTATAATCATTGATGCTCTCTACATCGAATGTCACAGAGCAACAAGCCACAGACAGTAAACTGATGCCTTGTTCTATTTCGGACATTCTCCACCTGATATGCGCTTCTTCCAACAACAGGGTAAATGGATTTGGAACGTTCACTTAGACAAGCTGTGTTAGACACCACAGTCTTCAGGAAGTGCCAATCAACAGTAAGTGCATAAGGGGGCAATACCACCAGTCGATATGACGTTTTGTCACATAACATTGGTTAAATAGAAATGCCATCGGTGGCAATTTCTTAATCAACATTTATAAAATATTGCAAGTTTTGCACAAATCTGTAATGGAAATGCAGCTTGTGAGAAAACAAATGAAAAGCAAATACCTGTATCTGATTTCACAAATGAAGAGGGTGTTTTAGTAAGGCAAGGCAAGGCACGTTTATTTATATAGCACATTTCATACACAATGGTAATTCAAAGTGCTTTACATAAAAGGAAATAAAATAATCATTAAAAAAATAATCAGCAAGGAATTAAAAAAAAAACTTGTTTAAATGATTTAAAAATTGATTTTATAGAAAATTTGATAATTGATAGAAAATGATTATACATAAAATACAGTGCAGTCAGTTCGGATGTAGCACAGTGCTCATTCAATAAATGCACAGCTAAACAGATGAGTTTTGAGTCTAGATTTAAATGTGGCTAATATTTTAGCACATCTGATCTCTTCTGGAAGCTGATTCCAACTGCGGGCGCCATAATAGTTAAAAGCAGACTCCCCTTGTTTTGTGTGAACCCTTGGTATTTCTAACTGACTCGATCCTAATGATCTGAGTAGTCTGTTAGGTTTATATTCAGTGAGCATATCTGCAATTTATTTAGGTCCTAGGCCATTGAGTGTTTTATAAACGAGTAAAAGTACTTTAAAATCAATCCTAAATGTAACTGGAAGCCAGTGTAAGGACCCGAGGACTGGTGTGATACGCTCAGATTTTCTGGTTCAGAATCCTGGCAGCAGCGTTCTGGATGAGCTGCAGCTGTCTACTGGTCTTCTTGGGAAGGCCGGTGAGGAGACCATTACAATAATCCACCTTGCTTGTGATAAAGGCGTGAACAAGTTTCTCCAAGTCTTGATTGGAAACAAAACATCTAATTCTTGCAATGTTTTTGAGATGATAGTATGCTGATTTAGTTACTTCTTTGACGTGACTACTGAAACTTAGGTCTGTCTCCAGAATCACACAAAGATTCTTGACTTGATTTTTAGTTGTTTGACCCCTAGAGTCAAGGTATGCATTCACCTTGAGAACTTCATCTTTGTTTCCAAATGTAATGACTTCAGTTTTCTCCTTGTTTAACTGAAGAAAGTTCTGGCACATCCAACTATTAATTTCATCAATGCATTGGCAGAGGGTGTCAATGGGGCTATAGTCATTTGGAGATAAGGCTAGGTAAATCTGGGTGTCATCTGCATAGCTGTGATAGGCAATTTGGTTCTTTCTCATTATTTGACTTTGTGGGACCATGTACAGGCTAAACAAGAGTGGTGCAGGAATTGAGCCTTGTGGGACTCCACATGTCATGGACATCCACTTAGACTTATGCTCTCTTATACTCACATAATAATCTGTCCCTTCTAAGTATGACCTGACCATCCCAGAAAGTCCAGAGATGCTCATAAAAACAAACAAACAAATACAATTACAGCTGTTTTTATAAACTATTTTAGGATGCCAGCAAAACAATAGGGCATAAAAAAACAGTTCATTAAGCAAACATTCCAAGCTGCCAATGGCTAGGGCAGAGGAGAGTCAGTCTGAGGATGTAATTATTCCATTATCTAATTGTCAGGGCACATATGACTATCTAATTTCATCTTCCAACACAAAATGACGCCATGGGCAGAGAAGTGGTGGCGATATGTGATACAAAATTCAATGCACATTTTTGCCCACTTGGGTAAAACTCCAAAAAGCCGCAAGAAATTACTAGCTTTCCAAGAAGTTAAAAACCTATTTATGTTGTTTTTTGTCAGTGAACTAATCACATTTTAATTCCTTTTTTTCCTCTAGTATTTTGTGTTTCTGCAGAGACAATGATCCAATTAAGCTCAGGCTTAGAGCTTATCTCTGTGCCCGTAGCCTGCAGAAGTGAATGGGCTCTAATTGTCTCTCTTAATTGCCACGCTGATTCACCTGCAGCTGGGAACGGTTAGATGGCAGTCTCACACCACCCTGACAGACCTGGAATGGAAATGATGCTCCTAATGAAGATACTGGGCGGAACTATTCCTCACACTGACAGGAAGGAAATACACATCCAGGAAGACTTGCAGGTTCCAATAGGGATTAGAGGGCTCCAGGGTTTCTCTCTATTGGGCCCATGTTCTCTTGGGCTTTGGCTGCATCTCAGCACCATTATCGCAACCTCAAAGCCTGAACTATTCACAGATTAGTGCTGGAGGGCAGCTGACTCCCAAATCAGACACACATGCTGGTCTGAATGTCGCCTTCCAACTGAGTATTGATTTGAGTTGATATGTGCATTGTATCAAAATGAGACAAGATCAATATGAAAGTGCACACCACTTCAAGGCTTTATTAATATCAGTTTAGATTAAAGGTTCCATGAAATCTAATTTTTTTAATTTTTAATTTTTTACTTTTTTGATCATGACATAGGCAAAATATGTAGATCAAGATATGTAGACTTGACCCCAAATTAGTGTAGCTACTGTACACTGGTGTTGTCTAACAAATACAATTTAACACAAGGAACCATTTTCTTGGTATTTACCAAGCAGTCATTGCATTAATTGCACATTTCAGAAGCTCAGCATGACTTCTACAACAACTCTTTGTAACATCATTGTAACATTTTTTACTCTTTAATTGCAGGCTTTTCTCAGTTGACAGCCTTAGAAAAATAGCCTACCATTCAAAAGTTTGGAATCTGTTAAAAATTATTCAGCAAGAGTGCATTCACCCAGATTGAAAATTCTCATTTATTCAAAGAAACTGATACAGGTTTGGAACAACTTGAGGGTGAGTAGCTAAATGACAGAATTAAAATTTTTAGGTAAACTATCACTTTAAATTGATCAGAAATGACAGTAAAGGCCTTTAAAAATGTTTCAAAGTTTCCACAAAAATATGAAGCAACACAACATTGTCAAGATTGATAAGTTCCTTAAACACCAAATCAGCATATTAGAATGATTTCTGAAGGATCATGTGCCACAGAAAACTGGAGTAATGAGTGCTGAAAACTCATCTTTGCCATCACAGAAATAAAACTTTAAAATGTATTAATGTAGAGAACAGTTAGTTTAAATTGTAATAATATTTCACAATATTACAATTTTTACTGTATTCTCAATCAAATAAATGCAGCTTTTGTGAGCATAATAGACTTTAAAAAAAAAATAAAATAAAATTACCAACCCCAAACTGTTGAATGGTACAGTATGTTTTAATGTATTCTCCACATTGAAGTTTGCCCATGACTAGTTACATGACCAGGGTCTGTTTAATAAAACAAGTTTACCAAATAAGCCAGGCTTATTTCAGATAGTCTGACTTATTTTGAATCAAATCAACTGACAGTAAGTCAGTCTAACTGAATCAAACCTGGCTTGTTTGGTAAACTTGTTTTACGAAACAGGCCCCTGGTACAGCAGGTTAGCATGAAACTTTCTGATCCTCCTCTGTGTCCTCTACTTCGCCCTTGGACTGATGCATGTGACACAACACAGTGCTAATACTCCATGATGCACCATAGCGAGCAGAGGGATATAAGACACTTCAGTGCCAAAAAGACTGGATTGAGCAAAATTTCTCAAAGGGCTCCTGCACTCGGGCCAGCCTCCAGAACCAGTCCCTAGCAATGGTGGCTTTCGTTCCAGCCCAGCAGGAGGGCCCAGAAGCCCAGGTGTGGATCAAAGCGACATTTTAAGACCCTGCAATCCTAAATGGGAAGCCCACGGGATGGACTGACCTAGCCACACCTGTGCTGGTTTGATCAAGGACCACAAAGGTGCCTTGACCATGACCTCCAGAAGCATGCATCGACGAGTTACTATTACGCTTCCAGGCTTGTGCAGGCGATTAACATGTCTAATGCCTCAGTGACAGTACGGCTGAGAAGGGGGAGATGGGGGTGTTTGCTGGCAGAGGAGTGTGAAATCCGCTAATTAACGTGACCTGCCTTTGATCCAAAGAGAATACACAAATGACATCTGAATCAGGAGGAGCGCTAGGCAAACTGGGGGATGTGCCCCACCCAGGCATGCTGGGGCTTGGCGTGCGACTTCAACTCTCTGTCAAATTACATATCCTACCCGAAACAAAGATGTCACAGGGATCAGCTCTTCTTTTAAGAGCATCCCTCCTTCAAAGTTTTCTCCATCCGCCAGCATCTATCTCGGCCTCCCGCCGTTCTGAGAGAACATGTGTGGACCAGGCGGCATCTTTTGCGCCAGGTCTGGAGCAAGCGGTCCCCTCCCCGTCCCCGTCCCCGTCCCCACAGATGGCCCTAGAGGCCCCTGCCTGACAACGTGTTGTTGTGCTGTGCACTCAAGCACACTTGATTGAGGGAGGAGGACACGTCTCTTCCTCTCTCCGTCCACCACATGGGGCTCACCGAAACATTCCACCTGCTACTCAAGCATCAGCAGTCACACGCTCCGGACAGATTGCGGAGTGATAGGTAGCAGGAGGGTGGAACGGCGAGATTTTGTCGCACACAATTATATTCAATTTTTTCTCTTTTCAAGAGACTGCTCACTGCAAGCCATGCCAGAAGATGATTCTGGTTTTTTTTTTTTATCGTGGCCCCATGTGCGACTCGCATTGCATATGTAGTAACAGAGAGCCAATTTCCCAAGCTATGTCACTGGAACACACATGGGCGCGTCTCACAGTCATGTCACGATAATGACTGTTTACCTGCCCTCTTCCTGTCTCCATTTTCCACCGGCTGCATCCCATCATACAGAGAAAGACAGAAATGGAGAGCATAACAACATTTGTTTGAAATGGCATACTACTCGTATAATGTGCCCTGAATGAAATATTACTGTTTGGAATAGAAATTTCACTTGAAATAGCTACAAAATCAAAATGTATATATTTATGGTTTCTGTGACCCAAAAAAAAAAAAAAGATTTAACTTGAAATGATAAAAGAAAAGAAATGTTTACTACATTCTACATTTCTACATTACAGGGAAACAAAACTACATACTGTTTACATAAGAGTAAGCAGAACACTAAAATTCCTTGCACACAGAGTCTGAAATTTTCGTATATGTGTTTTTTCATAATCGTCATCCTGAAAGTTCATCATCCACAGAAACTTTGCACACTGAGCCTGATGCTTAAAGACAGGAAATATTGGGTCCATCCAATCCTGAGATATAGACGGGAAGGAGAGTTCCCCCTCCTTATTAAGGAGCAGCGGAATTATCACGGGCGATGCAAAGTTTACTTCAGGATGTCAGTGGCTCAGTTTGATGCTTTGCTAGCGATACTAGAGCCACATATTAAAAAGAAGACCACCAATTTCTGTGAACTCTGTGCAAGGATCTTTACAGTGCTTTGTACTGCGAGACGAAGTGGATGAACAATCGCCATTCTGGATTTTGGCGTTCGCTTGTACGGTGGCTCTGAATTGTCAAAAGTCCTCTCTCGAAATGCATGCTACGGATGCGAAAAATGCAGAAAATCGAACCTAATCCAAACATTATGACAGACGAAAGTTTCGGAGGCAAGTGTAAAGGCCATTGCACACTGAGTCCGAAATTTCCGCACATTGAAAAATAAATACGACCTCACATTGTGTCAATCATGTTTACACACTGCCTCCGAAACTTTTGTTCATCATAAAAAAAAATCGGAACGGGTTTGATTTTCTGCGTTTTCGCATCCGTAGAAAGCATTTTGATAGGAAAGGATGACGAATACGAAAAAGAAAAGAAAAAAAAAACGCATACGGAATTTTCGGACCCAGTGTCCAAGGACCTTAAACATGATTGACAAAACATGAGGTCATATTTATTTTTCAACGTGCGAAAATTTCGGACTCAGTGTGCAATGGCCTTTAAGCCTGGAAAACACGGCACAACTTTTGCCCATATTTGTCCTGATTTGCAGTCTGGATTTTGCATCAGAGCCAGTCTTCACATTTTGGGCAGTTGAGTTGACAGATTTTACAGAAAATTGTTTTGTGTATGATAGGCATGCACTGCAACTTTTTTTTTTTTTTTAGCTTCAGACTATGATTTTTTTTACCAGTTGAAGGATATCAAACATGTTACATATTTAACGCCAATTTTAGAACACATTGTTTTCATTTGTCATGAATCTTTCAGTCCCAGCAATGAGGAATGTGTTTCTGCGAATTTGCGCTTCAAAACAGCATGAAAGTCTGGAAGGGTGTTATTCTTGATCAGAATAAGATGGCGACTTTTAAAAACACTTTTTTAAAAACACAGACAACCAAACAATCCACTAAAACTGAATCTATACCAACAGCCTCACATTGCAATCAAAACTGACTTGTTTTTCTTTTCTAATCTGATCTTTAGGAGTAGGCTATATGCGCATGTTGCAAATGAATTAGCATGCTTATTCAGATGGTGTAGTCTATTGGTCTCAAACTCAATTCCTGGAGGACCACAGCTCTGCAAAGTTTAGCTCCAACCCTAATCAAACACACCTGGTCCAGCTAATCAAGCTCTTCAGGATCACTAGAAACTTCCAAGCAGGTGTGATTTGGAGCTGGTTGGAGCTAAACTATGCAGATCCTACAAATGTGGTCTGGGGTTACGAAAACTACGAAACCAAAATCTTATCTTATTAACGGTGCAAATCACAATGTTATTGTTGATGAAAATTAATTTGCTTAACCATGGGGTAATGCCTTTTTCAAATCATTAAATTTAAAGTTTAATAATAGAACTTAATTTCATTAGTTCCTCTTTTTGTTTGGAAACTGATGCACACAAACCTAAAAATAACAAAAACAACACATTATATTTCACTTGAGTCAAAACCACAAGCCTAACATTTTGAACTCTGTATTTTCTAACCTGATCTCATGAGAAAATGTAACTATTTACGAATTGGGGATTTTGTATGATTTGAAAACTGTAGCCTGCTATTTTTAGGGGAAAAAGGTCTATCCCTAACCCCAAAGATACACATAACTCTGATGGGGCAGAAGCAGATACAAAGTCGTACAAATGTGATGAATTCATCGCCCATTCACTTAAAATTGTAAATAAAATTGCCATGACCATGTTGGCAGTTTTATGAGGCATTCTGCCCACTGATTTAACATGGTATAAACAGCAACATGTATATACAAGTATATAGGCCTACAGTCAGACACACCACAGCCCTTAAGATACATATAAAAAAATAAAAAAATAAAAAAATTAGATTTTTTTCTGCCTGTCTGAACAAAGCCTATTACTCTTGAATAGGAGTAAGGTTTAAATCAGGTTTATTAGACTGACCTATCTGGAACATTTCAAACTGTATTACTATCAGTCCAATCCATATCAAATGTGAACACAAACCTTGTCAGTACCACTCTACAGCAAACAGAGAGAATGTTGCAGTAGCGGTTTGGGGGAAGCTTCATAAATTGAGCAAGCAAGGAGGAGCGCTGGACAAAACAGCACACTGTAATTCACTGCATCCTCCTATCAGACACGTTCTGTCTATCTGCTTTTAAGAATCAGTAGGGACTGTCAGATCTCTGGCAGGCTGTCGGGAGCAGATTAAGGACACTATCTTGGCATCGAGCCGGGTCTACAAGCACAGCTTCTGGAAATGGATAGCACATGCAAGCCTATAGCCACAGAACACACTGCAGGTGCTCAGGATGGGGCTGTGTCCAATAGCATGAGTCTATTCATAGAAGACACCAGTCTCTTTGTAGGGGATGTGCTGCAACATTAATGATTATTAATTAATGCCACAGATTAAAGTCTTGGACAAAAGAGGATTTTTATATTGAAGAATCTTCCTTGCTGTGATCTCTGCTTTGTAAATACAACACTCACCCACAGAGGATCATCATTTTTAAATGCTAAGACTTCATTTAAATGTTAAGTGTGTCACTGAAGTGCCACCAGTGGCCCAAAACATAATTGCAAAAGTTTCCAAACAGGTTCCCAAACACTTTTATCACCCCTTATCAGACATTACATTATGAAAATAATTATCAGCATTGATTAGAATTTTAATACTGGTGCAATTTTATTCAGAGGTCCAATCTGAGCAAAAAAAAGTTTGCAATGCTTGTAATGTACAGTAAATCACTGAGATTTTTATAGCAGACTATACATGAAATGCTTACAAATGTATGCATCTCCCAATAATATATCCTAGTAAGATGATATGGTTACACTTTACTTGACGGTGTGTGCATAAGACTGACATGACACCTTCATAATCATGACATGACACATGTCATGAATATGAAGGTTTTTTTATGCATGTTTATGACAACTGTCATTAAGTGTCATTCGCTCAGTTAATGCAAAGATGACATTGTTTGAGATGTCTTTGTTATGGGCTAGGGTTAGGGGTAAGGGTAGGGTTAGGTTAGGGTTAGGTCAAATAATGTCATCTTTGCATTAAAAATGACATAACTGAGCAAATGACACTTAATGACAGTTGTCATAAACATGCATAAAACCTCCTTCATATTCATGACATGTGTCATGTCATGATTATGAAGGTGTCATGTCAGTCTTATGCATACCACTAAATGCTTATTTTATACTAAAAGCTCTGTAGTTTTAAATGTGAGGGGAAATGTACTATAATTCAATAAAATGATAATAAAATGTACACTCTCAGAAATAAAGGTACAAAAGCTGTCACTGGGGCTGTACCTTTTCAAAAGGTACATGTTTGTACCTAAAGGGTCCATTTTGATACCTTAAATGTACATATTAGTACTTAAAGTGTACATATGTGAACCTAATAGGTACAAAAGTGTACCTTTTGAAAAGGTACCGCCCCAGTGACAGCTTTTGTACCTTTATTTCTGAGAGTGTAGGTTAATAAATGTTAATGTAATATAAGCCTGATTTTTCAGACAGATCGACAAATGGGTGGATGGTTCATCTTTAAATTTTAAAAGCAATATAAAATATATTATAATATTAAAAAATAATATATTATTCTTACATTTACTTTATAAAATTCCTAAATATTTCACAGAAAAAGAGAAAAAAAAAACTGTGTACCTCATTTTTAGAAATATAGTTAGAAATAAGCCCTTTTATTTGACTAAAAAGTAAGACCATAGGCCTATAGATGTCAGAAGGCAGTAGATTGTGTACAACTTTTTTCAGCCAAATTTTGCCCATATTTTTAAATGTAAAGGCACTACAAATTCATGTATCAAATATGATACACCAGGATTTTTAGAGTTAAGGAAGTCAACCTGTAAATGTCTTAGCTATCTCTGAGCATTAAACTGATGCCATGTTCTAACTTTAGGTACTTTCACAAATACAGCCTTTTCTGTAAATTTTACAGCATTTTTCAGTTTAGAGGTCATATGAGATCTATTTTGAGCTAACTATTTTGAGACCTATAACAGGCATCAAATTTGAAATTAGCTCATTTTGTGCATAAAATTGTAAATTTTCTCAGTTTAAACATTTGTTATGTTCTCTAACAAATGTTTGCTCATGTGGTTTGAAGCCTTTTAGTTTTCATTTTATTCAAATTTTAAAAAATGTCATTCCCAACATCTCCGGAATTCGGGTTGTACTTGATCTATTCTAGACTATGATGCAGGAATCATGATTATCTACATTCAGGCAAGAAATTTCATGAAACTACTTAGACAGACGCTGAAATGAAATAGCTCTCTCTGTCTGAACAGATGAAGATATTTGACGAACATATTTGTCAACATATTACTTGAATAGAAGTTCTCTGACAACCTTACCATGTTTCCGGTGCAGCAGTTTAAAGGTCATTTTCAAAAATTACTTTACATGTTTCTGCTATTTAACAAAAGTCTAAAGCTGTTGCATGTGTGAGCTTTTAACGTGTCAGTTTGACTGCAATTTAACGGGTTTCATGTGTGAAAGTGGCTAATGATACAGTGCACACTTCACCTTACATATATATTCTTGCCACAGGAACGGTAAGAGGTTTGCTCAGTCAAAGCAGATAATGCAAACCACTCTGTTCCTCTACAGGGGGGTTTCTGGAGGGATGCTCCCCATCCGCGATAGCATCACAACAGCATGTTGAAGCCACATGGCGCACTGTGAATTAAAGGATCTAAGAACATCCGAGTGCCAATGCATGATGATGTACTGCTTGATTTACATGTTTCATTCTAGCTCACTTTAATTAGGAATGAGCAATCAGCTTTTGTCTCATGAATGAAGCACACATGGCTCGGAATATGAAAATCACATAAACGCTTCAAATCCCAATGCAGCAGTAACACCGGACACACTGTGCCGTAATGCACCATATGTTTAACTATACAGACATTAAAACCTAAAGGCCTCTAATATAAAGCCTGGTGATTAACTGCCTTAGGAAGCAGATTTCAAACTGTTCTTTTAGTGACACTGGATATGGTAGGCAATAAAGCAAGCATCTGTTTGGTGCAAGTGTCTTTTCCTAATGAAATGTTGAATCTCACACCTGCTACCTGTTTCCTTCGGACCAGAGGGGATATCCTAAACATATTAGACGCCACAGGATATAAAACTAACATTGCATGCAGTCGATCTCCTCTTTGTAGGTCACTTTGGCTGTGTATTGTTTCCTTGCTGACTGTAATGTATTCATTCGCGAAGTGCCCAAAGCAGAGAAAGGTCTAAATATTTCCAATTATCGAACAAAGTGTCAGGCAGACCTGTGGTAATTAAAACCCAGTTGACATGGAAGATAGTCAGTGCTCTCATAGGTCACCACTGCACACGCTGCAGGCTGCTCAGTAATTGCCACCAGATTTAATTGTTTTTTTTTTTATCTTGATATGAAGCTGTGATAAACACCTGTTAGAGACAGTGTAAATCATGTATTTCTCCTTTCCATTTATGCTTTTTTTAATTATTATTATTTTACATGTTGCAGGGCTCCAGACTGTGACTAAAATAAAAATATGCTGCTATAATTTGAAATCTAGTCAGTTGGGAAAGCTTTACATTCGTCCCATGCGACTTCATTCAGACGTTATTTCGTTAAAGTACGCGCCAGAGTTATTTCCATGCAGTAGAATGCAGCAGTACAGTTTAAGAGTTGTAAGCCATGAACCAACATTACAAAATTTAATTATGGGGAATGAAAATTGCCCAAAAATACAAAGGTACAACACTACACACTTAAAGGAATAGGTCACCCAAAAATAACAATTTGTTGAAATTTTACTCATCCTCTGGCCATCGAAGATCAGGACAGATTTGTAGAAATTTACCATTACATCACTTGTTCACCATGGATCCTCTGCAGTGAATGGGTGCCGTCAGAATGAGAGTCCAAACAACTGATAAAAACATCACAATAATACACAAGTAATCCACGACTCCAGTCCATCAGGTAACATCTTGTGAAGCAAAAAGCTGTGTATCTCTCCTTATTCGGACAAGATGACTTTTTCCCTGGAGAAAGCAAGATAGAATACTCATATTTTACTCGGAGGAAACTGATTGAAGTTAAAACTTCTTATTGATGGATTTGTTTCGAACATGCAGCTTTTCGCGTTAAGACATTAATGGGATTTTTACTTTTGGAACCCAACTGTTCCACTCTATAACAAACGCAGCACGAGTTGCAGAGGGCAAATTCCTCTTATGAACCAATTCTTTTTAATGAGGCTTTTGTGAATCTTTTTGCACTGACTCAAGCTCCTATTTTAGTTAGCAGTTTGAATCAGACTTACTCACCCAGTAAATGATTCAGAGCCATAACTGGCTTAACAAGCCACTCCTTTAATGAACCACGATTCATCTTCTGTTTAATGTCCAATTCAATACACAATTGCTGTGGTGTATACAATAAACTGAAGCACCTCTGAACAATTTAATGAAGGATTAATCTGTCAACTAATAGGCTAAGTCATTTGGCGTAAATCAATGCTCCTTTGCTATTTTTTTGTCTGGAGCCCTATATTGCTGTTGAGATGTGCATATTTTTAATCTTTTTTAACAGCACATGGAAGGTATGCTGTTTATAAATACGTCGGGTTTTAATGAGCTCTACCTGGGTGGTGCGTTCAGAAGAGTATTTGACATTTCTGTCAGCCTGGCCCTAGCTGAAGAATACGGCTGTAGTCAGAGGAATTTTCAGCATGTGCTGCTGAGAGAATAGCAAAATTTATAATTCAAATCCCTTTGGGTCTAAAGTGTTCATGACATGACTGACTGATCTGTTACAAGGTCACACTCACAGAGTGCTGAAATGAATTAATATATCACAGACAAATGATCAATGGTCAACAGTCATGTCCAAACAGGCATGAATATACTGAATATTGAGATGCACTTGAATACAACCATGTCTTTCTTATTTTTATGAGTCATGATTTACTGCAGATTTTTATCACATTCAAAAGCACAAGTTAATATATTATTCATGTCAAGCGTATGATCCAGATGACCTCCTGTCTAGATGCCCTTAATATGCTGATCTAGGACCCGCTTTCACTAAGTCATGACCTTAACTATTACTGGAACAAACAAAACCTTCAGACGGGCAATAAAATTCTATGGGTGTTCACTTGACATTAAATTCCCATATAGATTCACTATAAGTTGACTAATTAATGTCCAGCTTTTTATTAACTCGATACCAATGATCAGATCACAAACACCAAATTTCCACATCCTAACGAAAACCTGTGTGCAAAGCGAAACTCAAACATAAAACCCTACAATAGGAAATGAAGTCCACAGCAATTGCTGCAAGCATAGAAATCAAAACACATCATATACAGGGGGTGTGGTTTATCTTGGAGAAACTATGGAGGTTGCCATAGTTACTTGTTCATTTCCAGAAAGAAAATGAGAAATAGGCAATTTGGCTATTGTTAGAAAGAAAATCATGCTTAAAAACATGCTTCAAGTTCTGATTTTACAGACACGTCTTGTTACTGAATTGACAGTCTTATTTTTTTAATTGATGGAAAAATAAAATGCATTTTCTCCACTAGGTCTTACACTAGACAAGAGTAAAATGAATGCTGCCTGTGGACAGGTAACCCAGATCAATTCTCTCCATGTAACCACAGCAGCTTTCCAGGTATTTTACCGTTATTTTGCCATTACTAGCACCGTGCTCTGTTATGCTACTTTAATGTTATCTCTTCAGAAACATTGAGAAAAACTCATTTTAAATGAATGCAAACGTGTTTTCTATCCCTTATCAGCTCAATACTCATATTTTCTACCATTTTTATGACTTGACAGACATTAAACGCACGTTTATGTCACAAATAAAGTGGCGTCACCTAAACATACGAACAACACCGTCTGCTCTCAAATGCACCTGCACGGAGACACTTTTGCTGCAGAATGCGGTCATCACTCTCTTTTAAAACCTGAACGGTTTATTAACTTAATTTAACAGGAATAACAACCGTATTACGCAACTGTGTCAAACAGGGCCTGTGAGACCTACTCAATCAACACTGAATTAATTAAATACCAGAACAAAATACTAAAACAAACCGTAAGAACACAGCAAAAGATTAATAATAAACCCTAACTAGTAATTCGCCATACGTGGAGTTACCTCGCAACGGATGAAGTGAATGTACGCCATATTTTTTTAAAGTTTAATCTCATTTATTCCTTTTCTGAACTGTTTTCAAACGCCGTCTAGGCCTAATTAATTACCTTAGGCAAGCCAATTTCCGCTGGTAGCATTATTTAGAATTGTGAGAAGTGACTGCTTCACTAAAGAGCTTAAGGCTTTTTCCTGTAGCCTATTATTGAGTAAGCGTAATATTCAAGACGAATATTATACTTACTCAATTATTCAACATAAATACAGCGATCATAAATACCATGACATTTTGTTTTGTTTCATGAAATTATTTTATTGTCCCAGCCCCACTATAACTTTATTCTAAGTTAAATAACAATAAATTATTTAAATATTTACTGTGTGAAAATGTTTTTAGTTGTTTGATATTCATTATGTTATCAAATAAACATTGTCTCACAGCTGTGGCATCATTCCCACCATAACAAACAATTTTGTCTAATAAAGTTGTACAGTGTACATGTTTAATAAGGATACAACAGTGTCACTGAAGAGCTTGAGATGAAATATATGTGATGTGTGCGGGAAAAACAAAGAATCTTTTATGCATAATTCATAAAAAATAAAACGTAGCTGTAGTCAAATTATGCAAAATGTGTGAAAATATGATGTAATTTTGGATATGTGGGATATAAAATTAGACTTAGCAAGGAGGTGCTTTATTTACTTATTTATTTTGTAAGTGTAAAATGTCATTTCCACCACTAATTGCTATTGAACAATACATAATCTGAGGAAAAATTCATGGCTTTCAGAAAAACATGACAAAATTCCCCCTGCGATGCAAATATACACTACTGAACATTGTTAGAAGGCAAATTAAATTAACTACTGTGAAAAGTGTTTTTAAGAAAGTTAATTAACAACAAGTCAGTATATCAAAGTACCAGTGTGTTTCCCAATGATACCATCCCTGTACTGCACCATGATACTTTTTGTTTCTTTGTTTGTTTGTTTGTTTGTTTTAAGCGCTGGCTATTTAACAGACTGTATTCAGTTCTTGACTAACCTTTTAGGTCTGTGTCTGTAGTAGCCTATACATAAACTAGCAAACAGCTTGTTTCTGGGTTAATTTTCCATACACAGGCACTGATACAGAATGACTGTCATGATGTGAACGGCTTAGGATAAGACCGAATGAAGCTAACAGAGCATTTCTGCTGCATTTCCCTTGTGAATATTAATGGATCATGTGTCTGTGTCTGTGTCTGTATCTGTATCTGCCTCAGTCATTGCTGACTCCGAGTGCAGCGTACAGTGCAGACTCTTACAAACTTTTATTGCCCTCGAAGAGCATACTGCCTTGAATTCCGACAACTTAGTCCATCTAAAACAAACATCTACTGAGGTTTGTACCAACTTTAAATTAATATCCAGCGAGGCTTGCACTTCACACATCCCGTTAGATGTAAACTGGGTCTAAAGCAAAGGTTCGGTCAGCACAGCATGATGCTCAGGTCTAGAGAGAGCACCTGGTTGTGTAACACCCCAGTGCCGCTCCACAGGGGCCATGCATTATGCAGCGATTGCATTTCCATGCTGCTTCCTCCTGCGCAGCAGTAAAAATAGAAACGCAGACCTCGGTGCTCATGCTTCGTTGTTTACGACTGCGCCGCCCTCCTTCGCTCCCGAGCACAGACGGTTATTACTCAAACACCCATACACACACACACGACATCTTACCAGAGATATTAAGATCAGAAGGGGTCAGGCTGCTCAAGGAAACATCGTCCTGAGATGTCAAAGATCCCAAGCCACCGAGCTTTTTATGGCTTACTTATTATTAAAAACACCTTTGTGGTCATATTCACCTTCTGAATGGTTCCTGAGGTGTAGAGAGAAGGGGGGAAAATGCAAACAACTCTGCTTGATACATTTTGTTATACATATTTTGTCTGGTAACTTGATATGGTTTTACATATTACATATTCAAGTTGATGTTTCTGTGGGGGCTGTGAGTGGTAACTTTGCATGCATTACCAACTTTGTGTTTAAAAAACAGAAAAGGCCAATGAAATTTCCTCCGGATATACAAAATCTCTATCTACTCTGTTTACTGTTGTCACCATTGCAGTTCTAGTGCCTATTATAAGGAACAGCACAATATAAAAAGCGAGTGCAACTTCACTGACAGCTACACTGAGGCAGCCTTTGAGCCCACGCATCAATAAAAACTGTGGCTCTTACTTTCTCTGAGTCTACCGATATCAACACTGCAGACACAAACAAGAGAGAAAAAGACATGACTGAGAACTGGGGTACATACCCACTGCATAAGAGTAAAAGTCCATTGCCGAGCAAGAAAAACAAACTTTTCCTTGTTTAAAATAATAGGACGAAGAAACTTATGATGTAAAAACCATTACATCTTTTTTAGTTTAATATTTTTGTGATTCTACTGTGTGCGTATGGGGGATGTCTAAAGTTTATTTGTGTATTCAGAGAAGGGTCAGAAATATATTTACTGTATGCAACAATATATTGAGTTCATTTTGATTTAATGGTATATAATACGTTGCAAGAGATTTATTCTGTACATTTTAATAATCTAAATAACCTTTTTTCACTATAAAGAACCTTTTGTGCAATGGAAATGTTTCCTAATGGAACCACCGATTCCAATAAAGAACCTTTATTTTTAAAGAGTGTGTAAAAAAAACAAACCTGAAAGGAAAATGTCACCTCTTTACAGAAAAGTTCATTTCTGACACTGACTCAGAGCTGTCATTACCTTCTATGAGACTGTGTTAAATCACCATACAGTGTGGGTTGCTGCTCGACTGGGAGAGCTCAGTCTTGTTTCCTCGAATTGTTTGGGTTGCATAATTAGTTGAATATAAATCAGTGAATAAAATCCAATCTGCAATTCCAACGATAGGCCATTAAGTGCTAAGCGCATTAGCATTTTTTCTGATTCTTTTTGAATGACTATGTTGAAGAGAATTTTCTATAAGATGCAAATAGCCAGGATGATCACAGACTTAATTTGTTAATTTTTCATTAATAAAACTTTACGAATCACAGCCCGAGTAGCAGTGTTTGAAGCCCTGTACGTCTCACATCACAAATGTAGCACAACTAGCCACTGGCTCCTCTGCTTCCTCTGACGACGTTTGATGAATTTTCATTTGGTGATGTGCAGGGTTTGCAGTATTGAAAAGGCTTTAATGTATCACGTATTCTTTTCGTTCTCGCTCGCTCTCTCTTTCTTTTTTCATTTTAGTTTTTTACCTTGAGCACCCTCACTGCACAATCAATGAAACAGTTCCCCAAACTCGAGCACACTAACTCCTGCTTATCCTAATGGGTCCTCTTAGGCTGAGAGGAGATACAACCGTGCCAGACTCAGACAAGAGACTGAGCGAGAGTGCGCGTTCACTCGAGGGATGATGCACAGCAGGAGCTCAAAGGAGAGAAGAAGGTGGTGGTGGAGGAGGGAGGAGGGGGTGAAGAAGAGGAGGAGGGGAGGAGAGAGAGTCTCTATGGCCAACTCTGAATGTAGTTCTTTTTCAAGGTCAACCTCATACACATTGGAACGGTTATACAAAAACAGAATAAAAACAGGCTACATACAATGTGCACTTTCACTGGAAAGTGAGAATAGCTTTACAAAAGATGCTTTCTTCTAGATTTATGTTTTCAATAACAGCCGCCATTGCCTTTGTATCATCGGGGCTGAGCGGCGTGCACGACGTGGGCAATTTTAACGTGCTGGCGTTGTGATAACGGAGCAAATTCTTATTGATTTTTGTGTATATCACAAGAGTTTCCCCTTATCATCACTCTATAGGTCTACTGTCAGCCCACGCAGCCTCGTAAAGATAATTTCACATATTGCACAGATTTGTCACTTTTTCCCTGAAGACATCCACCGAGCACAAATTCATGGTTGTTCATTAACAAGACGGTCAATTCCCCAAACAATGTGCTTCATGTCACAATAAAAAGCAGGTTTTATGGCTTGTAGCAGTAAAGCGCTATTAAACAGATAAAGCACACCAAACGGGCATCTGGAGGATTATAAAAAGGGCTGCCACACGAATAAACTCACACACCCCAAACCCATAGCCATTCAGAGAGAGGGGTTATTGAGTGCATGTTGAAATAATTGCGTAAATGCTGCCCCCTTCAGGAAGACTTCGCAGCGGCTGCGACACCACACAGATTGAGGAGTTTTCTCTCAAAAGAGGTTTACTCCTGCCCCCATGTGTTAAGTGTGTGACTTTATGTATCGCTTCAAAATTGGAACATTTCACATAAGAGAATTTCAGAGAAATGCAATTGTGTCCAAGGTTAAATAAATAAATCAAATTGAAATATTTATTTATTAATAAATTGATGTGCAAAATGCACATACAGCTGAAATCATATTTATTAACCTTATAATACTGATAATAATACAAATTTAAATGCTGCCCATTGAAAAATGATAACTATGTTTTTTTAATTTTCAAAAATCATGTTTTTTTTTTTTTATTATGTTATCATGTTTTACTGTTTTATTGTGTTAGTTAGCTGTATTATTAAGCACATTTTTTACCTAATCAAAATAACCCAACTGCAGTTTGATTGAGATTAATTGGAACGCACAATGAAAAAACATGATTTTTGAAAATTGTTAAAAACGGAGTTATGTTTTTGCAAATGAACTCTTCAAATAAAGACGAAGCAACAAAACAGCTTGTGCTCTGCTGAAGCAATAACAATTTATCTCTTAATATCAGTAAAACCCAATTTTAGACTTCATGGTGTTCAGTGCCCATTGTTCCCCCTTATGTTGAATAAGACCCAATACTTCCTTGGAGACTCAAAACAGCCAGCATGAACACTACAGACTTGTGTGGAAAGAATCCAGACTGCCAACATCACTGGTTCAATTTGTTTGGCAGATGCTCCACTGTGGGTAAAAAGGCTGAAAGACTTTTTCATGCAGCTTGTCGTCTAGTTTGTGTGTACACGTCTCTGTGTATTGTGTATAACAAGTTTATTGCATATTCAGTATATTGTATATTGTCTGTGGTGTATATTGATACCTGTTATTTGAGCACCTGTGATGAAATGAGCTTTTTTTATGATTAAAGGGCAATATTTGCCCCAAGGGTTGATTTTCCAATGCCTTTTTTTTAGCTTCATGAGAGCATATATTTTTCAAACCTCATAAAAACATTGTGTCATCCATTTAGGTCAAAATGCAATTAAATAAATTGAATCAATATCATATACAAACAATATCATGACACAATAAACATTCAGCTAATACATTTATGGACTCGATATTATACAGTTCTCTATTGTCTGCCATCAGAATTCAATTTGAATATAATTGTTGTTCCTAGTTTTGAAGTTAGGAGGTTTTATTGCATTTTGAGTGTTTCACTATCTGGATTTATTATTATTATTAGGCTATTATTATTATTGTTATTATTATTATTAACAACATGTTCTGCATCGTGGCTCCAGACGTCACTGTATTTCATGTTCATCTCTAAAGAGAAATAAAAATAATATTTTTCTGACGTTGATACATTTCTAGGATATGCTATGAATTCACATACTGTCATTTAATAAGAATATTGTAATAGCAAACAAAATTTTAACAAAATTGTCAATCATGTTATTCTTCTCCCTCTTCTACAATGACAGTGTGTTTGCCAACCCTGCATATTCGTTTGGAAAAACCAAAGTCGACCATAGTGCTAATAATAGGGGTGCTTTGTCTTTTCTGTCTTGATAATTTATGTTGAATTAAATATTAATTGATGAACATGACGTTTTGCATTATTTTGCATATGATGGATTGCAAAGCTTTCTAATGAAATATGCTGGTTTAAGCTATTATTTTCACCAGAGATAAGATGGTTCCAGCTGATACAAGCCTGGTCAAGCTGTGTTTTGGCTGGTTTTTAAAGGAATTTAGGGTACTTTTCAGAGCAAGCTTGAATACCAGTTAACCAGTTGAACACCAGCTTAGCCAGGCAGTAAAACTACCGTTTGCATTTTGACATTTATTTGGTATTTTCATGTATGCTAATAAGAGATAAGATTGTTTGGTGGTTCCAGCTGATCCAAGCCTGGTCAAGCTGTCTTTTGGCTGGTTTTAAAGGAATTTAAGGAATTTTCAGCCGGCCATGCTAAAACAAGCTGAACATCAGTTTAGCCAGGCTGTAAAACTAGCGTTTATATTTTGATATTTAATCGGTATTTTTATGTACGCTGAACAATGTTCCGTTTTAAAAACCTTTTTCCGAGATTCATTTTCGAGTCTTGCTCAAATATGTCGTATTCGCACTGTTTCGTTAAGCTTCGGCAGCGCTTCGTCTATTTCCGTCACCACTCGACTTTTTCCGCCACGCTCTCGGCAGCTCTCGCTCAGTGCAGTGGGGTTGATGATCGGATTTTCGTCTCGTTCTCTGTGTTGTTGTTCTCGGTGACGCGACGGAGGTGTAGCCTGACGCGGTCTCTTACGTGTCGGCCTGAATAAAAGTGGAGCTCCGAGGGCTCGAGAGTGACGGAGGGAGTCTGTATCGGTAAGAGGAGACAAGTGTCCGGAGGGAAAGGGCTCGCCCCGAATGGCATAAGAGTCTGGTTTGGGTTCGGCCCGTTGGAAACAAAGAGATCATGGCGGCTGTAGTTGTTGCATGCAGAGGGAGGGGAGGCAAACGGGAGAGCAACACAAACCCAGGGTGGGAACTCTAGATGCATGGCTGATTATTTAAAATGCAGGGAAATATGGATGCACAACATCTCTGGGTTTCTCAATGCATCGGTGCAGATCATATATGTGGGTTTTCCCCTTTCTTGTTGGCTTCTTTCACACACTGGCTAGACAAAATGTGTACTGCTGGGTGGATTCATGGTGTAATACTCTTATATCATTCAGGAATAATTTAATCTCCGATGTCCATGATGCATTGTGCGATTTATTGGACACACTCAGATTAGATTGTAGATCTTTAGGATTGGGTTATTATTGCACTGTTTCATTGTATACTATTCTAAGAGCTGTGATTGCACACCCTCAAGCAATACATTTTTATACACAATATTGAAAACCTTTTACCTTCTATACATTGCACATGACTAATAAATGCAGTACTATATTGCATATATTTATATTAAATTCCACAGATATATTCAAACACAAGTCAATGAATTTTAAGACATTACTCCTGATCTGTCCACAATGCCAAAAAAAAAAAAAAGCTTTTTTTTTTTTTTTTAATAACTGTAGGCTGTCTTTTGGATGCACACTTATAGTTTTAGATGTAAAGATATATAAATGCACATAAACAGCTACATGCTTCCTAGAATAATCTGTCTGGCAGAAAATAGGATTTGAAAAGTAGAGGGAGAACTATGCATGACCAATCAAACCACAGATAGACTCTGAGCGTCATGAGATCACATTACTATCAGTTCACGCTTTCTGCCATGCTGGAGCTCGCTGGCTCCCTTCCTTATCTTTTTCTTTTTTTTAAAGTGCTTTATTGGCCTTGTTATTTCACACACAATAAAAAAAGAAAAGAAAAGAAAACAGCGTTAAACAGTGTTATTTCTAATATATTTATTTCATCATTATATGTTAATATTATATTCACATTATATAATAACAAAACATTATGATATTTTAATGATATTACTAGCATTGTTTAGTTTGGTATAAGATGTTTCTCTCTCTCTCTCTCTTTTTTTTTTAAAGCTGAGTATAATGTCACAATTTTAGGGGACTGTTTGTTGGCTCAGCCAATGGCAAATAAGGGAGTGTTTAAAAAAAAACAACTGTTTAAACTATTTTTGAAAATCCTCTTTTTAAAAAAAAAAAAAAACTTTTTTGGGGTTTTTTTGTTGTTTTTTTTACATTTTTTGGTTTTGTTCTTTTTTCTTTCTTTCTTTTTTTTTGTAATCGAGTCTGCAAGTTGCATTATTATTTGCGATGTTACGTTTGAAAAAACGCATGTTATATAACAAATTGTGGTGGGACATTGCAAGCACCTCTTTCCTCAACTGTGAAAGCTTTACCCTCCAGTGTGAGTGGGATTTGTATCCAAGAGGGCTGACGCCAGTCGCATGTTTATTTATGAAAACCTATAGCCTTGCTACCTGTATATGGGGTAAATTAATCCAACTGTTCCTCTCCAGAGGAAGAGGCCTGGAGGTCAGGCACTCCAAAATCTACAAATGCTGAACAGTCAAGGGAAGCCAGGACTGCATTCACAGCATATTGTGATACACTTTCAATAAAAAAAGGCTGTATGATGACACCTTTATTGCAGTACTTAATTTTTTATCACTGGCCAGTGCACTAGTAATTTTACACTCTAATATTAGATGTTATTGTAGACCAATGCAGAAATAAAGATTTTCAGAGCACCTTGGGGTTACACACTGGGACTTTATTTAATGAGAACGTACAAACTCTTTAAATTCACACTGGGATTTTGATTAATTTTTACTGTGCAGTGTAATGCATTGCATCGCCCTATGCAGGCGTATGTTTCAAACGAGACCTGCCAATATTCTGTGCTAAAGCATCAAAGGTCAGAGTTCACTGTATCCTGAACGTAAAAATATTCAGCAAGGATTCAGCAGTTTGTTTCTGTATCTTAAATTTAGCAACTTTAAATGAAGACAAGACATATTTGATGCACTTTCTTTCCTGGACAAGAACGGTTTCTGGGAAAAACATTTATCAGTGGACATGCAGTGTTGCAGTCTCAGTTTTTAGACCAAACGGCCGTTGTATTGATTCATAACTGTGCTTGTCTCGAGTGCAGGAAATTTGCGCCCTTATTTCCGACGTAATGTCAAATGATTAAATTAAAACTCCATATAGAGTTGCAGCACAGGAACGATTTAGTCATACTTAACTAATGTGTGGCTATATCTGTATATTCTAAAATTAGCTTCCCTTTCCAAGAAAGTCTAGAGCTTCATTTTCATTTGCTTGTCTTATAAAACTGGACAGAACATTTAAGTGGATATTAAACTTTGTTTGAGTTGGGTTTTCATATCCTTGTCATGTTACAATATTATACCAGCTAAACTATATTATGATACCTAGTAGTATTACAATACCACTGGCTTGGATGCAGTGATTCTTATAGCATTGCAATGAATGCGATGGCACCAGGATGCCATGAAGCAGTGGTACGTATATCAAACTTTATGCATATTTATTTATAGAAGTCACAGTGACAAGGAAGAAAGGAATTCTGTCTAATCTGATATTACTTGCAACTGAGCCACAGACTTTATACATTATTGGGTAATCAACCTACTAATCACTTAGATTTGCTTCTGTATATTAAGTATTATTACATTGCAACAATCACGCACTTGATATTGTCATTTACTCATCCTCAAGTTTTTCCAAACCTGTATGAATGTCTTTCTTTTGCAGAACTTGCATAGTTTTTTTTCTCCCATACTATGGGAGTCAGTGGGGACCATCAACCGTTACTTACCCATATTCTACCCATCTTTTATCATCAAGAAAGAAACTTATACAGGTTTAAAATAACTTGAAGGTGAGTAAATGAAGACAGAATTTTCATTTTGGTAAATTATCGCTTTAATGTCACGTTTGATGTTATTACTTCATTTTTGTTAGATACTGTATACCAGCAAGAGTGTTTGCAGAGGTTTATCCCTCAGTATTTTGTCAGTAGTATGAGGGATGGTTTCAAAGTAGAAATGTCAAAGTTACTGTCTAGTAAAGTGACTTTTCTGTGTCTGTCTGATCAGATTTCTGCAGTAGCAGAGAGTGAAGGCTTACCAGAGTCAGTGGACGTGTGACTTTTGTCTGGGTCTCCCTCTTATAGGTATGTGCACTTCATCTTCAATGCCACATCCAAAGTTTCAGGTTGAGACTGTGAAAGTAGTGTTAATAAGCAGGAGTTAACTTACTTAACATATGTTAATCATTTATGTAATTCAAGTCACCGTGAAATCAAATTTCTTATTTTAGTATAGATTATTGCAGTGTTCATTAAAATTAATATTATCATCATTATCATTATTATTTTAAACCTGCTTATCATCATTTTAAAATTCAGACCTCTCCAACAATTTGTTGCTCACATGAAACAATCACAGCAACTAGCAAAAGACAACATAATTGTGTAATTATTAAGTATTATTATAATTAAGTTTAATTAAGTGATTTTTAGGATGTTAAAGGGATAGTTCACCCTAAAATTTGTCATCATTTACTTGTTCCAAACCTGAGTTTCTTTCTTCTCTTGAACACAAAAGTATATATTTTGAACAATGTGGGCCATTAACTAACATTCTTCTTTTCTTTTCTTTTCTTTTTTGGTGTGTGTGTGTGTGTGTGTGTGTGTGTGTGTGTGTGTGTGTGTGTGTGTTCAGCAGAAGAAAGAAACTCGTACAAAATATTAATGGAACACTACATTAAATTTTACGGTGGGATGACATGATATAGGAATACGGTGATTAAAAAATATGGTAACACTTTATTTTAGGGTCTCTTAACTAGTTTCTTATTAGCATGCATATTACTAGAATATTAGCCATTTATTAGTAGTAATGAAGCACATATTAATGCCTTATTCTGCATCCCTACTCCTACCCAACACCTAAACTTAACAACTACCTTACTAACTATTAATAAGCAGCAAATTAGGAATTTATTGAGGGAAAAGTCGTAGTTAATAGTGAATAAGTGTTCCCTATTCTAAAGTGTTACCAAAAATATTATCGGCACTTGCTTGCTATGTTGACTTTTTTTGCCTCCTTTACCTGTGGCAAAAATGTAAATTCAAGATTTTCTTATTTTCATCCTGTTTCTTACCAGCTAACTCGATGACCATGGAGTCGGGAGCCGATGCCCAGCAGGGTGCAGACACTGCGGTCTCTGAAACTGAGAACCAGCAGATCACACAGGCCCAAATTGCCACTCTTGCACAGGTAGGAACACAATCGATTGTTTACTATACATCACGTCAAATGAATTCAGAGCTTGTTGTAGTCTGTTTATTTTGAAACATGAAGAATCAAAACATTGAATCAAGAGTCTGACATTAGAGACAGGATGGCTGTGTTTGAATATGTGTGTGATGTTGGATAGGTAACAATGGCTGCGGGACACGGTAGTGCCACAGCACCCACAGTCACCCTGGTGCAGCTGCCCAATGGTCAAACGGTACAGGTGCACGGAGTAATTCAAGCTGCTCAACCTTCAGTCATTCAGTCTCCACATGTGCAAACTGTCCAGGTAAGACAACTTAAAACTTCAATATCTTTAGATGTTAAAAGGGTCCTATTATGCTTTTTCACTTTTTGAATTTTAGTCAGTATGTAGTGTGTATGTTTGGGCATAAAAAGATCTAAAAAGTTACAAATCTCAAAGTCCACTCCAATGGGAGATATTTTGTTTTTTTAAAAATCCCTTTTCAAGAACTACAACGAACTACAGCGTTGTTGTCTGGTGTTAGTGACCACAAAGCGGTCCGTTAGAATATCATTAAAATAAATCCCGCCTATGGAAATTTGAATGGTTGGGGGGTGAGGAGGGTCGTGGTTAGAATGCTTGGTTGAGTGCATCAGACAAAACGATGACGAAGAAGAAGTGCTGCTGTAGCGTCAAGTTTTCGCAAGTTATTACACATGCACCTGAATAATTATGTATGTAAATATGTATGTTACAATTATGAAAAGTTTTTATAAATTGCTGACAGTACAATACTGGACAATGATGTAATCTGCAGAATTTACACTTCAATTATGAGACTACAGTGTTTTTCATACATTGATTTATTTATCAAAACTGACTGCCACAAATAGATTTTCCAAAAGGCTTTGAAAAATCTTGAGCACTGCACGTTTCAAAATCGAAAGCCGGTGCGGGTGTTTTTATATCACTGTATTTCTGAAGGAAACTGACTGTTTTCAGAAAATTTGGATGTCATTTTCATGTCTGCTAAAGCAGCATTTGTAAGCGGAGCTCTGTTTTGTGTTCAGCGTTACCGGGGAAACCTTGATCTCTACCACTCCCAACAGCACCTCCCACTGGTAGAGAATCAATTTGCATATATGCCGCCAAAAATGAGATGGTCCTCACTGCAGAGCACAAGATCCAGGGGGTGTGGTTGGATCTAGATCCAACTCCTCCCACCTTACATTTACCTAAACTTACCCGTCTCCACCCCCTGATCCCTAAACCCACCCATCTCCACCCCTAAACCAACCAATCTCCACCCCCTGGATGTGGATCCAACCCTGCCCCCTGGATCTTTGTTCTGCAGTGAGGGGCTACTGCCACAAATCGTGATTTAGCCCAAAAAAAAAACAACAATAACGTTGCCACTCATTCAATATTCTCAGGGTTTGAATCCGGCTCAAATTGATATGGCAATATTGACGCCATCCGGAACTTCTGCTTTGGCAAGGGGCGGGGCAGTACTGAAACACCGTCTAAAGCCGCGGTCACACTAGACTTTGAGCATGCAAAATCGTTTCGCATGCTGCAACGTTCGTGATATGTTCGTGATATGTCACGCTGTGCAGCATCTTTTTAAAAACTTAAATTCAACACGTAGCAAATTATAATACATCTAAAATGTAAAAATATAGAATCTACTCCACTTTCCTGCAGCACTGAAGTTTTAAATTTATGTTCTTTTAATTCAGATAGGAGGTTATACTGTGACGTATCGATCTGCCGTTTGTTCACACGGTATCACGTGATACGAATTTGCAGGCCAGAGTTCACCAAATTTGAACTTTGCATTGCTCGGGCTTGCGGACGCATTTGCATGCGTATGAATGGAAGTCAATGGAACGAAAAGTCTAGTATGACTGCGGCTTAATCTTTTCGCCAATCACAACGCACTGGGACAGCTAACCAATCACAACACATTTAGTTTTTCGGAAGGCGGACCTTCATCAAACCCGGAACTAATCGAGCCGTTTGTGTCTGGCTGGGGAGAAAGGTATTGTAATAATGTAAATTATGTGAAAAATAATGCGTTTTTTGAACCACCAAGCATGAGAGCATGTTCTAGTACACCCCCAAAACAAAATCAAGACTTTGTAAAAGAGCATAATAGGACCCCTTTAATGACTGATTATCAAGTGACAAGATGCATTTAATTCTTGATGCATTCCATTCACCTCACATGGTTCTCTTAACATGCAATTATGTGAAATTAATTACTAAATATGACAGAATTGTCTGTTGATCAGATTTCCACAGTAGCAGAGAGTGAGGACTCACAGGAGTCAGTGGACAGTGTGACCGACTCTCAAAAACGAAGAGAGATCCTTTCTAGACGCCCCTCATATAGGTACGTATACGGTCTTCAATGGTTTCGCATGAGATGAGGACATTTTAAAGTCAACAGCTGTCTGTGATCTACAGGAAAATCCTGAATGACCTATCATCAGACGCTCCAGGAGTTCCGAGAATCGAAGAGGAGAAATCCGAGGAGGACGCTGCGCCTGCCATCACTACAGTGACCGTGCCAACTCCAATATATCAGACAAGCAGCGGCCAGTACAGTAAGTCCATGACTGAAGTTTTGAGATATTTTGGGGTTCAAACCTACACCTCCCACTTTGTAAGCACTGCTCAACATGCCTGGCGCACCATTATACCGTAATTCCCAACATATTTGGTTCCATATGCACAGCTTGTCACCAAATCAAGACCTCTATTTTTTTGGCAAATTGTCACCAGACCACCTCATGATTGCTGTTTCTCTTTCAGTCGCCATTACACAGGGTGGAGCCATTCAGCTAGCAAATAATGGTACAGATGGAGTGCAGGGATTGCAGACTCTAACCATGACCAATGCAGCAGCAGCCCAGCCGGGGACCACAATCCTGCAGTACGCCCAGACCAGTGACGGTCAACAGATACTGGTGCCCAGCAATCAAGTGGTGGTACAAGGTGAGCTGGACTATTTCCCCCTGATTTTTTACAGATACAATCCAGTTTTAAGGATACAAACCAGGAAATTGCTTAAGTTAGTAAATAGTATCAATTTTAATATTGTTTTCAACTTTTTGGCCTGCTACGTTACTCCATGTTAAAGGTGTTCATCATGATTCTATGCTTTAAGTCAAAATTTGGATTAATTGTTTGTTGGATGTCCTAAAGCTGCTTCTGGAGATGTTCAGGCCTATCAAATTCGTACTGCCCCAACTAGCACTATTGCTCCAGGTGTGGTCATGGCGTCCTCTCCGGCCCTGCCAAGCCAAGGAGGTGCTGAAGAGGCCACGCGCAAGAGGGAGGTCCGCCTCATGAAGAACAGGTAAAAACCAAAACAAGTTTTTGGTAAAAGCAAACGTAAAGTCAGCCTTATCACTTATGGTCATACATTCAGAACTTGTTGATACTCATGATACACATTACCGTTTGGGGTTGTTAATAGTTTTATTTTACCATTTTTGAATGAAGTGTCTTATGCTCCCCAAAGATGCATTCAAAAAATACAGTAAAAACAGGAATATTGTGAAATATTGTTACGATTTAAAATAACTGTGTTTGATTTGATTGTTTTAAAATGAAATGTATTCCTGTAATGGGAAAGCTGCATTTTCAGCAGCCATCACTCCTCTCTTCAGTGTTACATGATCCTTCAGAAATCAAAAAAGAAATCTGATTGTCAAAATACTGGATCTGCGCATTAGAATTTATAGTAAATGCATCCTAAAATACCTGCTGTTTTTCATTATGTTGATAATATTCATGAAAAAAATATACCGTATTGTCCCGAATATAAGACAATGTTTTTTTCTTGGAAATACATCTGAAAAAACGCGGTCGTCTTATATTCGGGGTCTAGACTTTGACATGTCAGTAATACACCCACAACAATAGGTGGCGCCAAAAACGCATATAACGAGTGTGCCATGAAATATGTAATATAATGTGTGTTGTAAAGATCGCGGGCGAAAACAAAAGAAAAAGAAAAGCTTACAGCGGCACGAGTCGTGACTGTCATGTTAGCCTGATGGGACCAAACTTCCTCTGTAAGTGATTTTAAAACATAAGACAGTACCCAGATTTGAAGACTACAATAAGATTACACTTCTACTGTTAATAAAATTTTGGTTGGCTACTATGAGATGGATAGCCTAAATGTTATATAAATCAGATGGGCTACCTGTTATTTTTATGGTATATCAAAAAGTGTATATTTTTCAATGTCATTGTTGGTACATTTTACCAGTATTTACCATACTTTCAAAACAAAAATTAAAATAGGAAAAATATGCAATTTGAAAATAATTTAAGAAAAAAAATTGTTTTACAAAGAGAAAAACAAACAAACAAACAAGAAAACAATTTGGTTTTCAAAAAGCCTTTTTCCAAAAGGTACATCTGGAAAAAGGGGGGTCGTCTTATAATCAGGGTCGTCTTATATTCGGGACAATACGGTAATTAACATAAAACATCGACAAAAAAAAAAAGAGATGAAGGACATGTAATATCTGAAGGATACATGTATTGTTTTAATTTAGTTCGTTAATATGTATAATAGCATTTATCTTTAAATAAAGGCATGTGCAGTATAATATTTATCTTTAAATAAAGGGATGTTCTATAGTGCATTTTTGCTGTAACAGAGAATCGTGAAATTTCTGGTATTTGACTATATATTTTGTCAACCCCATTTTGAACCAAAAAGATTCATCAAAACTAAGTAGATCTCAAATATATTTCCCCCCTTTAGAGAGGCTGCTCGTGAATGCCGTCGAAAGAAAAAGGAATATGTCAAGTGTCTGGAGAACCGTGTGGCCGTTTTGGAGAACCAGAACAAAACTCTCATTGAGGAACTCAAAGCACTCAAAGACCTGTACTGTCACAAATCAGAGTGATGTACCACCCGTTCTCCTTCATTCTGGCAGACTTACATGTACAGAGACTAAAGGGCGAGTCAGCCAGACACGGACGCATGTTTTCTAAATGTTTTCTTATTTTAAATTGCTGCAGACTGCCTGTATGAACACACAAGTACGTGAGGGAACTGAACAGAAGCCCCCTGGCCAACACAAATCTCCTCTAGAAATATCGGATCATGTCATTAAAGACAAAAAATGCTGAAAACCTTACTGTGGACATAAACACACAAGTACGTTCTCAGCCATCTTTACTTCCGGACTCAAACCGAAACTCAGAGGAGGGGTTTGTGGGAAAATGTTTACCTTTTTTTCCAGTGTGCTGGTGTAAAGTCGTCAATAATTTTTAAAAGAGATACAAATAATGTACAATAATAATAATTTAACTGACATTTCAATAGTATGGTAGGCATCAAGAAAGATTTTTGTCTTGGAGTTGGCATCATTCCCTCTTGACATTTTAAAGGTTTAACGTGTCTGACTGTTACTTTTATTTGGTGTATAGTGCTCTTGTGTTTTAAGTTGACATTTTTACCTTTAAATATGAACAAACTATATACAATTATGAAAGCTGATTTACAGAATCTATGCCATTTATAAACAGAAATATTGTGTATTGTATACAGAACAAGATTATAGCCCGTGTATATTTCGATTTTGCTCATTTTAGATGACAAACAATTACCTAAATCATTTAATTTCTTAAAATACTGCCTTTGCAGTAGCAACAGTTGCACAAACACTATATAAAAAGGTAATTCTATTGCAGACATTTGGTCAAATGTACACCAAAATTCACATTACAATGTCAAGAATTACTCGGAAGTGATTTTGAAAATATTTTTCAGGTTAAACGTTTCTTCACATTTATATTGATCATATTTGGCAGATCACTTTTGTGTTATGCTTGTGTATCATAGAGCTATAATTGGATGAAATACAATCCAATACATTCTATCTTTGGCATTATAAACAAAAGCATGTTTTATAAATATTACATTAGCTTTGATATTGTTATATGGTCAATTTTTCATTTCAACACTAACTGGGAGGCAGTGTCTTTGTATTTGATAATGTGATAACATAAGTAAAGAGTACATGTTATCTATTATAGCATTTTTGGCAGCTATTTCATATATATATATATATATATATATATAAAAAAAAAAGATGTTAAAAGGATTTCTCTTGGTTTCATTTTTCCTTTGTTCACATTCAGTTGCTTCTGAAAATTCAAGAAAAAACTGAACAGTTGGTAACTTAAGTTACAGTTTGCCTTCATCAACGCAAGTTGTATTTTGTTTACAAAGTCATCTCAGTTGACCCAAACTGTTTAAGGCTTTTAAAGTTCTTGATGAATAATAATAATAATAATAATTATTATTATTATTATTATTTTTAATCTGTCGATTATTGGACTTTAAAGTTGTTTAAAAGCAAAAGGGGTTCACATTTTGGTTGTAGTGACATTTTGAAAGTTTTTGAAAGAGATGTTAGCAGCCAAAGAGACTTATGAATTTAAAAATGCCCATCAACAACCCCAGTCTGTACTGAAATATACCTTTGTCATCTGTTGGCAAGTGCATCATCTGCTGCTACTCTTAAACTTCGAACCGTCTGCCTGACGTGTCATTTACGCATTCAGCCGTGACAAATTAGGGAAGCAATCTCTCCTCGGCAGGCGCTCACGGTCCAGATCTGCAGTCTAACTGCTTATGCAAGCTGACATGCAACCTGATTTCCCTCACAAAACCAATTATTTTCTGACACAAGAATCTGAATTGGCCCATCGAAGGACAGACTGACCTCAGCTTTCAGAGAAATGCAAATTCTGTCTGTTTTCAGTGATAGAATCTTTATTCATTTTTCTGAACTGATATTAACTTTTTCCCCTCTTGTATGTACCCCGTATGCAATTGAGATTGACCTACTGCCTTGCTGGCCAAAGTGAACTCCGAAATATGCGACTGTGTGTGTTTGTCTTCATGAATTCAAAAGACCAATCAATCTGAAGCAATGTTTGATCCACTCATTTTGGACAAACACATCATGCACTTTTTGTATGATAGCTTTCACCTTTTGGACACTATGTACAGAACTGGTAGGATTTTATAGTGTTTCGAAAGTTTAGAAGTGTATTGTATATACTCTGTGACTTGGCTTACATTTTTAGAAGCTTTGCACTCTATTACTGTTAAACCAGAATTGTGTATACTTGTTGTTGTTCCCCCACCTTCCTTTTGTACACAAATGTAAATCTTTAATAAAATACTAATACTGCACAGTGAGTGTTGTGGTTGGAAATACTATAATACAATGTGCTTAACACCATACTCGAGTGATTTTTCAAAGCTGTGAATAAAACAGGTTATTGGAATATGTTTTACAAGAAAGCATTATACTTCAATCTTTCTACTTTAAAATGTCATTTTGAATGTAAAATTTCCTACACTGTAAAAAAAAGAAAAAAAGTTGAGCCAACTTAAAATTTTAGGACAACCAGCTTCAGCAGATTTTTGATTTTTCTCAACTTGTCGTTTTAAGTTTATACAACAAAAATTTGAGAATCTCCCACAAAAATAAATTGAGCAAACTCAAAAATCTGCAGAAGCTGGTTGCCTTAAAATTTTAAGTTGGCTCAACTTTTTTTTTTTTTTTTTTTTAAATACAGTGTAGCAATTTCTGAGTAAAAATTGTTTAAAAGTAAATTCTGTAGGAAGCTTTTTTTGTCTGATTGAATGTTAATTTGGTAGGGACATTCCAAGATTTTACATTTATGTTTCGCATAATTGGATTTAAATTTTAAAACAATCAGGCCAGTATTCAATTGGAGTGGCAAACAAGAGGCAGAATTAGTGAAAAAAAAAAAAACTTTTGTAACATTATACACTACACCATTCAAAAGCTTGGAGTCAGTATAATTTGTATTTATTTATTTTATTTATTTATTTATTTATTTTTTTTTTGGGGGAGGGGGGGGGGGTTATGGAAATTAATACTTTTATTTAGCAAGGATGCTTTAAATTGATGATGATAAAGACATTTATAATGTTACAAAAGATTTCTATTTCAGGAAAATGCTATTCTTCTGAACTTTCTGTTTATCAAAGAAACCTGAAAAAAAATCTACTCAACTTTTTTTAAACAATAATAATCAATGTTTTTTTGAGCAGCAAACCAGAATATTAGAACAATTTCTAATGATTTCTGAAGGATAATGTGACGTGATGCTAAACATTCAGCTTTGAAATCACAGGAATAAATTCCATTTTAAAATTTTAAACAGTAAAAATATTTAAAATTGTTACTGTTTTTGCTGTACTTTGGATCAAATAAATGCACGCTTGGTGAGCAGAAACTTAATACACATACAAATATGTAACAATTGTATGATTTAGCCTATTGGTATTTAAATTTCTATTCCACTGCAAAAAAAAGACTCAACCATTTTTATTTCATATAACTAAACAGCACTTGCTGAATTAAGTATAGATACTGTTTGAAATGTTTATCATTCTATAGTTTATATACTATTTCACAAAAGAATAGTATGCACTGTACAGTATGCACTGTGTAGTATGCAGTACGCTAGTATTCCATTTCATTCTATTCACAAAGAGGTGTGTAAATGGGCGGGGTTTAAATCTTTAGCTTACCGGCGTGATTGACAGTTATAATCACCAATCCTTAAAAAGATATTTATTTTGTTTTGATCCCTCATCCAATCGTATTTGATGGAATGTCGAAAAGGGGCGGGCCCTCACCTGCGTCACTCGGAGCAGATGGCGGTGGTGGCGGGGAGCGGATCGCTGCTGCTGCACTGGCCGGCGAGGAGGAGGGGATAACAGGGGGACTCTCCTACGAGACTCGCTGGACAAAATCTAATAACTCCAAACGAACCCGGAGCTTGAATTAGGCGCATGTAAACGGACAGGACTTTATTCATCTGCTGCGTTAAAAGCTTCATTTTCTCTCGCTACGGGCCCGAAGGCCTGAGGATTTGAGTGATTATTGGATCCAGAGTTTCAGCCAACACACAGATCTGCCATATACATGACGGATAAATGCTTGGAAGTCTGTTCTTCAGGGGCTATTTCATCTGTTCCCGATTTGAACCGCCAAACCGGCTTAATTTAGGACACATTCGGACATTCAAATCAGGATTAAAGGGATGGTTTATCTCAGTTAGCACGACGGCTAATAACTCGCTTAATCACAATGAATCAATATTAGCCGTTAGCAGTTAGCATGTGCGGCTAATTTAAAAGACTAAATCCGTATTAAATGATCTCAGACTGATATTTTCTAGTGATATGCTGTCAGTCACGTGTCTTATATCCGGTTGTATTGATTGCTCGGATGCTAAAGCCGTAGGTCTTCTGTTGCACTGGGTCTAAATGCATGGAGTCCCGTTATATGACTGGCACAGATAGTAAAATACCTCTTGAGTCTGGAACAGCAAGACAGCAGTAAATGCTGACTCTGTTTGTTTATTTCAGCCCTTCATGCACCTTCATTTAGCTTGAGTTCATTCATTGGATCCACTGCTTCATATTTGATGACAGAAGCAGCCTAGACTAACACACCTGAGCAGGTAGAGCACATACTTGTGTGTATCATCATGGGAAATACAGCATCCTGCTGCGTGTCCCCCAGTGGGAGCCCCAAACTACCCCGTCAGGTGGAGCGTCTGGAGGACTATCAGATCAACACAGACCTGAGCGATGACACCGGTCCATACTTGCAGCACATCAGTGACCGAGAGGTTCCCGATGGTAAGTTCTAGTGGGTAAAAGATCTAGTCCACGATTGCTCAGTCCTGCTAGTGGAGATCAACCTTCTGGACTAACCCTGCTCAAACACACCTGAACTAGCTCATCAAGGTCTTAATGTTTACTTGATGATAATACAAACATGTGTTGGAAATTAACTTTTGAGGTGGATCTCTACTAACAAAACTAAGCACCCTTGATCCAGACAAGTGGTTCTCAATTGCACATTTTAGATGTCTCCCCTAATTAACCTGATTTATATCATCTGTTTATTAGAAGTAGTTTCAAGGTCTGACTAGTTTCCAAAATGTGCAGTTCTTGGGTTATCTAGAACCATATTTGGCAACTAAATCTAGAACTTTAACCAAAATGTTGCAAGTTTGAATCCTGCGAGTGTTGTTCCATGACAGCAACTGTCACCACAAAATTCTATTCTATTCCTTCTGTTCTTTACTATACTTGTGTTTCCACATTTGTGTGCCACGGCTTCTTGAGGAACTTTACTGCTGTGATCCGATGCCTTGACCTCCTCGTCTCACGGGTCGGGTTTCTGTTAAGAGCTGAACACTTTAAGTGTTGTTGGTTTGCTCTGAAAATGGGTGGCCTATGATATTTTCGGTCCGAATAACAATTGCAGATTTTACTAATTAGCTACACTTAGTATCGTTATTGAAAGAAACAAGGTTTATGGAGATGTTTAGAAGGATAACTGTTAGTATTTGGGATATGTGTGTGATGCCCCTTGGGATTGTTTGCAGTCTTTACTGCTGTTTATTTAGCCTGAGCTATTTTACCCTCAGGGGAGATGCATATAGTCACACACACTCACAAATAACTTCCAATGATGTATTTAGAGCGACATGTCTTCATCTTTGGCTTAAAGCACATATGACAGCAGCGTAAACTCCACTACTGCGGCTGCGGTTAATCCTTTATGATTGGGACATTCCAGGTCATGGTTAATTTGGAACATTTTTGGACATGAGAATAAAAAGCGATACTAAGTTTAACTGGCAGAGACGATCAAAAATGTGTAGAATTCCTGGCATCCCACTGATGTAGATCTTGGGACAGCTGCATTCTCTCCTTATCTCGCTCTCGTTGGGAATCTCCATGAGGTACGTTTTGTTCCCTTTTGGGCTTAGAGGTTAAGTTTGGATAAAGTTACTTTTCCTGTATTGAACTGTCTTCATACAGTATATAGTATCACTTCTCTGGTGTGCAAAGTGTAAGAAAGACAAGAACTGCTGATATGATATGGCAGCACTGAAAATCAAGTTGTGAATTTTCTTTAAGTAAAACAAAAGCTGTGAGGTACACATACCCCTTGTTGGGAATCACTGTGCTACGCCACACTACAACCGTGTTTCTCCCCTCAGTGAGGACGGCTGCCCTACCCCCAGGGGTTATTTTTGACTTTGGTGGTGGGGGAATGGGAGTGTCAGTTGAGTACATGAGCTCTAGAGACCTATGGAATGAATGAATCTCAGTTGTTTAGCACATACACTACTATTCAAAAGTTTGGGTTCTTTTTTCATGTGGAAAGAAATTAATACTTGCATTCGGCAAGGATATATTAAATTGATATAGCGACAATTTACAAAAATTGTATTTCAAACACATGTTGTTCTTTTGTATCACTGTTTCCACAAAAATATTAAGCAGCACAACTGTTTTCAACATTGATGTAATTGATAAGTAATGTTACTTGAGCACAAAATCAGCATATTAGAATGATTTCCGAAGGATCATGTGACACTCAGCTTTGAAATTCAGCTTTGCAGTCACAGAAATAAATTACATTTTAAAATATATTGCAGTATATTAAACAGAAAACAGTTATTTAACTTGTAACAATATTTCAAAATGTTTTTTTTACGGTATTTCTTAATGAAAAATGCAGCCTCAGTGAGCACTGATATCTTTCAAAAGCGTTAAATATTCTTACGGCCCCAAAATTTGAACCATAATGTACATGCTAAAGGGATAGTTCATAAAAAACAATAATACAAAACAAAGTATATTGTATATAAAGTATATACCAGCAACTGGTCTTTCTTTCTGTATTTCCACAGAAGTCACACAGGTTTAGAGCAACATGAGACTGAGTAAATGATGACAGAACTGTTAGTTTTTAATTGAACTAATCCTTTAAAGCAATAATTCATGGGAGGTCATTACAGGGCTTTTACCACAGTTAAGGAGTGTTCTTATGCACTAAGTGAGGTGGAGTAAAATCACTATAATGCACGGCCTCAAGATTTTGATCTAATCTTTATGTGTGATCCACTAAGAAAGAATGCATTTGTATTTGCCAGCAGTGTGACGTTAGCTTAACATTTTATCACTGAGTTAGCGAACGTATTATTGGCTGTAGTATACCACCCTTGGACTAAAGCTGCCTTGTCACCAGGCATTCCTGCACCTCCCTATTGGTCAGCATTCTCTCTCACCCATGACCATCGATCTCTCAGGGGAAGGAATCTGGGCCTCAGCTCCAACAAGAGTTCAGTTGAGAAATAAGTCTTCGGGTTTGCCCAACTAATTTGGACTTGTCATTCTCACTTTGCCATGCCATTCGTATCCTCTGGTAGGAAATGGCTGTGAATTTTTGTGTTGAAGAAAGATATCAAGACTTGTACTGCCAGGCTCTGAGGTTTTCATTTATTAGAGTACATGTTTGGATGTACCTGAAATTTAGTCTTTTATAAATTATCTGCACTTTGCACATAGTTTAACATGAAGGTGAATTGCAGCAAGAATAGGGTCTTCGAGCGACATTTTGATAGAGTTGCCTATAAATATCTTCGCCATTAAACGGAATCAATGTTATTAATTTAACTAGCTATAAACTTTCTTCATAAATTATAAACTTGACTATTTAAGTAACTTTAACTACTGTTGTTTCATAGCTGTTGACCAGCCAGAATAAAGTTAGTTAAAATTATGCCAATTATGCCACTTGTGGGCACAGTGACTCTTTGGTAATGCTATGAATGCTACATGCATTGTGATTTGCCTCGTGATCCATTGTACATTTAGGGCCATAGAGTGTAAAGTAAAATCATCCAAACTAAAGCTGGGTACCCTGAACTTCCTCAAGAATTCTTCTGTCCTGCACCTGCGCTACACCTCCTGCCAGTTTTGTAGCTCCCATGACATGGTTGCAGCTGTCCAAACATCTCCTTGGAGTGTGTTTACTGTACAACTTAGCAGCACTGGCACAAATCTTTTGACCCTGTCTCCATTTAATTCCAGAAGAATGTCTCTTCATTGGCTGATGTAGACATCTTTCAGTGAAGTGGCCTGGGCTACATCCTCAATCCTAATGTTCTGAACAACACTTGGGGTAGAATATTTGTACATTTTATGGCTGTAGACTTAAAACCGTTTACAGACTCGTCTCCCAGTAGATTGAGTAATGGTTTGTAATGTGTAGTAAGGTCCGTTTTGATCCGTTGGCATGGCTCCTGTGGCACATGGCGGTGTGGGCGGAGCTCAGGGTGTGAGCTCACGTTGTTCTATTGCAGTGTCCATACAATAGGCTTATTGTGCCCCCACTCCTCTCACTCCTGTGGCCAGAGCGGGTAGCAGCATGCCCCTGCCAATCAGTCTGAGTGCTCAGAGCAGGACGACATACCGCCTCATCTCCCTTATAGGGGTTGTTTCTGTATAAAGATGAATATTTATTCTGTTGGACAGTTGAATGATTATGTATGTCACCACCGGTGCACTTCTAGCTCATTTTTAAAAATGTATTCTTGGCTTTGCCTTGTTATGGGCAAATATAGTGAACAGGAAAAATGGAATATTATGCTGTACTAAAAGTACACTACGAATGCATTAAAGTGACATTAAAGACATTTTAAAAAGTTTCTACATCAAATGAGTGCTGTTTTTTAAGATTGATGATAAGAAATATTTCTTGAGCACCAAATCAGCATTTTAAATTTCTGAAGGATCACGTGACACTAAAGACTGGAGTAATGACTGCGGGAAATTAAGCTTTTCCATCACAGGAGTAAAATACTGTAATTAAAATTGAACACAATTTTTCTTAAATTCTAATAATATTTCATAATTATACTGTTTTTACTGTATTTTTGATCAAATAAATGCAATCTTGTTGAGCAAAAAAGACTTAAAACATTAGACTCAAAAACAGCTCAATAAACAAAATGTATTAACCCAAATCTTTTGAAAACTGCAAATGGTATTGTATATGTGAAATGTTGCCCACCGACCATACCACCCATTCTTGGATGTTTGTAATTATGCCCTTATGTTGTTGATTGATTGATTTGATTATCTGTCTTCTAGATTTGGCTTTAGAGTCCAACCCATCAGATCATGCCCGTGCCAGCACGATCTTCCTGAGCAAGTCACAGACAGATGGTGAGTGTTTCCAAAAATTGTCATCTAATGAGTTAATCATTTCATTTTACTTCCTTGGTAGTAGCTGCATATTAACTAGTGTCCTGACTTTGGTAAATGGCCAAAGCTTGTCAATATTTGATGAAGAAATGTTTAACAACAAAACCCCCTGCCTTTCTTTTCAGTACGGGATAGGAGGAAAAGCAATCACATAAACCACGTGAGTGAATGTGTTTTGGAGTTTGTTTTGTGGTAGTGCTTGGTTATAAGGAACGTCTTTCTGCAAGCGTATTAAATGTTGGTCCTTTCTGAAGGTCTCACCTGGTCTGCTTTCGAAGAAGTACAGCTCCTGCTCTACGATATTCATTGATGATAGTACCGTCAGTCAGCCCAACCTGAAAAGCACAATCAAATGGTCAGTGAAGGTTCATTGTGTTATTGCATGTTTTTTTTTAGAACTCTTTCTACAATATATACACATTAACGAGTACATACCATTGAATGCATGTAAAAATAATTAGCAAATTGAAAAGGTGGAGGGCTGTTTGTTGTGTGTTTTATTTTGCTTTGGTTTATATGTTGACCACCTTTCGGTTCTCTGTTTCCAGTGTCACATTAGCAATATATTATCACATTAAAAACAGGTACGTTTTATTAGGTTCTTTTCCACAAGCATCATTTCACCTAAAGTTTGACAATGTTTTGCATATGAAAAATTGTATTAATCTATTTCAGGGACTCCGATAGGTCATTGGACATCTTTGATGAAAAAATGCACCCCTTATCTGTAAGTTAACCCCTTCTTTTTCTTTTTTCAGTAACAACTACAGCTGTTGGACAATTGCACATTTTATAGTCTCTATTTGGTTTTGTTCAGACAGGCTGCAATATCTTTTTTTTTTTTCTGTGCATCAAATCCGTTTAGCTGTTTAGTCTGAGCAGCAAAAATGTTACGCAATCCGATTTGTACATTTGATCTGATTCATATGTGGTTTAAAATCCGTTTGAAATGGATTTTTGGAAAAGCATTTGTGAATAGTCAGTTATTTTTGTTATTTGGGAATTGACATATATAACACACTCTGTGAAAAGTCAGTTATTTTTCCTCACTCCTAGCCCATATAGTTAGCTTATATTCTCCCACTTGCCACAATGACAGGGACTCTTTGTTATAGTAGAAGGTCTCTTGGTATCATACTGACATTTTAGTCATCAGAATTAACTAATGAACATAACACTTATATTAAATGAAACACATTTGAGCTTGAAGTTGAGCTAGAAAAACATATTAGCATATAATGTGTATGAATGCTACCTTTGGCAGAGGGAGCAGGTTCCTGATGATTACTCCCGCACAGACCCCGAACACAAACTCATCTATCGATTCGTCCGGACACTGTTCAGCGCTGCACAGCTCACAGCCGAGTGTGCGATCGTCACTCTGGTAAGAGAATAGCAGCCTTTCTTGCTGGTCTGGTACACTTTCAGTTTATTCTGAACAATGAGAAATAGCAGGGGCTTTGGTTTTTTGATGGAGGTGCTTAGGTACAGTTTCCTGATGTCCACTAGAGGACAGTAGAGCACCAGAGAATGGATTACCATGAGTTTGTTTAACCAGTGTTGTCCACAACCAGTCACTTCTCATTATTTACAATCAAATATTTTGATAAAACATTGTACAATAAGGTTCAATTGTTATCATTTAGTTAAAAGGTATCATCAACAAATAACAAAACTGTTTTTACAGCATTTATTAATAAAGGTTAATGCTAATTTATAAATATTCTACTGAATTCATTGTTAATTCAGATGAATTTATAATACATTAATTAATGCTCATTTATACAACATATTATAATGAATTAGTGTACACTACCATTTAAGAGTTTGGGCTTAGTTAGGTTTATTTATTTATTTAATGTTTTTTAATGAATACTTCTATACAGTAAGGATGCATCAAATTGATCAAAAAGTCACAGTAAAGAGAATGGTACTAAATATTACTATTTTAAATAAATGCTGTTCTTTAGAACTTTGTATTCCCAAAAAAGAGTCCCAAAAAATGTTGCAACAAGTTTTACACCAAACCTGCGTGTTAGAATGATTTCTGAAAGATCATGTGATCTGAAAATGTAGATTTTTTTGTAGATTTTTTTTTATTATTATTATTCTAAATGTAGCCTTGGTGACCATAGGAGACTATTAAATACATAAAAAAAAAAAACGTACCAGATGTAAACATTTGAACTGTTGTATATGTAATAAATGAACCTCGAATAACATCACCCAGACAAATTCATTCTTTCTTTCTTCCTGAAATTAATAAATGCTGTAAAAGTATTATTAATTGTTATTTTATGAGTATTGCATCAGCTAATGGTTTTGAACTAAATGTAATTAAAAAGATTTTCCAGTGTTTTCATTCTAATTTACACACAATGATATACATGCTTTATTGCAAGTTGCCTTTGTAAGAAGCATCTTTTAAAAACTGTCTTTGCTGCAGGTATATTTGGAGAGGCTGTTGACGTATGCTGAGCTGGACATTTGCCCATCTAACTGGAAGAGGATTGTTCTGGGAGCCATTCTACTGGCCTCGAAAGTCTGGGACGATCAGGCCGTGTGGAACGTCGACTACTGTCAGATCCTCAAAGACATCACTGTTGAGGACATGTGAGTGAGATGATATAGTCACTGTCCGTTCTGCTGAAATGTTACAGCTCATTTGTACAGTCGAAATAATCTAGAACAAAACGTCCTGATGTGATACATCAACACACCATCCAAAATCCAACATGTGCTGCGGTCAGGAGACGGTACTGTGTGTCACTTCACTCCTCTGCCAACTCATTCCAGTCTACAACTCCTACATACCTCACAACTTCCCATATCCCTTGGAACAAGCGTGCACGATTTTCAAAAAAATGAAGCGACACACTTCAAAACCTTGTTTTTTTTGTTTGTTCTCATGTCTCAATATCCATATAAATGACACAGACAGGGTTTGTGTGTGTACGTGTCTGTTCTACCTGATTGTGTATGTTAAAGGCCATGTCCCTCTTCTCTCCTCTCTGCCCCTTCGCTCTATTTTCATCCCTTTCATTGAAGCAGTCTTTGTGAGTCTCTGGGCTGGCGGGCTTCAAGTGCTCTCAGACTCCTCTACAATGGTCCAGGCTCTCGCCCACTCCATTTGTTGCCCCTAGCGACTGAACCGCCCCCCTCCCCCCCTCTCACAACACCACCCATACCAACCTCAACCTAACGTCTGCTTTTCCCAAAACAGTCAGGTGACACAGTGACAGTCTCTGTACCTGCTCTCAGACGCAGCAGATAATCTCTAGGATGGTTTGGGAGTGTCAAAAATTTTAAATATTACTATTATAATAAAGTAGTGGAAAAACAGCATGAACATATGTATATATATATATATATATATATATATATATATATATATATATATATATATATATATATATACACACACACACACACAATTATATTCAGCAAGGGTGTATTGAGTTAGTGACAAAATATCAGTTGCTCTTTTTTGCTCTTTTTAACTTTAACATCCAAAGAATCTTGAAAAAAAAACTATCACTGTTTCCACAAAAATATAAACAGCACAAATATTTCTTGAGCACCAAGTCCACATATTAGAATGATTATTGAAGACTGGAGTAATGGCTGCTAAAAATTCATTTTTGCCATTACAGAAATAAATTACATTAAAAAAATATTAAAATAGAAAACTTGTGCCTTAAAATGGAATAATATTTCACAATATTGCTGTTATACTGTATTTTTAATTAGCATTTTATATCATAAACGTTAAAGTCTTGCCAACCGCAAACTTTACAACAGTAGTGTGAAAAAATTGGAAATGTTGTTTAAAATAGTTTTGAATATGGCAAGAAAAAACTCAGTGTCAATGCTTGACATGCCAGTAATGGATTGTATAGTTTTCGTGTTACTACTTTTTTTAAATATCAGTCTTTATTTATATTGGTACTATTGTCTGTGATTTCAACTCAGAAAAGACATCCTGACTCATTGAATCTCACAATCCATTTTTCAGGAATGAGATGGAAAGACATTTTCTGGAGCTGCTACAGTTTAACATTAATGTGCCGGCCAGCGTCTACGCCAAGTATTACTTTGACCTGCGCTCTTTAGCAGACGACAACAACCTGAGCTTTCCTTTGGAGCCATTGAGCAACGAACGAGCACAGAAATTAGAGGTGGGCAGCAGACCTAAAATAATTGACTCGTTTATAAATGTAAAGCCATACTACTTTTTCTAACGGGTCAATTTATTTGCCAAAATTCTCATCATTTGTTCTTTCTTTTAAAGGCTATCTCAAGACTATGTGAGGATAAGTACAAGGATCTGAGCAGAGTGGCCATGAGGAGATCATTCAGCGCAGACAACCTAGTGGGCATCCGCAGATCCAATGCTGTTCTTTCTTAGAGATTTTTACTCGGGAAACAGTGGCCACTCCGAGACGAAGCTCAATGGACAAAACTCGTTCTTTGCCCCCTCCTTTGGCTGCGACGTTACGCCGGTCGAAAGATCCTACACCTTACCCAAACAATGCAGAACAACATAGAGACAAAAACAGACTGAATGGTTTCTTTTGTTTGTTTTTTGCTTACTATGTAGGCTACTAGCTGTGAACTGTCAGTTTTTAATTGAAATCATTTGCAGATGGAGTATTTTAAATAAACACTAATCATGTAACACGTCTGAATTTATGTTTGAAGAACGTTTTACAAGGTCAACTGTCAAAATGGTGGTTTGTGGTTTTGTTGCATTACACTGAAAAATGAATCCAGGGATTTTAACATTTACAGCGCTTTCTTTCACAATAATTGCTAATTAACTTTGTTAGAACCGTATTTGTTTTAAACCATGTAAAAGAAAATTTGAATAAAGTGCAGGTTTTTAGTGCCTGTTATAAAATCTGAAATTGATAGCATTCTACTAACAAAACATTAGAAAGGTATAAAGATAAGATTTGTTTTTTTAGATCAATGGGGTGAATTTTTTTATTTCCTCTCCAAAACAGCAGTTAAAAAAAAAAGTACAATAAATGATGGACCAAACGTTTGACTTGCCAGTTCACAAATTGCTCCTCACTTTTATTCTCTACCAGTAAGAGAAACAAAAGAAACATGTAAAAGACACTTTTCATAAATATCTAAGAATCTCTTTAAAATTGTAGCACTGTATTTCATATCTTTTACAAAACATATGTACAGAGTTGCAGTCTGGACTCTTAAAAGGACATGTCTTCTACAAGATTTACATATTAATAGAGCCAAACAAGTATGTACACACAACCAGACATGCAGCAAAATCGTGAGGCATTTTAAAAACTACACAGGAAAAGGCATTTCTACAACAGCTTGGACAGTAAAAAGTAGCCAAACAATGCTTACATTTACACCTTAATGCTGCACTGAAAGATTTCACACAGATCTACAAAAACAACGTTTACAGATTCTGTCTGCTAAAAGTGCATACCCAACACTGGTTTTCTGATTCAAAACACAAATAAGGTGAAATGACAAAACAACCAAAGACTGGATCATTTGGCTTTACAAGGAAACGAACAGACCAAAAGAAATGATGTTGTTCCACTTTGTTTTGAAACCAGTTAATATTTGGCCTTCTACTCAACAAACCTAGGCTGCTGGTTAACACCTGAATCTCATGAAAGTTGAACCATTGACCACAAGAGGGAAGTCAAGCTCACACTATAGACCTACAGATTCTTCAAACAACTCTATAGATGATACGTAACACTGCTAACCAACAATCTATTATCAGTGGAGAGATAGCTTTGAAACACACAACCTGTTAAGTGGTTGTTGAGGGACACTGAAGAACATTCGGTCAGCATTAACCTGTGCAGAAATGCCTGCAACAACTTTAAGTGAATGTGAGCTGCTTCTTTACTAGACCTCCACTTGCACAATATAAGATGACAAAGTGTTGTTCTTGGTTACAGAGGACACATGAAAGCACCTATTTACATCCTACGTCCAAATGAGTAAATTAGAAACCTGGAGACGGCATTTAAAGTGATCCAACTGACATCCTGTAAAATGCTGATAAAAAGTCACAAACACAGCAGAGCGACTGTAATCTGAGCTATCACAAAGTTCTCAAATAGCATATTTACAAGAATACACAAATAAATAAAATATCTCCACAACCCCCTCAATTTGTCTTGACTCATATCAAGTATTAACTTTCTCAGATCTTTTTTCCATCATTCACTATCTAAAAAACATAGAAGATGGCTACCATGCTTGCTACGATATGTATAGATCATCTTTTCCTCACAAAGTATCATGTTCATTGCTTTGCAAATTAGACCAGTGAATGAGAAGAGCTTGACTACAATGAAACAACCAATAGTCTGTAAAAATCCTTCATAATATATTCGTTCAGTCCATCATATCCGGTGATGTTGGTCACAAAAGACACCTGGGGGAAAAGACACCTGCTCATTCAGAGTCATGACCTGCACACTTCATGCGTCACTCATATGACAGTTGTAGGGTTTATAAAGGACAAGGGCTTTCTGGCCAATGCTCAGACATGTGATGAAGGTGCTGATTTGTGATAGGTCCCAGTGGGTGCCGTTCCAGCTCGGGCTGTGAGAGCGGTGCTGGCCTCGCTGTACATGGATGAGCCTGATACAGGTAGCTTCCGGGTCCGACAGGGGAGGTACCGCGCCACAAAGCGTCTCCAGGACTCCAGAGTCTTCCCGGACCAGATCCAAACACCTGAGGTAATGCCTACTACAAGGCACATGAAGTATTTCAGCATGAAGACAGCATAGTCCGGCCCCACGCCGAGCCGCTGGCGCTCGGACGGGCAAGAACAGGCCAGTGCCCGCTCCCAACCTGGCCTGTAATGTTGCTCATACACCAGGCAAGCCACCACAATAGTTGCGGGCACTGTATACAGGACGGTGAAGAGCCCAATCCGGATCATTAACTTCTCCAGCTTGTCCGTCTTGGTGCCACCCTGTTTAATAACGCTACGGATCCGGAAGAGTGAAACGAATCCGGCCAGAAGGAAGAGGGAGCCAGTGAAGAGGTAGACGACCAGCGGTGCCAATACGAAGCCACGTAGGCTCTCCAAACTCTGGTTGCCGACGTAACAGATCCCAGCCACGGGGTCGCCATCCACTGAACTCAAAGCCAGGACAGCGATGGACTTGACACTAGGGACGAGCCAAGCAGCAAGGTGGAAGTACTGCGAGTAACCCGCGATAGCCTCGTTCCCCCATTTCATTCCGGCCGCCAGGAACCAGGTGAAGGAAAGCACCACCCACCAGATGGAGCTGGCCATTCCAAAAAAATATATGAGCAGGAAAACTAGCGTGCAAAGGGCTGGACCCGTGGTGTCATAGAGTATGTGCTGTTGGTTGCCGGAGCCCTCGCAAGCTACCCGCTCATGGCCCGCAAGCAGTCGCACAATGTACCCCAGCGACACGAACAGATAACAAGCAGCCAGGAAGATAATCGGCCGCTCTGGATATTTGAAACGCTCCATGTCGATGAGGAAAGTGGCCACAGTGGTAAATGTCGAGACAAAGCACAGCACCGACCAAAGGCCGATCCAGAAGGTTGTGAAGGCACGCTCATCCAGGGAAAAGTAGGGTTGGTGGCAAGGCAAAGCGCAATTGGGTAGAGAGCCGGTATGTACCCGGTTATGAAGAGGATGTGCGTCCTGTTTAATTGTCACTAGGGGGTTTCGACAATGGCACTCACGTTCACACTTCTGCGGTGGAGCGGATTTTGCAGTGGCTCTATGTCGTGGCGTTCCCTTGGGAGTGGGTTTGGGGAAAGGAGGTGATAGAGTTGTGGTCTCACTGCTGTTCCTGTCCATACAAAGCCGATCGGTGTCACCCAGCATGGGCAGCTGCTCGCAGCTCATCCGCTCTGGCCACTCAAACCCATACTGAATCATGAGGGGGGAGCAACCCCTCTTAGCCCTCTCACACACAGACCTGCAAGGCGGCAGAGGCTTTTTGTAGTCCTGAAGACAGATTGGGGTGTACATACTGCACAGGAAGAAAAGCAAGTCCGGGGAGCAACGGATCCGGACAAGTGGCCAAAACTGGTGCACTTCCAAGCCGACTTCATCCTGGGTGTCATGATTGAACTGGTTGGGCATGTAGGTGTGATTGTATCCAATCCCTTTGCACATCGGTACGGTGATGGGCTCGCACACGATATCCTTAGAGGCAGCATCGCCAAGCCGAGACAGTTGCAACAGCAGCAGAACGTGAAGCCAAAATCCGACCAGGTGCATCCCTGAGGTCTCCATGGTGAAATGATGCTTATCTGCAGGTTTCCTCATATTGGAAAACTATGAATTTCAATTCTTGAGTATTTTCTCAGCTCAGGTTTTTCCCCTTCCTTCCTTTCTTTCTTTTTTTAATTTATTGCTGCGTTTCGGAAAGAAGAAATCCCAAAAGGAAACCTTAATTGCTCCAGCAGCATGTCCACAGTCCACAAGGTTGTAAATCACAGTGAAGTTTCATTCCAGATCCCGAGCACACTTTCTTCCAACTGTGTGAGTGCATTTCATACAGACCATGCTCCTAAACACGGGCTGAAAAGTAAGAGAACAACTACAGTTAAATCAAACAATAGCTTAATAATTCTACAGAAAATCATAAACATAGATTTGAGCGTCAGAACGTACCATGGAAAAGCACGCGCATCCGTGGACTAAATGGTCAATCATTCACCGAGTAAACCGTGTTAAGGTCGAAAGTTCAATTCCCGCAGATACTTCGTAGCAAAGTAACATTTTAAGCGTCGGTTTCCTTTCTGATCTGCGTTAAATTCCACATGGCAGGTGAATGTATCCGATGAATGCAATCCGGCGGATTCACAACAAAAAAAGACGCCGAAAAATCAAGAAGAAAATAAGAAAAAGATACCTGGCGTCCAAAAATAAATTCGTTTTTTAAAGTATAATAAGAGTGAATAGGCTAATAAAGAAAATAAAAATCACCTTTCGCATTAGTGCTCAGAGCAACAGGTTTCAGGTGCTTCCTGCCATTTCCTTCACAGTGTTTCCCAGCAGTCCATTGGAGTCCTTTCACGCACTTTAACATGTATAGACTCCACAATTCCACGCCAAACTCTTCTACTAATTTGTTGAGACCGTATTTTTCTGTGTGGCAGAGCGTGTGTTCCCTCTGTTGGCTGCGGAGCCAGTAATTACTCACTCCGTAGAGGTTCAGTGGAGTGAAAATACTCCACCCGCAATGACACGCCCACAACTTTCAGGCCCCAACCCCTTTTTCACCAGGGGCCACTGACAGTCATCTGTGTGGAAACTAATATATTTAACTTATAGATATCATTTCTGTTTTTGGCGTAACAGGTGTCCTCATTCATATCATTGTGTGAAATTAAGCTTTTAATAATTTAATGAGTCCTGAACTATAACATGGTTTCCACCCTAAACTGAATAGAAAATGTGATGCACTGGTTAGGCTTACTAGAACAATGGCTTAACAAATCATCAAAATGAAAATTTATGTTAGTTAAAAAAAACAAAACTAAAAAAAAAACACTGGGAAGATGCCACTTACTCATCTAACTGTAATGAGGATGTTTAAATTAGTCAGTGGAGATCTGGGGGGAAGTGAATTGCACTAGTGGTGAGTGTGTTGATTGTGTGTGTGTGTGTGTGTGTGTGTTTGACTATGAAAAGACCTTGAGTCTCTTGTGCAAGTGTATCCTGTATTACGTTTGTGTTTACCCACTGGGCCCATTCAGGACAGACAGAGCTGTGCAAACACTCAGATAATGACTCCTAACGCAAGCTTAATCACTCACGCCTCGACGAAACAAAGAAAGCAACAGAGAGGAGCACCTTGCCACACTGATACTCTGTTTGAGAACAGCTAGTGTGCACTATGCCATCTCTAGGTCAGAGTTCAGAGGTTGTTTGCATTTTTGTGATGTTTGGAATCATCAACCAAATAAAACGAGTCCAAATAAGGTGATGTTTGTTTTTGTCCTGTTTTGCGGTAAAACACTGAACCTACAGCTGTAAATTTGAAAGAGTAATTTCTGGTTCCATGATTCTGTGAATGATTTAAACACTTGTTGTTAACTTTAATTTAAGTTGAACTAAATACTAAAAATAAAAACAATAAAAAATGTCGGTAATAAAGCTAAAATGAAATAGAAATGTTACTTGAAAAACCTGAAAATGAAATACGTTGACTAAAACAGAAATGAAAAATAAAGTTGAAAACTTGATAAAAAAAAAACTGACAAAGCATGTAACAAAATCACTTAAACTTAAACTAAAATTAAAGTGAAAACGAATAATTTAAAAATAAAAATAAAGTATAAAAATAATACTATAAATAACATTGAAAATTAAAAATGTATAAATAGCATTGAATTAGATCAATAAAAAAATGAAAAAATTATTTCAAAGAAAGACAGCACTAACACTTTTTAAGCCAAATGTTTCATAAAAAGACGTTTATTAGTTTTGAAATGATAAAATAATAGATATACCATTCAAAATTAAGACACCCAAGTTGTCAGATGTTATCATATTCATAGTTAATGTGATGTATTAAACGGAGGAAAAATGACACACATTCTCTAGAAATCATTTTGGGAACATCAAGTCATTGCAAAAACCACTTAGAAAATAACTATACTAAACGGTAAAGTTACTACTTCTGGGAGCCACTGTATGTTGCAGCATAGTATATAATACTGATAAAGCACAGTAAAATTATTGCGCTATCCAGAGAAAAGTGAGACAGATTCACGTATGCACTGGTGCTACACAAACTCCACCGGCTACTTACTCAGACAGGAAGCATGTTTAGGAATTCTTCACAGAAGGGTGGCTCTCTCTCTCTCTCTCTCTCATTGTTGATTCAGTATTCTGTAATCTCACAGCTTTCTATAAGTCCAAAGGTCTCACAGGGTGTGTGCCAGTATATGTGTGTGTTTAAAAGTGCAAGTGACCAATCCGGCTGCTCCGTCAGGTATTTCTAATGCTCGATTAACACTTAGATGACATCAGCTCACAGAAAGTCTGAGAAGACGAGAGTAAACAGAACTCTACATGCCACAGACTTGCTTAGGAATCAATCACTGAGACAGACGCGGCCACAAATGGCCGCTTACATTGTTTTCCTTGTAACACACGAGATGTTTGATTGTGTCTTAAATGCTATGGTAACCGAATCAATCTTTCCAGCCATTTGTGCACCTGTTTCATAGGTTACCTACACACATTGTCACACATTAACTCCAAAACCCCACCTTAAGGAGTCACACGAGCGCCAACTGACTTCCTTTCAATATACTGTGTCTATGCTATGTTAGGCCTTGCTATAGGGAAATTTCTAGTATGCGTACATGTATCTATAGTACTTAGCTAGTCTGTTGAATCAGTGATATAACCTGTGTGAGGAAATATAACCTGATTAAAATCAGTCTCAGTCATGCTCTAGATAAATCAGGCTTGGATTTACTTTAGTTGAGCAGTAGAGCGTTGTCAGCATCAAATGATGTTGAAGCGTGATGAGGTGTGGTGCAAACTAGCCGTCTGTTTTATTTTGTGATGTCTCCTGGGCATGAAAATATCCCATGGTGGTTGGTTTTTCCTCTTTTTCTCTTTTCCACTCCCTCCTCTTGTTCTTTACATGCCTGAACCTGTGTTTGGGCAAATGCTTTTATCTGATAATCGACTCTCCATGTCTGTGTGTGGACGGACAATTCGTACACAATGCCAATGTGATGCAATCTCACCAAATTGACCTTTTCTCATCTGCATTGGCTTTCCTGTCTCTGTCACGAGAAGATGATATGATATGGGATGCTTTTGTTGTATTTTGGTGAAGTACGGCGATGGGAAATGGAACTGGAAAAGCTCTTTTAACATGATGATGCACCGCCGTACCATTGTAAAACTGCAGCAGTTAAAATAAAAAAAATAAAAAAAGATACTTACAAACATTTAGAATTCTTCTAGAATTATTTTAGATTTTAGAAAATATGAAATTTATTAAAAATACTTTTATTGATCAGACTGATGAAAAATGGTGGTAAAGACTTTTATACTGTTACAATAAATAAATAAATAAATACATAAATAAATGAACGAACAAATAAATAAATTCTGTTCAACATTCTATTCATCAAAAAAATATTGTTTTCACTAAAATATTACAGCATTGATAATAATGAGAAATATTTCTTGAGCACCAAATGAGCATATTAGAAGGATTTCTGAAGGATCATGTGAAACTGAAGACTGGCGTAATGGCTGTTCATTCAGCTTTTTCATCACAGGAATAAATTACATTTGAAAATATATTACAATAGGAAACAGTTATTTTGAAGTGCAATATTATTTCATTATACACTTAAAAATAAAGGTGCTTCACAATGCCATAGAAGAACTGTCTTTTAAAAGAAACTTTAGGTTCTTCAGATTATAAAAAGGTAAGAATGTTTTTTTGTGGAACCAAAAATGGTTCTTTGTATGGCATCGCTGTGAAGACCCTTATATGCACCTTTATTTTTAAGAGTGTATTTCTGTTTTTTTTTCTTCATCAAATTAATGTAGCCTGGGTGGTTTTTCAAAAACTTGTGTCCACAAACATTTGAACTGTAGTATTTATATATGGATAACACCTATTTTTTGTTTTATATATATATATATATATATATATAATTTTAAACTAATGGATTGTGTTTGATATTTTATTTAATGCAAAGATACATTTTTCATTTGTGGATTAATGTCCATATAATATGTATGCACTCGCAATGTACTGTTCTGTACATTTATATATCATAAAAAGAAATCATATGAAGTATATAGCTTGATTGTTAAACATTGATATTTAAGGACACAATGTGTGTGCATAAAAAAGCAGAACTTGAAAAAACACAGATGACGTCGAGGCTTGTTATTGCTCGGTGCTGATCAGGGGTTTGTGTCTTTATGCGGCAGGTGGACGTTAGGGAACCAGGGGGTTGAATCAGACATTCTAACCCCTTTTTCACGAAAACTGGACCCTGGTGCTCCATCCCATGTCACTATTGTCTCCACCCCTCCTGCCTCCATTCTGCCGTCGTCTTTTTCTCCTTAAACCGCCCTTTTGTTGTCTTTTTCTGATGGCATTTCTGGCCCCTTGTTGTCAGAGTCCTAAATGAGTCTTGACTGGCCTGTGGGCCACTGGAGAAGCACAAAGGAGAACGTTCCCCTCGCTACAGTGGAGCCATTGTGGCTTTCAACAATGCACTAATTGGCGACGACAATTAAGCACGACCAACACTCAGGTTCAATTTGCCCACTCCTCAATACAAATCACAGGCAAATGAGTCAGACCGTGCACACGCAGCTCACACACACATTCACACGGTCCTGCTAAAACAACAGCTATCCTCATAAGCAGAGTGCAACTACCAAATATACGCTCCCACCCCTTCAGCCAGTTCATGTTAGGTGTGAAGGGAGACTCGTACCGTGAGGATGATGGATGGACAAAAGAATGGACTGTTCAGCTTGTCTGGAAATTTTTACAAAAGATTTTTCCCTTGGGACGATTACTATTTTTATTTTTCCGAAAAAAGATTAGATCACATTTCTGCTTTGATAGTCAATAAACAAGGCATCTAAAGTGTTGTTTCACTTTCTTTGAGTTACAACTTCACCATAATTCCCCTATTGTTCATTGTGTGCGAAAAAAAAAAAAATCACAACATATCCCTAAAAACATCCTCTTGACACAAAAAATTCTCCACCGTTCCAAAAAAAGGACGCGACAAGTCCAGATATGTGTGAAAACACCCATCTTAAAGGCATCTTCAGCATTGAGCTGTCACACATTAAGACCGTAATGGAGTCTGGGATCAGCAGGACGCCTCGATTTTAAGCCCGGCCTCGAAAACCAGCTTTAAGAGTTAGTGAACAAGCACATTCACACAAAAACACACACAAAGGAGGGAAGACTTGGCATGTTCTGGCCCATCGGCAGTGGTTGGATCCTGCTGGATTATTCTCAGACAGAGAAAGGCTTTAGAGCTCTCTAAGGCCAGGACAAATTACTGTTCTCTTTCAAGAGAAGAAAGAAAAAAAAAAAAAAGCAGGGGAGGAGGAAAAAACATGAGGGAAGTGTTGAAAAAGTAAACCAGGGAGGAAGCGTCTGGGGTGGCCAGCCATTAGCTAAAGCGAGACATCACTCAGACAAGAATTGGGAAAGGTTTGCAAAAATATATATTTTTCATTCACATGGAAGGTATATGGTATAGACATAAAATATGCCACCAAAAAAAACCCAATAAATCACATAGGTCTCCACGGAGACCATATATATAGATGTTTTTATTTATTTAAAATAAGAATAAAAAGTGGGAAGTGTCCAAATACAGTTGGATCTTCATTTTCAACAATGCCATGCCAGCTTCTGTGGCTGTTTTCATGGCGAGATAATTTATAGCTAAATTTTATATATATATATATATATAGGCTAAAAACTCTAAAACTGTATTTTTCAAGAGAATAAATAAAAGAAAGATATAGCAGGGCTCAACAATGAGGACATATAGATTTTTAATCACAAAATTATTTTTATTTTATGAGGGGTTTTTTTTGCTAGTAATATTTGTCATTAAATGTTTTTACATTCTTTTCTTTACTTCAAAGAAAATCAACACACACACACACAAAAAAAAGTTTACGACACACTCTTACTGATTCTTTAAGACTATCACAAGTCATTTTTGCAATTTGAACAAATCCCATTTATGTTATCCAACTAAATAACATTAACTGAAAAATCAGCAGAATTTGCAAAATGTAGAACCCCCCCAAATGTTTTCAAGGCATAAAAAAAATGTAAGTTTAAGTTCAATGAATGTGACATTTTCAGTGCTTTTCAGTCAGCTGGCCCAAAACCCACTCACACTGGCCCTGGGCCAGCAGACCATCCTTACTGTTGAGCCCTGGATAGCTAGGACAAATATTTAAAATGCCTTGAAGATGAAGGAAATACCTCCATGGTAACTGTTCTCAATAGAATCATATCACTGGACTGCATTTCAAATGTTTATACGCTGGTACCACTGTGCAAAAAATTAGAAGCCTCATGCTGTGGTCTCTAACAGGTCCAGTGGTTATTGGTAAAACTCCAGACAGAACCAGATACAAGCATGTGGCTTTTAATTTGGGATTAGCTCATGAGTCAGTGCTTGGACCCTCTCCGGTGCACCAGGACCTAAAAGGGAACACCACAACCACAGCCACGGCCATGATGCATTTGTTCCACTGCTGCCACCTTGGATTCTGACCAAGAAAATAATCTGTGAAGAATTGAAATTACTTTGCAAAATCCTAAAATCAATTCAGATGACGACATTAGAGTAGAAGCATAAAAAGAGCAGAACGTGTTAAGCAATTTACTTTATTGGCAACAGTGGTAAAAAAAGAAAAAGAAGAGAAGAACTGGAAGGAACCCGCACCAGTACTGAAACACAAATATTTGTAGTTGCATAAGAGGTTGTCTGTAATGAAGAGTTTGCAGAATACAAGAAAGCACAGGGAAAATCCAGAAACTGATACAGAAGTTACAGTGAAGAATATAAATACAATAAATACTTCTGAAACAAAACCGATATGTAAATATACAACTGAGAACAAAGTGACGGCAGAAAAAGAACCTTCCATTACACCTTCAACAAACATGAAATAAAAGACCAATTTGGTGTAATGCAAAAAAAAAAAAAGATATGCACCAAGTACATCCACTGAGTTCCCTTTTTGTTTGTCCCTCCATGACCATTATTCAGTGTGTTAAGAATCCCTGATTTTAAAGAACAGTGCGAATAACGCAATGTAACGATACATCAAACTTTCAAAGCAAACCGATTGCAAACACACCATTATATTTTATAGTATCATGTAAAACATGGTGCATTTAGCTCACTTCAAGCTTAAAATAGTTAAACGACGAGTTCTCTTGTGGCAAAACAAGAGATCGTCAGATTCCAGGGAGATTCCTTTTTTAGTAAGGTAAGTAAAAAGGTCTTCGCCTTCAGAAAACGAAAACACTACGTGGTTATATTACGATATATTATATAGCCTGATTAGTTTAATAAATACTGAAATATCTTTTGAGTGACTATAGCTTGCTAATCGAAGAACATCAACAGGCCGATGCATTGACTTTTCATTTAAGGCAGGCAAAAAGACACAGATTCAATAAATACAACAAAATATTCTGAACAGCTAACATGATCATCCATCCATCCGTCTACATTGTCCTATCACACACCAACCATGCGTAAACTAAGACTGAAATCTCATTTAAAAGTAAACTTCTTGGTGCAAAACATATGGAATTAACACAATTTCTCACAAAACGAAATGTAACATGGTAGCAAATGATATGCAAGTTGACCTAGACCCATCTCAAAGAGTTCAATAAGTGACACTGTCGGCCAGTATTGAACTAAATCTCCACTAAAAGTCCAGTATAACAAGTAACTGTTTTTTTGAATGTGCAAGTGTTTTATATCAGTAATTTATCTCTGAAGCTTCTGTTTGCTGGTGAGGTGTCCAGGAAGAGACGTCCACTGCTATTTTATGTATGCTTATAGAAGGGGGGGGGGGGGGATAACAGTGATAATATGGATTCAAGTGAATATCCTAAAATGTCAGTCAGCTTGCTACGTCGACAACAGGGGTTTTCTAGTTAAAAAAAAAAGTCTTATTTTTTGTATGTCTTATTGTGCACTTTGCACATATTGTCCAACTGGAGAAAGACAGGTCTCGCCAAAGAATGGGATGTCAAATAAGGCAGCAAAAGAAGTGACTTTATTGCCAATACTAATTTCAAGTAGACAGAAAACTTAGTATGAACGCAGAGAGGCATCGAGGATCCAAAGCAGAGGTTAGATGGACATGAATTATGAGCTTGTCCACGGCGGGTTCGCTTTACATTTCTTGTTAAAAAGACGTATGAATGCTAAACAAAGCCCTGGAACTCTAGACTGTAATTTCGGGGTTTGGTGGCCCAGGGTAGTTTGTAATCACAGACCAGGCGGTTAGCAAGAACAACGTGGTTCAGCTGCTTATAGGCAGTGCCATTGAGTGTTGATAAACAGTCAAACGTTTTAAACTCCAGCTGGACGGGACGAGACACCAATCCTTCTTCAATGTACAATGCAAACCAAAGCTGAATGCGTTGAGATAAAAACGGATATGGCAACATGCTCTGACTGAAAGTGCAATGATAATCTTGTAATAATAATAAAAAAACTGAAACTTGGGGACAAATCATAAATGTAAAGTGCAAAAATGCAAACGTGTAACAGAAAAAATCTATTTTTGTTCTAAGGATGTTTATCTTCAGCCTTCATGCGCTCCAGATCAAGGGTCTTCGGCATAGTAGGTTAACTACAGCGTGGAGGGAAACCTAACAGAGGGGCCAGACTCCCATCTCAGCAGCGCTCATTTTCACCGAACCATTAATGGATTAGAAGCTCTATTTGTGTCCAGAAATTGGTTTGAATCATCGCTCTTGGATTGTGAGTCTGCCAGAAAGTGCATTATTTTACATCTGTCAGTGGGAGTGTGTTTATGTGCAAGTGTGTGAGCGTACTTTGCCTGTATTTGTCGGTTGGCCCTGGCTGTCATTTGGTAGATGAAAGGGAAGGGTAAATTGGTATCATTATGAAGCCTCTGCTCTTCGGGAGCTGAATTATTGTCTCTGTGCCTATCTCTCTCAGGTGAGGGAGAACGTAAAAAAAAAAAAAAGCCACTGTTTCTCGGTTTTCACGGAGCACTTCCACCAAGGGAGCACGGAATCTTGTCTTTAGTGGATACAGTAGCACTTGGACTTCATTAGTGCAGTGTGCTCGGGCACCGCTCTCCGTAAACCGTCTCAGGTGTCCAGCTCAAAGCAGTCCAGCACCTCGTCATCAGGGCTGTCGTGAGGGCCGTGTCTCTTCCAGAATGACGCTGGCTTCTTGTGCAGTTCTTTGCGCACGCATCGTGGGCACGGCTGGGCTCGCATCCGACACTCGGCATGGAAGACGGCACCGCAGCCCTCGCACCTGCATTTTAAACACAAAAGAGTAATGATGGTTGAGCCAAACTCTGACACTCATAACAGTGCTGTGGGGGATTCTTTGACCCCTCTGAATTTCCCCATCTGGTGAATTAAGTTAGTTAATCATAATCGGTGGTTAATTAAATTTTTTATATATAATAATAATAATAATTATTATTATTAATTTTATATAATACAATAATACAATCGTTCAACATTGATAATAATAAGAGTTATATATATATATATATATATAATAATAGAGTGATTTCTGAGAATCATTTGACACTAAAGACTAAGGTAATGGCTGCTGAAAATTCAGCTTTGCTATCACAGGAATAAATAACTTTTTTAAATATATTCAAATTTTAAATTGTATTAATATTTAACAATATTACAGGTTTAACTGTATTTTGTAAGTTTGTTTAGCCTGTATTACACACACACATCCATCCATTTATCCATCTATCTATCTCCCAGTCTCTCTCTCTCTCTATATACTGTATACAGTGCTGCTTGAAAGTTTGTGAACCCTTTAGAACTTTCTGTATTTCTGCATAAATGACCCAAAACATCATCAGCTTTTCATACAAGTCCTGAAAGTAGACAAAGAGAACCCAATCAAACAATTGAGAGAAAAATATTTTCTTTGTCATTTATTTATTGAGAAAAATTATCCAGTGTTACATATCTGTGTGCTGCAAAAGTATGTGAATCTTTGCTTTTAGTATCTGGTGTGACCCCCTTTTGCTGCAGTAACTGAAGGTAAAGTTTCTTGTAAATGCTGATCCGTCCTGCACAATAACATGTAGGAGTTTTAGCCCATTCCTTAGTGCAGAACCACTTAAACTCTGTGATGTTGGTGGGTTTCCTCCTATGAACTGCTTGCTTAGGTCCCTCCACAACATTTTAATTGGATTACGGTCTGGACTTTGACTGGTCTGGACCATTCCAAAACATTAGCTTTATTCTTCTTTAACCATTCTTTGGTAAAATGACTTGTGTGCTTGGGGTTGTTGTCTTGCTGCATGACCCCTGTTCTCTTGAGACTCTGTTCTTAAACAGATGCCCTGACGTTTTCCTTTAGAATTTGCTGGTATAATTCAGAATTCATTGTTCCATCAATGATGGCAGGCTGTCCTGGCCAAGATGCAGCAAAACAGGCCCAAGCCATGATACTCCCACCACCATGGGATAAGATTCTTAAGCTGGAATGCAGTGTGTTCTTTTCTCAGAACATAATAGCTTCTCATTTAAACCAATACGTTCTATTTTGGTTTCATCCATCCATTAAACCTTTCTCCAATAGTCCTCTGGCTTGTCCACATGATCTTTAGCAAGCAATTTTCTTTTTGGAGAACAGTGGCTTTCTTCTTGCAACTCTGCCATGCACACCATGATTGCTCAGTGTTCTCCTGATGGTGGGCTCATGAACATTAACATTAGCCAATGTGAAAAAGGCCTTTAGTTGCTTAGGAGTTATCCTGGGAACATTTGCAACCTCTCAGACTATTACACATTCTGTTTTGGAGTGATCTTTGTTGGTCGACCACTTCTCTGGAAGGTAACAGTGGTCTTGAATTTCCTCCATTTGTACACAATCTGTCTGACTGTGGATTTGTGGAGTCCAAACTCTATAGAGATGGTTTTGCAACCTCAACATCAACTCTTTTTCCAAGGTCCTCAGTAATCTCCTTTGTTCATGACACAATTCACTTCCACAAACAAGATCAGACTTTGATAGATCCCTGTTCTTTGAATAAAACAAGGTCACGTACTGACTTTTGATAGTCATTGCACTGACTGAAAACACCTCTGCACAGATGGACTCTAATTTCATCTTTAAATTAACTGCTAATCCAAGAGATTCACATACTTTTGCCACTCACAGATATGCAATATTGGATCATTTTCCCGAATAAATAAATGACAAAGAAAATATTTTTGTCTCATTTGTTTGATTGGGTTCTCTTTGTCTAATTTCAGGACTTGTGCCAAAATCTGATTATGTTTTGGGTTCTAAAATTCTTTCCAGCAGCACTGTATATGTGAGTGTGTGTGTATATAATACAGGCTAAAAAAGTTCCCAGTCTATATAAAGCTCCTTCTTTACTAGAACAATTAGGAGCTTCAGGGCTCCTCAGTCCTCTAAAGAGCAACAATTTCTTTCTGTGCACCATCATGGGCGGTAGTAGCCCAGTGGTTAAAGTTTTTGACCTGCCAAGCCAAGACTAAAACCCAAGATCACTGTTGGCCAAGAGGTTGTGCCATACTAACCAGAAGTACTACTGGTGGTCTATTCCTGAAAATGATCTACACTTTGTACAAAAGCATTAAAAAGGCCTTGTTTTTAATAAAATTTGTAAAAACTCTTAATTTGATTTCCTCTTTACAGAGAACTATGAGTTAAACAGACTACCAGAACTGAAAATGTCTTACAATTTGAAGCACGCCCAACATGAATAAAACCTAAAGCACGCTAACAAGATAATACTAGCTGACAGGATGTCTATTTTAAATTGGTCTCTATAAATAAATAATTCTTTCCAACAGTAAGGATCCAAAGCCATAAGGGCTATGGTGTACTTGCTCCTCAGAGAGGTGTGGTGGTGGTTTGTGGAATTTATGGATTTACGGTGGGGTGTGGAGACACCTTCTGCTCATATGACCACACGCTTGTGCCCTATTGAGCATGTACTGTTACAGATACAACATGAAGTGCATACAAACACACCCAGAAAATTCTGGATAAACTAAACAGTGAAACAGTTAGTGCAACACCTGGATCCAGCTGTAGTAACAGACACACTCAAACTGCCTGGACAGACCTGAATGGATCCATCAGTGAATAAATATCTACTAACAGTAATGCATTAATTCGATTTATATAATTACACGTAATTAATCTGTTCATGCATTCAGTCCTTTGCTACGTTGTGCTCAAAATAATATGCATTTAAATAAAATTCATCAGTAAGATTTTTAAATGGAGGCTCTTATGCTCATCAAGGCTGCATTTATTTGATCAAAAATACAGAAAAAAAAAATATTATTGCAATTTCTAATATTGGTTTCTTAATTTATAGAATAGAATTTATTTCTGTGATACAGTGTAGAATTTTCAGCAGCCATTACGCCAGTCTTCAGTGTCACATGATCCTTCAGAAAGCATTCTAATATACTGATTTATTATCAGCGTTGAAATTGTTGTGCTGCTTAATATTTTTTGGAACCTGTGATACCTTTTCAGTATTCTCGCTGATGAATAAAAAGTTCAAATGAACAGCATTTATTCAAATTAGAAATCTTACAGACAACAATATAAGTTTTTACTATCACTTTTTATCCATTTAACACATCCTTGCTGAATAAAAGTATTAATTAAAAAAAAAAAAAAAAAATTACTGACCCCAAACTTTTGAATAGTAATGTATATTGTAGCACAAAGTTTCTATTTTGAATAAACACTGTTCTTTTAAATTTTTTATTTATCAAAAATTCCTGAAAAAAGTATCACAGTTTCCAAAAAATATTAAGCAGCACAACTGTTTAAAACATTGATAATAAATCAGCATATTAGAATGATTTCTGAAGGATCGTGTAACACTGAAGACTGGAGTAATGCTGCTGAAAATTCAGCTTTGCTTCACAAAAATAAATTATATTTTTATGTATATTAAAATAGAACAATTATTTTAAACTGCAATAATATTTCACAAAATTACAAGGTTTTTTCCTGTATTTTTGATCAAATAAATGCAGCCTTGATGAGCATACGAAACTTCTTTAAAAAGCATTTAAAATCTTACTGATCCCAAACTTTTGAACGGCAGTGTACAAATTTATACAGCAGTGTATATATGTATACATGTGTGTGTGTGTGTATACATACAAATACATATGCAAATTGTTTTAAAAGGTCTTTGTCCATGATGTACAAATATGGCAAGGGTCTTTCTCAGACCAGAAAATCACACAAAACAGAATAAAACATTTTAATATGAAATAAAGTAACTTTAACTGTAGCAGCCCTAACCAATCATTATTGAGGTTTTATCAGTGTTGCCGTGTGAGTAGCTATGTTTAAACAGCAGCATCTGTTCTGGGAACTGCACTCCACTTCGTTGGAGAGTCTGAGAGATTCTAGTCACACTGATGGTATGAAGACCAGAGAGCGGTTTATCAGCTGCAGGCCATAAGCGGACAACACACAGCATGCTGAAAAAAGCTGAGATGCTCGAGGGATTAACTGTCCACTTACACAGGGTGGCCTATCACTGCACCATTACACCCCAATCCACCGCCCGCTGGGTGTGACTAACATGAGACAGGGGCTGGACAATCATCAGCAATGAGCTGCAGCCCATTTGACAGACAACTGGCACTTACAGTGTACAGAGCTGTGGGATTACAATACCATCATCATCAGCGATGAAGAAAATCTTTGATGTCCACCTGTGATTTCTCCGCTAGGACACTTGTCCTTGAGGGAAACTGACTTCATGCATCCACTAAAAATCATTTTGAGACTAATTAGTAAAAACGTAATTGTAAAGATACTTTGGCCAATGTATGTAGCATCTCTACTTTCATAGACCTTCAAGATCATGAGACATTTAGAGGTGAAACAGTGGCAACAGGTCTCACCTTTTTGTGGCATTCTCCTGGAAGGGATAGATGACCTGGCCAGTGTGGCAAAGCTCACAGATGAAGCCCTTCTCCCGGCACAGACTACAGCTATAGACATGAGAGCTGGCAAACTTGATCACCTTAGAGAGGAAGGGAGCAAGCTTTCCATCTATGACCTGCAAGAAAGAGAAATACATTACGAAAGTGGAATGCAGAGGTGGGTGATGGGACTAAAATATGAGTCACTGTATTTCACGTTAACTATATAAATCACAATATAGTTATTTTTGCTGGAAATAAGGTTATGATGCCAGCATTTTAAATACCATTGAAATGTCACAATAATGATTTCAAAGCAAACACTAATACTAGCCTAACTAATGTAAAAATTCATCAAGCATATAGAAGACAAGTAAACAGTAAAAAAGCAATACAAACTATATAAAGAGTGCTTTAGATTTTTCAAGTAGGTCTAACAAAATCAATACTTCAGAAATGTAGTACATAAAACTGTATGACTGGTAGTTTTTTGTGCACACATTCCAGATGTCAGACAGCAAATTGAGTTTCATTCGTCTCTTATAGCGGTTGAACAATTTAAAATCGATTGAATGGTTTAAAATCACTTTGAACATTTAAACTAAAACTTTCATGACACTGCAGCATTGCAACATCACATGAGGGTAACTGTCTAAACGCAATAGTGAAAATCTCTAACAGCTGACAAATTTTCAACCAGTTTATTGTCCACCCTACAAGATAGAATCTCGAAATTCTGCAGAATGCATTGGCAAAATAGAGTGCTACACTTAGCAGAAAAGCTGATGCAAATTCACCAAAACATTAATAAGGAACAGAGGATGTGTAGAACTTTGTGAAAGATGATAATCTGAAGTCTGAAGTCTGTGGAACTTTCTGCAGGTGCAGATTCTTTGCAGGCCAACCTATAAGCTTTAAACATGCTGAGAAATAGGATGGAAAAGTATGGAGGAGGAACCTAGGGAAGTGTAAAACGTGACCTAAGCGATTCTGCTATGAAATGGGCTTCACTAAATGTGTTCAACAGCTATGAGAGAGGAGCAGGTTCAAAATATCCATGCAAAAATCAAAAATAAATTCCATTATCAAATGGACAGTAATCCTCCTGTTAACAGTTAGAGGTTTATCTGAGAATTTCAGCGACTGGACAAACACTTAAGAACATGCTACAATGGGAGCCAAGTCCAAAAAAAAAAAAAAGACATCACATCAGGAATCCACACGAAAACTAATGAATGCTTCGAGAGTGGGGGGTTGGCTACAGCTTGAGGGTGGGGTAATTCCTTTTGGGAGACTGTTTGCAAAAAATAATATGTGAATGCCATTTATCGGCCAGAGTAGTTAAAAATCGGCCTGGTCTTTGAAAGTGGGGCGCTGAAGAAGGCGTATTGTGGGCAGCTGAATGAGACAGGGGAAGGGGCCTAGACCTCCAGTGCATATTCACCAAGGGGGCAGAGACAAGTGGCTACACCTGGCAGCACTGCAGCACACCAATTAAAGGCCCTGCCAGCATTCTTCAGCCCTTCCACAAGGAGCCAGCCAAAGAATGGAGGAGAAGAAGAGGGGACAGTGGAGCAGAGAGGAGAGCTTGGGAGGGTGGGACGCGAGGGCTCTGGGGAAAAGAAAGAATAAAGGAAGGACCACCGCGGTCTCCCACGAAAGACGCGCACGCGCACACACATACGCAGCGTGAACGGGGAGAATGGGTTGAAAAGGGGAAGGTTTGTGTGGGAACACGGAATCTAGACTCTCCAGCCATGGCCAAAGTTGCCGGATCATGTTTAGTTATATTGGAGGGTTGTACATCAAAAAGTGTACATTTCTTGCATTTGTGCATTCATACCTAATTTTAGAATGTGGGAGTTAATGTACTTGGAGATAAACTTCAAATACTCTATGATTTTTATGGCAATATAAGATTTATGAACAAAAAACAATCTGAATCTACTATTCTGTTGAAACAGAGGGTTCCTCTAATTGTAAATAAATACATAACTAAATAATATATAAAAAAAAAAAACCTTAAGCCATTACATAGCAAACATTTTGCATATGTATATTTATAATATGGTATAGAAATATTTTTATATGATATTAAATAGGATTTTTAAATGATATTAAATAGTCAAAAGGCTGAAAAACAGAGAGATTTGTTATGCCACAAAACCCATTCCTACCATGTTCACAAATACAATAATAATCTTTATTTTTATATAGTGCCTTTAAAGGTAGCTTCTCTAGATAATTTAAATAAAATTATATAAAAATAAGAAATATAAAGAAAATTAATAAAGAAAAAGAAAAGAATAAAACAAAATTAAGAATATTTTCATTATATCCCCTTTTCAGCATTCATTATTAGAAAAAAATTCTTCACATTCCACCGAAGCACTGCGCAAGCCAGAAGGACTCAAGGCAGAAAGACCCACACTGCTATAAAGCAGTCACTGTTATTGCCCAATGAACATAGAGGTGATGCTGTTGGCAAGCTTTCTCAGTAGAGGCATCAGGAGAGCCCTTAACCATCCATCCATCAAGTAGCTTTCAGTTCAGACACCCCTGTTTTTCTCTGACCGGGCTGACAGAAGCATGAAGGCAATACCCGGCCTTTTCCCATGTGGAGGAGTAATATAGCAAGCTATTAAGGAAACGCTGCAAGCCACCAATCAAAGCGGCGGGGTGAGCACACTTGCCGTCCTTTGGTAAAGATGATATATACTCCCCTTGATCAATGCTGACAGAGGGAGTAATTAAACATTTCAATAATTTAACAGGCACGGTGAGCGAAACAGCGAGTACGCTTGCACCAGGCTTGATGGGGAGGGACTGTGAAGAGCTAGAGGGCTGTTAAAGTAGTGAAAGTGTGAATTTATGCATGAACGGCTACAGGTTCAACTGATTAAAATGAGTTACAGTAATTAAAACTCAGGGAAGTCAGTTAAATAGTAGGATAGGTTTTGCACATTCCTTTGCATTTCTACCTCATAATGCTATTTGCACTGCAAACCATATACATGTATCATATGCATACGTGTTTTATAGTTATTCTGTATAATGCATCTACTGAGTTTATGCCTCCCCTTTTGCACCTTGTATTTACAACCACTTGCAACAAGCTGGTCTCTGCTTCTGTACCTCAAACTTTGCACTCCATAAAAATCTTATTGTATATACACACACAAATATACATGTATATACTAATATACATTTTGCTTTTTGCACTTCTGGTTAGATGTAAACTGCATTTCATTGACTCTGTATTTGTACTCTGCACAATGACAATAAAGTTGAATCTTATCTAATCTAATAAATAATACCTACAATATTACTATACACTAACAGTATTAATAAATGTAAATATACCTTTTATACAGTTCACTATGCATTAAATTGATCAAAAGTGACAGTAAAATCTTTTATAATGTTACAAAAGATTCATATTTCAAATAAATACTACTCTTTTGTACTTTCTATTCATCAACGAAAAAAAAAAAAATTGCACCATGTTTTAACAAAAATGTTAATGTTAAATGTTTTCAAATTTAATAATGAGATATGTTTCTTGAGCACTGATTTCTGAAGTATCATGTGACACTGAAGACTAGAGTAACGGCCGCTGAAAATCCAGCTTTGCCATTGCAGGAATAAATTACATTTTAATACACATTAAACTAGAAGAATTATTTTAAATTGTAATAATATTTCACCATATTACTGTTTTTACTGTAATTTTAAACAAATAAATGCAGCCTTGTTAAGCTTAAAAGACTTGATTTAAAAACTTTTGAACAGTAGTGTACATTAAATATTTAGATACTTATATAAATGATATAAAAATATATATAATTAAATAACAACATTTAAACCTGGAAATAAATGTAACAAAAACATAACATAAAACAAGAAATATTAGTCATTAAACAAAAAAAAAAAAATATATATATATACACATCATGTGAAATATTTCTTCAGATGCACTCTAGATCATCTCAAATCCAGCTGCAGAACATGATCATGTCTGCCTTTTGCTTTAACAAGCACTTTAACAGCACGTGTGTAAAACCTTCACACAAACTTGCAGCTAAAGTGCTTATTTAAACAAAAGGTAGAAATCAAATACCACAACATTCTGAAACTCATGTTCACTTTTAAGTCATTGTTTTATTCAAATTATGCTGAAGAAAAGAAACACATGCTTCAAAGTCAGGTAGCTCACTAAAAAACAGCATCTTTGTGGCTATTGCGGGGGGCATGGGTGACGTCTGCCAAATCAACTCCCCCCAAATCCCCCACCTTTTGCTCCTGTCTTGCATGCGCTTTGTCGTTAGCTGCTTAATCCCCTAAAACCACAGTTTAGCGCCTACTTCTTCATCCCCTCCTCAGCCCTGGCCCTAATGTCCTCGCCCGCTCCATTAAACGGCAGAGAAAGGGCCCAGATTAGACAGATAAAAAGAGTGTGAGCTCTGTTTGGATAACACCCTCCCTGCCAGGGCCTCGCAAAACAGGATTACAACCAGCGTGTGCAAGGAAGGCCTGCCAGGGTCTCGTGTGAAGTGGGCACGAGAGAAACGGCATGAATTTTCATCATATACGTGGACCATGTGAACGTATCGGTCACGGTAGACCAGGTGCCATGTAGGTATCCTTGAAGAATGATGGTTTTATGGATATTCTGAAAGCTGATGTTTCTCATCCGATTCCTATATGTAACTTCCGAGGACCTGAATGTTGTCGTTTGAGCTCAGTTAAGTGCATATTGTTGGTCTTCGGTACAACACATACAATTAGCATTTCTATCGCACTCGTACTTGTGTCCTTGCTGGTGCACTTGGTTAACTTTTCTTACTCTTCCAGTGGAGATATCAAACAAAAGGCAGTGGCTAAACAAAAGGCAGTGGCTAAACAAAACGGGCTTCTGGGCAAACAAATATGGTCAACGGGGTCATTTTTAAAAAAAAAGAAGACTGCCCAAAACTCTGTGTTAATTGTTTGAACTAAATGGGGAGAGCGTTTGGTTTTACTCTATAGTGTTTGGAGCCTTGCTGGAGATAGTTCAGCATTCAGTGACCTCGACACGGAGGGCGAGCATTCCAGAGCTGCGGAGGAACCGGCATTAAGTAGCAACACTAAAAGAAAATGGCTCCTTAATAAGGTAAGCCAATTAAGAAGCTGAAAGAGAAAGTAATGTGACGTGAATGGGAAATGCCTCAAATTTGGGCCTTACAGAGGCAGTGGGGGAGAGAACATAAAGGCCTCGCGGACGAACGCCATGAATAAGAAGTACACAAGAAGAGGGACAAAGTACTGACAGTACAGAGAGCATTTAAGAACCACAGAGAACCGCGCCGTTTCACTGTTGTGACGAAGATAACTGCTTTAAAATAAACAGGATAAAATATTATGCATTTTTTTGACACCCAGATGTGTTTGTAACACTGTACTCTGTTTTAAGACCCACAGACCCAATACTGACCAAGACTGTTCATTGGAGCCTTGGGAAAAAGAGAGAGAAAGCATCCCTATTACAATTCCTCTCACTTAGTGTTAAGAGTTTTGTTTTGTGGCAAAAATAAAAATTCTTAAATAAATAAATATTTTAACATTTCTTTATTAAGCAACTGAATTGATTAAGAGAATTAATAAAAAAATAAATGAATAAATTAAATTTACTATAAATAAAAAAATGCAATTTAAAAAAAAGACAAGCTGCAATTGACATGTAGAATGTAAAATATGTAAAAAAAAAAAAAAGGTCAGGGAGGTAGTGCCAGGCAATGGGATGTTGGGGAAGAATAGAATGGAATGGAAGCAGAGGCAGGACTGTCACGCTTTGTTTTTCTGCCTGTTGCTCCTGAATGGCAGTAATTAGTTAGCTGGGTGGGGGGAACGTGGGGTGGAGAGGGACTCCAGCCTCCCACCAGGAGACAGAAGGGAGAGGGGATGTGGGACAGGAGAATAGATGTTCTGAGAGCAACAGAAAAATAAGGGCAAGGGTCATTCCTAAGAAACAGAGGAGTGACAAAAATTCAGGCTTGATAACAGGGGGCTGAGGAAAGGAGACAGAGATATGAGAGCACAGTTTCCTATATTTTTGATATATAGTTATTTCAAGCATGCAAGCATGTGCATTTCTTGAAGAGAGAAAAAAGCTGGTGCTACAATAAGCCAAAAACAAGAGCAAATTAATTACAATGATCAAAGTATGAGCTATAACCGGGATTTTTGCAAGTTTTATGAAGGTAAATTTAAGACCCGATTCAGAAATAAATTAAAAGGAACACAATATGTCAATAAGTTCTATATATAAATATCTAAAGAGAACACAATGAGTTTTTACTGTACCTTCTTGTGCATCACACTGCACAAAACTGATCCTTCTAAGTACTTTTGTTTTGTTTTTAAGTGCAAATGAAGCTTAAACTAAGATGTTTTCTGGGAAATGTTAACAAAATAAAGTGAATTTATGATTATAAAAAAGGACAAATATCTTCCAGTGGGCTCTGAGAAATCAACTTAAATCAAATAGAAAACAAGTTTTCATACGTCACTGAAAGATGCTTGATCTTATTTTAAAGCATAAGGTCACTTCATTTCGCAAAAAAACAAAAAAACAATTCATATCTTCATTCTGTATCTCAAGTAAATGTATCTTGATTTAAAGTTGTTTAGATATTTGTATTGGAAAATAAGACAAAAATACTAACAAAAGCATTCTTTTGGAGTGCATGCAACATTTATCGGCACGATTTTATGAATTTAAGACGTTCTGTTTAGATTTAAACCTTTTTGAGACCTACAGAAATCCTGTTAACCTTATTACAGATGGATTCACAACAGAAAGTGAAAAGCAGAAGGTTAATGTGTCATTGACACCGAGGCTGCACACAGATCTACAGTGACTCTGTGAGCGTCAGGATTGCGAGAGGAAGGGTGTGAAAAACACAGTTCACTCTCACAGCCCCTCAACTCCCACTGCCAGATGACACTGAACAGACTCTCCGCATGGCGATGACGTGTGCTACAGGTGTGTGTGTGTGAATGCGATGAAGTCTTTTATCAGAATCAGGTGGGACGAGGAGGAATGTGAACATGCAGTGGCCCAGAAAAATGTGTTAACACATCAGCCACACAAAAATGTATGAATGTCCTGGATGTCAAGCATTTATTTTATTTTGTCAAGCACAAAAAATAAAAAAAAATAAAAAAAAATAAAAAAAGTTATTTTTTTTAAATGAAAAACAACACACACAACTGTTTTGTTCCAGTACGATTTATTTATTTATTTTTATTTTTTTGAAGGAAGTCTCTTATTCCCACCAAGACTGCATTTATCTAATTAAAAATACTTAAAATAATTTTGCAATGTAATTTATTTCTGTGATGGTAAAGCTGAATTTTCAGCAGCCATTACTCCACTCTTAAGTGTCATATGACCCATCATAAATAACCCTAATATGCTGATTTGGTACTCAAGAAACACTTCTTATTATTGAAAACAGTGCTGCTTAATATGTTTGTGAAAACCACGATACTTTCTTTACATGATAAAATGTAAATGTTACCACTTTGACCTTTTTTACTGATCAATTTATTGCATCCTATTGCATTATTTCTTTAAAAAAAAAAAACCTTAGACTTAAACATGCAAAGAAAAAATATTATTAGATCATATTTATTGTTACAATGATGAATATCTGTGGTTATTAATGAAAATAATGAGAAATCACTTCACACAAGCAAACATAAGCAAAAAAAAAAAATAAATAAATAAATAAAAAAGGCATAATTTGCTTGTCAGTGCCATTTGGATTGATATGTTATATCTATTGCATTTCATTTCAATACGTTTTGTTTTTGAGTTTGAAATCCTTCAACATTCTACTACATCCTACACATTCGCTTATGAAATCTTTGTTAATTTAAGCACTCTCAACTAAGCTTGTAACATATTTTACAGAATTTTACTCCATTCAGCAGAATTTCATAGATTTCCCATAGCATGAAATAAGCATGAGAAAGATGCGCGTGAGCCTACTTACATGTGTAAGTGCATAAAAAAAACAAACTGAGATGGAGAGGAAAGAGATAAAATTACCTGCTGCAGGTCTGCCAATGAGTAGAGGTGCACATGCTGTAGCAGGTATTCTCTCGGAAAGATCCTGCAGAAATAGCAAGAAAAATCACATTAGAATGAAAAGCATATGCATATTAACTGAGTCTGCACATATCTGTAAAAAAAAACAACAAAAAACAAAGAAACAAAGAAAAAAAAGAAACTGCATTAGCCTGCACACATATACATACAGATCCATTTCAGGTGGAACGCTATCCCATCATCCTGCCTCTGTAACCATGACAACATGGGTCCAAATTGCTTGGAAATAGGGGTTAATTCAATTGAATTGGAAAGAGGCTGTAAAATAGGCATTTAAAAGCACTACCCCTTATTATGGGTGAAGTGGGGCGGCTCTGTCTCTCTCTCTCTCCATCTGGCTAGCTATTATGGCCCTCTTCACCTCTCTCCTCCCATGAGCCTACACTCGCTCTTTCCCTCTCTCATTCACCCACGCCTGCTCACATTACAAACTCAAGGGCCCACAGAATTATCCGGAAAAAAGGGGACAGGGAAAGCAACAGGCATACTGTGAGATGACGAGAAAGAGAGGATATGTGGTTACGAGAAGCAAATGAAATGAAAAACTGGGAGTTATTGGTCTCATCTTTTACCACACCACTAGTTAGTCCATAATATCCACTGACAACCAAGCAAACAGAACAGATAAATCTCTCTAATGAAATGATCCTCATTGGAGATGCAAAAAAATAAATTCATTCAGACACAATGCTATTGGTGTAGCTGGCTACTTGAACAGGATTCAGTCTTTTTTAAACCACAAAAGGCTGGAAAATTGGATCGATTAAGTAGTCTGGCACTGGAAACCAGTGCATCTTTACTCCTGCCCACTAATAGTTCATCCACTCCGCTTCCTCAGTGGCTTGAGTCCATCATTAGCAACCCGTCAGACAGATGTTGGCAATTAGAGACAGGCTTACAGGCCACAAACACAGCTAAGAGACAGGAGAGAGGGAATTTATGGCATTATGACATGGGAGGAAAGTATGCTGGGTAGTTTTGAGCTATAATGGGGCATTTTGAAGTAAATGTAGCTATTATATTATATATACAAAGTCACATATGATTTAAAATAGTTTGTGTTGATGCATGTGGCCCACATGGATGTGCGCATCATTGGACATCACCTCAATTTTCAGCTTTGGGGATTGTGGTGGATCTCCATTTTTCTCATTCACCGCCATAATCTCATTGCTGGCTGAAGAGAAGCATGGCAGTACTCCAGACAGCCCCATTCACAGCTCGTCCCTCAGGCCTCATTAGGCCAAGCCATCATTTCGGTGCTTTTTAGTGAATCAAAACCATACAGTGTGACAGGAGTAGTTTGAAGTTAACCATTTTAGTGAATCAAAAAACAGAGTGAACATTGTAGTCAGATTCCTGAACCAATGGTTCTTATGAGTTTGTTCTTTAGTGAAGCGTACAAAACACAGTTTTTTCAAAATTTGCTTTAAATATATTTGTTATTGAAATTATCAAAAATATTCCCAAAATATTTCTTCAAATTTAGTACTTAAAAGTACTAAAATAATCCTTAATGGGACTATTAAATAATCTGAATTAATAAGAGAAATCCTAAACCAGATTTTTAAAAAAATAAAAAGTTTTCCACTGAAGTGTTTACAGATTACACCTGACAGATCTGCAGCCTTGGAAAGGTATGAATGCCTAATAAAGAGTCTGGAAACCACAGAGCTCAAAGCTTTACATACCCACAAATCTGATATAACAAGTGAGGTGTTACTGAACATCTTAGGAAGGCTGACAAAGAAAAGATATTGCATTGACAAGATTCCATGATCTAATGCGCTATCTTCTGTATGACAAGATGAAATCCTAACTTAATCCCTGTGGATGTGTTGTTATGCTGATTTGCCTGCCTTTGTCAAGCTTGTTCAAGTCAGGACAGTGTGTGAAAAGAAACCTGGGTCTCTCCGGGTGTTCATTTACTTCTGGTTATTGTGACAGTCTATCTTTCAGCTTTCTATCTCCTCAAGCATAAATTCATCTCTGCTCATGGCAGAGATCCATGTCTGTATCTTTTGTCCTTTCTCGGGGTAAATGCATATAAGTGTTTACAGTGGTAGTAACCAGGCGATATGGGGTTGTTGTCGAACAAAAGAGAACCAAATCCGGCCACAGTAATCAGAGGGTGGCAAGCACATAAACAAGAGACAGTATGTTGATTTTGCTCTTTTCTCTAGGTACGCTTTTATGACAGAGAAACCGTAGGACATGCTGCAGTCTGTAATTGGTCACAAGTAGAGAAAGAAGAAAAGTTTGGAGGCACCATATTTAAGTAAACAGAGTTATTGTCGCAGTTACTCTGAGAATTGTGCAAATTTTATACTACCAAGTATTTCAACAAATGAACAGACAGCATTCTATAAAAAAAAAATAATAATAAAATTACATATACATATACATACATATATATATATATATATATATATATATATGGGTTGGGAAAAACATAAGGAATTTAATGCTTTTGGTTTAAAATTCTTAACGGGTCTGGTTTGGTAATTGTTAAATACTAATGACTTTACAATAAATGTAAAGCAATTCTTGTAAAAGGTACATTTACTCTTTTTCACAAATGTTTAAGAGGTGACATGCAATCCAAAAATTTTCCTTAACTATATTAACAACACTACTAAACAAACAAAAAATGCACTACACTACCATTCAAAAGCTTTTCATTTTAATATTGTATTAAAAACAACAAAAAAACAAAAACAAACAACATCTATTTCAATGCTGTTCTTTTCAACTATATATTAAAAGGATCTTGAAAAAATGCATTACAGTATCCACAAATATTAATCAGCACAACACTGATAATAATGAGAAATGTTTCTTGAGCATCAAATTAGCATATTAGAATGATTTCTGATGACGTGACAACGAAGACTGGTGTAATGGCTGCTGGAAATTCAGCTTTGCCAACACCTGAATAATTTACAGGTTAAATATATTGCAATTGAAATGTATTTTGTAAATTGTAATAATATTACATAATGTTACAGTATTTAAAATTTTTGAGAAAATGCAGCCTCTGTAAACAATAAAGGCACTTCTTAAACATTAAAAAAACTCTTAGAATCAACAAACTTTTGAACGGTAGTGTATATTTCATATTTCATTCAATTATTCACAAATTCAATACAGGTTTGGAATAACTTGAGTAAATGATGACAGAATTTTCATTTTTGGGTGAACTATGCCTTTAAGTGTCACAAGTCTTAAGCACTACAAAACACAGTAAGGTGTATGATTCACGAAAAACATTCATTCAGGAATCACCTGAACTATACTGGCTGTCCTGTGTGGTTTTGATTCACTGAAAAGAACCGATTCATAAGAACAATTGAACGATACTGATCGCACTGTTTTGCTTATGATTCACTAAAAAGATCTGGCTCATAATACTTCTGGAAATGGACTATACTGGTTGTGTTGTATGTTTCAAACTGTAGATCCAGTGGCAGCGTTGCAGTTTCCATGAATAGTATTGCAATGGATTTCAAAACTGGTTCTCATTTCCCCACCCCAGACATGAGGAAAAACTAATGAAAAGTACAGACAAAGGTAGTAAGCATGCATGTGGATGCCCCTGTGGATCAGTGAGGTGCATTAGATCAGGCTCAACGGTGTGGACTGTGACAGTTCTCCCCCTTTTCTCTGTGGCTTAGTGTAAACACTCGTAGGCCTCTTCACAACCACTGATGAGCGTCCCGGCTGGGCAATGAATGGCTAAGGTAATATTTTAACGCCACCGCCCTCATCAATCCTACACTGTTTGGAAAAGCGAAGCATTAGCCTGATGCCTGCTAATAGCCTGGCCATAAACACTAACCCTCTAGCTCTGCCTCCTGCTAGGGTCACCACTGCTGCGCCCGGTAAACACAGCAGCCAGATAAAGTCACCGCTCAGTAGGCAGCTGGGACCACTCCAAGGAGATGAACCTCGGAGAGGATATTCAGTTCAAACTGAGGTTCCCTTTGCTAGAGCCCTCACGTCTGCACTTCAAACGGCCATCCCGCTTCTACGTCACCATGCAGTTCAAAGGAGCCAATACATAGGAAAGGGTACTGGCCCATTCAATAATTCAGTGATTCAAACAACAAACAGTGTTCTGAACGTGTATCTAAGAGTGCATTAGCAACACCATTAAGTCAACATCTGATGTTTTTTTTGAACGTTTTTTGGCATGCCATACTTTATTTCAATATAAAAAGATGAAAAGTTTACCACAAAAAGAGTTCATTGTCAATCCAAGGATGTGTTTCATGGACACTAGGATAAATAAACTGCAGTTTCCTCTTAGTTTACCCAAAAATGAAACATTTGCGGTCATTTACTCAACCTTTGTGGAACACAATAGGGTCCAATGTTGTTTTAGACCCCACTGTCTTTCATTGTATGGACACAAACAGTAAAAAAAAAAAAATGCAGTAAATAAATTAATATTGGGAAAAACATTTTATTATTATTATTATTATTATTATTAATGTTGAAAAAGTTGTGCTGCTTAAATACACACACACACACATATATACATACATATATATATATATATATGTGTGTGTGTGAGATATAATATATATAAAGTATAAATATATATATATATATATATATATATATATATATATATATATATATATATATATATATATATATATATATATATATATATATATATATATATATATATATATATATATAAATATAACAAACATTCCCTTGCTAAATATCTGAAAAAGAATTGAAATTCTCTAGGGGTCTAACAATTTTGTCTTCAACTGTATGTGTGTGTGTGTGTGTGTGTGAGATATAATATATATATATATATATAGGATTATATACAAGATTGTAATACAGGCTTAGAATGGCAAAAGGGTGAGCAAATTATCACAAAACTTACATTTTTGTGTGAAATATCCCTTTAAAACTTTTCCCTTTCCAAACTTCCGCTTATCCCTAAATTAAGTAAACAGTTGTCTTTTTCTGATGATTAACTGTCAATACATAAGGAGTTGAGCCATTTTTAGGGGAAGAGCTGGAGGTAGCTTTCCATTATGTAATATTTCATCACAGAACTGTCCACGCTTTCGTCTCTCATGGTGTGAATGTTTAAGGCCTCTTAGCGCAATCTCGTGGTCTCCACACTGACCCTGAAAAGAGCATGAAGCATTCATCACATAGACAAGCCTTTTAGTGCCGAAACCTTCGCATAAACACAGCTCCTTCACATTCCTGCTGAACCTGGCCCTTAAGAATCCACTAAAGATCTTCATAAGGATCTTATTCCCAGCAACCAAATGCATTCCTTGAAATAGCTTTTAAAAATTCATACTTTGTTAGTGGTACATGCTTAATACATATGTATTACAAGCAAGCTCCCTCTGTACATACTGGCAGGGCAACAAACCTAATGCAACCAGCAGCAGTCATCTACTACTTTATGTGCCTTGCAAGACTTCACAAATATTTATGTTGTTCCACAATATATTAACTATTAGAGGAAATGCTTAGTGTGTGTCCCTGCTGGCCTAAATCAAACACTGTAATCAGAATCACTGGAGTACTACAACTAGGAAATATTTATACACTCATGCACTGATATCAATGAAATATTTCTGAACTTACCTCATCTTACTGACTTTATAACTCCAACTGTTTTGATGTAACTAACAACAATACAATCTTTGGTCCCACTTTATATTAGGTGGCCTTAACTACTTTGTACTTGCATTTAAATTAATCATTTTATACAATGCACTTATTGTGTACATACATGTTATTAAATTGTACTTATATTTTTAAAAATACCTACATGTAATTACATCTGTAATTAATTTGTGTAATTAAATTTAGAATTTCACTGTTGACCCTTCCCTTACACCACCCTTAAACCTACCCAGACCACCAAACCTGTTCCTAACCTTTCCCGTATCCCACCTCAATAGCAGCAAAAGTGTTTTGCAATACAATATGAACACAATAAGTACATTGTACTTATTCTTTGATGTAAGTACATAGTAGTTAAGCCCACCTAATATAAAGTGTGACCCAATCTTTTAAGCGGACTCTTAACAAGAGAAAAAAAAAAAAAAAAAAAAAAAAATCACACATATGATTAAAAACAAAAACTTTTCTTCTAGTCTTCCAAGTGAGTTTTGCTCTTGCTCCATGGTTGTTTTTTTAATATATAATTTTGTCACAATAAGAAGCCATAGTAGATTTGAATGCATTTTTATATGATTCAAGTTATTGGAACCTCTTTTAAATAGGTGAGAAAAAAAACAGAAAAAACTCACTTTTATATTGGTCCAATTTGAGATCAGTTTCACTAACCCGTTTAACATCAGCAATTTTGAATCGTGTAAAATCACATTGCCAACTGAAACATCATTACTGGTTAACCACTATACTGCAGTATCTGACAATAATCTATAATTCAATAATCTGCTGGTTTGCTACACACAGTGGTTGGTTAATAAAGCAAATTGACACTGGTTCAAACCCAGCACAAGTTGATCCACTTGTCTTACTTTTACTTTCCCTATCTTTCCTGTTCCTGCTCTTTGGCATCGCTCACCTGCGGCGGAGGTCTTCTGCCACTGTGGCACGGCAGCTGAAGAGGTAAGCCCTGAGAGACTGGAGCTGCTGTCTCAATTTGAGAACGGCTGCCAATGCCTCGCAATGCTCATACAGACACGGGTTCAACTGCTGGACATCTAACAGGGGCTCCTCATAAACAAACTCCAGAAACTCCTTCGCTTGTTTTGACACCTGAGCCACAAAAACAGTGTTGTTAATCATCATCACTTACAGCTTTTGTTGGTTGCCTGGTTTCTTTTGTTGGGTGGTGTAAAAGCTGATTTCTAAAATCAAATGCACCAAGAAAACTTACAGAATGATACTGAAGATATGGATTGCGTATATAGGTCTGTACACGTACCTTGTGTTTGTTAGTGTCCCAATTGTGCAGTAGACGCGCAGGTATGAGGAAGAGGTTGTCCTGGTGACAACTTGGGCAGTAGTACCAGCCGCTGTAAGAGCAAACTTTGGCCTTGCACCGTGACAGACCCACTGGTCTCTGGCATCCTGAATGGAAAAACAAAGCAACAATAAAACTGAAGAACCTCAAACACCACCAAATCAAACCTGGGACAGGAGAGATCAACTCTTGGTTAAAGACAACGTTAATGACCACCTAATCTACTGATGAGGGCACGACCCTGTTAAAATTTGACAATCATTAGCAGAAGGTGATCAATCTGTTTGGGTTGTGCACTGATATGTCAAGGTTTACTACACAACCCTGGCTAAACACAGATAAATATTACTAATGATCCAGAGGATTCAAAAGATTTATACTGCACAAAAGATAAAAACCTTCCAGACACAACAGAAATAATCTAAAATGCTTCTTAGTACTGAACAGGCATAAATACTGAGCACATTTAATACAAGATATCTCCTGAAAGTGCATTGCTTTGTCTTTTAATCACTGTTCAAGATGTCTTCAAACAATTTAGGCGGCACTCCAGCAAAGGGCTTATCCAAAAGGAACCAAAACAGGTGATTGTGAACATGGCAGGTGTCCCTTATCCTAACCATCTGGGAGAACCAGAGTCGGGACAGTGTGAACGTTCAAAGAATAAAAAGAGAGAATGAAAGGAACAGGCACAGACGGATATAGACTTGTACAATCTTTTCGATGGAGCGTAGCGGCAGCTATACACTTCATAGGGAGAAGAAGAAATGTGGACAAGATGGGAGGTAGGATAGAGAGGACAAAAACAAGTCAGAAAACACAGTCTCCAAAAGAGGGACGCAGAATGTTATCGCTACAAATATCTGTAGAGGGAGACACTGATTACAGTGTTTACAGGCAACGCTGTAGGTCTATTTTTGATGCATTGTTAGTTGGCTGAAAAGGGCCAAACCGAAAACAGCGATGATGTACGTGCATCCCTGAATGTAAGCAAAATTACACCATTTACCATCAGATTCAAAACAGTTAGTTCACCCATAAATGACAGCTCTGTCATCATGTACTCGGCCTCATGCATTCTATTTCTGTAATGTTCTCTCATTTGTGCAGTTCAAAAGGAGATGTTTAGCAGAATGTTCAAACTGTTCTTTCCATACAAATTACAGTGAACACATTCTGTTGAATTCGGAAACCACAAAACAACTGAAGTAATTCATATAAAAGTGAACAACATTATATTCCAATTCAGTTTATATTCACAACACAGACTAGTGCTGTGACAAATGACTGTATCAGCGAATTACCATAAATTCAAATGCACATATTAAATATATTTAAAATACATCAATAAAACAAAAATAAATAAGGAATAAAAAAAATTCAACAGTAATATGTAAACTACCATTCAAATGTTTGCGGTCAGTAAGATTGGACAGTTTAATGTTTTTGAAAGAATATACTGTATATAACTATATGTATAATTTGATGATGACATTAACATTATGACATTTTATATGAGAACTGTAATTTTTTTGCCGTTTTGGATGCATAATAAAATTCTTTTTTTTTTTTTTTTAAACTGGGCAAATGTTATTTTGTGAACAAGACTCTTGCACAATACGTCGCCAAGGAATACAGCCATTTTGGACCAAGAAAAGAAAATTCACTCTATTCCATTTCCAAACCAATACGTAATGGGTTGTTCTATCTGAGGTTAGGCGCTAACATCATGCGCTGCACTGTGCTGCCAATGTAAACTTGAGGTTTTTAGGGGCAGGGACCCCAGACTATAAAAAGTCAGAGGTGGTGTCCCCCATGCCACAGCTGATGGGTGCCTGATATTTGGGCTGAACCACAGACCATGCAGCAGGGTGTCGTGTGTCAGAGCTGCCTTGTAATCAGCATACATGCAGAGCGTAAACCCACAAATACCACCCTTTTCCAAAAATAGTTCATCGTTGTATAGCGCTCATGCTACAGAGACTGTTATTAAGAGAGAGCTAGTTGAGGCTGTGCTTTTCAGCAAAAGAAAAACAAAAATTGTGCAAAAATTAAAGGACAAACACTGACTCAAAAACTTGACGGCAATGTTTGTAGGCATTCATTTGGCTTCCAAAGCATAGTTTCTGTATAACATCACGGAAGAATCAGCAGCTAACAGCTCACATATGTCATATACTCTGGAATGAAAAAGAGAATACATGGACAACAAAGTTCAAATTTGAGTTAGTAGATGAGCTACAGTCTTCATCTTCATCATGATACAATGCGTAAAAGGTTTTTTTTGTTTTTTTTAAATGATAGGACAGTGTAGAGGAGACATGAAGCGAAGTGGGAGAGAGAGGGGGGGCAGGATTGGGAAAGGTCCTCGAGCTGAGATTCGAACTCGGGACGCCCATATGTCGGTGCACTGCCCACTAGGCTAATGACGCCAGTAAAACTGATTTTTATCATTAATGTGACATTATCACATTTTAATGCATGTTTTAATTGCATGTAAACATAGTGCCAAAACAATTATGTATGAAAGAGCCACAGAACAAGATGATCTGAACGAGCTTTCTAGCAAACTTCTGATACATTTCCATCAAGCCTGTTGGGCTAGAGAGCTTCTGGACAGCGGCCAGAGAGCATGTCACTTCTGGGAAGGAGTTGGCCACTTGGAAACCGCAGGTTCTGTGTATTGTGGACATCACAGCCTGTGCCAGTAAAGCACAGCCCCATGCATGAGTTCCCACATACGTTCAAACACACAAGGTGCACATTTGCACATCACATCACAGCCAGACAGAAAGATAGCACAGAAAATATCCCCAAGTTGAGGGTTCAATGATGTCTGTGGACATCAAACCACTCTGAGCTCACTCAATTACAACTGAATATGGTTCTCAACATTTCCCAATCTCATAGCCAAGCATAAGTGCAGGGGAACGGCATGTTCCTTGCACAAAAAGTGGGGCCAACCTGGGACTGTGGGAAAGACAGGGAGCTGTGCCAAACAAGAGGCGTTTGATGTGTTCACTCCGTGACTGTCTGCAAGATTCCCCTCTTTCATTTTTAGCAGCACCCTGTTGCCCTAAAACGGCAACTATTTGCAGGAAAAAGAAATGTGAAGCGGGGCGCTCTGAGGTGCCACTTGCACAATGGTTTTCTAGCAGAATAGACGTTACAGCTCCGGAGGAGGTGTTCGGTCCTTCAGTGCGAGAAGGTCTCTCTGTTTTCTTGCTGCAAAGGCTACGACTCGCGCCACTTTCAAGCAGCCCGCCCAGTTCCACGGGACAAGAACCCCAGGGTGGGGCTTTGTGGCTCCATAAGCGTGAAAGACGACAAGGCCCCAGCTTTGATGTCCCCTATTCAAGCTGACATCCACTTCAAAAAAAGATGGCATAAGGTTGTGCGTGCGTAAGTGTGTTCACACATGTGTTTGCTTGAGACAGATGCACTGAACATCTTTTTGATGTAAACAGCAGTCCCTTGGACCCCATTCTCTCCACCTGACCCTACACTCCCTCTTTTCCCACCTACAGCTGGATCTTCCCATTTGATCTGCTGTCCTTGTATGCTCTACAGGGTACTTTAGTAGAAGTGTGTGGAAAAAAAGCCCAAGCTGGGTTCAAGCAAACTATGTGATTTGGCTTGAGAAAAAGGGTGTGTGTGTGTGTGTGTGTGTGCATTTGAGAGAGGAGGAAAGAGGATGGTCTCTACTTCTGCTTCAAATGGATGGCATGCATGACCCTCTTAAACAAAGGTCTGTTATTCTGTCGACCTAATGATTTGAATAAAGTTCGCTCATTAAGTGTTGATCAGCAGTGTTTTGATGAGAGGATGATATAGAGTGAACTGGACAACTGGGATCCAGTTCAAACCAACCCAACCCAACCAAAATGTAACTATTAAACGAATATAAAAAAAATATATAAAGTGAAACTATTAAATATAATGAAATAAAATATTTGGCAGCATACTTTTGGAAATAATTAGAAATTATTCAAATGGATTGGATTAGACTGGATCGAATCATGATTGAATTTTCTGGTTTTTCTGATGCAATGCAATGGTGAAATTTTTACACCTCTAGTTGACCACTAAAGGAACAGTCCACCCAAAAATTTAAACTCCTTCATAATTTACTCACTCTCAACTTTTTCCAAACCTGTATGAACACAAAAGAAGATGTTTTGAAGAATGTTGGGATCCAGACAATGTCTGGTCCCCACTGACATCCATAGTTTTTTTTTTTTTTTTTTCCCATGGTGTTTGGTTACCCACATTCACTAAAATGTCTTCTTTTATGTTCATCAGAACAAGGACACTCACACAGGTTTTGAACAACTTGAAGGTGAGTAAAAGATGACAGAACTTTCATTTTTGGATGAAATATCCTGTTCTGCAGAAAAAAAAGAGAAGGAACACTGGCTGATTTTAAAGTGCTACCTCATTAGACGTCTAACAACAAACATTGGGACAAGAAAGAATCAAAATCTTAACGGAAACAACAGATGGTATAAGTTTGAAATATGCATATTCAAATTAAGGCAGGGACTAATGTTCCTTCTTTTCTATTGCACTTCAATAGTTTTCTTCCCCTCAGCATCTCCAGGTCATCTTTAAACAATGTGAATGCATCACAACCCCTTTCAGTAACCCCCACATAGAACTTGGGTTAGCTGACAAAACCTTTTGTGGATGCATAAAAACTGAGGCCAAGAGGTATTGCAAAGTGAACAAATGACAGAGAACAAAACAGGTCATAATAAAAGACTGCAACAGTAATGAGACAAAACTCCAGCATCCCCTCATACTGAAGAGCCACTACCGACTTTAACCATCAGCCCACTGAGTCCAGACTGGATCCGTTGTCCTTTGCATCTACCCTGCATTTGGAGGAGTTGCTCTCTTTCACACTAGATCCAGTCCTCTTAAAGCACATACACGGAAGACACATTTTTGAATTTTAGCTTCAACTATAGAACAGAACAGACAATAGAACGCAGGAGTCACAGGCACATTTCTTAAATATATTACGTGTTGTCAGTAGCATGTTTAAGGCGTATGTCCCCAACATGTTATGATTGGCCCATTTTATGTGATATTTTTGATGTGGGTTCAGGTCTGAGAGAGATGCATCTGCGAGAGATACCACTAATATACTGTCTAATTTAAAAGAAAACAAAACAAAAAATGAAGACTATTTAATGTCTAGTTCTACCTTAGAAGCACTCACCATTTACATCTTTAAAATCTGTAAAAATGTACTCAAACACAGCAATACAAATGTCAAAAGCAACACAGCACTGATCAAAACAGAAAAGAAAAATAAGGTGTGAGCATCTGTTTGGGGGAGAAAAATAAAAAGAAAGACTCATAAAAGTGTTTTTTGGGTGATAAAAACTACAGTGAGAGAAAGAGAGAGAGAGAGAGTTCCGAGCGCAGGGATGTACCCAGCTGTTCTGTTCTTTTTAGCCCGACACGTCCCATTCAAAAAAATCTCTTTCGTGGCCCCGAATCAAACAATTAGCTTCCGCACAGATCGCAGCATCCAGGGAGCCTTTGATTCTAAAAGGGGATTTTTTCCGCTTTATATGGGCCAATTATCGTCAGGTGCCTGCTGTCCTTGTTCGGTGAGGCTTTCAAATGTCCTGCTTTAAAAAGCTGGTTGTTACAACTGGGCAGGAAAGCGTTTCATTCATATCCACTTAGAGGGTGGAAATTTCACACCGGAGAAAGAAAGTGATAGACTTAGCCTGATGTACAAACTCACATAACTATAAGGGCTCAGATATCTACCTGGTCTTTGAAGACCACCACAGCAAAGCCAAAGACATCAACATAAACATAATTAAACAGTATCTGGAATGGAGATGACAGATGCCAAATTACAGACATACGTTGAGGATTGTCTTTGTATAATGGGTTGCTTGTTTGTTTGAGCAATCAAATCACGTGGCATGTGTTGAAAAATGTGACATTTGGTTTTAAACAATTTTTTAGTGAGTGGCACATTTATTTCTTTGGGGGTTGAGTGAGTTTGTTGAATCATTTGACTCGTGGAGGAAGGCTGAAGTTCAAATAGACATGGTCTTTTCGAATGGCAAAAATCTAATTAAAGGAGTCACAATGTAAGCTGGCAGCCTTAAATCTGTGATGTCAAAAATCCAGATCAGAGAAAAAAAAAAGAAAAAAACAAATTCAACATTACAATAGAAAATTTAAGAGCAATGAACCAATATTAAGATTTTAACCCTGTTTATAAATTTGTTGTGAATGATCCAACCACAAGTGGTGCTTAAACCTGGTATGAACATGCATCTCAAATGTGTCTTGTGACCACTGGATTTCATTGAGCAGGAGGTTTCCAATTAAATAAAGCACTTATTATTATAGGGGCAAAATGTGATATTCATTTGAGAAATTGAGAAATCAATGAATAAAAACAAAACTAAGAAATCAACAAATACTTTTAAAAAAGAGTCAATGAATGATCAATATAGATAAAGAATTCAGTTTCACAATTTTAATATAATAAAAAATATATAATATAAAAATTATTATAGTAATAAAAATGTAGATAAATGAGAAGATTGAAAATTTGATGCTAAATAATATTCAAGAAATATGACAATCTGTTTATCTAATATACAAATAATTATAAAAATATGAAAGTTTAATTTGTGATTATGAAGTGATTACCTTTTTAATTTGTCTTCTGCATTTTCGATGTTAACATTGCACATTGGACTTAATTAATGTAAAATGATCTAGATTTCTATGTAGATTTATTGGTCTTTTAATTGATTTTAATTTCTCAAATGATTACCTAGTGTCATGTTTGGGCCCCAAAAACAGAACATTGTGATCATGACTAATTAACTAAATATACAGGCATATTTGTGCCACAATGGATATAAAATGAACGAGCAATCAGCAAAGGCAACTGAATCTTGGTGAATTCCACCCTGACAATTTTACTGATAAGGAACCCATTTCTAAAAAAGCTGTTACAATATTAGGAAATGTTGAAAGTGCATTGTAAAAGGTGGTCACCTGCACATCGGAAGCTCTGAACAGTAAGACCCTTTTCTACAGCCAGACAGGTGAGGATGCTGAGAAAGCTAGTGGTGACGGACTGTCGTTTGGCTCTCTGGGCCTCCCTGTGCCGTCGCTCCCTTGCTGGCTTACTCCTGATCACCACTTGGCTATTCTCCCCCTGTGGCCGCTGAGCCGTCACTGCCGTGCGCAAGGCCTCCACCCAGTCCTGGGCCTTGGACTCGTTCTCTGCCCGCAAACGCAGCACATCATCAGGGAAGACCGCCTGGAAGCGGGAGCTGGTGTCTCCGTCTTCATCATCCCGCTGCACAGCCAGACAGGAGGCCAGCGGGTACCTTAACACCGGCTCCGACACTGGGCCTCTTCCCTCAGTCGGGAAGGCCTGCAGCTCAGTCCGGCTCAGTACAAACGTGAAGGCCCTCCAGTTATTGAGGTCGGTGAGTTGGTGCAGAAGACCAGCCTTAAGAACATCAGCACAGTGCTGGGTGAACAGTGGCAGGGCCGTGGGACGAACCAGGGGTCGAGGGGCTGGCACCGCCGCCACATCTGGATCGGGTTCGTGAGGGGTAGGGGAGTTGGCACGGGCCGGCTCCCCTTTACGATTGGCTGGACGGGCGGCCAAGACGCGTTCCCAGAGGAGTCTACGCCACTCCAGTGCCTCCCACTGGCAGGGTGCACGTAACTGCACGCGAGTGCTGTTAAAGAAGACGGCCTGGATTACACGTCCATCCTGCGGCTGCGGTGCGCTCACCCCTTGGCAATGGGACAGTGAAAGGGCGGCACATAGCTGCTGGTTGCCGCTGCTGTCCAGGCTGTATAGACGCAGCTCACAGGGCGTAAGCTCCACATGACAGGTGGTCCAACGTCCCCATGGGCCCTCTCTCTGCTCCAGTGTTCCCTGCTTCACCAGGCTAGGGCTGCTCTCCTTATGAGCTAGAAAAAAAAAGTCAGAAAGATCACTTTTAATGGCAAAAACAAACTACAGACTATATAATGTCTGAGAAAAAAGTTTATAATGGATTAAATAACTGTAAATATGATTACTAGGACCTTTGGCTACACCATGTCAAGCTAATGGCAAAAACAAGAACTGTAATTGCACAGGAAAATTGGAAGAAAATATTGTGGATCAAGTACTTCCTGGCGAATCGTACAATACAAACAATACTTGATCCATGATCAGACTCTACTTACTGATTTGCTGGAGGAAATGCCAACATTTTTTTCACTAACAACTGCTCTCTTTGGATTTGGATTTCTCAGAGGTCTTTAGCAAAAAAAAAAAAAGAATGTAACTTTGATAGCCAATTTACCAACCAAAAAAAAGCTAAAATGTCAAAATAAATTATGAGAAGCATTACAGAAAAAAAAAAAAAACCTGACTGTTTTGATGATTTTAAGGATTGTTTTCAGGATCCTTAGAGGACTTTAAATAAAAATATAATTTTAGAGAATTTGCCAACAAAAAAGGCAAAAATGTCAAAATAAATGAGGAGAAACTTGAAAACAATAACAACAACAGAGGATTACATTTCTTAGAGGACAATGGCAAAGATTAAAAATTGTAGGCATTTACCAACAATAATAAAAAATAAATGAGAATCAATATAAAAAATTTTTTTTTGGAGGATTACATTTCTCAGAGGACTTAAAAAAAAACAAAAAAAAACAACCCTTTTTCCTAAAGTCAGTTTACCAACAAAAAGGCAAAATTGCCCAAATAAATAAGAAGAATTATAGAAAACAACAACAACAACAACAACAACAACATGATTATTTTCAGGATTACATTTCTCAATGGACTTCAGCTAAAAATATATACCGTATATTTTTTAGCCATTCACCAAGAAAAGAGGGCAAAAATGTCAAAATAAATAAAAAGCAGCATTGTAAAACAAACAAATAAATAAAAAGTCAAGTGTGTTTTCTCAGGAGGAAAAACTTTTTCTTTTTTCTTTTTAATTAGCAGAGGGTATGTGAGAAAATTATAAAGTTAAAGGTATGCGTGTGAAACACCTTAGTAACTAGAGAAAACTTTTCCTGTCCAAATATTGCTATATATTAATTAATTATTAATTTTTCCTTTTATATACCCATCGCGCCCTCACTACTACCTCCTTTTGCAGAACTTGCTGGCACCAGGTTATAGTCTGGAGCCCTGTGTGAGAGATGTTCACATCATCTGTGATGGGTGCTATGTGATAGCAGTCTATCCAGCCACCTCAAAGCAGGAAGAAACATTATTGTGTGTCAGGCTGCTGTGCAAACAAAACGGCAAAGAGTGAACCCTAATCTTTGGCACTCCTTTTCAGTCCTTCCTTTCTCTGTCCATTTCTTGAACATACTCCCTCCTTTATCTCCTTTCCTCTCTTGGTCCACAACACCCCTCATCCTTACACTTCCTTGGCTGGAAACTGCCAGTTTTCCTCTCAGCCCTCGGGAACCTGCTGGGTGCCCCGGGCATCTGGGCCTGGCCAGACCCAAAGAAACAGAGAGAGGCCAGGAGGAGGGTAAATTAAAAGCAAATGCCTCTGTATTGTTTTCTTTAAGTTTTATCTGTAATGTACCAGTCAAAACTGCACCTTCCTATACATCTGTAACTTATAACGGACAGTCCCTCCCTCTTGTGCTGATAAGCTGTGAGCTCTGAAGGTTGGGTTCATTTGGGTAGCCAGCAAAAGCTACTACAGATGATGTGCTTTGGCACTCTGGAGCGTCGTTATGAATGTTTGGGGGCTCCTTGCACTCTGAGGTCTTCAAAGGTGCATAGCTTGCAGCTATGGAAAGAGTCACTACTAATTTCACGGCAGAGAGGACGTGAGGCGTGCTGACATGACCCAATTAGAGAGCTGGTGGAAGGCCAGTCTGCCTGCAGAGTCTGAACCTTTCTAAGACCTTTTCATCTGCAAGTGACTAAAAGACTCATTTGAGACAGACATGGCACATAAAACCAGTATTAGAGGTGCTACCACTCATGGATGAGCACAAGGGAAACAGTCATCAGTGATGACTCAAAATCTGAGCAGAAAAGGAAAAAAAGCACACAGATACAAACAGTGGGTCAGAATGGAGCGGAGTGAAAGCCATCTGGACCATTTTAAAGGCCAAACTAGTAAAATTTTATGGGATTTATTTATATAAAACATAAGCAAGTTCTAAATATATGCTACCATTCGAATGCTTTGGGTAAGTTTTTTTGTTTGTTTGTTTGTTTGTTTTGTTAAGAAATGAATAATTTTATTCAAATGCATTTAAAATGATTAAGCCAATGAAGGGCAACACTTTAGTTTAGGGACAAATTCTCACTATTAACTAGTTGCTTATTACTAGTGCTGTCAAATGATTAATCGCGATTAATCGCATCCAAAATAAAAGTTTTTGTTTGCATAATATGTATGTGTGTACTGTGTATATAAATACACATACACACACATGCATGCATATATTTCAGAAAAACAGGTTATGTTTGTATAAATATATTTGTATATAATATAAATTATATGAATATAAATATATACATGTAAATATTTTCAAAATATATACTGTATGTGTGTATATTTATATAATACACATAATAAATATACACAGTACACACATATATTATGTAAACAAAAACTTTTATTTTGGATGTGATTAATCGCGATTAATTGTTTGACAGCACTAATTATTAGCATACATATTACTAACATTTTGGCTGTTTGTTAGTACTTTTGTAATCCCATACCTCAACACTAACAGCAATAAGAAATGTTTCTTGAATATTTTAAGTAATGGCTGCTGAAAATTCAGTTTTGCCATTGTCTCTTAAACTAACTAACTAACTAAGCAACCTCCATTGACTCCTTAATCCTTTATTTATAAACCCTGCAATTTTCTTCAGCGAGATGCAGTACGATTGCAGCATAAATCCAATTTCAGACCTGTATAACTATATTCAACAAACAATAAAATTGTACTGCTTAAGGTCCAATAAACATGCAAATGAGTAGGCACAAATTTAAACCCACTGTAATCAAACACAGAAAGCAGCACTCAGGGAAAAGTCACATCATAACATGAATACAGCTGAATGTGGAGTATAATCTCGACCCACTTTGCACTTCAATTAAAGACATAGTAAGTTTTGATGTACTGACTGTCAGAGACCACAATGAAATAAATATAGATCTGACAACCTCTTTGTATGACTTTTGTATGGTAATAATATTCCTAATCTAAGACCAGATACTGAAATTACACTACCGTTCAAATGTTTGGCATCTGCAATTTTTTTTTTTCAATTCAAAAATGTTCAATTTTTGAGAGCTATAATCGTCTATTACAAAAGAGAACAGTTAAATGCAACAGGTAAAATGTGTTAAGAAAATTACATTCAAACTAATTTGAGTCCAAGGCCAGTCTCTGAGGGTGTAACAGACCTGTCTTGTTTGGCTCGATTGAATCGAACTCAAGTTTCCCCCCTTGGGCCGGATCTTTGGGCAGGTGTGAATACAGCAATCGCACTCGGGTGCGGAGCAAACAACCGTACCGAGCCACAGCTGAAGATTTTGTCTCCGTCCGGTTCCAAACAAATGGATGAACCGATGAACTGATGACCTTAGCACACGTGTGGTTTTGTTTACAATTTCTGGTTCACTTGCAAAAAGGGCAGTGTGAAAGCGAACCACACCAAACAAAAACTAAACAAAACAACAACAACAAAATCAACATTGCATTTGGTCTGGACCAAAGCAAGTGAACTAGCAGACTTTCCAAGTGTGAATACACCCCAAGTTAAAAATTAAGATGTCGAAGAATAAGCGTAAAACAAAGCAGACTATATTAAAATTGACGCTTGTAATGAACTACAGAGCCAAGTCAAGCATAACGCAAACACTGAGACCTGTGCAGTGAGGGGTGTAGGGGTTTCTCCAGTCTTAATCAGTAGATCTATCAACATTAGACAGTGGGTGGGTTGCCAATATCTTAATGTCACCTAGGATTCAATCTCAGTCACTCAAGAAACGGTGGGCATTCAAGTGTGGAACTTACTTCTATTTTCAGTTGCTCCCTTTGGCACATTTCTGTAATTAACAATTTACCCCATTAAGTTTTAACACAGAGGCAAGGACAGCCAAGAGGATTGGTATCACCTGCCATTTTGCAAAACCCAGTGCTGATTTACTGGATGTAGAAATAAATCAGCCTTTTCAAAATGAGTTAATACAGAATTAAACCAGACTACACTGGATATAAAAAGCTTTAAAACAATGTGACAGTTTGTATTGGTGAATTGTATTAAATCATAGCAAGCATGTTAATCGTAATATTGCACTAGATCTCTACTGTTCTTGTTCTGGGATGACCTTGTCTAAATAAAGCCTTTCAGACGAAAACACAGAAACAAACAAACAGGCCAAACCATAAGTAAGCCAAAACTCATTGAACCCCCTCGACATAAAAGGAGGCGATTCCTGCAAAGAGTGCAGGTGAGTGGTGTTGACAGAGACGCAGACACAACAAATCACAGGTGTGAGGAGATAAAAGCTACACCACCACGTGACATTTTAATAAAATGTGTACACAGCAGTGAAATAATTTCATCATTTTAGTCTTTTCAGGGAGGGTTTTTTTTTTTTTTATGTTGAGTTTTTGTCCTAATCATTCACAACAAGTGACAAGTGGGAGAGTGAAATCTGATTGGTCCAAAGTTCTACTCAATGCAACGGTATAAAGTGCAAGAGTCAGTTTCGGGAAGTAAAAATCCCATTCATTTTCTCCATGAAGGAACTGATTTTTAACGATAACTTGGAGCATGACTGTGAGCTATGAGTATGTTAACCAATGGCTATACCTTTTGTTGAAGCCATCAGCCCACATTATTTCAACTTAGTTTTTTAATAGCGTTTAACAGTGGAATTCCTGATGAAAAACGACATTATACATAATTATGCAAAGAAATTGTCGACTATCAAAGAATCTCTTTAGCACCCACTGACTTCCACTTTTTTTATTTTATGTCATTTGCAATATTTAACTGGATTGTAGTTCTTTCCCTCATTAAAACTTAATTTTCAAAAACATTTGCTTTAAAGTTTGTAATGCTGTGCTTCACCTTGTACCTGGTTCATAGTTCACAACTTTTTAACTAACATTTTTTTTTTAAATCCCTGGATACTTCTGCTGAAAAAGTGGATGGCACTGTTGCACTCTATTAAATATCAATAAAGTTCTGATTGGCTGCGATTATGTGGCATCACTTAGCATTTTCACTTTGTGTGTAGACAGAATATTGAAAGTGAAACACCTGGTTTTGAATGAGATTTGATTTAACTTGTTTGATCTCTGCACCACACATCAATTCAAAATAAATGTATAAATGATGAATAAAGACAATAAACACGGTTTAGTTAATTCTTACCATCTCTGTGGTCGTTCAGTGCCATGTTCTTGAGTGTATTTTTGTCAATGGCAGGCATGCCATTATCGGTGTAAGTGCGGTTGTTGACGTCTGAACGGGAGCGGTTGTGGCCACGCTTGAAGCCACCGCTGGATGTATTGGTGGTGGAGTTCATCTCTTTGGCATGAGCCGCCAAATCGTTGGTGGATCGTGCCCGGTTCCGTTTTCCATGTCGCAGGCCCAGCACGGTGAAAGATGACTGCTCCGCCCAGGCCATATTTTTGGGTGATATTTCAGATTGCTTTCCTGTCAGTAGCCCCCACACCCCACTGGAGTTCAACTTGTCCAAGGTGGAGGCCTCTTTAAGCTTGGGCGGATGTGCCTGGCCATCTCCTTGATTGTCATCGAGGCAGTGCAAGTAGTCCTCAGTGACCTCGAGGGCGGGGCTTATGTCCTCAACCTCCAGACCCTCCATCACCTTGACAGTTTCGGCGTCACAGAGGAAGGGGAGGGGTGGAGCGAACTGACCGTTTCCTTACGTGTGTGAGGGAAGACACAGCAGGATTGGTAAGGCCTGAGGGCATCGCAGACGGAACATCTGCTGTCTGAACCCAAAAGGAAGTGTAGCAAAACAGATGGTCCACAAAGGCCTGAACCCCTTCCAGGACTGTCACTTTATGAGCCAATGTTGTTAATCAAAAACCTAATGAGAACTGACCGCTGTGCCAGCGATCAGTATCAGCACTGGGTAAGGTGAGTGCAAACAGTGCTGTCTAGAACAGGTGTTGCCTCATTCAGATGAGTGCCTCAATTAAATCACTGCAGTCTGTAAGGCAGTAATTCAGCGAGTGATAAATGCAATGTGGCACCAGGACGTCCTTCCCCAGGGCCCGACATCCTGAATTTAGACAAACAAGAGAGAAAAGTACACGACTGTCAGCAAATACAGCAGTAACTCCATGGACAGCCGATGCTCTAGTATGAGGAGCCTTTGAGCAAAACGTATGACAACAGGAACTGTACAACAGTTGAGCCCCTCAAAAAAACAATAAAAGCAAGCAATTTAAAAAAATATATATATTTATTTTTAAAAAAACCTTCTAAGGTGGCATCCTAAATGAAGCAGAAGATCCTAAATGACTCATTTTGCGCACCACACAATTGTGTACAAATTCACAATATTTATATCAAAAACCTCAAAATAACCTACTACTTCTGCTGAGATTTCAAAATGCACATCCAGTGGACACTTTAGTCCACTGACAAAAAGTAGTACATCTAAATCACATTCATACTACTACACACATTATTACTACAAAGAACGTCTTTAATGGTTGTAAAGTTCGATTCTTATCAAATGTTGTACCTACATATTGGATTTCAGATGAGGTCCAATTTGCATTTTCTACGCAAACATGCAGACTAGACAGACAACTTTCTATTCTACATCACATCTTGCCATTTTTAAACATCTTGCAAATAAACTTCTGTGTAAAGTAAAGCTCAAGTATCAAGAGCATGTGTTCTTTTCCATTCCACTGCATCTCACACAAAAAACGTGTTCTGTGTGAATGTCCCATAATGCAGCTTCCTATTGGTATGGCTTCTGAAACAATGCCATAAAATGCTGCAGAGATAGGCAGCTCGCTATCTTTTGGAACAGAGCTACAGATTCAGCAGCTGAACTCCACTTACCTTGCCCTGTGTTAACTCATAGTAAGGCACCGCTAATTTCTTGCAACTACCATGGTGGTCGTGGAATCCACTCAGCAGCTTCCCTTTCGCTCCAGAGCTTCGGTACGCAGACAAATCGACATCACTGGACGTTTCCAGCTTGGGGTGGGGTTCCCTGCCTCGCTAAACCTGAGCTAAACCTTCTTTCTGTTTCTGTTTCACATGATCTTGCAGCCTCTTCTCATCTTACTCATGTCGACCTCCTCCCACACTAACATTGATTTCCTCTGCACTCCAGCTCAGGGTCTTTCACTTTCTTTAAACCATCAATTATTAAAAGACCATTACATCATCTCAGATCAGAGACTCTTCCGACCCATGGGAAAACATAGAGAAACCAAGAAGTGAGAGCAACAGACAGCTGTTTTCCATTGAGCCAGTAAAACTGCTTTCAAAATGGCACCAAAATAATGACTATCAACACTTAAAGGAATAAAGGAAAGGTCGTTCCAAACCTGTATAACTTCTGTGAAGCAAATAAGAAGAAATCTTGAGTTAAATCTCAGTGTTTCTTGTCCATACTATGGAAATCCATTGGCACCAAAATAAATGACAACAGATTCTTCATTTTTTTGTGAACTATCCCTTTAAAACTTTTTTGGACAGTAGTCTAGAGAGCAGAAGCCAGCATTAAGAACCAGACCTGCTACAGTTAAAAACCTGAGCCGGTGATGCTCACACCTCTGCTTAGACAAATTATTCAGACAGATATGTGGAGGCCCTTCTCTACCATTCTATTTTTAGCCATCTCACAGCAAATATCAATCTCCACACTGAGGCAGTGACAAAGCAAAGTTACAGCCTGCAAGCAGTGTGTGAGAATCCTAAAGTGAAAACAGCAGAGCAGATGTGCACACTCTTAAATGCCATTTTACACAATATATTTAGATTATTGCTACAACGAATAAGGGTTATACTGTGTTAAGCAAAAAAGTATGTGTCATCCTGGAACATGAAATCATATTATCATAGATCTGACTGAGAGAAAACACATGACCAGTCATCCTGCCAGTAACCTACACTGCATATCTTTTGACCTGTTACAATAAAAGTACTGTGGTATCAGATGCTAATGGTACCGTCTTCAAAGGATACAATCAATGGTAAATCTCTGAGAAAAATAACATTGTACTTGCTACATATTTTGTAAGATGTTGTAAGACAAAAGTCTTGTTTTTTCTGTACTGCTGTCACCGGATGGATTTTTGGTTCTTTGCCACTGTTGCCTTTGGCTTGCTCAGTTGGGGTTTGAAAGACATCCAGAAAATATTACCAATTTGACTTCACTATGACTATCAGATGAGAATAAAACTTACATTGAGCTGCATATTTGCTGAATAATAACACTGTTGCCTTTGGTAAAACTGCTTTATAGCTGAATTGAAATTGGCACGTTTTGAAAAATTAACACTGTTACTTTCCAGTGTATTACTGTGAAGCAGTTTTGAAAAAGAATCTGTATTGTAAAAAGAGCTATAAAAACAAATGTGCCTTGACTTGACAGACAGAGTGATGAGCCCTTATTTCTGCTATCTAATGCTGACTGTTAACACCTGGCGTTCTTCACTGAATAAAAACTATAGATAACATTTAAATCGAAAAGAATCCTGAATAATCTTACTGTAAGTTGTTGCGGACTGGCAGTTCACCCAAGTGCAGCTGACACACACAAACAAGCTACAAGATCTACGAGAACAGAAGTAAAAAAGACGATGAACAAACTCTAATATCTAGGTTTTCCCCGCTTCTGACAGAAATTGTGTTTTTATTTACAAGTCGCTGCTTCTATGAATTCAGCCGATGACTTCATCATGATGCTAGTTAGCACTCAGCTAAGTTACCTCATCTGCCAATGACATTTGTGTCATCTGATTGTGTTTAACTCACAACGTATGTAACATGTTTATGTATAATTGATAATCGGAGAATCGCTATAATAAAAAGTCTAAGCATGCAAAGAGCGAATAATATGTTATTTGTATGTGAAAATGACTCACCCGCATCTGTTTACAATCTGTCACATTGAGTTCCGTCAGCGGAAATGCGCACCGGGTGAAACAACATTCAGCGATAAATGGTTCCGACTCCCTTTGTTTTTTTACTTATTAAATTATTTTCTCTCGTACTTAATTCATTTTATGTAATGATTAAAATTACATATTCCGAATAGTATCGTGGTATTTTTTTTAATGTATCGTGGACTACCATATAAATTAATGGACATAAGAGTTCAGATTAATGGTGTTACATATATGACACCATCCCAGCATGGTGCCACCACAGTACTTTTTTGTAAGGCATGTGTGTTTTTTCAGGTTTTGGCTACTCAAGTGAAGCAATGTATTTTATTTTTCTCCTTCTTAACAGAATGATTATAAAAGGAGGGGTATTAAAAGTCATAACAAAATCTGTGAGGTTTGCAAAATAACACTGGCCGTATTACCCATCAACATTATGCTTCCTGACATCATGCAACCAAGCTTCTATTACGATCAATAGCGGTGATACATACTGAATAAGACATGAGTTGCTGTTGTGTAGGAGTGTGTGAAATCATCTTATAGCTACACTGTAATTCAATGTATTTCTTTTTTCTTCTTCAGTCTTTCCTCTCACAAACACACACACACACCAACATGCCACACAAACTGCACATATTTCACAGTCATTAGCAACCCATGTGGGCCTGGAAGGAGTTGCCATACAAATTCTGACAAAAGAAGTCTAACTGCATAAAAGATCTATGCATTCTTAATGTGCAAATTGTGGTCGACATTAAGACTTTTTGCGATAATGAAGCCAAGAGGTTCGGCGTGAGTGGCAAAGATGAGATTTTTGTAATAGCCAATAGCCAAAAGCTTGCCGTTCTTGAAGCCAGGCCTGCATCTATTGTTCGGGTCCCCACAGAAAAAGAAACATTATTCAAGTCTTTTTCAGGCCACAGACAGAAACACAGTAATTATCGTGGGCTCCGGGCTAAACCTGCGACCTCCCCTCCATTCCTCCTGTTCTCCCCCCGCCACCCTTTCTGAGAGCTTATTGTCTTGGCTTGTTTAAAGAAAGGCTTCGTTAATGAAGGAGGAGGGGACATGGGCTAATGGGCTCAAATAAGTTCCTCTCTGTGATATTGTTGTGGGATAATGGTGGTACGAGCCCCAGCTGTAAACTTGCAGGCGCCATATTGTGCGTGACCTACATAGACCCTCATCTGAACCCTTGCTGAATGTTTCTTTCCCCCTTCTTTTTTATGCTGTTCTGAGACAATTAAGAGAGCCAGCAATTGGACAGGCTGCTGAAAGTCACATGTAGAGAGGGAGGAGAAAAAAATATTTTTTAAAAAGGACACAGCAAACAGTGTTGAAACACTAACCTTGTTAACCTTGACAAATGGCAGCAACTGTTTGAAATGTTAGTCCACTCAGCTAGGTGGTTATGAAGCTATCTTCATTAAATGTTTAGTAAGGAAATGTTGACCTTACTATCCTTGTCAAATTGCAGCAAAAATGAAACGCTCCAAGTAACTGGTTGATATAAATAATCTCCAATAAATGTATCTTTAAATGTGACAACCATTTTGGTTGTTTTATTTTGATCAATTTATTGAAACCGAGCTATTACTCTACCGTTCAAAATTCTATGAACTGAAAATGATGGTAAAGGCATAATGATACAAAATTTTATCGTTCCAACCAAATACTGTTCTTTAAATTTTCTGTCCATCAAATAATCCTGAAAAAGACACTTTATTCCAGTTTGCACACTTCATTGAGCAGAACCACTCTTTCCACAATGCATAAGAAATGTTTATTTAGCATTAAATCAGCAGATTTCTGAAGGATCATGTGACACTGAAGACTGGAACAATGGTTGGAAAAAAAAAGTGTACGTAGCAATTACAAGGGGAAAAAACACAATTTAAATACTGAAACAGAAAAGAGTTATTTTAAATTGTAATAATATTTCACAATATTACTATTTTAAATATATTTTTGACCAAATAAATGAAGCATTGGTGGACATAAAAATTCTTACTGACCCCCAAACTTTCGAATGGTAGTGTATTTCTAATTTATTAACATATTTGTTGGTCTTTATCATAACTAACACAATCCTACTATATGTACATCTTGCTGCTCTTCTAAAGCTTTGGTTGTTGCACTACCCCTATAAGTCTGCTATAAGCAGTTATGGATTTGACTTATGTTTACATAATACTTTTTATTAATAATGAATTTTACAAGCAAACAAATCTATTAGCCAAGCCCACATCTACTCTTCTCCTACTCCTACTCTGTGTATATAGACAAAGAAGTATGTCCTGATAAACAAGGTTGCTATTTTTAGTTTTAACAATGTAGTTGATGCATCATAATTTTCTCAAATTGGATGAAAGTGGGCGGCATCATTTCAGCACAAACTACAGCACAGAGAATTGATCATCAGCATGAAAAAACAAGTCTGAGCCACAGCACAACTATTCCTTTATCTCTTTGAAATTTATCCTCATATCAGCCTCCCATCTCTCTCTCTTGCTCAAATCTTGACCCACGAGTCTCTCCTTTTCGCTGTTTGTGTTTTCAGTGTCTATTTGGATTCTGTGCTCCTGCGCTGATGACTAAATTATGATTGGACGTAAGGATAGCAGGGCTTTCATCTGCCCAGCGTTGTTCCACGCTTTCCTCTCTAACACAAAGGGCCCCTCTGCCTCTGCTCGGCCCGCTTTTGAAGAGTAGAGTGGCTATGCGTCCCCATGGAAACCACTGCGTTCCCTACAGGGGTAAGGTGCACTCTCAGACAGAGAGAGGCAGAGACAACATCAAGTCATATCTCAATCATTCATCTGTTTATTAATTTTCAATGTACATGTCCTTCCTAAGGCTCTGAAGAGTCATGCTGGTGTGCTTGGTGCAAATAATGCAGTTTTGATGTTGACAGTTTTTGTGACCTGTGAGAAAATGTTTTAACACTGTCCCATTGGTTATATGGTATCTGTGATTCAATAGCCTACATTTGCTTATATCAATATCTTTCATCTATCATTTTCAGGCCAAAATATATTATATATATATATATATATATATATATATATATATATATATATATATATATATATATATAATTGATATATATTTTGTAAATATATTTTTAACAATATAAATAGGCCCAAATTTTAAATATATGACAAAATAGCCAAAAATGTATTAAGAAATTTAAGCAAAGCACATCAAAAATACATTTATGTAAATTCTATATTAGAAATATATTTTTGTATATTTTGAAATGAATATAGCCTACAGTTATTCACTAAAATGAAATTTTAAAATATACAAAAATATAGCTATCCTAAAGGCCTATATTATCGTGAGAACTCGGTAAATAAAGAATTAGTTGTTTGCACATACCGATAGACAGCATAATCACTGTCGCAGTCGGATCCATTTATCTGATTTTTCTCAACTGAACCTATAAAGTCTGAAGTTTTCTTTACAGGTGATGCGTAGTTGGATTGCCCAATTAAATATTTTGGGGCGGGGTTTGTATAGCAGTGGCCTTAGTGACCTGAGCTTGTGCATGTTTTACGTCATAAACGTCGGAATCACCACTGGCCTCTATTTCATATTCATAAGGCTTTACTTCCTGCAGCACAATAGTAATCTTTACACTAACAAAGCCTGTGAATGAGTGTCCATTCACACAGGGAGAATCCAATTATCACGGCACAATGGTGACAGTCTGAGGCATGATCTCTCTCTCTCTCTCTCTCTCTCTCGGGTAAACCATGGTCACAGATATCTAATAAAGTCAAGAACACTTAAGTGTAGGTAGCAGTATGTGTTCAGTCTGTTTGGTGCTCAGACATACTCTTAATAATTTTCCGGTCGCTTGGTGGAAGTCACGTTCATGTGCATGAAGTGATGAAACACATTTTACAATGTTTTTCATGTTTTGGTTTATTTTCCCTTCAAATAGGTCTACTGATTCCAAAACTTATAAAAATATGAAACATATCATGTTTAATAATAATAAAAATAATGCTATTAAAAACTAATTAATTAGAAACTCTCTGTTATTGTGTTATTCACTATAAAAACGTTCAGACTCCGTTTAAAAGGCTGTCAGTCTTGACATCATTGTGCTGCCATCTAGTGAATGAAGTGTGAACCACATCAAGTGACAACATTATGATTTAATCAGGCCACTACAGACACCACAATATTGTTTCAGCATGTTCAAAATGATTTGTAGTCCAGTATTTTATGTATACTACTGTTCAAAAGTTTGGGATTGGCAAAATAAAACCAGTAATATTTGACATGTTATTTTTATTTTAAGTAACAGTGCTCTGTTTTAATATATTTAAAGAAAATTTTTATTCCTGTAATGGCAAAGCTGAATTTTCACGATCCTTTAAAAAAATCATTCTAATGCTGATTTGGGTGATTGTTGATCATCAATGTTGGAAACATTCATACTGCTTAATATTTTTGTGGAAATTGTGATGCTGATTTGGTGATTGCTGACTATCAATGTTGCAAACAGTTCTACTGTAATAATTTCTGGAAACTGTAATATTGTTTTTTCTTTTTTTTTTTTTCAAGATTCTTTGAAAAATATAAAGCTTAAAAGAACAGCACTGATTTAAAACAGAGATCTTTTCAACATCTTTACTGTCACTTTTGATCAGTTTAATGCATCCTCGCCAAAGTAACATGATCAAAACATATGAGATATTCTTCTTAAAAAGTCTCATTTATTACTGATGTCATAACAACACAAGACCTCACATAAGCACACAGACTGACATAAACAGAACCATATAAGGAAATTCAATTGTAATGCAGTGACAAGACAGTGCAACTGAGTGAAGAATGAACAGGAATATCTACCGATATGAACTACCAGTATTTCAGTTAAAAGCAGGTATTTACATTGTTAAGAACTAATCTCACTGTTCCTGGGATGGCTTCGAGAGTGGCTGCCCGAAGACAAGACAACTACACATGCAGACAATAAGGCAACAGGTGTTCAAGCACCTGAGAGATAGCAGTAGCACACAAATACGCATTTATGCACTACAGGGAATATATCTTTCAAAGAAAAGAACTGTTGCAATGATAAAATGTATAAACAGTGATACAATGTACTATATGAATGTTTCTAGTTTGTTTTTAAAAGCATAATGAAGGTTACAGTGGCTCCTGCCATTTAAAAGGGCACTTTCGTTGGTCCAGATGCAAGTGCACTGCTCCCCCTACTGGTTGTAGTGGTAAAGTCAATCGTTGCTCTGTTTTTGCTCCCAGTTAGACAGGAAATGAGACATGACATAAAGGAGTCTGTGGCTTCAGGTGGATTGAGGGCTGAGTGTCAGAGTGTGCGTGTGTGAACGCCCTGTCAACACCCAGCAGCTTTACAGTTTGGGTTGGCTTGACAACTTAATCTTCAGATTCTCAGCCAGTTTGTCCAAGAACTCAAAAGTGTTGAGGTAATCAGAGCGTTTGACACTGAAAAAGTAAACAGAAAAAAGTTAATATATAAAATCTAAAATAACTTTACAGAGGTTAATAAATTCTCACTGCTATACTTTTATCAAGCATTTAACATGGAATTCATGCAGTCTATTGTAAATCTAATTGAAAAAAATCAAAAATCTTTTTAAATGTCCCTCAGTAAACACCAAATGTTTTAGAGCAAGATAAAGGATGTACCTAGACATGCCCTTGATGCAGATAGCCAGGTCTTTGGTCATGAAACCAGCTTCAATGGTCTCGACACAAACGGCCTCCAGTGCCTCAGCAAACACCCGCAGCTCTGCGTTCTTATCCAGCTCTGCCCGGTGCAGCAGCCCTCGTGTCCATGCAAAGATAGAGGCTGATGGGACAAAAAAGATAATGAAAAACAGTTTCCTGTGCCTCATTTGTGGATTTTATTGATTAAGAGTGGTAGTGAAGTAAGTGTTTTCCTCACCAATAGGGTTGGTGGATGTCTCTTTGCCCTGCTGGTGCATGCGATAGTGCCGCGTAACGGTGCCATGGGCTGCCTCAGCTTCTACTGTACGCCCGTCAGGACACACAAGCACGCTGGTCATCATACCCAATGACCCATAACCTAGAAACAGAAAGTTTACTCACTATAAATTTCATAATTCTTTTAGAATACTTTTACAGTGAGTAATATTACGCAAATGCAAGGTCTTAAAGGATTAGTTCACTTCCAGAATTAAAATTTCCTGATCATTTACTCACACCCCCCTCCAGGAAATTATCAGGAAATGTTTATTCTGGAAGTGAACTAATCCTTTAAAAGCACATTCACACCAAGCACCACATAAACATGCAAGCTTACATTTGAACAATTATACACTACACTACCATACCATACAATAAAGTAGAAAAAAGTTCTAATGCCACCAAGGCTTCGTGTATTTGATCAAAATACAGTAAAAACTGTAATATTCCAAAATATTCTTAAAATTAAAAACAACCGTTTTCAATTTTAATATACTGGATAAAAGCATTAATTTATTTTAAAAATAAAGAAATGGATAAATACTTAAATGAAATAAGTATTAACTTTTGAACAGTAGTATACATTAAGCTTGTCCTCCATACACACACACACACATATATATATATATATAAGGGCTGGGCGACAGGAGCAAAAATTCATATCTCAGTATTTTTTGGCTGATTTGCGGTATACGGTATATATCTCGGTATTTTGTATTTGGATTAAACAAATAGTGAATGTAAGCATGTAAGCATATATTATGTGCAAAAAGGGTTAAAATCACATTACATTTTAACATTGCAATCTTAAAACAAAAATAATGCTTTTAAAAGCAGAAGTTAAATTTACTAAACTAAAAATTTAAATAATAAAAAAAGCACATACTAGGCTAATTGAGTAAAAAGGCTATTTTGATTACCCCATTACACTTTACAGTTAGTGCTATCATACAAATACACTTACTTGTAGGTTTAAAATTCTACATACGTCACATTTATTGTCCAACTACAAATATTTCAGCAAAATGTATATTTTAGTCAGAGTTATTGCGCTCTGTCTGTTTGGCGCGCTCGTTCTGAATTAAATCTGTGAAGTTTCGCGAAGAATCGCAAAGCAAAAGTTCATGCACAATGGACAGCAAAATGGAAATATTTCTATGGCTTTCTAACATTTACAGATGGAGAATATACCTGTGAAATGCAAATTATGCATTAAGGAAAACAGCACATCTCAAACACATTAAACAGCGTCTGTCAGCGGCACACGCAGCCTTTCTGTCAGAGCCGTTTTTAAATTGAAACGATAAACAATAGGCTACTATATCTTAACAGTTTTTTTAAAGCCCTTCATATAAAGCTTGTCACATGTTTAGAACAAACTGTATTATACACTTTCTCCGCAGCAGTTCAGTCTGGGTCCTCCCTAGATATTTTTTCAGATGCGCTCGTATCAAACTACTGTATATCGATATTAACGTTATTGCTCCATACCGTATCGCTTATAAAGAATATATCGATATATCATATATATGTGTGTGTTCAATGGTAAATTCATTCAGGTAACTGTTTTCAGACAATGTTTTGGCATTGGTGGGGTGCAAAAGATTTACTGCAGTTTTACTCACCCTGAGCTACAGAGTCTGACTGCACATCTCCATCATAGTTCTTGCAGGCCCAGATAAACCCACCTTCAGACTTCATGGCCTGAGCCACCATGTCATCAATCAGCCGATGCTCATACCAGATACCTTTGGCCTCATATTGAGCCTTGTACTCTCTGCAACACACACACAGTGTCAGAATGCTCTTTTATCATTTTTTTCTGAATTTACTTTTCATTGTTTGCCGTTCAGTCATCTTATGCAATGTGGGCATATGGGATTATGACGTTTATACTTTGATGCCAGAATTTTTTTGTTAATTGATTAACATGTAAGCCTGTAAAATGAATTCATTTTTATGAATTCCCTCATTTTCTTTCGTTCAAAAAACCCTGTGTAACTACATTGATTACCAGGGGTAATTTATTCAGTGACAGTTCATAAAACAACCATTTCATTGAGGACTCACTTGTCATAGATCTCCTGGAAAATGTCTTTGAAACGGCCATCATATTTCTTCAAGATGGTGTTCTTGGTGCTGAGGTACATCGGCCAGCCTTTGTTCAAGCCCATCTGGAAAGAGCTGTGAGCAAAGTCCCGGATTGAGTTGTCTGTGTTGTACATCCCCAGAGCAACTCCACCAGTACCTAAACATACATAATCACACATACTGTCAAGAAATCCTGGTCTAAAAGCAGATATACTTGTGCCAATTTTATTTAGAAACAACTAGGCTATGTTCCAATAATTTCAAATGAAATATCAAATCTTTGCACAACATCTATTTCGTCTGATCAGTATTTGCAGAGCCGGGACAGTGTTAATCTGCCCATGTGGCCTCATACTGTAACACCGACAAGACAAACATGCTCAGTGCTCTCACAGGTGACAGTCCACTGTCATGACAACACCATAAAGAGACATTTACACATCTCTGACATACAGAAGGGCTGCATTCAAAATCGCATACATCCTGACTATAAAGTAGGCACAAAACAGTATGTGAAAAGAATATTATGTACGAATTTACAGTGTTCATAAAGTAGTATGCAAAAACTACCTGGATGAAATTTTGAATCAATGTTAGCTACCTTCAAAGTCATGGACAACAAACTTAAGCGGCTCTCCTCCATTTTTAGGTGTGTATGTCATTTCCACTCTTCCAGGACCAGGAACAACGAAATCTGTGGCCCTGTACTGTTAAAATTGAAAAGGACAGATTATCTCAGGAGACCTTTTACCTGTAATGTGATTTCACCGATATTAATGAATGATTGCTTGGGTAAAATGTGAATTTTGATAAAACAGCAGAAAGTATGATTAAAAAGATACAAAAAACCCCAAAACAAATTCACAATTAGGCTTAATTACAGATATTCTAATGAGTAAGAGCTCCTTACCTGGTCTCCATGTGCGTGCCTGCCGATAATTATAGGCTTGATCCAGCCAGGAACCAAGCGGGGAATGTTTTTGCAGATAATAGCCTCTCGGAACACAGTGCCACCCAGGATGTTCCGGATTGTTCCGTTGGGAGAGCGCCACATCTTCTTGAGCTTGAACTCCTCCACGCGATTCTCATCAGGAGTGATGGTGGCACACTTGATGCCAACGTTGTAGTGCCTCACAGCCTCTGCCGCCTCAACAGTCACCTTGTCATCGGTGGCATCGCGGTTCTCCATTCCCAGGTCATAGCTACCACACAGAGAGCAGAATAGAAACCTTATGAGTTTTGCTAAACTATATGAACCATTCTATGATGTTCTTATTGCAAATTACATTTTAGTGGACAAAAAATAATTACAAAAGTCTATTATTCTAGAAAATGTTATTGATGTTGAATCAAATGGAAATGGGGAAAATGCATTTCATAGCTTATAACCGTAGTACACCCATGAGCCGCTTTGAGTTCCTACTTATCTGCTTACAGCACATTATTCTTAACTATAAAAACATCCAAAATTTAAAAAATAAAAGCCTACAACCTAGCTCACAGTGGCAGCCAAACTGGTGATGTTGGACTGAGAACTACATTACACTATGCTACCAGTCAGACAGATGGCGTCCCATGGCACGCTTTAAATGAGGTCAATGGGAAACTAGTGCCATGGTAAAGTCACACTGTTCTAGTGAACTGAAATAGAACAATTCTTTTCTTACTGTGATAAAACAGACAAAATGTTATTACAATTAAAATAGCTGTTTGAATTTGAATATATTTTGGAATGTAATTTATTCCTGTGATCACAAAGCAGAATTTGTATTATTATCAGTGTTGAAAACAGTAGTAGTTTACATGTGTTTCCACCTTCTCTAAACGTAGGGGTAAAAATCTGTGGAATTCTGCAGAAAGCATTTAAATATGGTGTTAAATGAGAAACTAAAGGTCCTTGCACACTGACTCCGAAATTTTCGTATGCATTTTTTCATTTTCATCGAAATGCTTGCTACAGATGCGAAAACGCAGAAAATCAAACCTGATCCGAATTTTCTTTATGACGGACAAAAGTTTCGGTGGCAGTGTCTAAATGTGATTGACACAACATGCGGTCGTATTTATTTTTTAACGGATGAAAATTTCGGACTCAGTGTGCAATGACCTTTAGAGCAGACTAGGGACTAGAAGCTAGAGCAGAACTGTTAAAAAATAAATCCAGAAGAACTGTGGCAACGTCTCCAAGATGCTTCAAGAAACCTACCTGCAAAGCTACAGAACTGTTAAAAGTTTTAGGCACTAGTGTAAAAATGCTATAAAATGAGAATGCTGTCAAAAATAATGTCATAAATAGATTTTCTTTATCAATTAACTTCTATTAACTAAATTAAGTCAACATTTGGTGTGACCATCCTTTGCATTTAAAGCAGCTTTTGCGCATTGTTTTTCAGTTAGCTTTGCAGGTAGGTCTCTTGAAGCGTCTTGAAGACGTTGCCACAGTTCTTCTGGATTTAGTCTGTCTCAGTTTGTTCTGTTTCTTCATGTCATTCCAGACAGACTGGATGATGATGAGATCAGATCTCTGTGTGGAGCACTGGCTGTGTGTCAGACAAAAATCTCACTGGATTATTACAACTAATGGCAAAATGAATGTTTAGAAATGTAAAACTGATATTTCCTACTGACACACTACAGCAAAAGATAGAAATAACTGACTTAAACCCATTTTTTAGCTGGTGAAAATACTAGTGTTCTAATAATTTTGGCCACCACTGTGTTTCCAAAAGCAATTAAATCAAGAACATCCTTAAACATATAGTGGATGAAAGAAAATATACATATCTCCATACATAATTTCTGCTACTTCTAAGGCACAGAGTCCGTGTGGTCCCAGTTATGTGGTAATGAATAATACACAGATGCTTTGTGATTTCTAGCTACCAAAACATGCCTTAAAATTTCTGATTAGTCATGCATCTTCAAAATAAAAATTTCCACACTAATTTAAATTCACTCGTGCTCTGAGCAGCTGAAAGCAAATGAAAGGCCTCATCTGTTCTGCATATGCATGACTGAACTAATGAAAGCGTCCTCACAGAGACTCTACAACTAGCCAGAAAGAGTGTAACAGACTTAACACACACTTTGGAGAGAGCATCCCTGAGCTACAACAGCACTGCCAGCGGGGGGAGGAACTTTCCCATACTTTCCTTGTTCCCTGTCCTCACTATTGTATCAAGTATGCGGTGATCTTTCACCCACTTTCCTTCTACTCCCTGGCACAATAATGATTCTGAAAAACTGTTGGTGGCGTTAGAGGACTTCAAAACAATTTAACATACATTTTTAAGAATTTCCACAGACTTAGTTCAATCCATCAAATGCAAACCTGTGATGCAAAGATGGCATTTAACAATGCAACTAAAAGCACAAATGGCAAGTAAACATACGCAAACAATCTTACGATACAAGCTCAAAGACCAGTTCAAAGTTCAGTGGAAGTGACTGAATGGACAGGCGTCAAGAGATCCCTCTTAAGTGACGACACCTTGTTTGCTAACATACTGATAATACTCTTATCAGACCAATAACCGACCGACTTTTTACCTTGCAACTATTCTTCAAACCTCTAGGTCAAGTTCATGCACAATGCTAAATACTTGATGTATTTTTTTAACAAAAAACTAAAAAAAACTTTATAGTTAAAGAGCCACTCAGATCAAACCATAACCTATAAAGTTCAAAGTACAGATGCTGACAATTCATAACACAGAAAAGCACATAAAGTGATGTTAGGTAATAAAAGTGCTAATTTATGGGAAGATAACGTTTCCCTTTGGCCTTGAGGATTACCACAGCCGTACAACAGGAAATGTCATATTTGTAAAACTTGACAGGACCCTGCTCAGTGGCATGATTATTGTTAATAACGTAGAGTTATGTCACTAAAGTAAGTCTGTGGCATGTATATATTGGTTATAAATATCAAAACAATTGAAAACTCAAAAAAATTACAATATCGGTATCAAAAATGTAACATAAAATTAACATTAAATTATTTATTACTTATATTTAAATATTATTATGATTTATATACAATTAAAATATGAATTCTTTTATTACAGAGAAATAAAAAGATTTTGAAATGAGTTTACAAATGATTTCATGGTGCAAAAAGTATTAATATGGCATTAACATTAGCGCTATGGGTAAGAAACGACTAATTGGCAGCAAAGCAACATTAAATCGGGTTAGCATACAGGCTTAAACCTGAGTATTCACAAGGGAAATCAGATACAATGAGAGAAACGCTCACTTGCTGTGACCGTGACACACACACTTAATCTCACTCACACACATTTAATCTCACCTGTGCAGGTCGAGCTCCAGATAAGGGAAAATTAGTTTCTCTTTTATGAGCTCCCATATTACTCTGGTCATCTCATCTCCTTGCATCTCGACCACAGAACCTGCTTTGATCTTCTGAGACATTTTGGACCCTGCGAGACCAATGATGGTTATATGTTAAGATGTATAGTAGGATCAGTACTCACTCCCTGAAAGAGGGTTCCATTGAGAAAAGTTACACAACCAGTGAATCAGCATTTTTGCCTTAAACCTGTTTCAACAAACAGCAGTTTTGAGCCTGCAGACTAATAAGCACAATTCTCAGATTTAGAAGTCTGTAGTTGTGTGGTTTTTCATAAATGGCTATACTAATACCTTAGTTTATCAGATGTGCGTGAGGTATTTTTGGACATGGTAAAAGGACCTGGTGTTCTTTTAAGTACCCTGAACTACTATGCAAGTACAGTCATTATGGTGTTACAATCTCTGTATGTAGCAGCTTTTATGAGAGACATCAGCTATTCTCATGCAACTAAAGTAACAGCACCTGACAGTCAGGCAGCCGTTGTGTAATATGACACAGGCCTTTTATTCAGTATATCGCATCAGTTGTGTCACTATTAACAAATGTTTCCACAAACTGGCACTGGTTACGTAACAAAACAATTAGGACAAAGGTCAAATACAGCGCGTGCGATCCTGTTTTGCACATTTAAACTAATGTTTTATTAAGAGTCATAATGAAGGTTTAGACGAACCTGTGTACGATCTGTCGTAACAATTAATAATGCATAAACATTAACAATTCTTTAAATATGTCGTTTATATATGACCGCCGAGGTTTCAAAACCTACGTTTTCGTCTTTTCTAATGAATGTATCACTTTAACAGTGTTTTCTTCAGTAAGGGTAGCACTTTGCAGGAAATGTCAAATCAAACAACAGCGATTGTAATGTGATGTACCGGCTATTTTGAACGATCGCGACTCAATATACGACGCCTACCTTTTCTTTTGAGATTGTATTGGAGTAAATGGAGAGATGGTTAATGGAGGCTTAACGCTTTTGGACTAGTCTTGGAAGGCGTTGTTTCCTATCAGCTGAGCGGATGGCATAGGCTCTCTCCAGCTCTGCTCATGTACTTCTTCAATCAGATAATCCTCCACCAATCCAAGAGAATACGGAACTACACTTAAAAGACTAGTCCCTCCTTCATTATGCACCCTATTGGGAGGCATATGTTTCTGGATAATATCTGTTTACATTGGGACACACACTTGTTTTCCTCTAGGAGGCGCTGTGCAGCTCAAAAATGCGGACCATTCGTTGAACTGTAGGATCACAAATCCATTTTCTTCACTTTTTACAACTGAAATAAAATGGGCAATGATTAAGAAAATGTCTTTGGTCATTTTATTTCAATTGTAAAAAAGTGAAGACCATTACTTTGATTTAATGACTTTGAATAAATCAATTAAAAACTTGCTTAGAACACAAAACATTTAGACTCATAGATTAACATGTTAATATTCTGACATCCAATAAATGTAGGCAGTCTATATATTCACTATATTTTAAAATTTATTTTTGATTTTTTGTAAATTAGCCCATTAAATGCAAGTTGCAAGAATCATTTTATCATTGATAAATACATTTGAAATATGTAGTAGCTTACCTGTCTTTAATTAAAAAAATTAAAAACTATAAAATATATATTTCTTCCCCACACTGAATACTGATGTTTAATTTTCGGTTAATAATAATATTGTGATTTCGGCCAATAATTTTATATATAATTGCAGTTAATAAAAAAAAAGAAAAAAAAAAAAGCCATCATTCTCTCGCATTTCCAGAAGGAATTGTCGATCTTAAAATTTATGCATAACAAAAAAAGCCTTCAAGCTGTATAATATTTTGATGATAAACCCCTGTGTCGTATTTGTTTTCATATATTTATTTATATTTTAATTGCACTTATGTTTTTGCTGCAATTCCGATTTGTATTTTTTGTAAATTTTGTGTTTAGTGAAGCATTTTTTTTTTTTTTTTTTTGAAAAACATGTATTTCTCCCAATAGAATATGCCTTAATCCATTAATCTAGAACTGTGATTCGTGCATTCTCATCAACGCGGATAAAAATAACAATTACCACGTGACTAAAGTGTTACTTTTGGTAGCAGTATGACCAATATTTTACAGATGAATAATGAATGACACGGAGGACTTTAATAGATACCGAACCGAAAACAAACAATTAAGAATTGAAACGGAAATGATTTAGAACTAAAATATTATTTTGAACCATAAGCCCCGCCCATTTTGGACACCCTCTCTGCAATTCTACTCACTTTCATCATATTTCAATGCCAGTCCTTCTTCCTTGCTTGTAACGTACCCACTTGAACTTGGGCTGCTTTCTATTAAACATTCTTAAAAAACAGACCTAAGTATATTTTGTCAAGTAGCTATGCAATTAATTGGCGTGACATACTACCGTGTCATAAAAGTGCGTCTCGACGCCACCAAAAGTAACAGAATAAGCGCGACACCAATGCCAATTTTCATAAACCAAACGGTTAATGATTTGGTTTTGTACCATCCTTCCCCTGCACACATAATAAATGGGTGATTTCTAGTTTCCATGCCTCCTGCAAATCTTCAGCAACAAAAGGAGATGAAACAGAAGATGATACAGGTAGGCTAAGACAGATACAGGTTCACCCAACCTCCAAAACGCATTCTGTTTCTTGAGCAGTCCATATTCTCAATCCACCTTCACGAGCACGCTGCTCTGCATGAGCTGAAACGGTGTGCTTATCTTCTGGGTTTGTGTGAGTAGGAAGGCAGTGAAAGCGAGCACTGAGCTGTCGTTTGGCATCTCATGTATGAATGCAGAATTCAGATTTTCCGGCAGATGTCGCAATTCCATCACTCAGTTTGTTGTAAGAGTCCCCTGTGACCGCCACAACCGTATTTTGTCCTTTATGCCGGTGTGTACTGTAATGGTTTAGCGTACTTGAAATCTGCCTTTTATTTCTTTAGTATATTTGTATAGCAATGCAATGCAAGACATGGCAAAGGAATCCTGATAAGTCGAGTTGCAAACTGTATGAAACAGAATGGACACAAGTGTTTTGCTTTACAGCTGTGGCCTAATATGTTTTCCAGTCTGTAAGTGTGTTGTCCTTTGGAATATTTTGGGCATCCGGAATGTGAGTTTGCAGGCCAAGGTGACATTAAACTTTAGGTTTGAGAGTGTAAGTAAGCTTTTCAATCTGAAACAAGACACCAACATTGAAAAGAAAAATAACAAAATGTTGCCAATATATTTCTTCTTCTCTTTTTATACTTTGAACTACAGTGTTTCAACCTCAGTGGTGAGTTGTGAAATTGTATTTATTGCCTGTGTCAAATTACATATCATTCACTTGTTTGTCTTGTTAAAGGTTGTTCCATGGAGACACTGTATTTAATTTCTTCTATCACACATGAGAAAATGACAATAAAGCTTTTTTCCTTCATTATTGTGTTCTATTATTATTGACCACAAACACATTGATCGTGTACAAAATTAAATCTAAAAGAACATACACATACACACACACAGTAGTTATACTGTTTGATTTATGAATCAATGACAATGATGTTGGACATGATAAAAAGGAGGAATCTACTTAGGACAAGTGCTTTGTGTCCATTTTTGAAAAACGTTTACATTTTGTATATATATATATATATATATATATATATTAATTTACTAATTGTCTAAAATGTACTACAATACTTGCATTGGACTGTGAATTAACAGACAATGTTACTATATGCACTTAATTATATTTTTAAACATGGTTATAAAAGTATAAAATATGTATTTTTGAAGTTTTTTTTTTATAGAAAATGTATATATATATATATATATAATCTATGAGGTTCTTTCAACTACTTCTATAAAAAAAAAAAGTTACAGTTACACCACCTTGACAAATGTGTTTATTATCGATGAGGTGTATACTATTCAACTAATTTTAATATATTTTTTTTGAATAACTTAGATCCAGATCAAATGACCATCATGCTATTGACCCTTAAATAAATAAATAAAAAACAAATCTCACTTTTTATGTGTAAAATCAGAAAACGATAAGAACCTTCCACAATCACTAAGTATTTTCTTGTGAAAAAAAAAAACTAATTTCTTACTAAATCAAATTTTGGTTTGTTTTTTTTATCATTTCCTCTGAATAAAGAATCTTTAACAAAAAGACAACCAGTACAAGGGTTCTAGCCTCCTTGCCAGATTGCTCACCACGTGACATGACACCTGCTGGTTATAGCAACTAGAGAAAGCCAGTAATATAGATGTAGAGAGGAAGGATCGTGGTGCCACAGGAGTCCACACGGCATCAGTGCGCAGTCGCCTCACCAGTCAGAGCTCCGGTCTCCAGCGCTGCCGTTACGCACAGGTTCATCTCATCTCCAAGCACCTGATTTACAAAGACACGTACGCGGATTTTCGCCCTCTTTATGACACGATGTGAGGCAGATATGTGGGCTTTTTGTTAAAGGATATGGTCACTGTTGAGCTGCCAAAGTGGAGCCGCGCGTATCACGGATCGGGGCGCTCCTGCAGGGTCTAGGATGCGCGCCCGGAACATCCCGATTCTTACCCGGGTTCGGGGCTGAGCAGGAGTCCACTGCTGGGCGCAGAGGCGGGAGGAGGACGCAGTCGACCCGCACCAGGATGCCTGTGATGAGAGGTCTGCTGGCCCCGCAGAACACCTTCCTCGACACCATCGCCACCCGTTTCGATGGCACCCGTAAGTGCGCAGCCCGTACCAACTTACCGTTCCTTCACCAAAATGTCAAATGCATATACAAAGTGTTTTGGGCAAATTTAAGTCACCCGAAGCTATTTACAATAGTGCGTAAAATGGAACAGTTGTAAGCTCTTAATGCACGCGCGTGGACATATGAAATCCTTTCGTCTAGCAGGTTGGTCATTGTCTCGTAACATTGTTCAGGGTAACCAGTGACAGCAGCGATACTGCCATACTACAGCTAAAAGTATTTTGGACAATATTTTATAATTATGCATGCACGCAGTTTTATGGCCTCGTAAAATTAGAAGAGTGCATGGAATATTTGTACTCGTCACATTGCAGGACAATTTAAACGAACTGTAAACAAGTTTAAACATAGTTACACTTAAATATAGTAAATATATTAAAATACATAAAATACATAAAAACATTTAACATTTTGGTATTGAATTAAAGTTAATGTCCATGTTATTTGTCAGCTACAGGTATTGTGTAACACTGAGCTCTGGGTAATTCTTGATTGCACTTAATAAATCTTAGAGAAAGGCATTAGTTTCATTCCCCTGTCTTGCTGAGTTCAGGTTGCTGCATATCTGCGTATTTTGGATGTTCTGTGGTGTGATCTGTTCCCTGGCATCCCTAGTACATTTTGTCTCATTTTCTTCTCGGCATCTAAAATAATTACGTAATCTGAAGAACAGAAGCAACGTAATAAGATTTAACAGTGTTTTTTAAGAATACATTTTACTGGACATCTGGATGGCTCACTGAAAGAGGGTGAAAGAGGACAAAAATCTTTTAAAGAGGAAGACAGGTGCATCTGTCACTACTCCAGTGCTGCAGATGAGTGTGAGAAGACACACTTTTGAGCTCCCTTCCCATTCTTTAGGCCGATCTTTCATCTAAAGCCACACAGAGTAAGTGTGTGGCGATCTAGCTGATTTGTAAAGTGTTTTTTGAACAGAAGGGATGAGTAACTTGCGTTCTGTCCGGCTGAGCCGTGGGTGTGTAAGTGGATAGAGGGTCGCTAACATGCAGCTTAACGTCCAAAACTAGATATTCTGGGTTAAATTCAAACTAAGCTGAATTGACAGCGTTTGTGGCATAATGTTGATTACCACAAAAATCAACTCTTCTTAATAGCTTCAATAGTATAGCCAAAAACATAAACAATATGCATCAGGTTGATACCATTTAAATGTGGGGGGAAAAAATGCTTACTAACCTTTGCTGTTTAAACTGTCCAACTTTGTTGCCGTGACAACGAAATTCCATAAACCCTGTAACCCCAAGAATGACTAAAATTATTCAGCTTTTTAGTTTGACCAGAATAATTAATTGAACAGCTTTTTGGAAAATTATAATCTTAAAAAAAAAATGGCCACATTTACTTCTATTCATAATATTCATTTAAAGATCTGGATTGGTGATTGAAAGGCTGTACAAATCACTCATAGGTTCATCACTATCAATTTATTAGCAGATGTGTGCAACCTCTAGATCACAACCCTCTTTAACTGATCATCAGTGAAAAATAGATAAACACAGAGGGGGACTGCTTTTAGAGAAAGACCCCTATGACTGTTAATAGAACTGGAATAAAAGCCTGAAATAAAACGCCTTCTGGAGATCCTTCCCTCAGAGCTGGTAAAGACAAGAACTCATATTACCATTTGCCACTTGATCGCCTCGCACATGGTTGGGATCAGCTGCATTTAAACTCAATGTGATGTGCACTATCAAAGGTTTTATTCTGCTGTTTGATGCCAGAGAAAAGGAGAGAAAAAGAGAGTTTTATGCTGCTGGCGTGCACCCATTTGAGAGGAGTTCAAAGACAGACCCATAGAGAGAGGGCATAGTTGCTGCAGACACTGATAAACATTGGACTTCATTAATGCTCTGGGGCTCCTCACATTCACACATTCTAACAGGAAGTGATGGACTCAGCCTTTATTGTGGCTGATATTTTGAGAGTATGCATTAGGGATGACCGGATCAATCTTTAGAGATATGATTTTTCTGAAAATGATATTAAGAGGCCAGGAAGACACAATATTGATCCTATGTTTTTTATTTTTATTTTTTATTATTATTCTAAGAATTTATCCTAATGATGATATAAGAAATAGTAAAATATATAAGCTGTAAAAAATATGAGTTTGTTTTTATTATAATGATATTCAAATGTAATAAATATTGAAATATACAGTATAAGCTGTGAAAAATCTGAACTTAGTTAAAAGTTAGAACTTAGTTAAACAAAATAGTTGTGTAACACTCATCTTCCACTCATCTGAATATGAATAAAAATGCTAAAAATTGCAAGCAGTCAGACAGCATTCAGCCACAGAGAGCACTTCTTGCCAAGGGTAATGACAGGGAAAAAAAGAAGCATAATTTGCATCATTTGTTATTTTACTTCACTGCATGACAACAAAGCTAAATGTGACCTGTATTATAGTCTCATAGCTATAGCTTTAAAAAAGACAAAAAAAAAAAGGAAATTAGTCCGTCTGCTAATTTTAAGTTTAGGCCTATTTTGTGGCTATAATTATCTGTTTTATCCTCAGAAATCATACAACTTTGATAGAACTTAGTATTGGATTGATAAGTAAACCCTAGCTCTAAGGGATATCGCTCCAGCGCTAGTATGCATTTATAATTTCCCTGTCTTTCTAGATTATACTGACTGACCTTACAACCATGCAAGATAGATTTTTGTTGTTATTGTCTACATATATTAGTCCTCTTGAGCATGAAGATGTCAGACAGATCGTCCTCCATCTGCTAGAGATGTGTTGATCCCTAGACATCACATCTCGCTGCACATTCTCGATATGAGCTAACTAAATCCAGCTATCCGAAGTGTTTGCAGTGAAGAGTTTCGGATTCAGAGAGAATGTAAAAAAAGGATGTGATTCGGTCTTTGTCATCCATATTCAATCAAACATTCATTCAGAGCATTCAGCACATTTCAGACAGAATAAATGCAGGCCTTTCCATTCACCGAACACACAGTTAATTATACACCCCCCAGCAAACCGAGTGCAGTCATCATAATTAACAGCCGCCAGTGTCAAGAAATCATCTCGGCCTGTCTGAGCGTTTGTTAAATCTGCAAAGCAGATGAGAAAGCAACTGAACAAAACATCAGAGTGAGACATAGACTGAGTCTAGTCGCACAGTTGCACACACACACACACACACACACACACACACACACACACACACACACGTAAACAATCACATTCTCTTCTTGACAGAAGCTAATGTGTACTTGATTTGTGGCCTTTTGATGAGTACCTAATATGTAATACACAATACCATTCAGAAGTTTGTATTTGGTAGGATATTTTTGGTAATGTTTGTGAAATAAGTCTCTCACCAAGGATGCCTTTCCTAGTGAAAAAAAAAAAAATTGAAATACATTTATTTCATGCTAAGTATACTGCAAATTCATTTACAAAGGCCTATTTATGTATTTAAAAAACCCTGCAATTGTACTTTTAGTATACTAAACTGGTCTGCTAAAATGGAACGACTAATTTTGTACTTAATGCACTTTAATTGTGCAAAAGTAATGCTGAAGTCCAACTAAAGATATAATGAAGTATATTTTAGCATAAAGTGGAATTATTGCAAGTATACTTTAAGTACACTTTCAATATCTTGCATTTAAAGACAGATATTATTCAAAGATCATATAATCCTCGTCAGTAGTGATATTAAAACACATTTTAGGCTTAATATTAAAAAATGTGCAATTTAGAACACCATTTATCTGAAATAAAAACATGTTATAATATATATATATATATATATATATATATATATATATATATATATATATATATATATATAATGTGCCCTTGCTGAATAAAAGTATTAACATATTGTATATGTATAAGAGCAAATGTATAAGAGATCAGATATTTCATATCGCTGTGTTCTGGTCAGTACTCAGCTTCCATTTTGCTATGGTCACAGTGCCAGAAATACCCTAATCGAGCCAGCAAGTCCTTGTATTAGTGAATCGTCTATATTAATTTTGTTCGTCTGCTCTCCGTAATCAGGTTAGAGTATGTTAACCAGATGGACCCTTTCTTGGCTCCTGTATGTCTGTGTGTGTGTGTGTGTGTAAGTTGCACAAACACACTCACACACACACACACATTTCTCTCACTTAAGCACATCTAGTCTCCTGGAGACCCCCCTTCTGTAATTGTTCCAGTCAGCCATTTTGGCCAGTTTTCTTGCACCTGTGTGAAGCAGTCAGGTCTGCTTCTTCAGTTCCTCTCTCTCCCTTTCCCAGGCTTTCTTTGGGCTGCTCATTTGTAGCCATAAGGCAACCATTCAGAATACCCTAGGATCCAGAACACCATAGCAATCAGTGCTCAACATTGATTTTTAGTTCACAAACGAGATGGATTTACAGTAAATGATGTGTGTTTGAGAATATCTATCACTGGTAGAATCCAACTAGCAACCGGACATGAGCTGGTCAGCACAAAAACTATATGAAGTTTTGCCAGAAACTATTGTTAGTTACCATGGTGAATTTTTGTAAGGGTTGCAGTGGCTGCATTTCTGGAAGGAGATAGGGTAACGGTAATCAGCAAAATCCTGAAATGTCTGTTTGGTGTTTTCGAGGCGATTCAGCACAGGCTACGGCTGTCTCATGAAGTTAGGATGACGTCTAAATGGAAGACTGGTTTTCTACTAGTTTTTTATGTGTTTGTGTGTGGCTAAGAGTTTCTCCCCAGGGTGGTGTACTGGCTCCATGGTTAGGCACAATCTGCCCCTCATTATAAAGAGAAGACAAGAAAACATTGGCCACCAGTGAGACAACAATTCAGAGAGAAACAGAGAGAGACAGGCTGTGAATGACCTGAGAGACAAGTCACATAGTGCCTTCTTCTGTGGCAACACGCGAAGCTTCCAAATTGACATCCCTGTCAGAACCCTTTGTGTATTATGAATGTGAGGTCTACGTGTAAACAACCAAAAATTCACTCAATTGCACAAGCACTCAGGACAGACTCTGCAGGCAGAATGCTTCAAGAATAGGCAGTAACACAGAATTAAAACACTAATTAAAAAATGTAGAGTTGACTGCCTAAGTCACATTCAAAGCGTTCTCATAGAATTTCACATGAATGTGCAATGAAAATCTTCTATAGTATTTTATATATACTGTATATAAGACTCTCTCCAGTAATCCAGTAAAGAACCTGTATATCTATATGTCAGTGTTTCTTGTATTCACTGACTGGGTACAAGGCTAAATCTTACTAAATGCATGCTGTCATTATACGAAGAGTCAGAGACAGAGTTGAGTGGAGAAAGCAAACATCAAACTGAGAGACACTGAGCCTCCTGTGCGGCGTAATTCTCCAAAAAATTCTCTAATATCATGACACTTGCATAAACACTCACGCATGCGAACATGTCGTGCAACAGGCGGCATTCCGTTGACAGTTAGAGTTTGCAGTGACTCTAATTGGTCTGAATTAATGAACTCCTTTTCACTGGTCTATTGACAAAACAGTGACAAAACTTCCTTAATTAATCAATAAAGGTTTCCATTTACTGTGGCAATCTGATGCCTATGATTAATTCAGAACAAAGTCTATGAAACTTTTATGGCATTAAAACTATAAAAAAATAACCAGCAGGCTGCCTTCGGAACGTAACCGTGAACTGTGATATGAGACTAATTACTATGATACTGCAGTGCCTCTAATGCCTCTGGCAATCTGACTTCAGCCTTGCAGGAAGTTACGTTTTTTTGTAACAAACAATCCTGTATATTGCATTGACTACAAAGGGCCAGGGCTGTTTATTACTGTGTATTATATCAAGATTACAACATCCTCTTTTGTTTACTATATTTCTGATGTGTTTCCAGAAACGTTTAGGTTATAGTGTCACTACTTCAAACTTTGCTGTTTTCATAGGCTGTGTAGAGATTATTTGATTAACTTGTTTGTTTTGACATTTTAGTGGTTTATTTCAATTTTGCACAAACTCTAGGAGGTGTTTTGCTGACATATCTAGATATATTACAAAAGATGTAGAGGCACGTCAAAGTGCAGCAGAAGCCTTAAAAACATCTCTCAGGGACCTATAACATTAAATTGTGAAGCTAATGCCATGCAATGTTGTGGATTTCCTTCAAACAAAGGCTCTTAACCATGTCCAAATGTTTTATCCAATAACCAAGTGTCAGTCATTGATGGGAGCACTGAAGAAAACAAATCAAAGGCTCGTAGAGGAGAACTTTGGAAGCACTTCGGGGTCTCCAGGCACTACGGGATAACATGGCTCTACTAGGCGATGCTTTGTTGAATCACAATGAATCCATATGTATGAAAACTTCTGAAGCTCTTTCATGCCTAGGGCTGTGAATGCTAGGGAGAGAGAATATTCAAGGTCAAGACTATTGGTTTAACTTCATACCAGCAGATGGATTTGATGTCTTGGCTGAAATTTCATCAGTTTTTTTTTTTTTTTCAACTTGACTTTTTTGACACGAGACATTATTTTATACAGCTGACCAGTGGTATAAAGTTGGGTGCGGGACGACCTGTTTTTGACCAAAGGCCTTTAGACAACGTCCCTAATTTGTCAGTTGTTGAAAATCAAAATGATTAAGTCTACTTCAGTTCTGCTTAACACGTTTAATGATATCTTTACATAAATATTCACACAGTCTGCCTATATGAATATTCATATTCTACAAAATATGCACATAATTGCAGCATACAATTATATTAGATTTTTATATTATTACACCTGCACCTGTTAAATTCTGTTTTTAGCTTGCGTCTCCTTGTGATTCAAGTTGCTTCTTAACAGATGGTGGAGGGAGGTATTTGTGAACGATCCGGAAAGGGGTGTTTGAGGTGACAGGAAAAGTGGCAGTGACAAGTGCGGGTTTGTCATCCAGGATCAAAGTCACTGTCATCCACAAGAGCGAGAACAGCACAGCGGTTCACTGGCAATATTTACAGGTGATCTCTCACATAAGGAGCTTGTTCCAGGATAGTAAAGCACTTTAGCGATCCTAGAATTTGTTAAGAAGCTTAAAGAAAATGTTGACGTACAGTCCTAAAGCAATGGGACTTTTAACTGTTTGTGAAAACAGATGTCTTTGTACATGTCTCCAATCAACCGAAAAACACAGAAGAGCTGTTGTTGGGATTTTCAATTGATTCTTTCTGCAGGTTACATCAATACACCAATAGGTGGCGATATAAATAAATGTCCCTATAAACGATTAATTGAGTCATTCATTCAACCAATTCATTCAAAAAACACTGATTCGTTCAGGAACTTATCAATTAACTGTATTTATGAGTGAGTCACTGAATTATTCACTCAACCAATTCTTTTTGAAACATTGTTTCATTCAGGAGTGAAATGCCACTTCTGTGTGTTGCTCAGAGAAACGCAACAACTCAACTATGACTTTATTTTTGTTTGTGGAGCAAAAACACACTAGTATCTGGCAATATCGCATATGAAATGCATACTAAAGAATAAAAAAAAAATCCTGATAATTTACTCAACTCCATGTCATCCAATATGTTCATGTCTTTCTTTCTTCAGTTAAAAAGAAATTAAGGTTTTTGAAAGAAAACATTCCAGGATTTTTCTCCGTATAGTGCACTTCAAGGGGCAACCAATGGGTTGAAGGTCCAAATGGCAGTTTCACTGCAGCTTCAAAGGGCTCTACATGATCCCAGCCAAAGAATAAGGGTCTTATCTAGTGAAACAATCGAACATTTTCTAAAATAAATAAATAAATAAAAATGATATAATTTTAAACCACAAATGCTTGTCTTGACCCTGATTCCTCGGCTGGGATTGTGTAGAGACTTTTGAAGCTGCATTGAAACTGCAATTTGGACCTTCAACCCATTGTTCACTGAAGAAAAATCCTGGAATGTTTTCCTCAAAAACCTTAATTTCTTCTCGACTGAAGAAAGGAATACATCTTGTATGACAATGGGGTGAGTAAATTATCATGACATTTTTATTCTGGAAGTGAACTAGTAACCTTTAATATTAACTTCTTGTCTCCTGAATGGTATAAAGCAATATCACACACACAATCATGATTGTAGTATTTAAAGTAATCAGTATAATGACATTCATTAGACGGTCACTCATTTTTACTATTCAAGTGCTTTTGAGATCAATGTATATATTACAGCATTGGTGCATTTTTTGTTTCCATTTATTTTGAAGCGTGGCAGTCTAAAAGAAGCTGATCTGTCTTTTTAGTTAGTGAAATGATACATTTAAGATTGTGTGAAGTGTTGTCTGAATGTAAGTAAAACTCTCAGGGGATACAGAGGTGATAGTCTGTTGTGTGTTTCAGATGGTAATTTTCCTCGCTTTAGCTTGTCATTAATAGTTACACTGGTTGCCGTGTTCAAGAGACTTGTGTTACGTAACATAACCTGCTGTTGATTTGAATTAGACCCATGGTGACTCCAAATGTCAGGCGTCTCCTGCCTTCACTACCCACGCTCCCTTGCTTTGCATCCCTCACTCAGCACACCCCTCTGCAGACCCATGGCCATGTGTTATTCTGAATGACATGAGCCATCATGTCAGGCCCTCAAACTGAAGTACTAATTAGCTTTTGCAGCGAATTACTCCTTGAGTGTAATTCCTCCTTGCATCAAGGCCTCAGTTTTTAACCATTATTTCTGTTTGGAGGGAATATTTGTGCCATTATTTTTTACATTAATCATAAAAGGAAAGGGTTAAAGGATGTGATTAAGTTTAAAGGAAAAATTGCAATGTAAATATGCTCCCTTAGACAGAATAATCCATGCTACGTCAGTTAAACAGTCATCTGTGATACGAAATATCTGTCTGTAATCTATATGTGTGTATGTGTACATGAGCATACCTTTATGTGTGCATGGATTCATAACCAACACCTGGCACATGGAGAAAGTTAAGGGATTCGTTTTTCCAAAACATTTCCAGAGCTTTACAACTTTACTTATGACTCAAACTTCATAGAATAGAATTAGAAATCACTTATCCATCCTTAAGTGGTGAGTAAACTGCAGAAAAACCACTAAGCCTCGGCTAAGCGCTCGCTGTTGCTTCGCTTCTGCGTGTCTCGCTGTGGCCGGGCCTCGTCGAATCAGCCGGTAATTGGCCCCGCTTCGAACACGGGCAGACGCTTACCGCAGCAGATGGAATTCACTTGATTAAATATCCTCAGCTCCATCAGGGCTGAATGTCCCGTGAACCGTTTCTCCTTAATACACACACCAGCTCGCTGGAGAGAACGACCCTGCAAAGCCCGACAGCTCTGCAAAGATCATCGCTTTGATTTAGATTTTTAAAGAAGATCTGCTTCTGCCATGCAGACTTCTGTTCCTCTGCTCCAGGTCTGAATGCACAAAAAGGAACTTGCAGTTAATTATGCAAATGCTAATTGAGCCAAATCAGGGTTTTAATCATCGTATACACAACATAGTTCTAAAAAATTTAACTATGTGGTAACATTCATTGAAGGATGAACACACAATTAAACACTAAGCCTGTTTGAAGCCTAATGTCGCTGTCCGTGGTCCTGTTGAGGTTCTTAAGAATGTGTGGGTTATGCATAGTATTATGCAACTAATGAAACGTATTCCCCCACAGTGTCATTTTCATTCAATCACAGAATTTTGTGGTACAAATGATGGTGGAGGAGTTTCCATTTTTAACTTTTTTTTAAAATAAAATGGCCATCTCCATTGTCTCTTTGAGGCTAATTAAATAGTTAGCATTTATGTATCCTAAATATACACATTTAAATAAATATTTTGGCTTGACCTGAAATGATGCACTACAAATATATATATATATATATATATATCCTACTAGGGATATTTACATGATATTTACATTATTTTTATTGTTCAAAATATTGTTGGTCAAGATTCGAATTATGAATAATTTTCACATGTAAATATTGAAATTGACATTTTATGATATGACATACAGTAATTAACCAATTTATAATAGATTTTCATAGTTTAAAATTTCGACCTTGGGGCAAGGATCAAACAATTAAAATTAAATTTTATCCAAAGCACTTAAAAATTAAAGCAACTCCACATGAAAGGCATTTGAAAAGAAGAAATAAATGATGAATGCATATTAAAAAGCCTCTGAGACAGTTTTAATGCGACCTTCAAATACAAAAAGAAAAAAAGAAAGTTGAAATCTGCTGGCTTTAATAATAAAAAATCAACTTCTTTAATGTGCCTATAACTCCCATAAACACAATCCTTGTCTGAGAGATTCAGGAAGAATGTCCCTTTTAATTTCCTCTATTTATGAGCCTTTCCTGAACCGATCACATCATGGTTGCACATTAGCTGAGTTATTAGGGTTTGTAATGTGTACCGGTCAGGTCAGGTTGCATGTTCAACGAGTTTGACTTTCCACTCATGAAAGCTTTCTGCTCTTTAACTGCAGTGTTTATTGGTAAAACCTATAAAGTTCTAGCTGCATTATGAGAGCACATCAAACAAGAGTGCCCTTTTAAAGACACTCGGTAGACAGAGATTTTATTGTGCAGCTGTGTTGTATGTTCATATTGAGCATCACTGTATGTGTATTATGCATCAATTGGACGAGTTGCTGGCCTTATAGGTTTTGTTTGTATGTATGTATTCGGGTGAGGTCATAGTGTTTGTTCCAGAATAAAGTGACCACACAGTGTGTATATTTACACAGGACTACTCTCTGGTGCATTTTTATGATTTCCTTGAAGGCAGCCAGTCACCATAAAGACTTCAAATTTTACAGCAATGCCCAGTGGTGGCATTGGTCTCGAGAAAGCATGAATTATTTAAGGCTAATCATTTATGAATGACATAGACGTTAGGAGCTCGATTGTTTTTGCTTGTGCCAGTATTAAAACTGAGTTTATGTCAAAAATAACAGCTAGTTATTAAAGACCTTTGGTGAAGTTTGTTCTTCTTGAATGGGGCTATTGCTCTTTTGTAAGATGGCTTTGATAATTTTAATGATCATATTCCTTATTGTTTTATGATAACGTCCACTAACATAAACATGCAGTAGCTCTTTAGTATGTTCACATGTGATATGATGATGTTGTAGCTGTTCTTTTTTTTATATACATGTGGTATAATATAGTTTTATAGACTGAAATTCTGAAATGAGAATAAATGCACATAAAAAGAGGAAATAATGAAAGCATATTAAAAAGTCTATTAAAAAGTAAACATTTAAGGACAATTTATGTTAGTATAAACCTTATAGTAGCTTTTTATTATGTTCATGTGTGATATGATGTACTTTTTTGTAGCTGTACTTACATAAACAGGAAAACAAACAAACAAACATGTAAACAAGTAAACATTCCCAAGTACACACACACATGTTCAGTGCTCTTCATTAACCTCAACATGTGCCTGAGGTGTCTGTCTTGGTTTCTACACAATTCTACATATGTGTTTGTTCTCCAGATGCGTTTCTATGTGCATTTCTCAGATCTGAGGTGCTGTGCCCTCTCTGGCCCTGTGCTATCTGAAAGCAGCAGGCTGTCTTCTTTAATTGGAGACTGAAGAACAAGAGTGAGCAAGCTGAAAGGGCCAAAAAAGAAAACCTGTCTCTTTCTTACACACACACACACACACACACACAGTCTGGCATTTGTGGTTTACAGGGACTCTCCATAGGCGTATTGGTTTTTATACTGTACAAACTGTATATACTATTTCCCTACACCAACCCTACAAACTAAACCTACCCCTTACAGGAAACTACTGGCAATTTTTGAATTTCATAAAACACCATTTTGTATGTTTTTTAAGCCTTTTATTTTACGGGGACACAGGAAGTGTCCTCATAAACCATGTTTACGTTGTAGTACCCATGTTATTATACACATTTGTGTCCTCATAAACCATATATACCAGTACACACACACACACACACACACACATGCACACTATATATACAATAAACAAGACCACCTTTTATTCCAGGATTGTATGCACTTTAGGCCTGGACAAACCTGACATGTGACCTCATACAGCACAGAGACTGCTGAAAGAGCATCACAATAAACGTAATTTAGTTCATGTCAAAGCCCACCTAAAGGCCTCATTTAACAACAAGAAGGTTTGATAGATGGAAAAACATGCTAATTATTCCCCAGAGGATGTTCTAGACTTTTGAGCAAGGACATCCCCCTAAATGGACACCAGGGATTCTTCTTGTGTGTGGTGATTAAGTAAAAAAAAAAAAAAAAAAAAGTGGGTAGTGGGTAGATATCTTCCACCACAAATACAATAGAGTCCCCTGATATATTTTTGTGTCCTCCATTGAACTGCCCAGCAGGAAATGTTCATGCCTGCCACCACAGATCGAAGGGCTGTACGGACTGTGATGCACAGACTGTGAAACAGCAAGAGTGCTGTATTTCTCTGCATCTCCTTGCCTTCCTCTTCCCACTCCTCTTATATCATTGGTCCAACTGTATACTTGTCCCTCTCTCCAAAGTGTATTGTTTACGAGACACTGCGCCCTTTTAAATTGGCACTCTGGTGAAAAAAGACAATCAGGAAATTAAAAAATTAAGAAAACAATTAAGATTTTTGTGTTTTTGAAAGAAGTCTCACCAAGCTCAAGAAACATTTCTTATTATCGATTGTGCTGCTTTTTGAAGAAACTTCTTTTTTTTTTTGGATTCCTTGAGATGTAGAAATTTTAAAAGGACATGATTTCTTTGAAATAGAAATCTTTTGTAAAATAAGTGTATTTTACTGTCACTTTTTTACTGTTTCACAGCATTATCATTTTACTGTATTTTGATTAATATAAGCATAAGATACTTTAAAAGCATTTTGACTTGTATTGATTTGTGTTTGTGAATATGTGATTATAATATATTATATATTTTTAATAATATTCTATACCATAAATGTATCCTATATTTCATGTTTTTTTCCCTTTCAACCATTAATAGATTAATCAACTTTTACCTGTATAATCTATTTAGTTTATTTGATTCTTAATTTTTCAATCTTAATGTCGGTACTGTCCATCTTTAGGTTTTGAGTTGATATTGTATTTTAGAGTTCTTGGATCTTTTTCATAAAACTAGTCCTTATGATTCATGCACCACATTCCAAGTCTTCTGAAGCCATCCAATTGCTTGGTGTAAGGAACAGACAGAAATTTAAGTTGTTTTTCAGGAGAAATATTGTTTTCTTTCAGTACATTCAAAAACCACCACATGTAGTACATGGATAATAAGATTTATCATTTTTGGTAACACTTACAGTGAACAATTCTTACAAGCTGCTTATTAGCATGCCTATTATTAACATATTGGCTGTTTATTTGTACTTATAAAGCACATATTCTGCATTATCATATTCTACATCCCTAATCCTACCCGCTTAATAACTACCTTACTAATTATTAATAAGCAGCAAATTAGTAGTTTACTGAGGCAGAAGTCTTAGTCAGTGGTTTGTTAAAAGCGAGAACTGGACCTTAAAATAAAGTGTGACCCTATTCCTTTGAGAAATAAATATTTACATCTGATTTTCTCTTCTCCGTTCTAGTTATTTTGGTATTTCTGTGCTACTGAAACAGCTCAGCTGTCACTCAGCTGCATCTTGACAAGTCCTATGTCAAGGATAAAATGAACACTGGGCTGACAACAGTGATGACAGTACATATGTGTCTATCGGCGAATGTGAATCAGAAATCTATGAGATCTCTCATCTCAACCTTTCCCTTTGGATGTGATCTACACACACACTCAGACTCAGGACAATGTATGTGTGTGTGTGAGTGCTTTCTGCGCATTCCCTCGGGCTCTGTGTAGACAGAAATACAAAGGCAGACACTTGCTTTGCTTCTCTGGAGCTCCAGCATGGAACATTGATGTGGTTAGATGTCCAAGCCAGAGTAGGATCCAGGAAATCTCTCTAATCCAAGTCAGTGACAGAATCAAAACAACAAGCAGGTCTGATGGATGACGGACAGTCTGAACTTGAAGTTACATGTTCTCCACTGGGTAGTTTTACAAACAAATAGTTCTTCAATAAAGGAAAAGTTCATCCAAAAATGAAAATTCTGTCATCATTTACTCACCCTCAAGTTGTTCCAAACCTGTATGAGTTTCTTTCTTCTGCTGAAAAGAAAAAATATATTTTAAGGAATGCTGGTAACCAAACAGCTTCTGGTAGCCATGGCATTTTTTTCCATACAATTTTTTTTCATGAATAGAAAAGAACAGCATTGATTAAAAGTCTTTATGGTCACTTTTGATCAATTTAATGCATCCTTGCTGAATAAAAGTATTAATTTCTACTTACCCCAAACTTTTTAACAGCAGTGTATATCTGCTAAAAGTGTATTGTGTCAGTGTTTAACAGTACACTAGCACACAGATGGCTTTACATGGACTAAAAGCAGTACATACTCTAAAACTTTGGTAACACTTTATTTTAGGGTCTCTTAACTAGTTGCTTATTAGCATGCATATTACTAGAATATTAGCCATTTATTAGTAGTAATGAAGCACATGTTAATGCCTTATTCTACATGACCTTATCCTACATCCCTAATCCTACCCAACACCTAAACTTAACAACTACTGCACTAACTATTAATAAGCAGCAAAATAGGAATTTATTGAGGGAAAAGTCGTAGTTAATAGTGAATAAGTGTATTTTAAAGTGTTACCAAAACTTTTAATCTAAATCTCAACCTGACTTTAAGCTAATGTTCACTTTGTATATTTTTCCAAGCTGTTATCATATTTCGTCCTCTATTCTGTTTTGTGTATTATATCGTGCTCGGTATATTCAGTCACATTGCCATCTACCATTATGCTGTTTGTGGCTTTTGGACTCCATCATTTATATTGTGACTTGAATACACAGAATGCGAATTGCTCTTTCATATGCTCTTTCACCTTACCTTGCAATGCATTCTCATTGGGCTCTTGTTAAAACGGCAGTTTTCTGTCATGTGTTTTTCAGTAATGCGGACCTGCACTGCACTGTGTGTATATTAATCCAAAGCATAACGTTCTTTCCTGTCTGATCTATTTAGTGTGTTTTCTTACTGTGGGCTCTATAATTTGAGCTGTATAATGGTATACCTGTCAGGATGTGGATGTTCTTTGTGTTGGTGTAATTTATGAAAAATGCCGGTTTCATTTTTTTTTTTTGAAAGAAACACTCCATTTGATAGGAACAGTCTCATCAGGAACATTAACTCAAATAGACCTTTAATGTGCCTCTCTATTATTTAATAGAGAACATCAGATGAGTGTAGATGAGGAGAGTTCTTCGTATTGTGTCCTGTAGCTGAAGTACATCTTTTCAAGGTTATGAGAGATTTTTCTGAGAAGCCGATGATGTCAGTTTCAACACACTCTCATGACAATTTGTTACCATTTTGTGTTTTGATGAATTTGTGGCTAATTTGTATGATATTATTTCTATGTTTTCATGTGATCTGCTCATGGCCCACTGACAGTTAGGTTTAGGGGTGGTCCTTCATGCTTAATTCTTTCCCCCAAAATCATAAGTTTCCATACAATTTCATACAAAATCGCCACCTTGTGAAATAGTTTGATTTTCTCTTGACGTCGGGTTGTCAATTTACTGCTCTAGTTTAACCTTTAACCATGATCACAGCATGTTTAATGCGGTCACGAACTGCGTTTTTAAAAATATTTTGTACTGTTCTCTGAGGTCCACTTATAATGTTATCAAGATATTTACATTAAAAAAACATCATAATTTAGAAGTAATACAACTCTTAAAAATAAAGGAGCTTAAAAGTTTCTTTACAGCGATGCCATAGAAAAAACACATTTTTTGGTTCCACAAAGAACCATTCAGTCAAAGGTTCTTTAAAAAAACATCTCTTTCTTACATTCTTATAATCAGAAGAACCTTCTTTCGCCACAAAGAACCTTTTGTGAAACAGAAAGGTTCTTTATGGAACCATTTAGACAAAAAGGTTCTTCTATGGCATCGTGAGGCACCTTTATTTTTAAGAGTGTAGGTTAATTTATAAAATAATTCTCTGCCCTCGAGAAAGTTTTGAGTTCTGAAACTTACAGGATGTTTTTATACAATTACCTCTTATATGTTCAAAGATCAAGGGAATTTTGATTTCTCAGTTCATGGCCCCTTTAATTGGAAAGTGTAATGTCTGTTTCTATTCATGCTAATGCATTCTTGGTTATTCATCAATTCATTAGCATAGATTAATTTTGCATTCCTCTCTTGAAAACAATATTTTTTCATAAACCTGTTATCAATTAATTTTCTTTATTTTAAAGCACTTTATAAACACACTGTAGACATGAAGCCTGTTCCAAATGGTGGCATAAGTATACCACCTTCTAAGATACCTCATTTGGCCAAATTCAAATGTAAGACAACATGATAGACAAAATGTAAGCCGAAAACTCAGTCCTACAATGAACTGGAATTGGAAGATAGAGGGTGGAGTCAAGAGAAATGCCAAATATAATTTTCATTGTGTTCTTTACTTGAAAGTATTCTTAAAATACTTCTAAGTTGGCATTTAAATTAACCTTATTACTTTCTAAATGCCGTTAGAAAGTCATCTTATGAATGATGCTTCCATGCATGTTTAAATTTTTAAAATATTTTTATCTCCATTTCTGGTGAAACAGCAGACTTGTCTCTGGTGACATACTGGATTTCTCTGATCATTTAGTCTGCTAAAGCTCTCTTTGTCCAATTAACAACTAATGGATAAAACCTACCCTACATTTTTTTTTCTTAATCGATAATCTGTTTCATTCAGATGCACATCACAATATGGAAGAAAAGATCTGTCACCTACACTGTTTCTTTGTTAGCATAGCAACATGCTAATGAAACTCCACTGAATGCAACTGCAAGCTAATGGTGCATTTAAGTCATGTCGGATACATCGTATTTACGAGTTGAACGCACATGAACGCCACCACAAAGTTGTTGTTACGAGTGGGAAACTCAAAATTTTCTTTAAGCCCAGAGTTTCCGAGTTGGGGGCGTGTCAGTGAAAAAACGTGTCGGATGCAATGGCAGCCAAAGACTAAAGATATGCAGCGTCGGTAAAGTTGTTGAAATGAATAAAATTATATATATTTTTTGTAATGTACAATCAAACTATATAAATTACATATACACAATATTATATTATTGTATAATTATAATATAATATATCATTATTCAGTTTACATCACCTTCATAAATTAAATAAAAACGGAAAAAATAAAAAACACACTGATGCACATTCTTCATTCAATATTTTGTAGATGTAGAGTTTAAAAAATCATTGAAATTTATGTAGAGAAGTTAAATCGCCATCTTTTTCCGACCAAAGTGACTTGAACGTGATAACGACTTGTCAACTCGTAAGTACGAACATCCCAGGAGGACTTGAACATTAGCCTCGAGTTCTTTCCTAAGTAGTGCTTTTCAAATTAGGAACTCTGGAGGTTCCTTTTTTGGTTAGAATGCTGCCCATGTACAGTCTGCTAAATTTTGGAACAGAGCTTTAGTGACAGCAGTAATATCAACTATCTGCGGTAATCATCATGTTGCTCTGGTGCTGCTGGAATCAAGCAGCCACATTCATAGCACCTTTGCTGGCTGTTAATAAATTGCTACAACAGCACGAATTCACAAACGAGAGGGTCCTAATTTCGTTTTAATGTAGAGCAGCATTAAATTCATATTATGCAACAGTAACCAATTAAAGGTATCTTTTTCGGGCAGCCAATCAATACCAAGCAAAATCAATACCCAGTCATTACATAATGTTTTACTGCACTGCCTTCTGACATCATCAGTTTACCCAAGGTTTCGTTATCTTTTCTTCTCACCGAATTCAAATACCGTAAATCTGAAAAAGAGTATGCAAAACAGGGATTTATTTAAGGCAACTTAATTTGACCTCATTTCTACAGAAAAAAACTAGTGGTGTGTAATCTACCTCCGAGTGAGGCTACCACCTGCACTAATCTTATGAGTTTCCATGGCAAACCCCATGGCCGCTGTGTTTGTGATGTGTGTCAGTCCAGCCGCAGCGGGTAGATCCAATCAAGGCTGTTACTTAAGATCCATTTGCAATCTTACACCTCTTGACAGTAGCCTCTGTGCTCTGCTTTGAGGAATAATACGGGAGGACAAAAAAGACCTAAATTGCAGACACTGATTCCTTTTAGCCTGCACAGTAGCTCTTTGTTTGGACGACTGCTTTTGAACCACGGGGCATGTCGGTTTTGTAAGCTAAGACCTATTCATCATATGTATCAGTGGAGAATCGGCCTCAAACCTCACAGTGCATCTCACCTTAAAGTACCCCTATTATGGGTAATGAAAGGTTCATATTTTGCTTCCGGGAGTCCCCAACAACAGGTTGATATGCATGCAAGGTCAAAAAACACTTTCATTGTCTTATAATATGCATTTATTTTTACCTTAGTTGCTCAACGACTTCCAAATGATTCGTTTAACGATTTATTTTTCCAAACCCCTCCTTTGCGCGACGCTAATCTGCGGTGATTGGTCCGATTGGTCTCATTTTCATCTCATCTCGCCTGTAATGCCTGATAAAGCAGCATTTGTGAGCGCAGTGCTGCTTTGTGTACAGCTATTTTACCACTCCAAAAGCAGCATCTAGTGGCAAAGAATGAATTTGCATTTTCATTCAGACCAACGCAAAAAGACCAACAAGTGGTTGGGAAATATGCTAATGTTTCATGTTGACGGCAACATAAGCCGAATTGGGTTCGTTTTAAAAATGACTTGTTTCAATGATTCAGAGTCGACTCTTTCTTTTGAGAGACAATGAGTGTGTTTACATGCACCCTCTTAATGCGATTATAACGAGATTTTGACAATATTGCGATTAATCTTTACCTCATGTAAACGCAATACTTCGATCTAAATTTCTAATTTCTAATGCGATTAAGCTCATAATTAACATAGGTGACGTACGCCGATTTTAATCGAAATATACAGGTATGTAAACACCTTAATCGCAGTATTGCCGCTCTGACCAAAGTGCGCATGCACTTGTGACATATATGAATAACGTGACACGCACCTGTAATAATACGGAGATTAGAAACGATGGAGGGGAAGAAAGCATCGCATTCTGAGGAAAACACAACAAGCTGCCAGCAGTCTCTGTTCCTTACCCTCATCCAGAAACGGCAAGTAGAACGCGACGGCAGCGTATATAGGCAAACATATTCCATCATATTTCTATGGCGCCGAAAAAGCATGGAATACAGCCATACAAAATCATTATGCATTAGACGTAAATAAATTAAAACAGCGGCCAGTCACACTGCTCTTTCTGAGTCCATCATTTGTGCTGTCCAGTGGGGTATGTGAATAATGTCAGTAAAAAAAAATTAACCACAATTCTTAGCGAATAATAAGAATAATGAAAATTGCATGTAAACGGGAGTAGAGCTTTGCTCTTGACATGTAAACATTATAATGCGATTAAGTCCTTACTCTGATTATTGGAAATAATCGCAATATTCGTGCGCATGTAAATGTAGTCAATCACTTTATACACGGTGCACTTTCAGATTTAAAACTTTGCAGGATGTTTTCATTTACTTAGAGCTGTGTTACACACTGCATGAAAGGTAATTAAAAAATAAAATAAAAAAAATCCATAATAGGGGCACTTTAAGAACTTAAGGACAATTAGCCACACTCAGCTCATGAATATACATTAGTTTTGATAATAATCATAATCCTCTGGGGCATTTCTCAATTCTTATTAATTTTTGTTGACAACAGAGAGGACAAGTCATAGAACTATCCGGGTTTTCTTCATGGGCCTATGGGGAATGAGTATCTCTGCAGATAAACTCCAAACGACTTTCCTCTGTGTAACTGTGTGGCTTAGCAACAACTGAAAGAATCCCTCTGTAGTTAAGGAGGCCTTGTCTGTCTCTCTCTCAGCTTGTTCTGCGCTTGAGATCACTCTGATCAGATCATGTTCAATTGGTTTCAGCAGATAAGAGTGTCCCAAATTGGGGTTTGAGACACGTTCAGTAATTCCCTCTAATGAGCTATGGAATGAACTGGAATAGTGCTTAGGAGAATAGTCTCCTAAACTCACCCTAGTTAACATGAAACAAAAAAGCAAAAAAGATACAGATAAAGAAAGCCTGACCCATGCAGTTACTATAAAGTCAGTATTTTTTTTTAAAAAAGGTTCATCGGATGCAAAATTCCCTTTTACATGTTGTTTGAACTGAAATGTGTGTTGGCAGTGTGTGTACACAACCACCCTATAATGATAAAGATCCACCCAGTGGTTTTTTAAAATCCCGATAAATCCAAACCCCTTTCTCATATCAAGCTGTTCACAGATTCTTGGCAGATTGATGTAGTTCTGCACAGGCCCCTCCCACGATTGTTGATTGACACATGGGCGTCAGTCTTTGGTTTCAACACAGACCCGTCCTGAGTGAGCTGTCATCAGTCCGCCATTGTTTTGACGCCAGAGTGGGTGTAGACAAAAAAGTCTCTTAAAGTGATTGAGGTGTTCTGTTGTTGGATCTAATAATGAACATGGCAATTCTGTTTGGTTTTATAAGCTAATTTGTATTATTTGGTTAACAAGTTTATGTATGTCATTGAGAAGAGGGGAAGGTAAAGCAATGAGTCAAGTATTTTTGCCAAACTGTTTTGAAATGTAATTTAAATAATTATGTCCAACACAATTCCAGTCAAAATAGGAGATTATAAGAAACTAGCCATACCGTCACTATAGCATATCCAACATGTATCTGCCTACCTGGCAAAAAACTTACTGTGATACTGTGGAGGACCAGGGATGTTGGTCTCATGAAGGTCTAAAATAAGCCAGCAATGAAAAAATGACATATATACAGAATATTACATTCTGCATGATAAAAAGATTTCACAGTGATCTGATTCTGTAAAAAACTTGTGATATTGATACGATGATATTGATTGACTTTGGCGTGTATATGCTACACAATGGGTAGGGTTAAGAAATGAGCTATCTATTCTAGAGAATACCTGCATATTAACAGTGTAAACATGAACCATGCGACCATATAATATGATTAATTGTTAATAAATTAAGTGTATCAGCAATCATAAATTAAAGAAGACTTTTTTTTAGAAATATATTTTACCTAGGTGATGAGGATCACTCAGTCGCTTTGTGTCAAACTCAAATGCAGTTATGGGGTTTTTGACCAGCGAATGTGTGCAAATGCGCATTTTATCCGTCATTAAAATGGTGGTATCATATTACGTTTTCATCAACAGGTTACAAAGTTTGTTGTAGCTATATGGGCGCTCAGTTTTTCCTGTTGTAAAATACATTTGGCCAAAATCTCATTTTATAAAACATGAAATGCTCCTTTATGGACAGTCTATTTAAGTGTATTGGCTGTGACTAGATGGCAAATGCTAGCCCTCTCTTTCCGGTCCCACATGTCTCAAACCTCAAATGCATAAAATATGAGCCTTTATAGACATAGTGTTTCTTGCGTAAAGAAAACGCTGGACTTATTCAAACAACAAGTTTGAGCGGATCCAACAAGATTTAGTCACAAGCTCTTTTTAATACCTCTCACTGGCTAAATATTTGTAAAACAGGCAGACAAATGTAAAGGGTGACCAATAGCATTGATTTATTGAAGAAAAAAAACAAAAAAACACAGCCAACAAAAAAGGACACTTCGGAGTGTAAGAGAAAAAAGGGCATGTGCTCTGCAAAGGTTGAGCCCTACCTGTGTACGTGCCTGATTGTAGTATTGCTGATGTTGTGTGTGTGTGTGTGTTTTTTTCATTAAGAGTAATATTGAATCAACCTTAAGCATTAATTGTTTCAAGAATAGGAAAGATCTAATGTTAAAGTTTAAAATAAGCGCTACAGATGTGAGAATGTGAAATTTGTTGCTGCTCTGCTGTCTCTTTGCTATCTGTAGAACTGGTCATTAATTCTTAATTTGGGTACGGCAAAGACACGTTACAGGTAATAATATAATCAAAAAATCATCGATCGAAACGACTTTCACATTCAATTTGATTCAACTTAACTCATGTTTAACCGGTGCTTCTTGTCGGCTTAGGCTACTTTTTTCAATGCATTTTAAGGAATATACAAATTAATCAAATTAATTTTATTTATTTTTTGTTACAAATTGTTCATTAATTTATTTTTCAGTTCAAACACCACACTCCCAGCACTCCCATTTTTTTCGTGGGCAATAGGCCAGGGGGTGCTGCAAATCTTTGCAAATCGCCTTTCCTAATAATGTGCTAGTTAGCAAGTTTCACAATGAATGCGGTTAAAGTTAAGAGTCTCTGAAGAGTGGCTTGGAAGAGAGGGGCGGAGTGAGCAGAGCTCATTAGCATTTAAAGGCACATGCAACAAAACCGCTTGCTGTAAACAGAGCTGTTTTTGACAAGGTAAAAAGGGTGTTTTTTACACTACCATTGAGAAATTTTAACCAAAGTATGTTATGGACTTTTCCTTAAGACCCTAAAGAATCATATCAACTTGTGGAAAATGGGCATCCGATGACCCCTTTAATAATGAGTAATAAAGAGAGAAAAGGATCAGTATACCATCACCCTTTGTCAGTAGTTTATGGATAGTATTTTAGGGAAGATGAATTGCATTGTTGTTCTTTCTTTTCTTTTTTTTTTTTTTTTTTTTAATGAATGCACTACAATTTGCAATTTTGGGCCGGTAAGATTTTTTTGAATGCTTTTTTGGTAACACTTTAGAATAGGGAACACTTATTCACTATTAACTACGACTTATAAATAAATTCCTAATTTGCAGCTTATTAATAATTGTTAAGTTTAGGTGTTGGGTAGGATTAGGGATGTAGAATAAGATCATGTAGAATAAGGCATTAACATGTGCTTAATTACTACTAATACATGGCTAATATTCTAGTAATATGCATGCTAATAAGCAACTAGTTAAGAGACCCTAAATTGAAGTGTTACCGCTTTTTTAATTTTTTTTATTTTTTTATTTAGTAATTGAAAGACATTTCTTATGTTCATCTGGGCTGCATTTATTTGATCAAAAATACAGCAATCGTGTAAAATATTATTGCAATTTAAAATAACTGTTTTCTATTTAAATATTTTTAAAATGCAAATTCTTCCTAAATTCTGTCAAAGATTATTTTTTGAAAAATAATCTTTGCCATCACTTTTGAAATGAAGACTTCAGATGTGTGCTATTTAATAATTCTATTGAAACTGTGATTTTTCTTTACATTTATTTATTTACAGGATTCTTTGGTAAAAAAAAAAAAAAAAAAAAAAAACTGTATTTATTTGAAACATTATAAATGTCTTTAATGTTTATATACAGTGTATGTATGTGTATGTATACCACCTGTTTCTCTGGTACAGAAATATATTTTTTTTCTCTTGAGAAAAACAACCCAGTAATCTCCCATGTCTCCTCTAGAGATTCAGATCTTAACAATATCTCAGATTGTGTTCTGATTTGGCAAGAATCTTGGCTCAAAACACCAAAGTCAGAAATTTCAGTATCAGCTCAAATATGTCTTATTACTTTTTTACAGACTAAATCTGAGCTATGCTATTAACATTCATTGTATAGATCACTGTTTTTTTATCAACAGTTTACTTCAGCCACATTTTAGAAATAACATCTCTGACAAACTGATACTTGAACCATAAATGAAACATAACTGAAAACTGTTTAGGTTTACTAAGCTAAGAAAGAGCAAGCCGTCACACTCATATACACCACAAACACACATCATAATCTCTCCTTTCTGCTGTCTGTGATGTAACACCTATGATATAAGAGCGCGTGAGCACCAACCACCTGTCAGAACGCATAGATCACACTGACATTAGTACTTCACTGAGCCTGCACTTCGAATTTAAAGAGTGACACATGGGAATATAAACATTAAGGAAACATGTCACCTTTGTGTTTAGATTTATAAAAATAGCACTTCATATACTTTCAATGAAATGTTAGTAACCCTCTCTAACTGTCTTTCTCTGAGTGTAAAGTTCACATGTAGTTCCACCGTGTCATTCACCATGGAGAGCGCGGTGCTCCTCAGGGCTCTGCAGAGCTCTCTCTGGTGGCAGGTGTCTCTGACTGGCCTCTTGTGATGGGAATGCTACATGCTGTCTTCTAATGGGTGCAATTCCTCTCCTGGGACCCTGCTTCACAGCAGCGGGCCTCCCCCTGAACCACAGAGAATGGTGGAGATGGGAAGAAATTTGAAGTGGTGTGAAAATTTTTTAATGAAAAAAAAATTGCCCTAGAATTCAAATCCTCTGTGTGCTCTTAGAGGGAGAGTTCACTCCAAAAATAATATTGTTCCACAAAAGCAAGAAAGTCATAAACGGTTGGCAGAATTTGACAGAATGTTTTCTTTTTTTTTTTTTTTTTTTTTTTTGGGTGAACTATCCCTTTAAGATTAACTCAAGAATCACTTCAATCCATTCAGTGAGTCAATTAGACAGATTCAGATCAATTCACAAATATTGACTGTTTCATTGAAAGAATAGCGACATATAATCCATTGTTTAGAAATCCAGTAGCACATCAATCTTATTCAGTTACCACAAAGTCTAGAAATCAAACTATTGAGTGGTTAGGGTCCAGGCTACCCAACACAAACAAGGGTTTTCCAGGAACTGGAAAATTACTGAGATCAATTTTCTGGTCAGTCACCAATGCGCACCAGAGCAAACCACTTAACAGACAAGTAATTGAAGAAGCATACGATACAATTGTTCCTCCTCTCATTACAGCAGCCTTTTGTTAGTGGGTCCTAATGCATTATTCTTTGCCTATTGTGTCTCATATCACCCAATACCCTAAATCCTATTTAATCAGTGCAAGTTTTCCTATTGATGCCAGATCATCCATCTGCTTAAAGCACTTAATGGTCTGTAACAGTGAGTGCATACAGCCCTGTGCTTTTTTAGCATCCATGCACCTGGCAGCACTGGCAGATATTATCGAATCCCCCGGGGGGATCTGGCCTGTGTTTTTCCATGTCACTCGTATTTCTCCCATTCCTGCTCCAGCGCCAGGGGAACGGCCGGTCACGTCATCGCCAATGAAGGGCTAATGCGAGACCAAGAGCAGGCCTCTAGGGCCAAAGTGTTGGGTCTTAGACACACCACCCGAATCTGGCGAACGCAATGCGATTGAAAAGATTGATTCCTGTGGCAACGCTCAATCCTGCTTCCGTTAATGCAGCTCGTAATGGAGGTGCTCCGTTCAGTGGCCCCCGGGCCAGCAGATACAAAAGTGCTCCATTACGGTCGCCTGCTCTTCAGCCAGTGTTTAATGCTAGCAGGAGAATGGCTAGTCTGGAGAAAGATGATAACCCTCTTAAGCCAATTATGACAAAGCAACGGTTGGCCTGAGTCATCACTGAACCCCTGTTGGAGTTCACTAACAAAAAAAAAAAAGAATGTAACATGGTATGACCGTATTGGTGTGAACATGGTACCACGTAACTAACAGTTGTAAACTAACAGCGTCCAACAGTATATATACATGCATCACGGGAGATGACAGTTTTCATCACATGAAACAGTTCCACTACATCTCATTTTGTATTGTCTGTAGTAGAATTTTGCAGATGGACATGATGGTGGTGGAAATTACAACAGTATTGAAATAAAATAGCTTAAGGATCATTTCCCTTAAATAATAAATAAAATAATTTAAATTAAATAATATTTTCAACATAATTTGACAACATTAGAGCTTGATTGAATGCAGTGTTGTTATTGTGAACTAAAATCATTTTCATAATTTAAATAAATATTAGATGGAAAAAAATGTAACTTAAAACTTAATTGAAATAAGTTTTAACACTAAAATTACTAAATAAATTATACTCAAATCAATTAAGGCTAATAGAAATGGAAAAAAATGACACATAAAACTAATTTTTTTACATTAAAATGACAATGAAAAGTTAACATATAAAAATAAAAGTTATTATATTCATAAAAATGTTAAATAAATATTAATAAACGTTATAAATAATAGTAAAATAAGTCACTTATGGAATTGATGTCTAATAAATTAAAATCACAATTCAGTGATATTAAATAAACATTTTTCTTAGTTTTTTATGGTTATATATTTCAAATTTCTTGATTAAATATTTTTATTCAGTCTCAATTTTTGAAATCCTTTTTGACAGCCATACCAGTCATAATTTTTTATAAATAATTGAATCAAATAAATATTAAAATGGTTTATTTCAGTTTGGATCAGTTTTAAATCTGTTTGAAGGATTTTCATAGTTTGTAAAACGATCAAATGCACACTCAAAATACTTTTGATACTGCAAGCAGCAAAAATAAATGATGAAGACTTGGTAAAAAGTTTTAAAAGAAGCTCATAAACGCATAAAAGCGCCTGAAGTTGAAGAAACACCTATACATCTGCTACCGTCACTGTACCATAGTACCGTCTCGTTTCCAGACTCAAACTGCTTATAAAGTCACATTAATTTATTATTCTGTCAAGTGGTAGGAAAAAATGAGGTGAGTGTTAAGAATCAAGCAAGCTGTGCTACACGTGGCTCTTTATCTTTCCATTTTGCGAAGCTGTATTTTCCTTTGATCTGATATTCAAGCACCGTTCCCTTCGCTGTCTCTTCCCGCTCTCTCCTGTCCCTCCCCGCTCTCACATGGTTAGTCTTCCTTTGCATATCTCACGCCTTCCTTTCCCTCCCTCATTTTCTCTGGTCTTCATGTTGCCAGGGTTCACAGCTGCAGAGTACGTTCTGATAAAGACAGCCTGCTGAGCTGTAAAGAAGCGCCCATGGTCCCTGCTGCTCAGACTCAGCTTTAAAGCGAGTGCCGCTCTGCCGTCCCTTCTGTGCGCAGAAGCCCAAAATACCAGATAAAATGGTGTAAACATTTAAAAACAAAACGGGGAAAGGCGGGGGCAGGTTCACAGTCTTTTCTTCGTCTTTCTCTCTCTCTCTCTCTCTCTCTCTCTCTCGCTTTCCTGCATTTCCCTCCCTCTGTGTTTAACTGTCATTTGCGTTTTATATAATGTCCTCCCACAGTTTATGGAATGCTATTTGAGAGATGCGACTATTGGGTGATTTCTGCCTTGAGAAAACAGGGTGCTTCTTTGTTGCCTTTTGACTCACCCTTAACGAACATTTAGTGTTCAGCTTGGAAATGGTCGAACAAAATGACGTAAATAAACAGCATTAATGACACTTTATTTGGAGCAATCAGATTGGATTATTTGCCAATGACCCCATTTACACTATTAAAGAAAATGATTCACACAAAAATGAAAATTCCATCATTTACTCATGTCGTTCCAAACCTGTATGACTTTCTTTCTTCTGGTGAACAAAAGATTTTTTGAAGAATGTTGGTAACCAGTTTTGATTTCCACTGTATGGACAAGATTCAGTTTTCCACACATGAATGTAAGTCATTTGGAACGACGTGAGGGCGAATGAATGACAGAACTATCCCTGGTGTGCTTGTGTTCAAGCTATTTTCGCTGGTGAACAGTATGGCTGTGCTGGTCTTTTCAGCAGAGATGTTTGTATTTGAATATATTGTGTCTTCTGTGTCTATTTTGGGAAAATGAAATAGGAATGTGCTATTGTGGAGGACAGGCACATACATTTTTTGACATTCAGATTTTTCTGTTTATTTACCAGGATCTACTTGGCACAGATTTGCTCAGAGCAATTTGACTGAAGTTTTTTGGGTTAAGGAAAGCTGGTTTCATGCTTTGATGGAGTTGGATGCCTCCAAAAAATAATTTAGTCCTGATTTAAGTAGAAGAAGATGAAAAAGAAAAGCAAGAAGAGTAACGTGAAGCTGAGAGGGTCTGTATTTGTGAAAACAGGTCAGGTTTATTCTCTCTGGAAAATGATATGCGAAAATGGTATTGAACTCACCAGAAGAGAACTTCTGTGTTTATAAACACTACCGTTTAAAAGTTATGCTAACCTACACTGTAAAAAATTACCATGATTTTAACGGTAAAAAACTGTGAAATTGCTACAGTAAAAATGGTTAACGGTAAGTTCCAGTAAAATTTACAGGGAAAAAACGTAAACTGACCTTCCCAGAATTCCCTGCATTGCATTTCAAATTTTGTTTGAATTTGATATTTTTTCTTTGAAATAACTGTTTCTTCTTAGTTTTTTTTTTTTTTTTTTTTATCAGTTATGTTTATTAGGGTTGTATGTTACATCTAATGTTGTTAAATTAATGTTTATTGCATATTTCAGTTTAATTAGTCTCACCATGATGGTGTTTAGTGCTTGTGTGAATGACACTGTGCACCTTCTATATCTGTTATTATTTAAAAGCTGCTTGTGAAGGTGATTTGTGAGGACATCTCGGTGTCCAAAAGGCTTCAAAAACATAATAAATGGTGTTTTTTTGGAAATGTAAAAAATGCACAGTTTTCTGTGAGGGGCAGGTTTAGGTGTAGGACGATAGAAAAAACTGTACAGTATAAAAACCATTACGCCTATGGAGAGTCCCCATAAACCATAAAAACACACTTGTGCGTGTGCGCAAGTTTGTGTGTGTATCTCTGCTAAAGCTTCATTTTGTCTACATTTATTATAGCATGGAGTAAAAGCTGCAAAACATGCATTTCACTCACGCTGAATCTTTATGAATTTTTGCCAGTTCCATTCTTCGCTAGATGATTGCATAGGGTTTGTAGAAAACTGACAGAGAAGCATCTCTGGTCATTTGACAGCTGACATCTCTATTCCTCTTCAAAAGCCTCACGTTGACATGACCTACACATGACAGTCCTTCTGTCGTGTGCTAGAGGTTGTGTCATCTTACAGGCTGTGAGATAACAGAGCACTAACACTATCTGATGGCTCTACCTGCTTGTCCTTCTACCTTTTCTAGATGTCCATGACAGCTTCAAAATGGCACTGTCTCATCAACAGCAAAATGGCTGTGTGACAGGGAGACACTGATTCTGACGGTGGCCTTGTCAAAAGATGGTTTGCAGTCTGTGTTGATACTCAGTAGAACATGCCTTTTGGTAAATAATGCAGCTAATATGATGATGATCTCACAACAGAAGGGGTAGATGATGCTTGCGGTCTTCACTGGAGTCTTCGGGAATCAAAATAGTAGTTTTCCAGTCCTCAGTACCCGAGGGCGGGTAATGAGAGAGTGCCTCTTTCATCTCCGGTTCAAGACATGATGAAAGTCTAGTACAGCCAAAACACCATTATCTAGAAACATACTCATTCCCAACCTTATGCTGGTAACCAGCTGGGTCTGCTCTTAAAGGAATAGTTCACCCAAAAATGGAAATTCTCACATCATTTACTAATGTTGTTCCAAACCTGTATGACTTTCTTTCTTCTGTGAATATTTTCAAAAATGTCACTCTTTTTCTTATTATTATTCTTTTCCTTTATATTTCACAGAAGAAAAAAAAGTCATAAATGTTTGAAATTGGAACAGGTTTGGAACAGCATGAGGAATTGTCAACAGAATTTTCATTTTTGAGTGAACTGTCCCTTTAAGATTGACTGACATTTTCCATTGTTTCTCCCACAGGATGTTGACCACAGCAATGTAACAAATGAAGGACAACAGAAGATTTTCCAGAGGCAGCACTGTTCATTTATTCCGTTGCTATGGTCACAAGATGCTCCTCCTCCTCACATGACCGCTACACTAGAGCGCACATGTTAGCATGTCTGGAGGGCTTTGATGTACAGTATATGACAGTAAACACTGACCCAGTGTAGCTCATTATCAGGTTATTTAAGTCCAAAGGTGAGATGATGGAAGGGTAAGCAGCAGGTGGTACGGGGATGTCTTAATGGTCAGTTGTGTGTGACTCATATTGGATGCCAGTGCTTGGTCCGGAGGCTGGAAATCACTTCCTTTTGTTCTCCCAGAAGGCTGAACAGAGGGGATTAACAGGCTCAGGACAGGGGGATGCTGCTTTGAGATCTAAAGCTGTTACTTCTGTCTTCGGTCACTGTCAGCCCCATGAGAAATTCTTGCTTCAATCATTGTCATCTCTGCAAGCTAGCCTACAGTAGTGGACACTCTGGGGCATAGCTGTGTATCCACTAAAAATACTGAGTTTAGAGGAATTACAAGATCTTGTTTTGGGTTCACTTCAGTTTTGTGACGTAAAAGCTGAAGGTTATTTTCATTATGCCATATTTCATAAGGTGGGAAATCAGCATGTGTGTATCTGAAAAACTTTTACCTCTTCCTATATTTTCCCCAAACTGTGAAAACTAGTTTTTAGCTTTGATAACGCCAATCACAAGAAATCAAGGACAAACATAATTTTCAGATTAAATTATACTTTATTACTTTGTTTTATTTTGCTTTTTAGATACTTTTTCTTTTGTTTAGCTAATGCACTAATGATTAACCTAGGAAATAAGTAAATAAATAAATAAGAAATGATACAAGATTTCATATTGTTTTAAAACATGTTGGATTACAGAATGATATCTTTCTATGGGGATTCTTGAATATTTAATATTAATAATATTTATATTAATATTATTTTTTTTAGCTAATGCACTAATGATTGAACTGAGGGAACGAAATATAATGAGTAAGTAAATAAGGAAATAAATAAGAAGTGATATACCTCATTGATGTGACAAAATCTTTCAGATACTTGGCAAGTACATACATACATAAAGTTCAAAAACAATATAGAGTAAAACTAATAATTCATATGATATACAATTGGTTATATTGATGCCTTTCTGTGGAGATTTTTATTTTATTCTTTTATTTTATTTTTATTGAGCTCTACTGAGGTCAAGTGTCATGTTTGTTACCATATTTTAAAAATGACCCATTATTGGAAGTGATGAAAACCATTTGCAATACATTACTAGTGTGACAAGGAGCTGACATAGGCTAACAGAGTTTAACTCCTTCAAACAAAAGCAAAGCTAGGCCTCCCTAAACACTCCACAGCAAGTCATTACAATCAGCTCTCACTGGGGCTTAGTGATCTTGCTTTGTTTGCCCTAATAGTTGCCAGGAGACAATTAATCACCTGCTTAATCTTGCAGTGTTCTAAACCCTATTTATGCTGCAGTGACACGGGGAGCTAAAGTGTCACTGATGTTAAAAATAATTACAGAATGACTAAGTGCAAATGTCAAGATTTTGCCAGACATAACTTTATACCTAAGTAGCTTTTACTTGTAAGCTGTTAAATGTGAACAGTTATAGTGTGGTTTGTTTAATTTTGCATTTTCCTTATACATTTTTGAATTGAACATTTCATCACACTAGAAAGCAATTTTCATAAACCTGTATTCTAATTGCAATTAAAACAACAATCGCTAAAAGTTTTTGTCCTAACTAGCTGCACTGAGTTACAGGAAATTTGGTCAGTTACTTGTTTTCTATTTCGGCTGTTCTTGAGTAGCCCCGCCCACACTGAAATCACATTGGTCCAGTAAACTATATGTTCCCATTGGCTGCATTTGTGTCACATCAATAAGCTTTTTGGCTTTCAGTGATGACAGAGGAATAACTTCCTATTACCTTCCATAACCTCCTTGTAAGCCTTGTCAGATTGTGCCTAAGATGCAGTGTAACATTGCATTCAATCTCCGGTCTTGATTTGGAGGAAAAATAATTAGGGATCCATTGTTTGTGTACAGGAATGTTGTCTTTGTGCTTGCACGTAATTGTCTTTACAGGCATTGCGAGAATTCTTGAAACTTTCCATAGCTTAGTCTATGATAAATGGACACACGCCAGTGGAGAGTTGAAATGTGCTTGTTTCACCTGCGAGGGCAGTTGCTAATGATGATGAAGCCGGAATGGAACAAGAGACTCCATCCCTCCATCAACGCCTGTTCCACCTCGCAATGAAACAAATGGCCCAGGACTCCTTCATCACGACTCTGTCATTCCTCATTTCCTGTCAGGCACCTGCTCTCTCTTTGTACTGGTCTGAGGATGGGAGTTCATTTATTCTCTGCTCATTGCATTCTTTTCTCCCTCATTCAGTACTTTGCCTCACTAATACGCATATATTTACTGGACTGTATCACTTTGCATCTCCATTTATTCCAATCCCGTCTCCGTCCGGCTGTATCAGCCTTGTTTATTTCATGCACAGTAATCTGCTGCTCTTTTCCCTCTGCTAGGTTCTCTGCTCCCTTTCTCTCAATGACTCATATCTTTGTTGAGGAGGCAGAGCAATTGGGGAGCGTGCTCCGCCGCGCACGGCTCAAATGAAATGGCCCTTTATCAGCTGTGCACACTTATTCTCGCTCTGTCTGATGAGGCGCCTGTGGTGGACCCTCGACCCATCCCTCACCTAATGCTCTCTCAAAATTATCATTGAGCACAGACAAATGATTTGAGCTTTCTTTATCTCCTTGTGCACATTATATGTCTTTCTGATGAGAGCTGAAACATCTTCCTAGAGGAAAATGTTATTGCTCGGAGGTTGCTTTATCATAGCTCAGATGTTTACAACGTGACCCAAGCAAGTTCAAGGTGATTAAGCAACAAAGCTAACTTTCATTAGTTGTTTTCCTATCCAACTGCAAAAGATATACATTAACTAACTGTACATTAAAGTACACATCAAATATATTCTGAATGGCTGTAATTGTGTCATATTACACAACGCTTTTGTGTTCAGGACAGTCCCCACCCATAGGAAAAAATTATTGCTCAGTGGTTGCTCTTCCTAAGCTCAGGAGACTCTCATATATCTCTCATTTTAGTATCAACAGCATTTAAGATGTTTCTCCTAAAAATCCTTAGGAGAAATTTTTTATTTATTTATTCCTTTATTAACCGGGGGGGGGGGGGGGGGGGTTCTTATAAAGACTATAGTCTCTTTTTCAAATGATCCCTGGCCAAGAAAGGCAACACTTAAAATTTAAATAAAATAAATTAGGAAAAAAGAAACCTCATCAACAACAAACAAAACATACCACATTACATAATGACATAACAACACTACAAAAACCATACCACAACACCTAACAAAAACAAATTAAATACAACAACAAACTAAATATAACATAATAACCAAGACATCATTCAACAAGCAGTATAAAAAGCCACAGGCAAAAAACAAAAACAAAACAGTAACCTATATACAGTCACACTTATAGCTGAAGGTTTCTGTGATATATGATTTAAAATCATTAAGTGTAATAAAAGTTCTTAACTTCAACTGTTTCTGCAAAGCATTCCAAGTTGAAGGGGCATTGTAACGGAAAGCAATTTTACCAAATTCAGATTTTACAACAGGTATAGTAAAAAGAATGCTATTTTTAGACCTAAGATTGTACCTACTGTTTTCTACAAAAGAGAAAACTGATGAATAAGAGGGCAATAATCCTATCACTGCCTTGCAAATAAAGATAAGCCAGTGATGCTGTCTACGAATTGAGAGTGGAGGCCAACCTGATAAACTGTATAAACTACAATGATGTGTAGAATACTCAGCCTTAATGACAAAGCGTAGGGCAGAATGGTAAACCAAATCCAGTGAGTAATACAGACTTTGCTGCATGCATATAAAGAATATCTCCATAGTCTACAACAAACAAAAAAGTAGCAGCAACAAGTTCCTTTCTTACTTTGAAATTAAAACAAGCCTTATTTCTGTAATAAAAACTTAATTTAACTCTCATCTTTTTTACCAAGTTATCTACATGGGGTTTAAATGAGAGCTTTTCATCTAATAAAAAAACCAAGTAATTATAACATGACACTCTTTCAATTTCCTGGTCATATAGAGTAACAATTTGAGGCAAATCCCGTACCTTACTAGAGTGAGTAAATAACATAAATTTAGTCTTTTTAGAATTTAGTACCAATTTGAATTTAAATAGATTTTTTTGTAGAATTATGAAAGCATCCTGCAATTTCTTTAATGCCTCATATGGAGATCTAGCAGTACTGTATATGATAGTATCATCCGCATAGAGATGTACAGCTGCATCTATATTTGTACAAATATAATTAATGTAGATTGTAAACAACAGAGGCCCTAATATGGAACCTTGAGGGACTCCATCTATTAGTTCTGCCTCCCCTGACATAATGCCTTCACAAGTGACACACTGATATCTACTAGACAGATAATTCTTAAACCATTCAATAGCATTAACAGACAACCCAATTTTAGACAGACATTTTAACAAAATGGTGTGATCAACCGTATCAAAGGCTTTCGAAAGATCAACAAATAATGCTGCACAAGATTCTTTACAGTCAATAGCACTAACAATATCATCAACTACCTTAGTGGCTGCTGTGATGGTGCTATACCCTTTCCTAAAACCTGATTGAAAAGGAATAAGTATATTTTTTACTGTCAAAGGGATAGTTCACCCAAAAATGAAAATTCTTTCATCATTTACTCACCCTCAAGTAGTTCCAAACCTGTATGAATGTGTTTGTTCTGCTGAACACAAAGGAAGATATTTTGAAGAATGTGGGAAACAGAGCAGTTCTGGGGCACCATTGACTTCCATAGTATTTTTCTTTCCTACTATGGAAGTCAATGGTGCCCCAAAACAGCCTGGTTACAAACTTTCTTCAAAATATCTTCCTTTGTGTTCGGCAGAATAAAGAAATTCATACAGGTTTGGAACTACTTGAGAGTGAGTAAATGATGACAGAATTTTCATTTTTGGGTGAACTATCCCTTTAAGAAATCCTTTAACTGATCACTAACCAAAGACTCAAAAATTTTAGCTAATACTGAGAGTTTTGAGATAGGACGATAATTGTCCATAATAGTTGGGTCCCCATTTTTAAAAAGTGGTGTTACATACGCTGTCTTCCAAGATCGGGGTATAATATTTTGTTCCAAAGATAAATTAAAAATATAAGTTATTGGTTCAACAATAATGTTAGCCACAAGTTTCAAAAGGAAAGGGTTTCAAACCCATCAGGCCCAGCTGACTTTTTACAATTTATATTTCGCAATGCGAATAAGACCTTCTACCTTGAGATTGGCTCAAAAGTAAAAAGGTTCGAACCCCAAGCATTGGGGAGAAATAACCCTGGAGATGAAAGATGTTCTAGCGCTGACTTAAAAAGGAGTTCAGCAGAGGCAAAGTGATTATTAAAAAAAATCAACTAGATCTTTTTTATCAGTAATTTGCACATTATTAACATTTACAAGTTTAGGAAGAGCTGAAAATGAAGAATTTTGTACTGTTTTCATTGAATTAATAATTCTCCAAAATTTAGCTGGGTTTTTTAAATTTCTCATTGTCTCATCAAGGTAGAACTGTGACTTAGCTTTACGTATTTGTGTGGTACATTTATTTCTTAAATATCTAAATTTGACCCAATAATTTTCTTGCCCAGATTTCCTTGCCTTTGCCCAGGCCAAATCCCGTTTATGCAAGAGAGTGGATAATGCATCAGGAAACCAGAGATTATTCCTCCCCTTTACTTTGAACTTTCTCAGGGGTGCATGTTTATTTAAAATACCCATGAATGAATCCTTAAAATATGACCACGCCAATTCAACATCAGGAATTAAACAAACCTTTTTCCAATCAAAATGAAAAATATCATGGATAAAAGCTTGCTGATCAAATGATTTGAAATACCTTTTCTCCACTATTCGTGGCACTGTCTTTTTAAGTTTGCAATTTCTAATCATACCAATAATACAATGGTCACTTATATCATTTGAAAAAATACCTATTTGTGTGCATTTATCTGGATTATTAGTTAAGATCAAATCTTCAAGATCAGATCAATTTGGACGAGTGGGAGCATTTATTACTTGAGTTAAATTTACAGAATCACAATAATCTTTAAGGTCCCTTGAAACATCTGTCAACCAATTCCAGTTCAAATCACCGAGGAGAATAATTTCTTTCTGATGCACAATATCTGCAAGTGCAGTTGAAAGTATAGATAAGGCTTCCTTGTTAGCTGAAGGGGGTCTATAGCAGCAAGCAACAGTTAGAATAGTATTTCCTAATTTTAAATCAATAGCCAACATTTCAAGGCACTTAGGAACAGTCATAGACTTTATCATATATAACGACACCCCCTCCTTTGCTCTTTCTGTCTACACGAAATATATTGTAACCATCAATGGCAATATCATTATCTGAGAGGGTTTTCTTCAACCACGTCTCTGATATGGCAATAATATCTGCCTTCGTAGACACCGCCCATATTCTAATAAAATCAGTTTTAGGCATCAAACTACGGACATTCAAATGAACAACTTTCAAACCAGGTCGACTTGAAAACTCAGAGGGAACATACAAACATTCAAGTTCAGGACCTGGGTTTGATTGAACATTTCCTGCCATAAGTAACATCAATAATATGAGACGACGTTGCCACACGTTTCGATGTTTCATACTCAGACAAACATTTCAACGAGTCAAATGACTTCACATTTAGATGACAAAATTTTTCTTTAACCAAAAACAAGTAAACTAAAGAGAGGTCAACTTTAAGTCCATATAGAGACAGTTTGCAAAACTCCTGTGTAGGAGTGTATGTGTGCAATGTACATAGAATTAATAGAAGTAGACACAACTGAGACATGAGATAATTCTGAAAGAAAAGAATACAAAATGACAATGGGAGAATGTGGGAATGTCAAAACTGAGAATGTGGTGGAAGAAACAAAGAATATCTCTTTATTGTCTTGCTGCTGTCTCTATCAAGACCCCATTATAGGAATATTTTATTGCTCAGTGGGTGCTCTTTCTAACCTCAGGAGACTAACCCAAAAATCCTTAGGAGAAATAAAAGTAGACACAACTGAGACATGAGATAGTTCTGAAAGAAAAGAATCCAAAATAACATGGGAGATCTCTTTATGGCCTCGCTGTAATCTCTTGCAACACTCCATTATAAAAATGTTTTACTGTTCAGAGGTTGCTTTTTTTATTGCAATGGGGTTTTTCACCTTTAGTGGTCAGGACAGTAGGAGTAGAGACAGGAAACAATTGGACAGGTGAGAACTGAACAGGAGCAGGAAAGTACCCTTAGCAGGGATTCGAACCCATGCTGTCTGCAACACACCAATATTAAAAGAAACTGATAAGCAAAAAATTATTTTCATGTTATTTCTGATAATATTAAAAATATTAAATATTCTATTCTATTTAGTCTCTTTTTAAAAGATTAAAGATTAAGTGTGACATGACAGAAAATGAATTTGTAAATGTAAAAATAGTGGTAATGAGCATATTATAGTACATTTATATTAGAAAATCTTTTGACTAGTAACTAATATGGTACCGGCATACTGTGCATCTCTAAAAATTGAGTTGGAGAGCTTGAATAATTTAGTAAGGGAAGAATATGACGAGTAACATTTGCGTTCTTTGACTATCTTGACAAATCTAAGCAAAGTGTGAATTAAGCATCGATAGGATCTCTTCTGAAAGTTTGAAGAAATCAAATTTGAAAATACTGGAGCTGTACATAAATGACATAAAAGTCTCCATTTAATCTCATTACTTACTAGGAGAAACAAATGAGATAAAAAGGATCTCTTTGCGTTGTTCATTCTATTGTATCGCTTAACCTCCAGTCCCATTTTCTTGCCAATGTCTGCTCTGAATGTCCTTGTGTCCTCTGTTCCCTGTTCTCCTTAATCACCTGTGTCAGATGTTCTGTCACTGAACTCATTGCACTATTGATTTTCTGTACCTCAGCAGTTAGTACAACCACTGTACACTCTCCTCCTCATAAATACTCATCCTCACGCTTTCAACATAGTCCAGACGGGCTTCCGCATCCTCTTAGCCAATTAGCCGACAGCTATTGGCCGAATTGAGAGTATCTCCAAGAAACATGTAAATTGAGAGGAATTTACAGTATAGAGAATGATAAATCATGAGTTTGACTGCACTAACAAGAGATGATGCATCTGGGAAAGAGGAAAAATAAATTGTAGCACGGGTCAAGGCTATTGATTGAATGGCAGGAGCTGTGTGGTTGTTCATTACTCTTCCTGTTGTGTTTCATTCAATCAGGATAGTGCGGCGTTCCATGAATTATTTGTTGATTGGCACTTTTCTTTTGAGAATTCTGAGAGTGACGGCTCACTGATTCCCTGGAGGTTTATATATTTATTTTTATCAGAATTGAAAACATTTGAGGATTAACCTAGCTTCATGCTTAGCTACTAGCGCAGAATGTCTGACAAACTCAAATCCCAGTGACGAAGAGGTTTTCTGTTGACCAAACACACCAGATGGTCACATGACACGTTTAAATAAATAAACAAATCAAAGCAATGACATTAACAAGCTCATTAAATACGGCAGAGACATCTCTGTATTTATATTTTGCACTACATGGACCCAATACATAATAATGTGTCAACCTAATACCCAAAAATCTCCTGCGGAGAACGATATTAGTCTGCAAGCTCACTCCACGGGGTTTTAAATTACATTCCACCTGTCACCTGTTCCTGGCAGTTGAGGGCCACAATGCGAGGGCAAACAAAGTGGCATGAACCAGCAGGCAGCCAGGAACAGGCCTACAAAGGGCACCAATCTTGGATTCTCACACACTGGCTCTTTGTGAGCTGCTTTGTTGAGTTTGGACAGGCACAAAGTTTTTTATTTCTTTCTTTTCAGAAATCTGTCTGAGCTTCACTTCAGACTTGAGTCTCATTTAATTTCAGACACCTGTTTTATTTGCTTGTGTGATTTTATTTTATATTATTTTCCTGATTTTGTTCCTTTCTCTATCGGCCACTTAGCTCTTAGCTGATTTCCTTGATGTCTCTTTCTCTCTTCTTTCTTTATACTGTATCTCTGGCTTTGTGTAACTGAATTGCCCAACTACATCAATCGGCACTCTTTGACCACCCTCAACCTCTCGTTCTTGCGTACGCACACCATCTCATTCTAAACTACCTTTCTTAACCAATCCTACGTCTAATGGAAAAAGATGTTTTACAGGAAGATAGCTGATGTTAATGTTACTAGACTAAAAGGCAGGATATCAAAGTATGCCCAAACCAGGTGTCTAGACGGTTTTTGGTCTTTGTTTACTTCTGCTGCTTTTACTATGCCGCCTTCACCACTCACAAGGTTCTGCCAATAACATTGTAGTTAGGGAGTAATCTCTATTAAATACAACTTAAGCTTTATGAACAGTGGTAACAGTGCTGTTAGTTACCATAGAAAATAACTTTCTCATAGTTTGTAAAAGCAAAGAAAAGCATGTTTGTATGCACTTACAATGGAAGACTATGAGGTAATATTACAGCTCCAGAAAAAAACTGATACAGTGAAATTATTAAATTACATGTTTGCATGGACTAGTGTTATAAAATCGCTTAGTAACGTTGTCTGTACAAAGTTAAATAATATTGTCCAATTGAAAACCTAGTAATTTAGGCATGATATGCAAAAGGACACTGGAACTATTCATGAAGCACTTCCCATCAGATTTACCTTTGTAATGCAAAACTAGAGCGTCTTCGATCTAGAAAAGTATTTTTTTCTACTAAAAAACTTCATTGTTTATGTTTCTGCTTTTAAACCTGGTAGACTTTCAGTGTAAGTTTATTTGTTCATTTTCAGTTTAACTGACACGTCAATCGACAACGTGCTACAGATGCCTCCCAAAGAGAATAGAATAAATAAAACAGTTATTTTAAATTGTAATAATATTTCACAACATTTCACTTTGATTAAATACAGTCTTGGTGAACAATAAGAGACTTCTTTCAAAAACATTATAATCGTTATAGTCCCCTGTTCAAATTTTCAATGGTATCTTGATGGATGCAGTGGTGCAGATTTAACTGAGAGGACATGAGATCTGCCACTCATCAAGGCAGATATAATTGACCCGTGATTGCCCCTGTATCCATGTCATGGCAGCTCACAGTGCGGCCTCTCCATTAAATCATTTTAATTAAGAACCTTTACAAAATCAAATGCCTGGGAAGGCATTGGGTGACAGGTCTTTCTCTTTCTCGCACATTTCATGAATGATAAGTGCAGGTGTTGAAGAGCTCTACCAATGTGACCCTCTCATTATGTCACGAGAACTGATTTCCTCTGACGAATACATGAAAGGTCCCACCGCATGTCTGCGTCTCTTCACACTATTCTGCATTCGTTATTCATGCCCCCAAGGTAAAAGCCAGTGTCTCATCCCACAATGACAAGTGTTACCTGGTGATTAATTCAATTGGCTGACACATCAAGGTTAGATGTTTAGTCAGTGTCCATCTCGTGTGAATTTTGACGGTGACAGGATATTTTAATGTCAATTACATATGCATGTTCAGACATACCTTTCAGAATTTAAAACTCTGAAAATAATACAAAAGAACTGACTTTGTGTAGATCTGCTTTTTCATATTAGACACCACAATATCCTAAAAAATATATTTTCCTTGCCTTTTTGATAGTTTTACTGCATGTAGAAAATATAATGAAAGTTTAAGAACTGAATCTTCATTACCAGTCCAAAATGCCACCTATTAAAATGTTTATTTAAATATTAATTTCTGAGTAATTACACAGATTAACTATGCAGTCTTAAGGTATGTCAACCATATAGGACTTGGCAGTACCTGCAACCCATACGTGACAAGGGTATTTGCTTAAAAGTCTTAGAATTGTACGTGTTAGAAAAATGGTCAAGCAAAACTGAAATTATGACTGTTTAGCACACAAAACAACCCCTTGACTAACATTGTTAAATAGACATTTGTTTGAGGAGACCCTGAAAAAAGTATGTTTATTTTTTCCCCATGAAATTCATGTTTTTTGTCATATTAAATTTCATGTTGCTGAAAAAAGTATTATTTGAACATACTGTACTGGATGTCCTTTGTCTATTTACAAGATTGGATGTTCAGTGGATTCAGATATTCAAAGTACTAACCAAATGTGTTGTCTGACATTTTCATTTTATAAATAAACAGAAACTCTCCACAGAGTCAATAATGAACAGAAAATTTGACTTAAATGCCAGGGACATGCATGGTAGGATGGCTAGGACATTTTTGTTGTTGCTCTGAGTAAAAAATGCAGCTTGAGAGAGAGTATGCATTGCTATTATATATATTCAAATGATATGAGGGTGAGTAAATGAGCACAGAAGTGTTTTTTTTTTTTTGTGAACTATTCCCTTTAAGCACATGTCTAAAAACTATATCATTGTTGTCTAGAGAACATTTGGTCCAAACTAGTTTTCGCATACTTTCAAAGTTCTTTACTTTATATAAAATGTCTTGACTGGTGATTTCACCAGTAGGCGGCTCACTCAAGGGATCCTTCTCTGATTGGCTCTTTATGGCAGTTACATTTCTCATTCAATTTCAAGGGTTGTTTATTTTGGTGTGATTTTCATTATCCATGTCTCTTTACCACCTCTTACTCTCTCTCACTCTCTGCCTCTAACCACTAAAGCTCAATAATGTTCACCCTTGTGCTCTTAATTAATATACGCTGTATAAAAACAATATGCCTCTGATATCCTTTGCTCTGATCTCAATCACATTAGGGATTAAGTGTGTCCTATTTTTATGCCTGAATGAAACAACTCTAAATCACACTCTGCCTTTTGAGAATGTCTTTTAATCCACGGGTAGATGAAATGATTATATTATCAGGTGTCTTGGGGTGAAGAAATGCAGAGATAATCTGAATTCAACCCAGCTATTAGATATTATATCTAATACATATTAAAGAATAACTTTGTTAAAGACAAATTAAAGTTTTATGGATGCTGGAGGACCACTGGAAATTGACCATGTCATTATGACATTGACTGCTCTGATCAAAGTGGCTACTGCACAAAAAAAAAAAAAAAGACACTTTGGTGACCCAAGTATGTGAACGCAGTCTTATCTGACTGGAATAACACACAGACATTGTTACCCTGGCTACCTCTTTCTGTACTATCACAAGTTAATGATCAACGTGGTTTTAGTGCTTGTGGACGCCCTAATGACCAATTAATGCTGTATTAGAGGGTTTAGAGGGTGTGTTTACTGGATATCTGCGTGTGTATGTGTGTGTGTGTAATTGGATGTGAAGGAAGGCTATTAAAATCAAACATATAACACACACCTTTCAGTGTGGTGCAGTCAGTTCAGCAGGTACAAGTTCTGCTTCTAATCTTTGGTCTGATGAATTTCTATTCCTTTGTAAGACTATTGCACTGTTGGGTAGGGGAACCGCGATCCAGTAAAATCTGCTTGAATCCAGTTACTGAGGGCTAGTCAGAATAGCTATTCCTAAAATAAGGAGTTTTAGTCAGTGGGATCCTGCTCAAAAGACCAGCATGCAGTCCATGGTGGTCCAGGCTTGCACTGATTAGTCCAGGTTTCATGCTGCGTGACCAAAATATCCAAACTGTTTACCTGCATTATTCTGCCAATATATGTATTCAAAATGTCTTTCAAATAACATTTCCTTAAAATCATTTATTATCCATGTTCACCATTTTCCATTTAAAGAGGCCTTTTTTTCTGAAAAAGTGTTTTCCATATACCAAGGAGTACAACTACTAGAATGCACTGCATTATTAGTAATTTAATCAAACTTTCATTTATATTCATGTCCTTAGACAAGAAGGTGAAGGACGAATTGCAAAGGTCACCTTTGTGAATTTCAAGCTGCTTTTGCTTGTCTGTACATTGATTTATGTTCTTTTTTTTCCAAGCTCCTCCTCACTACAAAAATGTGTCCTTGACGTCTTATAGCACAGCTGCCTGTTATGTTGTGCTGTAGACTTCAGATATGTGAGGATGTAAATAATTATTACAAATATAATGGCAAGATATTATAAATATATACAATGGATATACAGTACGTGCATATTACATGATGCATACATAATTCGAATATGAACAATTTCAGATTCATACTGTATCTGACGTGGTGACTCATTCTTTCATTCGTTCATTCATTATACTGACATACTGGTGCATGAGCAAAAATCATGTTTGTTGGTGTGCATAAAGTATAAGAACATTTTCATTTTCAGTTTCTGCCTTTATGAATTCTGATTTGTTCACCAGATTTAACACAGGATCAAATCCATGGAATTTAGCATCAAATCTAATTTTAGTACATTGCAAACAATAATTATTAAAATCAGTATTTGTGTATTTGTAGTAAAATATCTACACTGTAAAAAAAAAAAAAAGTTGAGCCAACTTAAAATTTTAAGGCAACCAGTTTCAGCAGATTTTTGAGTTCTCTCAACATGTTGTTTTAAGTTTATACAACAGTTTATACAGCAAACTCAAAAATTTGGCTCAACTTTTTTTTTTTTTTTTTTTTTACAGTGTACACATCCCCCAAAGTAAAGTAAATTGCATAAGATGCTAAGACTTATTTTCATAAAGTGATCAATTTAGTTGAATTAAATTGCATAAGATATTGCATAAGATATTAAGAGTTCATTTCAGAGATTATATCTTGAATATAAAGGATTTTCTTTGCCCTTTGGGGAAAAAATAAATAAATAAATAAATAATAATATAATAATAATAATAATTTTTGTTTTATTTTGTTTTAAGCATACATCTTACATTACTTAGTGATATTTATGTTCAAATTGCCAGTGGGGTAAGAAAAATAAACTTAACCAAATACATATTGTAGCGATCGAATAAGTGAAAAGACACACTTAACGGTTTTAGACTTTCTTTTTATTAACGAGAGCACTCGTGAAAAGCAATGCCTGGCTCTCTCAAGTTCAACTCACAAACTTCTAGAACTTTCCTCTAGACTCCACCCACACACGAGTGCGCAAACTCGTTCTTCAGAAGAACACCCACCCCTTAAAGCCCCCATTCCAAAGAACACATAATACAGGAACAGAACATATATGACAGAGCATAACACACTCAGACTTGCTACAATATTATCAAAAAAGAAAGTTAAAATAATCTCAAGCAAGTTTATCTTGTTTTTAAGTGAATTAGATATTTATATTTAAAGAAGACAAACATTTTTTGAAGGCAAAAAAAAAAAACATTTTTTATTTTTATTTTTTTATTACATCCGAAGCACAACATGAAGTAGCTATACAGCTCTGTAGTTTTTTGCATACATCAATAGAGAAATAGTGGAAATAAAGTCAGGTAATATTCCCTCACACTCTTTTAATAATTGCAGCATTTCTGCATCAAACTTGCACCTTTAAATGACAATAACCAATTCTTCCTGCCATGCTTAAGCCTCCTATAACTAACATCATATTACAAAGATCCCTCATGAAAAAGAGAACAGTGTGAGAGACCATTCATTGGAGACTAACAAGAACTGATTCGTCATCACGATCGCACGCTTCCCACAGAACACCTCAGAATGGTATGAATGGGAAAAATTACTCATGAGCTAGTCCAATTTTTAAGTACTGCAGGCATGCATTGTAGCTATTATCACTGGACCAAAAATGGTGAGCTCTTTCAGAGATGAGAAGAGAGGGTACAGACTATGAAGAAGGTACAAACTAAAAAGCAATGAGGGGGAAATGGGGTGTGTGAAAGGGAACAAAGACAGGTCTTATACAATTCACTTTCCAGCTGAAATGAACAGTAGTGACATTAAAACACCAAAAATGCTTATTCTTTTTTTCACACAAATTCAGGCAGATTTTCAATTAATAAAAATCTATTTTGTGTGGTTTCTTGGACAATACTATCATATAAACTCAAAACATTTTCTTTGGCTTTTCTAACATAAGTAAAGTTGCTTGGTAGCTCACCTGGTACAGCACTGCATCTGTGATGCAGAGCACTCTGGTACTAGTCCCTGGGCACGAATCATGACACTCGATAAAAGAACTCTAGACCATTGTTCCTCATTTCCCGCCGGCACCCTGCACCCGCAAAAGAAGAAACCAGTTGGAGACGGAGGCTTTATTGCCTGTCCTTTCTTTTGTTTGTAAACAAAACCTTGAATGTTATCACATCAGGGTAATTCTATGAACAATCACACAGTCTAATAACCTGCAAAGAATATGCACATGATGAAGTACAGTCATAGCCAAAAATATTGGCACCCTTGGTTAATATGATCAAAGAAGGCTGTGAAAATTCATCTGCATTGTTAATCCTTTTGATCCTTTATTTTAAAAATTCACAAAAATCTAACCTTTCATTGGATAATAAGAATTTAAAATGGGGGGGAAATATCATTATGAAATGAATGTTTTTCTCTACATTGGCCACAATTAACGGCACCCTTTTATTCAATACTTTTTGAAACCTCCATTTGCCAGTTTAACACCTCAAAATTTTCTCATATAATGCCTGATGAGGTTAGAGAACACCTGACAAGAGATCAGAGACATTCCTTAATCCAGAATCACTCCAGACCCTTTAGATTCCCAGCTCCATGTTGGTGCCTCTTCTCTTCAGTTCACCCCACTCATTTTCTATAGGGTTCAGGTCAGAGGACTGGAATGGTCATAGCAGAAACTTGGTTTTGTGCTCAGTGACCCATTTTTGTGTTGTTTTTGAGGTTTGTTTGTGGATTATTGTACGGTTGGAAGATCCAAACATGGCCCATTATAAGATTTCTAACAGAGTCAGTCACGTATTGATTTTTTTATCTCTTGGTATTTGATAGAATCCATGATGCCATGTGTCTAAACAAGATGTCCAGGACCTCCAGCAGAAATATAGGCCCACAACATCAAAAATACAGCAGTATATTTCATTGTACACATGGGGTACTTTTTATCCTTGTGTTCACCAAACCCATCTTGAGTGTTTGCTGCTAAAAAGCAATTTTTTTAGTTTCATCTGACCATAGAAGCCAGTCCCATTTGAAGTTCCAATCGTATCTGATAACTGAATATGCTGGAGTTTGTTTTTGGATGAGCTAGGAGAATTTTTCTTGAAACCCTCCCAAACAACATGTGGTGATGTAGGTGCTGTTTGACAATTTTTTTTAAGGTTTTCTGAGACTCCTGAGACTCAACTATTTTCTGAAATTCTCCAGCTGTGGTCCTTGGAGAGTCTTTAGCCACTCAAACTCTCCTCCTCAACATGCATTAGGATGATATAGACACACGTCCTCTTCCAGGCAGTTTCGTAACATTTTATGTTGATTGAAAATTCTTAATTATTGCCCTGATGGTGGAAATGGGAATTTTTATTGCTCTAGCTCTTTTCTTAAAGCCACTTCACTAATTTGTGAAGCTCAATTATCTTTTGCTGCACATCAGAAATACATTCTTTGGTTTTTCTCATTGTGATGGATGATTAACACTAGAAGCGCCAGAATTCCAAAACTACTAGAACAGCCGTGAGCGGTCATTTTGACCGCTATATTATAAACTCTATAATCTCTAAATAAATTGCCCAAATGAGAGATTAATGTATTAACTGTGTTAGGATTAGGAAATCTTTAAAACAAATAACACCAACATGTAGACTTTTTATTTAGTTAAAAATGATAATTATAAATTTAGAAATATTCGCATCATTTCATAGTAAAATGTAATTATTGCATATTCAGTATTTCTCTGTATTTATTTTACATAACTCAGAACAACAAAATAACATTTAAAATGATCTATTTGATTATGATTTTTTTTTACAACATTTATGATACATTATAACACAGAACATAAGCTGGAAACAAGCAGCTCTAAAGTTAAAAAGAGTCACGAACGAAGTTTGGAACCATAAAACAATTACGCTACAAATTTTATATTAAATAAATATATCTATATCATGCTCAGCTATTTAAGATTCACAGTCAACACAAGTTACTTCTGTTCTTCTCGCACAATTTCCACACACGGGTTTGTGGCATTTGCAACAGGCGTCGCGTTTTATTTTGTTTGCAGATTCTCCGCACCTGGCACTGTCTCCGTTTTGGTGTCAGTTGCGGGGTTGATTGTGCTTTGGTTGGGACCTTGTGTCAACTGCGATGCTGCCATTTTTAAAAGGCAATAATAATTTGTAGTCCAAGAATTTGTATTTATAATCAAATGAGCATATGCTAATAGTACTGGAGACGCTGACAGAGACAATAAACCGCTGGAAAGAACAATAGAATCGCCATGAGATTTAAAGCGGTCAATATGACCGTTATGGCTTTAATAGGTAGAAATGCTCATATTTTTTTGCCTTTTATGTAATTTATATAAAATCTATTGTAAGTAAAAATAGAAACACTTTTAGGAAAAGTCACAAACCAGCAAGATTGTATTTTTTTATTCAACAAAGTTATTGTACATATACATTTTAAAATGGTCATTTTGACCGTCATGGCAGTTCTAGTGTTAAGGGAATTTGGGCTTTGTTTTCCCTCCTATTTATATTTCTGTGAAACAGGAAGCCATGGCTGGAACATTTCATGTTCATAATCACCCTGGAGTGCTCAAAAATGTGAATATGAATGGGAATATACTTCAGAGATATTTTACTCATAAGAACTTCTAGGTGTGCCAATGATTGTGTCCAATGTGTATTTGAGAAAAACATTTATTTCATAATGATAATTCCCCTGTCACGTTGTGGTGCGGGTGAGAAGCACGACGATGAAGAGTAACGAGAAACAGTTTTTAATAATCCACATAGGCAATCCAATACAAGAGGATAGTCACCACAAGCATACATAGACAAGACTGGACGAAGAAACACTGAACTGAATGCAACTTATAAGGGGAACGTAAATGAGGATAATGATGAGACACACCTGAACATAATGATACTATTAACGAGAGACAGAAACTAGGTCACACAGAGCACATGGGAAATGAAAACACAAACAAAAGTCCATGACTGTGACGGTTCGCCCCCCTCCCAAAAGGCGCCACCCCGTGCCGTAGAAAGGGAAGGAGATGGAGGGATGTCGAAAAGTTGGTACAAACAGGCAGGAGGAGGTTCAGGAGGTGTCCGGATGACCAGGAGGAGGACGATCCACAGAGTCCAGGGTGGTGATGGAGGAAGGAGCCAGGGAGGAAACAATAGGACCCAGGGCGGATCAGATGGAGGGAGGAGCCAGGATGGAGACCGGAGGGACTTGGAACAGGAGGAGCCAGGCATGACCCAGGCCACAGCCATGATGGCGGCCCACGGTGGAGCCGACGGAGGGAGGAGCCATGGTGGTGGTGGAGCCCGAGGCGGAGACGGAGAGCCGATGAGCCCAGGCAAAGCCAAGGATCCGGAGGGCCAGGGTGGACCCGAGGGCTCTGGTGACTGAGGCGGAGGTCTGGAGGTCCGCGGTAGAGCTGGAGCGACTGAGGACCAAGGTGGAGCTGGAGGGAGAGAGGAGCCCAACGGAGCCGGTGGGACGGAGCAACAAGGCGCAGCCGGAGGAGCGGAGTCCTGAGGCGATGGCGGGACAACGACCGACCAAGGCGGAGCCGGGCGACGGTGGAGATGAGGGAGCTAGGAGCCGAGCTGGAGCCGCTGGGTCGAAGGGCCGAGGCGGAGTCCAGGACTCAGAGGCTGGAGATGGAGTCAAGGGATCCTCCAGCCACGACGCCGATGGGGACTGGCAGACCCGCGGCGATCCCACCGCACAGATGGTGGGCTGAGGGTGCGCTGAGGGGCTGCCAGGAAGCAGCGGTGTTGGAGCTGCAGTGGTAGGAATGATAGGAGGAGGCAGAACAGGCATGTCTGCATATATATCCCAATCTATCAAATCCTCAGAGTCCTGCGACTGCTCACTGCGACTGGTGGGCTGGGCTCTGGGTCAAGAGTGGGGCTGGTGTCGTCGACCGTGATGTCCACAGTCAGCGGAGATTTGCAAAACACAGGGAAACACACCGCTTACTTTATAAGGTCCGGTGTGGAAGCAGAATAATGACAATAGTTTTTTAAACAAAGTATGCTGAATTCCACAAATCGAAAAAAAGATGCATTGCAATTAACAGTGCTTGCATTTTAATGCCTTGTATTTCCAGGGCTTGCATTTTTAGGTCCTGAAATTTAACATATTTATTTATTTAAGCTGTGAATATTTCAATTCAAAATATTTCACACACATTTTCATAATTAAAAATTCAATAATTAATATTCACCTTCCAGAATTCACTTCCAAAATATTCAATCTGTTTAAAAATACGATGTATAATATTTGACAGGCAAATTCCGGTCATTTTATTTCACTTTCCAAATTCACTGCCACAAATTCAGTGGTTAAAATTCAGCGTTGAACATCCGGGAACCGCAGGAATAGCAGTAGAGCACCGATGCATGATCTCCAGCTGATGTCAGTCGCTCACCAGCAGGTGGCGCACGCAGCTGTTGATGAAGGCCATATGTGGATCAAGTCATTCATTTACAAAAACTGATTTGCAGAAATGGAGCAAGCGCTAAGTAGAAGTTTTGATTATCGGGGCCAGTATAAACATGTGGAAACGCTGATTGTGTGTATGTTTAATTCAACATCTCCGCTGTTTCCTGTAGCCTACATGCAAGCTGCTTTCTCTACCACAAAGGAGATTATAATGCTCTTTTACCCAACGCTGAAGCACAGAACTAACATTACCTCTGAGGAAGACATATATTGATTTCGGTTGCTTAGTTTCTGTAACTTTGTATCATGGCTTGTGTGACGCTGTGCTGTAATACTGGGGTTCCCCTCATACGTCACACTCCAGGATTCCCCAACGACGCGTAACGCGCCTCAGTGAACTAATACAGTGATATAAGACCTCAGATCTCAGAATACACTTTATTGATGATTATGCGAACTATATACAGGCAAACAAATGAGATCAGAAGAATGCAAAACGCTGCATTTTCGTTGCTTTCCCTTTCTACTGATCTATAGAGTCGACAGTTCGGTAACACTTTATTTTGATGGTCCCTTTTGAACATTCTGTTGACACTAAGTAATGTTGCAACTACATGTCAATAAACTCTCATAAGAGTATTAGTAAACTCTCTGCTTCATATCTACTAACTTCGTATTGTGTTGATCTCCCAACAGATATTCTACTGACTATAAGTAACTTTGCAAGAACGTGTCAACTTAATCTAACCCTAACCCTACCAGTCAGCTAATACACTACTAACACTCTAATGAGAGTTAGTAGAAATGTAGGTGCAACATTACTTATAGTCAATAGAATGTGTTAAAGGGACCATCAAAATAAAGTGAAACCGACAGTTCTACAAAGATATCAATACCACGATTAGTTTTAACAGTAAGCAACCACTTTATATCGACATAAAAAAGGAGTTCAAAACCGTCTAGGTGTATTGTTGCTGCAAATGTAAACCGGAGAAAGCACGCGCTATCGCACCCAAGGGGCCGTCTGACAATTCCATCGACTGGGTTAAACCGTCCAATGTATTTAAATTAAAATTACTTTTAACATTTAAAATAACACACTGTCAAATTGTAAAGCTTTTATTACTCATAGTGATTTACTACAGATGAGATTTTGCCAATACCTCCCCTTTATACATACAGTACAAAATTATTTACATATAAAAGATCCCTGGAAAGGGTTTTTTCCAATGTTCCAACGGTTGTAGTACATTGTGAAATTTTGCCAATATCTCCCTTACTGTATGTATTATTACTGTAAAATTAATAAATAAAAAGTGTCCGAGTTACATCAGCCTTGCTCTGATGTCATGCTGACGTGTGCCAAAAAACTCTGGCGACGGCGAGGCGGCTGTGTCGGATTGAGCAGTTGCACGCAGTTGCTCTCCACCGACTGCTGATCAAAAGCATGATGGGAAACGACTGACTGATGACACAGCTTAATGCACATTGGTTCAGACAACTGTGATGCTGCATTCTCTTCTAAAATTTATTTATTTTTTTAATCTGATTTCATGTGATTGTGTATTTAAATTATGCTTGAATATTCCCAAACACTATGACAGTGCGATCTCTGTGTGAGATATATATTTCTATAAAAAATCTAAAATACATGTTTATATTAAAGTAGAAATGGATGCCTTTCGTATGGGATTAAATGGCAAGCACTTTGAGTGTCTTGTTCATCATATTTATATTCATATAAAAGCAACAACTGAAATTATATCATGTTTATCAGCATATGAGTGAGAATAACACGATATCTGCTTATGATCTCATAGGTATCTGTTCCACTTCGAGAAGGCAGAACTGTCCATCTTGACTGCGCTTATTTCACTCCTCCCCTCACTGCAGCCGCCTACATTTTAGCCGAGGCGCATCTCAAACAAGCCTAATAGCTGTCATTGTGTTAGTGCACTACTGAGCCGCGTAATGTGTTTTCTTTAACCGATTTCTGAGGGAAAGTTCTCATAATCATCAATAAAGTGTATTCTGAGATCTGAGGTATATCACTGTATTAGTTCACTGAGGCGCGTTACTCGTCGTTGGGGAATCCTGGAGTGTGACCTATGAGGGGAACCCCAGTATTACAGCACATCGTCATACAAAACATGATACAAAGTTACAGAAACTAAGCAACCAAAAGCAATATTCCTCAGATGTAATGTTAGTTCTGTACTTCAGCATTGGGTAAAAGAGCATTATAAGCTCCTTTGTGGTAGAGAAAGCAGCTTGCATGTAGGCTACGGAAACAACGAAGATGTTGAATTAAACATACACACAATCAGCGTTTCCACATGTTTATACTGGCCCCGATAATCAAAACTTCTACTTGGCGCTTGCTCCACTTCTGCAAATCAGTTTTTGTAAATGAATGACTTGATCCACATATGGCCTTCATCAACAGCTGCGTGCGCCACCTGCTGGTGAGCGACTGACATCAGCTGGAGATCATGCATCGGTGCTCTACTGCTATTCCTGCGGATCCCGGATGTGCAACGCTGAATTTTCTGCTGAATTTTAACCACTGAATTTGTGGCAGCGAATTTGGAAAGTGAAATAAAATTACCGAAATTTGCCTGTCGAATATTATAAATTGTATTTTTAAACAGATTTTGGAAGTGAATTCTGGAAGGTGAATATGAATTATTGAATTTTTAATTATGAAAATGTATGTGAAATATTTTGAATTGAAATATTCACAGCTTAAATAAATAACTATGTAAATTTCAGGACCTAAAAATGCAAGCCTTGGAAATACAAGGCATTAAAATGCAAGCACTGTTAATTGCAATGCATCATTTTTTCGATTTGTGGAATTCAGCATGCTTTATGTTTCAAAAACTATTGTCATTATTCTGCTTCCATAGTCCGGTCTTCTGTCACGGTGTGGTGAGGGAGAGAAGCACGACGATGAAGAGTAACGAGAAACAGTCTTTAATAATCCACATAGTCAATCCAATACAAGAGGATAGTCACCACAAGCATACATAGACGAGACCAGACAAAGAAACATTGAACTGAATGCAACTTATAAGGGGAACGTAAATGAGGATAATGATGAGACACACCTGAACATAATAATACTATTAATGAGAGACAGAAACTAGGTCACACAGAGCACATGGGGAATGAAAACACAAACAAAAGTGCATGACTGTGACATCCCCCCATTTTAAATCCTTATTATCCAATGAAAGGTTAGATTTTTGTGAATTTTTAAAATAAAAGATCAAAAGGATTAACAATGCAGATTAATTTTCACAGCCTTCTTTGATCATATTTACCAAGGGTGCCGATATTTTTGGCCATGACTGTAAATAATATCACTGTTTGTTAATCCTCCTTATCGGCCTATTAGTCAGTTCAGAGTGTTGTGCTATCTATCTGGAGCTAACCATTAAAAAGTGTGAATCTGATCTAAGTTCAGCTTGCAGCATTTCACCCCCAAGCAGTGTGTAGACACAACATCTCTGCTGTTGTTAAAAATAGGATCTACATGAAGTACATATTTAGTACTACATTTTTTTGTGTAATTTCATAACACTGAGTGTTGTTAAAGTTTGCCGCAGATAGGAAATACTTCAGAAATTGCTCTTAGATAAATATACGGAAACTTGTCAAGGACTAGATCCATATTTAGACATTTTTATGGGCCCTTTTATAACATCCTGGAAAATGTTTAAATGTTTCTTCAAGCATGATATTCTGAATCTGGATTTTTGATAAACAAGTAAAAAAAAAAATCCACAGGTACACAACAATACCATTGCTATAAAAATTCTAATATATATATATATATATATATATATATATATATATATATATTCACCATCTCTGTGTAGTGCACAGGAGACAATGTGCCGTCTCTGAGACAGTCTGTACCTGTTTCGTTCAGGCCCCACCCTCCTTCCTCTCACCATGGCAACCAAGGAAAACAGAATGGGTACCTGTCGCTTGGCAACATAGCCTGGTATCTCTAAGCCACAAGCTGCTGGAACAGAGCAGATTAGCAGAGAAAGTGTGATAGCTGCCAACAAACAGCGACATTAACACTCAATGCATGTGGGTGGGTGTGTGTGTGTGTGTGTGTGTGTGAACATGTGGGTATGCGAGATACTCAGACACAAACACACTTACACACGCGGTTAAGTACCAGCAATCGCTTGTTTGTAAAGTGAATTTGCACTTTTTTGAAATATATACCTCAGCTGAACCCTTCAGTCTGTCTCTAAGCGGTGCTTTCCAGTCGCTATGATCAGATTCATACTAAATGCATTAGTTTCCATTTCAAGCTGCCTTGAGGTGACTGGAACTTGACATGCAGCTAGTGTTTGATTTATGGGCCTTGTGTCTGACTGAACATAGTGTCCGGTGTGTGTGTGGACGGGATGTTTGATTATACCTGCTGGACCTGTGCAGATGTATTACAAGTAAAATGCATTGAGTGAATGCCAAATTTAGCTAGTTTGCAGCTGTTATCTATTTTAGGAATATGAGCTTACAGTAGAACTCATTTTTAGTAACTATTTCTCCTCGAGTAAAATGACCTGATCTTAAAATAGAATTTTCTTTCCAACCTTCAACACATCAGGTGAACACAAACCCTCAGATTGCATGTCTTCATCGACTCTCCCCAACCCTTTTCAAATTAGTTTCAGAATGACTGATTGTTTTCTGCTTTTTCCTAAATACACCAAATGATGTGCTGTCGCCTCCGGTCCTTATATGGTTCATATTTCATGAACTTGATTGATGTCATTTCACACTGTTGTTCTTCTAGTGTTGACAAATCTTTGCTATCGAACTTGAGAAGTTTGATTTACATGCACAAGCTTGAATTTTCATTATTAAATAGGCCTCTTATACTAGTTGCATAAGGTTACTAATTGCTTATTGGCTAGCTGATTTTTTCAATAATTGCTTATTGGCTAGCACAGGGTAGCCTACTTTTTGTTTAGTGTTATCATCCATTTATCGAGGGGTGAGAACCAGAAGGGTGTAAGTGACATTTTTGGTGAAATGGAGATATATACATCAAATGAAAGCTCTTAATGAGCTCTTTCTACTGGCACAAGTACTGTCATCCATGAGTGTACAAATTTGTATTATAAACAATTGAAATCAGTACAAAAAATCAGATCAAACTATGGTCAAATTTTTCTCCTGTAAAGTTGGTGAAATGTCACTTACGCCCTTCTGGTTCTCACCCCTCGTTATGATCTATGGGGGACTGTTTGTTTAGATAGCCTTTGGATAAAAGGTTTAATCAGTTCTTCGAGTCACTGAGATACACAGCGACTATATGTTGATACAAGATGGACATGGAAATAGGAATGGCAAATATGACTTAATGTCTTTTTGATTAGATAAGGTTAGTGGAAAGAGAGATGATTCACATCAACCTTAACTCACTGTCAAAAAAGACACTTCAGTAATTTACACTACTGATCAAAAGTTTGGTGTTTTATGTTTTTGAAAGAAGTCTCTTATTCTCACCAAGGCTGCATGTATTTGATCAAAATAAAGTAAAACAGTTTATTACATTTTATTACAATTAAGACAATTGTTTACTATTTAAATACTTGTATTCCTGTGATGCGAAACCAAATTTTCAGCAGCCTTTACTCCAGTCTTAAGTGTCACATGATCCTTCAGAAATCATTCTAATATGAAATCATCTATAAACATTTCTTATTATTATCAATGTTAAAAATAGTTGCTTTTGTGGGAAAAAAAGTTCAAAAGAATGGAATAGAAATATTTATTTTAAACATTTATTTACCGTCACTTTTGATCAATTTAATGCATCCTTGCAGAACTAAAGTATTCATTTCTTTCAAAGAATCTTCACAAAAACAGGAGAAAAGCATCGCTACTTCAAGATATCTCTTAATATCACCCAAAACTGATGACTGTTGAACTAATGAGCTAAAATTGACACTGATACCTATATTTTATTTATGGTATGGCATGTTTTTCCTGGTTACATAAACATTTATGAGCCATATACTACTATAATAATTGGAAATATATCAAAACAATATATCTCAAATATATCAAAACACCAAAGCAAACAGGCAGGAAGGATTTGTCACCTCGGTGCAATCTCACCTCTAATCCCTCAATCTTCAGGGCTATACCATATCATCAGTTGGCAATCTTTTACTGACATACTCTTCCAAACAATTGCTTTCAGATGCTAGCTATGATGCTTTTATCTAGAACTACATTAACAATTAGATTAAAGACAGATATCAGCTTTCTATTGAAAGAAAACTTACGGGTAATATTGAAATTATATAGATATACCTACATAAAAATGTTTGTGAGCAAATTTACTAGGATATGTGTTTTTGTGAGAGTGAGAGAGAGAAATACATGCACATGCTAATGCTCAATGCATATTTGAAATAATTTTCCAAATTCTTGTACAGTATGTAACTTTGCGGCCTGCATGATGCAAACATGCTGCTGTTTGTATGTAATTGCAGAGAAAGCTCCATGCATGTTCATACACACACACACACACAAATGCTGAAATGAAGACTTCTCCCACACAACCCTCTCTCTATTTTCCTTTCATCTCCCATCACATTCTTAACGTCCTGCCAAGCCTTGTCATTTCCATACTGGCTTCCTGTCAACATGTGTCATTCTTAGTCTCCCCCCACCATGCCATCTGCCAGACATAGTTCCCCATCCTAAGCGAAACTGGCGCCCATTGAAGAAAGATGCCCTGAACATTTCCTGTCATGCTTTCCATCCTGTGAGTGTGCATATTGCCCTTAAAGAAAGTGTATCACCCCTTAACATGGCACAGATCTGTAGCTATTTTCTGTTGCACTTGCACTTGAAGGTGTTGAAATGATTGTTACACATGTTACATGTACGTACTCTTATAATAACAATAAATTATGCATAATTAAATGCAAATAACCCTAATCCTAAACCTAACCATATAGTAAGTACATGTTAATTAATATTATTCAGTACTTAAATGTATACTTACACTGTAACAAGGACACCTTAAAATAATGTGCAGTTTAATGTGCAGAGACCACTGTAAGTAACCTATTTGAACACCACATAGCAACACCCTGGCAACCACCCAGCATTTTGCCGGCATGTTTTGCACAGGAAAGCACTCACATTTTCTTCAGAATATCTACAAAATCCAGTTCATTCACACAAAAGAGTTCTGTGCATAGCTAATGTGAAGTTAGATTGAAGAAAAAGAGATTATCCTCTTTGAAGTGCATTTCAACTTCTACTGCTCTCTGAAGACGTAATCAGGCCTTGTTAAAGCAAGAAGGCGGCAAACAAAAGGGATGATGGAAGATAATGTTTTGGCACTGCATTTTCTTCAGGCAGTTACAGCATTTGTGTCTTAAATATATCTTTTGGTTTTTCCTTTTCCATTTCTTGTTTTATTATAGCTCTCTCATCTGCTCTGCTGCGTCCCAGATGAGAGAGGACACATTTAAAACGGTTTCCACTCTCATTAAATCACGTAACAAACCAGATTTTTTGGCTTAATTACATTATGTCTGTAATAAAGTGAACGCTCTAAGGTCTTTGTGTGCCATACTGAAGTGTTCTCCTGCTTATTTGTGAGGAGTTTTGTCTGTGTGTCTCCCTCTTAAGAGTCTTCTTTCCTCTTTTGCTTTTCACACTCTCCCTCTCTCAAACACTTTTCAGTTCGCTCTCACACACCCTCGCACAGCTCCACTTGGCTTCTTCCAGAAAAGAGCACAACCCATCCTGGGCTGCATTTAGACGCCTGTTCACAAACTGTCATCTTCTTCCTTAAGGGCCTGATGTTGTAACATCGTTTGCTTAATCCCTGATTAATGATTTATTTTTTATTTTTTATTTTTTTGGATCACTTATTCAGACTAACAAGATAACATATTTGGTAAGTTAAAAAAAATATTAATATATAAGTTTTCACGTTAATATTATTTAACTACATTAGTTAACCTGAACTAACAATGAGCATTTTTTTTTTTTTTTTTATTTTGGATTATTATAACAATTAATTAATAGATAAAAAAAAAGAAAAAAAAAGTGGTATCTGTTACCATTAACATTATTAATATAATGCAAAACAATTATGTAAAAATATATTGCTAATGCATTATCTAATATTAACAAATGATACCTTATGAAATGTCACCAATTATAATTATAGTAGTTATAAAAATTAAATCTCTAGTTTAAAAAAACATTATATTTCTATAAAAAGAAAAGAAAAAAGTTGAGCTAACTAAAAAAAAATAACACTAATTCAACCTGTCACAGTCAAGTTGTTCTTCTTTATCAATCCTCTTATGTTTCAATTTCAAATCTTACGACATAAAATGGACAGAATTTTAACTCTTAAAACTAAAGGCAATCATTTATGATGATAAATATTAAATCCAGAAGTTGCAATGAGATGCACATAATATACCACAACACACGATTCTCAAGCATGGTGATGATCAACAAATGTTAATTCAGTAAAAATATGAACTCTGAATTATATGACAGCTGACAGTGACAACAGCAGCAGCAGCATAAATTAAGCCAGTAAAATGTAAAACAATTATAGCATTTGAATAACAAATGTTTTAAAGCTGCAATGCATAAACTTTTATAGCATTATACTAATCATTCCAGACAAGCAACAATGAATTTTGTGAACAAGGTGTAATCTGTAATAATTAGAAAGAGGGCGTGTTTAGACTGACAAATAATGATAATGGCTTAGTTCAAATACTCAAATGTTCTGTTTAGCATCTGGTTAAACTCGATTGCAGGTGGTTAATGAATAAGACCGAGGTCAGCTGTTTAGTGAATATGCCAGTGAATGTTGTTTGCATTGATGTGGCTAATGACATTTATGAATAATAAAAAGTCTTTACTGGATGGCAGAATTGAGTTCATTTGTATTAAATTATTAGTCAGTCTGATGATTAATGTTCTGTTCTCTCTCACACACGACCCTTACTTACACGCTCATCCTTTAACACCATGGTTTATTCTCTTCTCACATTTACTCACTCACAAACTCACAGACTGTGCTCTCTCTCTCTCTCTCTCTCTCTCTTTCTCTCTTTCTCTCTATCTCTCTCTGTCATGTGGGTGTGCTTCTTTTTATGTCTGCTGTATCAGTGCAGCTCTCTCTCTCTCTCTCTCTCTCTCTCTCTAGCTCACTCTCTAGGCTATAATCAGCAGTGTGTGGGGGCCGTCCCCATAGTTCTCCCAGGGCTCTAGGGGCCAGTGACAGAGCTTTGTGTTTTAGAAAGAAAGAAAAGGAACGAGAGAGAGAGAGAGACCTGGGCATTCAGCTTGGTAATTATGTTGCCAAAGTGCCACGCAACTTGCTGTGGTACAGCACTAATAAATTGCCTGCTGTCTGCATTTTACTTTTCTCCACGCTCCGTTTTTAGAAAGAGACGAGGTGGAAAAATGGTAAAACATGGAGTTTGTCTGTGTCTCTCCTTTTTGTTTTCTGTTGTTATGGCCCATCAGTGTTTGGATATCATAGAAATGCGAAAACATATAGAAGTCCATCTCACCTGCCTAAACTATCAGATTTGGCAACACAAAACAGACACCATTTATCTTATATCTTGCCCTTGGCACAAAAGATTCCTTCAAAGACACTTTGATTCTCAGACTGAGTCGATCTTGGACCTGAAGGCACAAACTACGAGGACCCTGAAGGCAACAACACAATGGCATTTTGGTTTAAAAACAAAACACAACAGCAACAACCTTCTTTTGTTCTTTTTTAGCATTGCTTTCTGAAATGTGCTAAAATTAAAGCAGATTATTTAAATGTTTCTTTAAAAAAAGAAGCCTATTGTGCTCACCATTTATTTGATCAAAAATGTGTGAAAACACCTCTTTTCTATTTAAATACATTTTTTATGTATTCCAGTGATTGCAAAGCTAAATTTTCAGCAGTTCCAAAGAATTTATTTAAAAAAAAAAAAAAACTTTTGTAAAGTTATAAATGTCAAGTTAAGTCAAAATTATTTACATAACACGTTGCACATAACACATTGTTTCATGGCAGCTTTAAAGAATAGCATAATTTTTTTTGTGATGTAGTATTTTTTGGTATAGTATTATTTTTGTATTCCATCTGAGCTGTTTTAATATATATGCGAAGCCTTCCACATATGTGGATTATGTGTATGTGTGTGTGTGTGTATGTATACATATAAACTGTATCTTTTAGAGGTGTTTTTAACACACACACACTCATATGTTATTTATATAATGAATAACATATTACTGACTACACAAAAATAATAGGGTTAGCAAATTATATGCCCTGTCCTCCAGCTAGTGATAGGTAGAAACCATTCTGGCTGAAAAACATAGCTGCTGTCGAATGCTTCATGCAAATCCATGGAGGCGGGAAATGCAACAAAAACATGTGAGAATAAATCATAATGACAAATATACTTTATGTTGGTCTCATATGCATGTGTGTAAACATTTGTAGTTATTTAGTTTTACACTAAAATGTGATATTCCTCCACGTCGGGCATGTGATTATTCATCGCTGGCATGCAAATGTCAACATTGCCATAGGATGTAATCATCCTGATCTGCAATTTACATCTCTTCATCCATCCATTCATACACAAGGTAGAGTGGAGTAATCACCTGTGTAGACTAATTATGCCAAATCCACATGCAAAATGCTATTTATGTCCTCTTACTAAACTATTATGGTCGATATGTGCTCAATGCTCAGTGTGTGTGTGTGTGTGTGTGTGTGATTTACATGTATATGTGTATGTCTGAACTCATGAATGTCCCCCTAAGGATAGTAAAACCTAAAATGAGCTACAATGTGGAGAGCAGCCAACAGTCCACACTAGGAAAACAGATTAATAAACATATTCAATAATGTCTTAATGAAAATGTAAAATCGCAGAAAGGTTTCTGTGGGGTTTAAGTGATGGAAGATGTAATTGCCACAATATCAAAAACATATCTGTCAATGGAGATGTCAATGGAAAGTCCCCACCAAGATAACAAGCTTGGGTGTGCGTACTGAGTTTGAGTTAAGACTGATCTTAATCAGCAGAAGAAATAGACTTCAGATCTGTCCAAGTGTCGTCTATAAGGGCCTGCTCGTGTGTCTCTAAACAACAGTTGCACATTCTGAATAGACTAGTGTGTTGTTACAAATGTATTTGAAGCCCTCGAACACAATGACTACAGTAACTAACCTCAGTTGCATATGAGAATGATTTCTGAAGGATCATGTAACATGTGAAAATTTTGCCAATCATACAAATAATTTACAGGTGCATCTCAATAAATTAGAATGTCGTGGAAAAGTTCATTTATTTCAGTAATTCAACTCAAATTGTGAAACTCGTGTATTAAATAAATTCAGTGCACACAGACTGAAGTAGTTTAAGTCTTTGGTTCTTTTAATTGTGATGATTTAGGCTCATGTAACCCAGACTACTTAAGGGTTATAATTTATATATTAATTTAAATTAGTGAGGTTTCACAAAAGTAGAAAATTTAAGATTTGTTGTATTAACAAATACTTTCCATAAAATAAATAGTTTGACAAAAAATAATTTGTAATATGTAAACAAGTTATTGGTTAGCCAATCGGAATTCTGTTGGTGGGGACTGCCCTCTTGCTGACACGGCAGATTGCGCAAGACCTGAGAAAGGAGAAGACGGAGAAAAATTCGCTAGGTTTAACGGTTAAGAAAGCAGAAATAATTGAATAAAACTTTGAAAATAGTTTTTAACACTCTTCAAATCAGTTGAAGGAGGAAGGTGTTGAGTGGATTTGGTTGTTGTTTTGCTTCTGTGATGATCGATGGGTTGATTACATCGTTGTATTGCTGGAAAGTGAATATCTGGACGTGGTCAGGTTTTTTTTCCTGAGTGGAGACTGATTTTTTTTGATGGCGAGCCAACCTATTCGAACACTGGAAAAGAAAGAAGAGAATTCATCCTACAGGACCAGGAGAGTATCGTGATTCATTTTTTCATTTTTTTTCCTGCTCAAGGCAAAACTATTCCTGCACAGAGACTCTGTTTTTCCTATACGGGACTGAGAACTGTCTGAGATAATTTGAAGAAGGAACTGATATCAGTTTGGGAACATTTGGAAATCGAACTCATTGTGTGATATCACAAAAATTGTTGTTGAATCTGAAGAAACTGTTGTCATTTTCCTGTTGAGTACATGGTAAATGTAAACTGACAAGTGAAACGGACAGTGTTCTGATCAAAGTGATTTGCCATTTTATTTTTTTTCATTGCAATGATGTAATTTACTTTGAATTATTTGTTTTATTTATTTTATTGTAAGTGGTTACTTCTAAGAAGGGAAAGGCCTGCAGTTAAAGGGAAAAAAGTCATAAATATTCTATATACTTACCGCAATTGTGGTTTTCTGTCGTCCTTCAGCAATTACCCTCTACCTCCATAGTCGAACATACTAGGCTTCTGATTTCTTGATTGGCCTATACAGTGACGATCTAAATTATAAGTACTACAACCCGTTACATAACATTGGCGAGCCAGCCAGGAGGTGGTGCTGTATTGCTGAGGACAGGCAGTTGATTAAAATCCAGTTTGGTGTTCAGACTAACCGATTCATTTGTCAAAATGGATGTAGTCGTTCAGGAAGGAATCAAAATCCCAAATGCTGTAATAGTTAGTGGGGCAACTGGAACAGCAGATGATGAAGAACTTATGAAAATCCTGCAAGAACATGGTACTATTGTTAGGTCAGTCAAAATTCAAGATCCTGAATCTGAGTTTCATCTTGACTTGATTATTGAGTTTGACAGTGGTTATGCTTTATGGTCTTTAGAGCCCCTGTTGCCATACACTTACCATCTGACCTGTGATCCGAATGTCACTTACATAGTGAAATCGTTATCCAGTGTTTACACACGACAGTTGGGGAGCAGTGCTACCAGATCATACCTAAAGGGATTAAAAGAAATTGTGAAACTCAGTGGGGCAAATTTCGAAGCAATGTTGAGTGAAATGCTGACAGAAATGAGTGCTGTAGTTCTTCCTGCAAGCTCTGCATCTGAAGTTGCTGACGAAATCCCTGTTAGGTCATCTGTTCAAGAGCCGCTTGAAGGCAACACAACTCCGGTTATCGCTCAGCCTTGCCAAGAAGGAACCCAGCAGACCCACCCTGCTGCTACTTATGTGGCTGACACTTCAGTTCTTACTTCGCCCACGATACTTAACCCACCTGAAGTGCAGAGGTTGGTTGTTGAACATGTGGTGAGGGGTGGAGAAGCTATTGCTCAGGCGCCTACACCTATGCGACTCAGATTATTCTCTGGGAGGAAACCTTGACCTGCCAACGAGACAGATTATGACACATGGCGTTCTAGTGTCGATCTTGTTTTGAAGGATCCTGCAATATCTGATCTTCATGGTTCAAGAAAGATCCTAGACAGTCTTTTGCCCCCGGCTGCTGATGTTAGTCCTGATGCTGCCCCATCAGCTTACCTGCAGTTGCTAGATTCTGCTTTCGGCACAGTAGAAGATGGTGACGAACTTTTTGCAAAATTCATGAACACCTTGCAGGATGCAGGAGAAAGACCTTCAGCTTACCTGTATAGGCTTCAGGCAGCTTTGTGTGTAGCCATCAAGCGTGGTGGTGTTTCGGCCAGTGAAGCAGACCGGCATCTCTTGAAGCAATTCTGTCGGGGCTGCTGGGACGATGGGTTAATCGCTGACCTGCGTTTGGCGCAAAAACGAGATGACCCTCCTTCTTTTGCACAGCTGTTATTGATGTTACGTACTGAGGAAGATAAACATGCTGCAAAAACTATGCGCATGAAGCAACATCTAGGTAGTACCAAGCAGCGTGCACTGGTGCATACTCAGAGGATCTGGGTATCTGATGAACCTGAGCAAACTACAGCTTCCAGCGTGCTGTCATTGGCAACAGAAGCCAAAGAGCTGAAAAAACAGATAGCCACTTTACAGAGTCAGCTGGCGAAACTTACCTCTAAATCTGAGGCCTCAAAGAGACCTATGTTGCAGGCAGTAGATCGGAAAACTTCTGCGACAGAGAAACGATCAAGTGAGCAGAGTGCTGTATCCACAACACCTGTGAATCGTAAGCAAACTGACAAACCCAGGCCATGGTATTGCTTTAAATGTGGGGAGGATGGCCATATTGCCGCCTCTTGTGAGTCAGAGCCCAACCCAGCACTTGTGGCTGAAAAGCGTAAACTTCTGAGAGAGAAACAGTCCCAGTGGGAGTCTCAAAATGTGAAAAAAGGTCCTTTAAACTAGAGTCAGTTCCTGTTGCGGGACGATCAGGGACTGAAATACCGAAGTGTCCCCATAAAACCAAAGCCTCCAAACAAAACCACCATTCCAAGATGGAAATTACCAAGTTGCCCAAAGGTTTGATTGGTGAAAAATGTATTGCACAAGTTACTATTACAGGGCAGGAATGTAACTGTTTAATCGACACTGACTCACAAGTTACCACTATTCCTTTGTCTTTTTATGAGCAATGCCTTTCAGAATACCCTATCAATTCCCTTTCTGACTTGCTAGAGGTTGAAGGTGCTAACGGTCTTTCTGTGCCCTATCTTGGGTACATAGAACTGAATGTAACCTTTCCTGCAGAGTTCATTGGCACAAGTGTTGAAGTTCCCACCCTTGCTTTGGTGGTTCCAGATCCAAAGCCTCACACCATGCCTTTAGTCCTGATAGGGACAAATACTTTGGACACCCTTTATGAGGAACACTTGAAAGTGAGTTCTTGAATACCCTCAGACTGCGATACAAATATGGCACAACTGGTGTCCTCGGGCATGTAAGGTTGAGGGACAAAAAAACTTCGTGAGATGCCAGAAGTCTTTGCTCAACACGATCTGGATTTTGGCCATACACAGAAAATGAAACATTGCATCAAATTACATGATGAGACCCCGTTCAAGCATCGCGCTAGACCAATCCATCCATGTGACATTGGAGCCGTGAGAAAACACCTTCAGGAGCTTCTTTCAAGCGGAGTCATACGTGAGTCAGAATCCTCTTTCTCGTCACCAATAGTGGTAGTCAGAAAGAAAAATGGTGATGTACGACTCTGTATAGATTATCGGAAGCTAAATCTTCAAACAGTCAAGGACGCATATGCCTTGCCGAACCTTGAGGAGACTTTTTCAGCTTTAAATGGTTCGAAGTGGTTCACCGTTTTAGACTTAAAATCTGGGTACTACCAGATTGAGGTTGCAGAAGAAGACAAGCCCAAAACAGCCTCTGTGTGTCCCCTGGGGTTTTGGGAATTTAATCGTATGCCCCAGGGGGTAACCAATGCACCAAGCACTTTCCAAAGGCTGATGGAAAGGTGTATGGGCGACATCAACCTGAAAGAAGTGCTTGTGTTTTTGGATGACTTGATTGTGTTCTCCAGAACCCTAGAAGAACACGAGAGGCGGTTGCTACAAGTCCTTACTCGCCTGAAGGAATATGGGCTGAAACTTTTGCCGGAGAAGTGTCGTTTTTTCCAGACCCCCATCAGATATTTGGGGCATGTGGTGTCCGAGCATGGGGTAGAAACGGATCCTGAAAACATTGAGGCTATAAAAACCTGGCCATGCCCGAAAAATCTTAAGGAGTTGAGGTCATTCCTAGGCTTTTCAGGTTACTACCGTAGGTTCATTAAAGACTACTCACAAATAGCGAAATCCTTGAATGACCTTACTTCTGGTTATCCACCACTGAAGAAGAGCTGTAAGAAGGCTGAGAAAGAACATCACTATCATGATCCGAAAGAGCTTTTTGGTGGTCGTTGGACAACTGATTGCCAAAAAGCATTCGATACTCTTGTCAAAAAGCTTTCTACTGCTCCTGTCTTGGGTTTTGCGGACCCCAAACTTCCTTATGTCATTCATACAGATGCCAGCACCTCAGGATTGGGGGCTGCATTATATCAAGCGCAGAGTGGGCAACAACATGTGATTGCATTTGCTAGCAGAGGCTTATCGCATAGTGAGTCCCGTTATCCGGCCCACAAACTCGAGTTTCTTGCCCTTAAATGGGCTGTAACTGAGAAATTTCATGATTATCTTTATGGCAGCACATTTACTGTTGTAACGGATAGTAACCCTTTGACTTACCTCTTGACGACAGCTAAGCTGGATGCTACTAGCTACCGGTGGCTCGCTGCTCTTTCAACATTCTCATTTAAGTTGCAGTATCGGGCTGGTAAACAAAACATTGACGCAGACAGCTTGTCAAGACGACCACACAAAGACTTACCAGAGGATCAGTTGTCGTCAAAAGAAAGTGAGAGGATTCAGAAGTTTGTGCAGTACCATACAATGGGTGCTGAGAACTCACAGAGCGTTGATAATGATGTAGTCAAGGCCATCTGTGAGAAACATTCTATCCAACAGGTTGATGATTCTGGTGTTACCTTGGTTGAGTCCTTGGCGCTTCATCCTAATGCTGTGCCTGAATCTATCTGCTTTACCTTACTTGACGAAGGAAGATTTGGTTGAAAAGCAGAGATGTGATCCTGTCATCCGTGAGGTAGTGATGTGCCTGGAATCAGGAGAAAAACCTCTGACTGCATTAAGAAAAGAATACCCGGACCTTCCCTTTTACTTGCGAGAATGGGACCGTCTTGAGTTGATGGATGGAGTCCTGTACAGGCGACGACGAGATGGAGACTCTGTCAATTATCAATTGGTTTTGCCAGAAGGTCTCAGAGGTTTTGCTCTAAACAGCCTACATGATCAAATGGGTCATATGGGAATGGAAAGGACATTGGATCTGGTCCGTTCCAGGTTCTATTGGGCAAGGATGGGAGCTGAAGTAGAAAAAAAAGTTAAGACCTGTAGTCGTTGTGTCCGCAGGAAAGCGTTGCCCCAGAAAAGTGCGCCTTTAGTAAACATTCAAGCTACAAGACCCTTACAGCTTGTTTGTATGGATTTTCTCTCTCTTGAACCAGATAAGAGCAACACTCGTGATATCTTGGTGATTACTGATTTCTTTACAAAGTATTCTGTAGCCATACCAACGCCAAACCAAAAAGCAAGAACTGTCGCAAAGTGCCTATGGGATCAGTTCATTGTGCACTATGGTTTCCCTGAGCGGTTACATAGTGACCAAGGACCTGACTTCGAATCCCATACCATTAAAGAACTTTGTGCAATTGCTGGGATCCAAAAAATCAGAACGACGCCATACCACCCTCGAGGAAATCCTGTGGAACGGTTTAATCGTACTTTGTTAAACATGCTTGGAACATTGGAAGAAAAGGACAAAAGTCATTGGAAGGATTTTGTTAAACCTTTGGTCCATGCATATAATTGTACCAAACATGAATCCACAGGATTTTCCCCTTATGAGCTGATGTTTGGCCGTCAACCTCGGTTGCCGCTTGATTTTGCTTTTGGATTACCCTGTAAAGACAGTTCACCAGTATCTCATTCGCAGTACGTTCAACATCTTAAGTCTCACTTAAAGGAGAGTTATGAGATTGCTTCACAAAATGCACGGAAAACTGCTGAAAAGAACAAAATTCGACATGACAAACATGATCAATTCTTCTTTGGAAGTTGGAGATGGTGTGTTAGTAAGGAATATCTGTATCCGTGGGAAGCATGAGTTAGCAGACAGATGGGAATCTGAAATTTATGTTGTTGTGAAGCAATCTGCTGACCTACCAGTTTACACAGTTCGTCCGGAGACAAAGGATGGTCCGCTTCGCACTCTTCATAGAGATCTTTTGCTTCCTTGTGGGTTCCTACCTGTTTCTGAAATCCCAGACCAAGTTGTGAGTAAACCTAACATAAGACGCAGGACTCGGCTGAATCCTGATTCACAAATCCTTGACAGTTCAGATTCTGTTCTTGAGACAGATGATGAAATTCCTAATCCAATATGTAGTGCATACCCAGTCGATGAAACAAGGTTTACTACCATTCACGAAGTTCTCAGGCCAAATGATTCGAAGGAAGACTCTCATAACCTTGAGATTGTTCATTCACCTTCAGTGGATGATGTAGCTCTGAGGGATCAGAGTAGTGACTTACTTGAAGATGTTCCAAAGCAAGCTTTATCTACCGGAGCTGCAGGAGAACACTTGCCTGTTGAGGTTCCAACAGAATGCTTGCCTGATGTTCTGGAAATTGTTGAGGCAGGTCATCTCCCTGAAGCAACATCAGTCAATGACCAAGGAAATGCCGAAGATGAATGTGGTGGACACACCCAGACTTCCGACATAAGAGGAAAATGAGCTTCCAGGAGACATACTCAGACGATCTGCTCGACAAAGAGGGAAACCTAAAATACTTACCTATCCGCAGCTTGGAAATCCCTTGATAGATGTAGTGCAGTCATTGTTTCAAGGATTGAACAATGCTTTCGTTAATGCATTGGGTGGCAGTGAAAGCCTGAATGGTTCCCCTGAGATATCCTCCATAAATGATGTATAAAATGTTGAGTCACTCGAAATTGTGTCACGAGACGTGCACAGTTAGGTGGGGAGGGTGTAACCCAGACTACTTAAGGGTTATAATTTATATATTAATTTAAATTAGTAAGGTTTCACAAAAGTAGAAAATGTAAGATTTGTTGTATTAACAAATACTTTCCATAAAATAAATAGTTTGACAAAAAATAATTTGTAATATGTAAACAAGTTATTGGTTAGCCAATCGGAATTCTGTTGGTGGGGACCACCCTCTTGCTGACACGGCAGATTGCGCAAGACCTGAGAAAGGAGAAGACGGAGAAAAATTCGCTAGGTTTAACTGTTAAGAAAGCAGAAATAATTGAATAAAACTTTGAAAATAGTTTTTAACACACTTCAAATCAGTTGAAGGAGGAAGGTGTTGAGTGGATTTGGTTGTTGTTTTGCTCCTGTGATGATCGATGTGTTGATTACATCGTTGTATTGCTGGAAAGTGAATATCTGGACGTGGTCAGGTTTTTTTTCCTGAGTGGAGACTGATTTTCTTTGATGGCGAGCCAACCTATTCGAACACTGGAAAAGAAAGAAGAGAATTCATCCTACAGGACCAGGTAAGTATCGTGATTCATTTTTTCATTTTTTTTCCCTGCTCAAGGTAAAACTATTCCTGCACAGAGACTCTGTTTTTCCTATACGGGACTGAGAACTGTCTGAGATAATTTGAAGAACGAACTGATATCAGTTTGGGAACATTTGAAAATCGAACTCATTGTGTGATATCACAAAAATTGTTGTTGAATCTGAAGAAACTGTTGTCATTTTCCTGTTGAGTACATGGTAAATGTAAACTGACAAGTGAAACGGACAGTGATCTGATCAAAGTGATTTGCCCTTTTATTTTTTTTCATTGCAATGATGTAATTTACTTTGAATTATTTGTTTTATTTATTTTATTGTAAGTGGTTACTTCTAAGAAGGGAAAGGCCTGCAGTTAAAGGGAAAAAAGTCATAAATATTCTATATACTTACCGCAATTGTGGTTTTCTGTCGTCCTTCAGCAATTACCCTCTACCTCCATAGTCGAACATACTAGGCTTCTGATTTCCTGATTGGCCTATACAATGACGATCTAAATTATAAGTACTACAACCCGTTACACTCACATTTAACAAAAACCCACCAATTCACTATCTCAACAAATTAGAATTTGTAAAAATGAATTGTTTTAGTGAAATTACTGCCTCAATTCGGCGTGGCATGGAGGTGATCAGTTTGTGGCACTGCTGAGGTGGTATGGAAGCCCAGGTTTCTTTGACAGTTGCCTTCAGGTCATCTGCATTGTTGGGTCTGGTGTCTCTCATCTTCCTCTTGACAATACCCCATAGATTCTCTATGGGGTTTAGGTCTGGTGAGTTTGCTGGCCAGTCAAGCACACCAACACCATGGTCATTGAACCAGCTTTGGGTACCTTTGGCAGTGTGGGCAGGTGCCAAGTCCTGCTGGAAAATGAAATCTGCATCTCCACAAAGCTTGTCAGCAGAAGGAAGCATGAAGTGCTCTAACATTTGCTGGTAGATGGCTGCGTTGACTGTGGACTTCAGAAAACACAGTGGACCAACACCAGCAGATGACATGGCAGCCCAAATCATCACTGACTGTGGAAAGTTCACACTGGACTTCAAGAAACATGGATTCTGTGCCTCTCCACTCTTCCTCCAGACTCTGGGACCTTGATTTCCAAATGAATGCAAAATTTACTTTCTTCTGAAAAGAGGACTTTGGACCACTGAGCAACAGTCCAGTTATTTTTCTCCACAGCCCAGGTAAGACGCTTCTGATGTTGTCTCTGCTTCAGAAGTGGCTTGGTAGCCCTTTTCCTGAAGACGTCTGAGCGTGGTGACTCTTGACTCCAGCTTCAGTCCTCTCTATGTGAAGCTCTCACAAGTGTTTGAATCAGCTTTGATTGACAGTATTCTCAAGCTTGCAGTCATCCCTGTTACTTGTGCACCTTTTCCTATCCAAATTATTCCTTCCAGTCAACTTTGCATTTAATATGCTTTTGATACAGCACTCTGTAAACAGCCACAGCTTTCAGTAATGACCCTCTGTGACTTACCCTCTTTGTGGAAGGTGTCAATGATTGTCTTCTGGACCATTGCCAAGTCAGCAGTCTTCTCCATTATTGTGGTTTCAAAGAACAAGAGATACTCTGAATTTATACTGTAGGGATGGTCATTTATTGAAACTCAAATGTAAATATTATAATATTTTGAGATACTGATTTTTGACTAAGCTCTAATCATCAAAATTAAAACAAACAAAAAAAAAACTTTTGAAATGTTTTACTTTACATGCAATGAATCTAAAATATATGAAAGTTTCACTTTTTGAAATAACTTACAAGAAAAAATTAACTTTTTCACGACATACTAATTTATTGAGATGCACCTGTATATTTGACCGCAATTTCAACAAGAAGTGACTATGTCTGTTTTTGAAGCAATTGATTGCAAAATATTGAAAGAAATAGTACAGCACCTTAAATCATCAACCTGCTATCTTGACACACTTCCCACATCTTTTTTCAAAAGTGTGCTTAACTGTTTAGAAGCAGATCTCTTAGAAGTGGTGAACGCCTCACTTCTCTCTGGGACTTTTCCAAACTCCCTGAAAACTGCAGTTGTTAAGCCCCTTCTGAAAAAGCGCAATCTTGATAACACAATGTTGAACAACTATAGACCAATATCAAATCTTCCGTTCATAGGTAAGATTATTGAAAAGGTAGTTTTTAATCAGCTGAACAACCACTTAAACTTAAATGGATACCTGGACAATTTTCAATCTGGTTTCCGAGCACATCATAGCACAGAGACAGCACTCATTAAGATAATAAATGATATTCGCTTCAATTCTGATTCAGGCAAAATATCAGTGCTGGTACTACTAGATCTTAGTGCTGCGTTTGACACTGTTGATCATAACATACTTCTAGAGAGACTGGAAAACTGGATCTGGCTTTCTGGGATGGTACTCAAATGGTTCAAGTCATACTTAGAAGGGAGAGGTTATTATGTGAGTATAGGAGAGCATAAGTCTAAGTGGACGTCCATGACATGCGGAGTCCCACAAGGCTCAATTCTTGCACCGCTCTTGTTTAGCCTGTATATGCTCCCACTAAGTCAAATAATGAGAAAAAACCAAATTGCCTATCACAGTTATGCTGATGATACGCAGATTTACCTAGCCTTATCTCCAAATGACTACAGCCCCATTGACTCCCTCTGCCAATGCATTGATGAAATAAACTGTTGGATGTCCCAGAACTTTCTTCAGTTAAATAAGGAGAAAACTGAAGTCATTGCATTTGGAAACAAAGATGAAGTTATCAAGGTGAATGCATACCTTGACTCTAGGGGTCAATCAACAAAAAACCAAGTCAAACATCTTGGGGTGTTTCTGGAGACAGACCTTAGTTTTAGTAGTCATGTCAAAGCAGTAACTAAATCAGCATACTATCATCTCAAAAACATTGCAAGAATTAGATGTTTTGTTTCCAGTCAAGACTTGGAGAAACTGGTTCATGCCTTTATCACCAGCAGGGTGGATTATTGTAATGGTCTCCTCACCGGCCTTCCAAAGAAGACCATTAGACAGCTGCAGCTCATCCAGAACGCTGCTGCCAGGATTCTGACTAGAACCAGAAAATTTGAGCATATTACACCAGTCCTCAGGTCCTTACACTGGCTTCCAGTTACATTTAGGATTGATTTTAAAGTACTTTTACTCGTTTATAAATCTCTAAATGGCCTAGGACCTAAATACATTGGAGATATGCTCACTGAATATAAACCTAACAGACCACTCAGATCATTAGGATCGAGTAAGTTAGAAATACCAAGGGTTCACACAAAACAAGGGGAGTCTGCTTTTAGCTATTATGGCGCCCGCAGTTGGAACCAGCTTCCAGAAGAGATCAGATGTGCTAAAACATTAGCCACTTTTAAATCCAGACTCAAAACTCATCTGTTTAGCTGTGCATTTGTTGAATGAGCACTGTGCTACGTCCGAACTGATTGCACTATGTATAATCACTTTCTATTCTTAATGTTTTAAATTCTTTTAAAATCAATTTTTAAATCACTTTGTTTTTATTGTTGTGATCATTTTTAATGACTATTTCACTTCCTTTTATGTAAAGCACTTTGAATTACCATTGTGTATGAAATGTGCTATATAAATAAACTTGCCTTGCCTTGCCTATATTTTAATATATCTTATAGTAGAACATATTTATGTTATTTTCTAATAATATTTAACAATATATTATAAATACATGCAGATTTTGTGACCTTACAAAAAAGTCTTATAAAAGTCTATAAAATAAAGTCAATATTTTATAAATATTCATGCCAATAAAATAAACTTGAAATAACCCCAGTAAAATGGCACAGTTTTTAATCTAAAAAGAAATAAAGAAATAATAATCACAAATTTACCAAGCAATGAAAGTATTTTGTCAGTATTGACCAGCACAGTGGTTTGGCAAATGTATCAAGGTTAAGCTTAAAAAAAGTATTCTAATATACAGAATGAGAATTATTTTTTTTAATGCAATATATATATATAAAACACACATTAAATTCTAATGGATCTTTTGATGACTGGACATTTCCCTTGTGAGATTCACTCATCAAAACAGTAAGTGACGTGATAGTCAGCAATCTTAACATGGTAAATGGTATCCTATTCCAAACATAACTCTGTCACCAGCAACCTTACTGCTGCTTGCACATGCATTGTGCAGCATCATGAAGGCCTGGTGTCAATTAAGGCCTGGTGTTTGCTAATGGGAGCAGTTCTGGGAGCTCATAGTCACACTTGTAAACAGTAGCAGCACACGAATAGTGGTAATCAGCTGTGATCTGAGTGCCAGCTGTTCCTGCAAGTTGCTGTCTGACTGAGCAGAACTATTTAGGATCTGTACTTACCAACTTGTGAGACCAGGAAAGATCTTTTGGACAGACCAGCACAGCTGTCAAAACCATTCATCAAGGTTTCAAAGGACAACTAGAAATACTTCTCATTTACAGTTTACACTGTAGAAAGAAAAGGCTTTGGATTCCACTGGAGGCAGTTATAATGGCAGCTACTCTGTGTATTATCCTAAATCTGTATTCCCTTTCTTTTTGCTGTCAGTTAACTGTATACATATAGGCACATGACAGGTAATTATAGAGAAACCTGTCCTTTGCTCTTCCAGAAATTTATTATTAATTCAAGAGCAAAGCTATAGCTCGGAGGGCAATGTGAGAGGTCAAACATGTGTCTTTCAATGACAACTGTACAACTGTACCTCCCCAAAATAGGTGGGTTTCTCTAAAATTAACATAAAACAGGAACCAGGGAAACAGACAGGCAACATAGGCAAAGGAAATAGAACAAAACCAAAACCGGTTATAATCCTGACAATAACAGCTGTGTTTCTAATTCATCCTAAACTGGACTTCATTTACTTTCATATAACAGCAGAACTGAGAAATGTGCAGTGGTTCAACATAGGACCTCTATTCAGTCTAAGTTAGAGGCCGTCTATTTATAATTACTATATATTTCTATATTTAATGTTGTTACATTTACAAAGTCACACAAGCAAGACAAAAAGCAGAAACAAATCAGAATGGGATATTTTGACTTGTGCTGTGAATGTAGCAGTAAAAGAGAATTTTTCACCTTGTTCCAGGGTTGTCCTCCAGAATGCCAAATACTAAGCCTTTGCACCTTTGCAAAGTTTATAAAGGAACACTAGCTGAAAAGCATACAACTGAATGCCAATGCACCCACACTTGCAATAGAAACCATGGAGTTGGACAAGTCATTGCAAATGAGCATTTGTTCCAAAAAAGCCCTGTTAATACATCTAAAAAGCACAAAAGCCACCTGAATGAAAAGACTAGCTCTATAGGTCACTGCACAACGATGGTGTCTGGCAACACCTGATTGTCTCTAAAAATCTGCACTCAACAGAGTTTAGTGCATACCAATTGCAGACATACATATAAACCTGCAATACTGTCTGGCAGGATGCCTGAGATTTCTGTTTTATGTCTTAGCTGCTGTGAGATCAGTACAGGTGGAAGGCTTTGCATACGCATTACATTTGGCTTAACAAACAGTAATGGGAAATCATTAACCTTTATGAAAGCAGGCAATTATTATTGAGCATATTTATTTATTTAACATTTGCTGTTGACATAATTATGTAGCTACTGCAGCTTCTATATTTTGAATCGTCTTCATAACAGGGTTTGAATTTTAGTTCCAAAAGGACTTCATCCAAGTTCTCATGAGTGACACATCACTTTACGCAATATTCTTTTTGATCTTTTTTCACTCATTGCATCTCAATGCTGCTCTAGATACAGCAGAGCTGGACTCTTTAGTATGAGTTTTTAGTATGTGGAGGTTATAGGTTTCAGCTCTCCTGCTGCTTCATTTAGCTCAACCAAACTCTAAGATGTCATAATCAATCAAACATCCATCATCTTCCTACAACCTTCTAGTTATTCAAGTATGTCTGTTCCTCTGCTCCCATATCACACAGTGTTTGAATGGTTTTAAACCGTACCGACTGATGTTTTAGTGCACTTCCTGCAAATATGGAAAAAAATAAAGGATCTCAATTAAATATGTGCAGTTTCACATGATTAGTGCAAATTCAAATGTCACATGACCAGAGCAGTTTATTTCCTGTTTGCACTTTGAGATGATGATGGATGCATCAAAGCTCCAAAACAAAAGGCTAGTAAAGTATGTTAACATAAAGATATGACAAAGATTTTTGGTACACATTATCTTTAGGGTGTCTGGTATTAATATATGCATTCACATATATTCAGTTTTGTTGAGTGTGGTCATAGAGTGAGCAAACGTGTTGATGGTCACAATAGTGACCGGTGGGATAACAGTGAACTTTATTCTACAATATAATCCAATGGCAGTTGCTAGTGAAAATGACAATAAAATGTTGCAATGACAAAATATAGCACTAAATTATAAAATTCAAATGTTAGAAAAAAATTACGGCCACACTTTATATTAGGTGGCCTTAACTACTATGTACTTGCATCAAAAAATAAGTACAATGTACTTACTGTGTTCATATTGTATTGCAAAACACTTCTGCTGCTATTGAGGTGGGATACGGGTAAGATTAGGGACAGGTTTGGTGGTGTGGGTAAGTTTAAGGGTGGGTTAAGGTGTAAGTGATGGGTCAACAGTGTAATTATAAATGTAATTACAGAAATTAATTACAGATGTAATTACATATATATATTTTTAAAAATATAAGTACAATGTAAAACCATGTATGTACACAATAAGTGCACTGTAACAAATGATTAATTTAAATGTAAGTACATATTAGTTAAGGCCACCTAATATAAAGTGGGACCAAAATTACAATAATGATGTTGTAATACTCATAGCATTAATATAAAAATTTGATGTTATATTTTAGAAAATTAACAATTCTGAAATGCGGTGATGGTTGAATTTTTTAGTTTTTTTATCTCAGTGTTCCTATCAATGTTGCATAAAGTTTTTTTTAATTCATAATAGTAACCCTATGTGATCAATCAATTTAAAATAGCTGAGCTAAGATATGTAAGAATTTTTATGACTGCAGAAAAATGTGATTTCATTACTCACCATATCCCACCTGTCACTATTGTGACCGAGCATAAAACACAATTTTTCCAATAAAAATGTCAACAAATAATTATTGATTATTTCAAAGGGTTACTAATGACACATCATTTGGATATTGGGAAAATTTGGGATTAAATGGGTTAAGTAACTTCTGTTTCAGACTCAATATTCCCAGTTGCATCGAAAATAGTTCCAAACAAAGCCACAGCATAGCCGTCACACATATCCGAACAACACAGTAGTGGCATGTCACACGAATCTATGTTTTTGATCAAATTGATGATTAATTGACTCAAATATAAAAATGTGACCCTGGACCACAAAACCAGTCATAAGGGTCAATTTTTTTTAAATTGTACAAAGCTGAATAAATAAGCTTTCCATTGATGTATGGTTTGTTGGGATATGGCAATATTTGGCCGAGATACAACTACTTGAAATCTGGAATCTGAGAGTACAAAAAAAAAATCAAAATATTGAGAAAATCGCCTTTAGAGTTGTCCAAATTAAGTCCTTAGCAATGCATATTACTAATCAAAAATTACATTTTGATATATTTAAAGTAGGAAAATTTCAAAATATCTTCATGGAACATGATCTTTACTTAATATCCTGATTTTTGGCATAAAATAAAAATTGATAATTTTGACCCATACAATGCATTGTTGGCTATTGCTACATATATACCCCAGCAACTTGAGACTGGATTTATGGTCCAAGGTGTCACAGCTCACGGGGAGCACGGGAACCAGGAACGAGGAGACGAGGAATTCACAACACAGGAGTTTTAATATACAAATAGGAACACAGATAACAGGCAGGGTAGACACTTAAAGACCGACAAACACTAACTGAAAGGACTGGGGGTTTTAAACATTTACATTTACATTTAATCATTTAGCAGACGCTTTTATCCAAAGCGACGTACAATATGAGAACAATAGAGACAGGACAATCAAGGAACTAAGGAGACACACCTGGAATCAAATTAACACAATCAGACTGGGAAGAAACTGGGTCACAGGGAACACATGGGGAGCAAAAACACAACAAAACAGTCCAGGGGCGTGACACAAGGTCACAAATGGATGTATTTAAAATTGCATAATCTCTGAGTAGGTACTTCTTTTGAATAAGTACTTACTTTGCAACCATTTACAGTAGTATGAATGTAATCTAGACATATAATCTAGTCATCATATTGCCATACTGTCGCCTCACTGTCGTTCACAAATCCTCTCCCCTGTGGCCTCATGTAGAGTGTCCATTGGAAGCACACTTCAGAATCTCATCTGTACGCACAGAACAACTTCTCATGAAATTTTTTCAACACATACGTATACACAAGAATTTGCTCTAAATGAGTGTCCACGTACACAAGGTTAGTATTTTGCATAAAACATGGCCAAGCCATCTTCATTTAAGTGTTTCTGGGCTTCTCACACAATCTTTCCTGTAGAGATGTTCGTCATTATCAACAAACATATGACACCTGAGAGGATGTGCAGCAGATCCATAAGCAATGCCAAGTGTGCTATATTGTTAAAACCAGTTCAAAGGCAATAAACAAATTACATATAGTGACTCAGATTACAGACCTCTCATTAGCCAGCTGCATCTTAATGCAGAGGAAATTTGCAGCTTGAGCTAATAGTCCAGGTTTTCTTACTCTTTCACTGGATATGAAGAACTATATTTAAGATTAAATATCTATGTATGAAATTTCATGATTATAACATAATAAGGCCAACTAGAGTAAGAGATTTTTTTTTGTGTAAGAATTGTTTAAGTTGTTCCTACGTTTTTTTCATAAATTTTACATTTGAAAGTTATTGGTGAATCCTGATTTGTTCAGATTTCATGCACATTTGTGCATACACAAACATAGTAATTGAGACCCAAAGTTTTGTATTTTTTAAAAGCCATTTGAATAATGGAAATACAGAAAGTGTCCTCATAAACCCACACAGACACACACTTGGGTAGTAGCAAGATGGCTTATACCAGCTTGAATCCAGTTCCAATCTGAACTCTGGAGCTCTGGCTACCATGACCTTGTTCTCCGTACCTGTTTCACTAACTAACACAAGACACAAACTCACACACACCACACGCCACCATGAAATAGTTAATTATTTATGGGAAGTCGCTATTGGAAATCTTGTTATTTTATTCATCAAGGTCCCTGTGGTTCTTTTGCCCTGTAGCAAGACGTCTGCTTAGCAGAGGCTGTTTACATGCAGCATTTTCAAGATCTGAAATCTCTTCTTGCTTGTCTGTTCTGAGTTCTCTTGTACTGAAGCATCCAGAAACATTCATGCGACTTCGTTCTTGAGGCATTGCAGTTCAATTAATGCAAATGTAAATTGCTCTATATCTTAATTACTAATTCATTCTCATTCATAGCATTAGAAAATGAAGTCTGCTCAAGCATTACATTATTCCGAGTCACTAAGAAAGACAAAATAGTCCCTTATATTTCTGTATCATCAGTTGGACATAAATAAAACAAGTTATTGCTGAAGTGATTTGGTACGTTATGTACCAGAATTATCTTACCTTGAGAATACATAACAGTTCTCTTTTTTTATCAAGCTTGCAATAGTGCTGTATCGGAGAACAATTTTAGTTTTCAAAGACTTCCTCAATCACTCCTCCACTCAGATCATGAATTGAGGCTTCATACCATCTTAATGTCAGTTACGCTTTATTTGAAGCATTTATCAGCACTGCATGCTAGATTTGAAAGAATGGTGACCTGGTGGCACTGTTACTTTTAGACAGTTACAATCACGAACATTTAAAATGCATTTAATATTTTATGTATTTAGCAGACACTTTTATTCAAAGCAATTTTCAGTGAATTCAAGATATACATTTTATACACTGCATTCAATGGAACATGCCACAGAAGCTCATTACTGAAAAATATGTGCACACATAACACACATACTGGCAAAATGTAAACATTGAATGCACTGTAAGTCACTTTATATAAAAGTGTCTGTTAAATTCATACAAGTAAATGAGTATATTTCATAAAGAAGCAGTTCACTTAGATGGAATTCTTACCATTTTACTTACTGTTTTTGCAACCTGTCATACAGATTAATGCAACTTTCATCATGGGTCTGGGTCTGGAACTCCCCAGTCTAGTTGGCTATTCAAAAGTGAAAAATTATATAATCTTGTTATTACCTGAAATAACATTTTTGAAAAAGTTACTTGATAGCCCCCAGGCCAAGTGCAAAGAGCAAAGTACAAACCATCAGATGTGTACACAGTAGGCTAGCTTTTGAGTTTAGTTGACAAAGTAAAGATTTTTATCTAAAATTTAGGGGGAATTAAATGTATTTTGTAAAATTAATAAAGTCTACGAGGGAGAAAAAGCCACAGGCAAGGTAGCGGAGATAAAGAAGTCATTAAAATCAGTCTATGTGAAACCAAACTGAAAAAGCAGTAGTATCTGCTAGCTGTTATGCTAATTTTCCTGTAATGAGCAACTAGCATGTTACATTGTCAGCTTAACTTTTATTCTGCTGTTTATGGCAATAGCTGCAATGTTTCGGTTGCACTTTATTTTGTTTCTACAGCACAAAGCTGACAGAGTGTAGAGGGTGCAACTTCTTGCTTTTAAGATGAATTATGTGTGTGCTGAGAAACAAGACTGAAAAAAAAAGAGAAAAATATTAGCACTTTTATATAGCTAACTGAGTTATGCTGGAAAAATAGGGTTATAAAAATATATTATAAAATAAATACATAAAACTAAAATTTGTTGGCCTATAGACATGAAAAGTATTTTAAATTTGCATTAAAACTCCAGATTTTCACTCCACTTAATCTCAAAAAGAAGAAACAACAGAGATCTCACATGTGATTTTCTTTCTGTTGCTTAAGGCACTTTGACTGAGCTGATTAAACCATAAAAACAAGTGAACTATTACACATTACGCATCCATTATATTTTTTAATTTGTAAAACAAACTCATTAAACAATAAACTTTGGAAATATAGCTTGTCTAGCCATAAAACAATACGCATTAGAGCTTTACAACCATGAGTGCCGTGTTTGAAGCGTTAGATAATTGAAAAAGTTGTATGCAATTCATAGTTCACATTAGTGGTGTAGCGTCAAGTTATCTCATTAGAAAGATATATAGGAAAGAAAATAAGAAAGAGGGAAAAGGCAGACACAGTGGACAGAATATCAAAATAATAATTTCAGCTTCTCTTCTATTACTTGATGAGTGTGTCAGCAAGAGAGAAAGAGAGAGATGTGTAGTGGATTAATGCGGTTTAGTCAACTTCAATGGTAACATCATCTCTAGCAACAATCAAATTTTAAATTTGACAATAAAAGTAAACAACATCTTCAGATTGTCTCATAAACAAGATTTCTAGTGTTTATTTTCCCCATCTGTTGTGTCATATATCTCTCTATTCAATCGCAGAGATTTGCAAACCACTTTGTGTTTTGTCTATCTCAGGGGTCCTGCATTAATCACCTCATCTTTTATTTTACATTGGTAATGTTTCATCACGGCAAAAGCAGGTACATTTATTAAGACTCATATGGAAGCGGTTGTTTGTGGTCATTCATTACAGAGTAGCTAGAATAGACAGGAAGTTGCAGAGAAAACATGAGTCAATCTCATATACTGACTACAACAGTGCAGACGTGACACTGCTCATGTACACACCACATTTCAATATTTTAAAAGCAGTTTATCAACTTCTTTTTTTATTAATTGTGACAGTATTAAAGTATAAAAGTCCTTGTAACAACCTTGCATTTACTGTTTGTATATATTTGTATATGTGTGGGGATATGTATTATTATTACTATTAGCCTATGTATTATGCATTATTATTACTATTACACACACACACACACATATATACATATACATATATATATATATATATATATATATATATATATATATACATATAGTTATTTATTATTTACCTATTTTATACATTTTTATTAAAAACTTTAATTCAATTTAATTTATTTATTTGAATAATAATAATAATAAACAAAGTCCTTCTAGAGCATATTTGCTGCCATTGATAATTGAGTCGCAAGATGGAGATATGATAGTAGCACCGGTTTCTGTTTCCCAGAAAAGTAGAATAATCACTGCCATGGAAATATTAGAGTAATATTGTATAATGAAATAATACATCCCTTTTCGTGCTCTCTCCATCCTTTCTTCACACCCTGTCCTTCTTTCTTGAAAGCTGTTCTGCTGACTTCTTTGTGTTGTTGTCTTGAGGATGTGATTAGTAGCTATTCTCTCCCGCTCCATCCACTTTATTATAGCATGAAAATGTACCTGCAGCTCATCGCTCCATTTTAAATACCACAGTCATGGATAAATCTGCTCCTGTCCACAACCCTGTGAAATATTAAACACACAGAGAGAGGGAGAGGGGCGCCCATCAGCCGATGGATCAATATTTGCACCTCAGCGCGAAGCAATAAATATTCGATTGGTGAGAATATGATTATGACTTCGTAGCCCTAAGAGATGATTTAATGACTGCTGATGGATAAAGGCAGCACATTCCATTCTCTTTGTCATGCATGATGTCTCATTTTTTTTATCTTTCTTTACCCTCTTTTGATGATGAAAAGCCAGGCTTCGGAATACGTGCAGTCTGAAGTCAAAGCATGTTTGTGCTTGTACTGGGTTTATAAGTGAAACGTGTGGAATAATGCTGGGCTTTAGATTCAATGCTTGTTCTTGTTTCATCATTCACACTTTCAGATCTGAATCATGTTATTTTGACTCTGCTCGCCTTTTTCTGCTGTATAAAAAATCTCAGAATTGCGAAATGAATTTGATTATAACACCGCAGCCTGCACATCTAATACAGTGAAATGGGACGATAAACTGAATTTCATCCAATGTAGGAAACAAACGGTTATGCAAAGATGTTCAGTAAATATGAATATATACAAATAAATAGGCTATGTAATACAACTCTTATTATATTAAAAATGTTTGGGCATATTGATTTGTAATTTTTTTTTTTTTTTAACTACACAGTGCAGTGGCCCTTAAAATTAGTCCAAATGTATTAATTACAATAAATATATACATTCTCAAGAAGAAATTTGCTTTAAAAGTGAAGTTAGTTCTGAGAAAATGTCTTGCAGCATTTGTTGACAGATGCAACTTGGTTTAATATTTTCCAATGCATTCATATTTTTGGGGGCTACTGTATAACCTATATACTGTACTTGTATTTATTTCATATTCAGAGGAATATAGCAGAAATATCACACACGGAATGTACAAATACACCAAACATACATTCACTTAATGCACTGCCAAACATTACATAGACTGCAAACCAGAATGTTTTTAATAAGCAAAATCTCATCACAATCAAAAAGTGTATAAATGGCTACTTTCTTCACTCAGACATCTATCAAAAGGTCAGAGGGCAGCAGACAAAACAGATTCCTAGTAGGCTTGTGGAAAGTATTTAAAGGTACCTTAAAGCATTGTTGAGAGGATGTGAGAAATGTTCAGGCCTCCAGTGAGTCTGGGGTGAGTGTGATAACAGAGCTGGAGAAAATATCGCTAGCACAAGGGATTTCTGTTAACTCTTATTACTTTTGTTTCATTGCATTTAAAAAATTTGAACAGCTGCTGTGAAGTCAATAACTCTTTTATTCTGGGCTTTTGTTGAATATACTGAGTGTTGAAACTCAAATAACTTTGTTGAATTTCTCATGCGCAGACTTTAATGTCTTTCTCTTTGTTGTTTTTCTTTCACAGACAGTAACTTTGTGCTGGGGAACGCGCAGGTCCAGTCTCTGTACCCCATCGTGTATTGTTCTGATGGCTTCTGTGAACTCACTGGCTATGCCCGTGCAGAACTGATGCAGAAGAGCTGTGCGTGTCATTTCCTGTATGGGCCGGAGACCAGTGATAGGCTGATGGCACAGATCCAGGGCGCACTGGACGAAAGGCGGGAGTTTAAGACAGAATTGGTCTTCTACAAAAAAGGAGGTAGGAGACTCTTCTTTAATTATATGCCTTTATCTCCTGCACCAAAGGCAAATGACCAGGGATTCATTCCAATTCCCATAATATCTATCCTAAATAGTATTAGTCCATCCTAAAACGTACTACATGTGATATTGGGCTACACTTTATTTTAAGGTGTGCTTGTTACGGTGTAATTATACATATAAGCATGCATGTACTTACTATAGGGTTAGGGTTAGGATGAGGGTTTGCTTTAGTGTTAGTTGCATGTAATTATGCATTATTTATTGTTATTATAATATAACATGTGTAACAAGCACACTGTAAAATAAAGTGTTAACAGATATTGCATGCCAAAAACGTTATTTAATTATTTATTTATTATAATTTATTTATTACATTTAAAGCTTTAAATATAAAATATAAATTTAATTAATAATAAATTATATTATTAATTCTTTAATAATAATAATAATAAAGTTGCATTAAGACTTAAATGTGACATACCTACATTCTGAAAAGGAGAGGAGTTAATTAAAGAAGATGTTGAAGCAATTAAATCACTATAGTTATGCTGTGGATAAGGACACCAAATCAAAGCAAACTCTCAAATCAAGTAATCAGAAATAAATTTTGTATGTACTGAATTGATTAGAGTGATAACACGGGCATAGCTGCAGGCGATAATGAAATGAATTTACACAGTGGGGTGATGGAGGGATAAAAATAAAAAAACAGAACCAAGTGATGTATAGAAAAAGACATTTTAAATCTAATCAACCCAAGATTTTCTTCCGATCTTGAGGAAATGGATTATTTGTACAGCTTTCTGGAACAGTTTGTTGAACTGGTCGATTCTGCTATTAAATCTTGTATAACTGACTGTAAGGGAAATGATTTCCAACATAGCTGTGCTACAGCAGATTTTAATAAAATAATTGAACCTCAAATCGATATTTCATGTGCATTTACTTATCTAGCAAGTAGCAGTGTAATAAGGGAGATCAAGTAAGTATGTAATGTACATTATCCCTTACTTATTGAGACGGTTAGACATTTGAGTGCTTGCCATTTTTATGGATAATAAAATGTAAAAATTGAATAAATCTTATATTAAACAGATCTGAAAGGAACACATCTACAGTGGCTCGCTTTACATATTTGAACAAATTGACTTTAAATGCCTGCCGTGTTCTTTAATGTGTGTCTAGTGCAGCTGAGCATAGATTAGTCTTTTCTCCCTCACCAATTTCCTTGAAAATAACAAGATATGCCTTTAAACTAGCCTTGAATAAACAATGCCTCAGAGATGATGGTGATTTCTGATGGCTTGATTTGTTCCATTTTGAGCATGATACGCAGAAAGAGCGCAGCGTGTCGTATAGTTAATGCCATCCATGTTTTTACCCACCTGCGGTCAAGAGAACACAATTCCATCCGTGTACCAGGAGACCACTGTGAATTGCTGTGATCATACAGCGTAGACCTCTCTGTCAAACCATATCAGACACCAGAACAGGTGGAGAGAATTTGGCAGATATTCGGAGCAAATATTCTCGAAACACAGCACTGTTGACAACCAATTTCTCACTTTATTCACTTCAATTTAGCATTCGTGCACCATTCATCAAAGAAAATTTGCCCCCTGCAGCCTGAATTCACAGAGTCCAATTCATTAATTTGGCTGGTTTGTAAGAGATACTCAGGAGCTGTTTGTTGTCTTAGCAAAGAGAATAGGCTATATGTGTATTCTTTCCAGTTTGTAAGGTTTGATTGTCTGATCAAGCCATTGCAGTCCCAAACAGAACTTTGTATGCTTCCTCCATCACATCGCCTCTGTGTATCAGTCACAACAACCCTCCTGCAACTTTGTCACTGAGTCAAAGGACTTCTAAACATTGGCACTTGCCGAACACGTCTCACACACCTCTCGTGGCCTCCAGGTTCAGGTTGAGTTTGTACATGGTTCAAAGGGAATAAAAGATCATAGCTGTAAGACTGCTGTAAAATCCCTCTGTTGCACTGCTGCCATGTTGCGTTGAGGCACTGTCAGTCCTTTGTAAGATAAAAAGCCTCAACAAACTGTCAAATGCAGATTCAATTATCACTTTGACACGAATCAAATAATTTAAAAAAATAATAAAATAAAATAAGAATGACAATTGAACAGTTTTATTTTTTTTTATTATTATATGTCTTTTATATATTATACTTAATCCATGTATTCTGAAGCAATCTAACTTTTTTTTATACTGACATTAGCATTTCCTTTGGCGATCATGATTTCAGATTCGATTACTTCCCAGCGCCGTCTCGCGCTCTGCGCAATGCACATGCGCAAAGTGCTATAAAGCGTTTTACAGTAGTGTGACAATGTTGACAGTTTAGCTGTTTTAAAACTAGTGCAGCTTTTCCAGTAACTTCTTTTTACGGCGCGTAGCAGAATGGCTCAGTGAAATGCGACATCGCTGTTTCAATGTATGAACTCAGTGAGTAATGAAAGTGTCTACTTAAACGGTCCTTCTTCACTCTTTTTCTCATTCATTCTAGTGAATCGACTCATCCTGAATGGTTCTCTCTCATACACTAAAATCAAAGACTATAGAATACTCAATGCAATCTCACGACCAATTCGCACGTATTTTACGAGGTGGCTAATTTGTACAAATTCATACGACCTCACGCATACGATTTTACCTCAGTGACCTGTAGGTTTAGGGGTGGGGTTAGGTGTAGGTCATTCGTACAAATTCATACGAATTGTGCAACTCGTAAAAATACGTACAATTTGGCAAAAATCATATGAATTTGTACGAGTGAGGTCATACGAATTCGTACAAATTAGCCACCTCGTAAAATATGTACGAATTGCCGTGAGATCGGGCTGGAATACCCAAGACACTCGTATAGTTTTGAATGGGGAAAATTGCAACGCTCAATATGGCCACTCTATCGAACGAAGCCCCACCAAAGCCAATAGAAGGCAAGCCTGCAACCATTAGCCGAAAACGCGTAATGGCTAAAGCTAACGCTTCCGGTCTAGCAGTACGTGGGAAAGGAGACCAGAGGCCAATGGAAGAGAGGCTTCACTACGCTGAATAAACAGCTTTTTAGAGGAAACGTCTTATCATTTAATGAATCGACAGCCTATCTGCTAATCTTCAACATGTTTTACACTAAACAATACTTTTGGATTGAACTGTTTTTAGAGTTTACCATGAAAAAAATGCCGTTTTATAAGAGAAGTTACTGACTTTTCTTGACGGCACTTCTCATTCATTCCTATGGGATCCGTAAACGGCGATTGAGTAAGTGAGTAATTGCAAACTGTGGCAGTTTAAATTCAAAACCATTCTTTAAAAACAGCAATAAATAGTAAACACAGTTGCTTTAAGATACAATGCAGTTAATTTAGTGTATTAAAGAGCTCTTATGTGAGGTTTAAGAATGATACCTGACCCTTATTGGCCAATAATCATCACAACAACCTTCAATCTATTGTGCAGTCAAACTAATGGCTGTTTAATCATTTATTGTTGATCTTAACTGTTCACCACATGTGGCACAAATCAATTTATTGTATTTACCTATTGTCAGCGGCACATGTTTTATTCATAGGTTGGCATGTTGCTGTTCTTAGACCTTATTAAGTGTTTTGTTTTGAACGTATTGCTCATTGTGTTATATGGCCTATGGTCTCTGACCACTGGTTCAATGAAATGTATTCTTTTCTTATTGAAATGTACTTCTCTTGACTCAAGCTGTGCCTAATGAAAGGGCTTGGCGATTCACACACACACAACACACACACACAAACACACAAACACATGCATGCACGCACACACACACACACACACACACACACACACACACAGAACTGTGTATCATTAGGGACTCCAACCTCCAACCAAGCACGTTCTACCTCTTTCTTTCTGTTTCCCTCCGTCTCGATTTAATGAGGCATGTTATGATAATGTGGCATAATGTTGAGCAGCTGCAGAACGTCGCGGAACCTGCATTTGTGCACACAAATACACACAGACACAAAACAGGGAATTCTGTGCTCAGCAGTCAAGACATGTTCTGCTCACCTGTCAAAAGACTACATTTATAAACTTTGATTTACAATACAAAAAAGAGAAGGAGTACATGTATGTATAGATGTTATTGACAAACATCAGTGGAAAATTAGATGGATGGAGAATTTAATTTCTGCGAAGGCCAAATGCTCAGAAACACGAATCAGACCACTCAGGAAGATAAAGACACGATATGAACATGTTATGAAGAGATGTTTTAGTTTTGTTTAATCATGTTTGTATCACCTTGAACACTGTCTTTGTTCGCATTTTGGGCTAAGAAATAAAGGATTAGAGAGATAAGGAATTATACACATCTAAAAATAACATCTAGCTAAATATAACAACAAATGTGTGCTTTTTGCTACCTGGTCTCATGGCATTTACGTACCTGGGTGCATTTTTTAGCGTGACATGAAATACGTACCAATAAGTACATATCACTGCAGTTTCCAAAATAAATGAACAATCACAGAAATTTACAGAGTTGCGATTAATATAGCGTAATTTTCACACAATTGCTTGAAGAATATCATGACTTCAAAACAATATTAATATGCTGGGAGATTTGAAAACTGATGCTTTTGAACGTTAACATCGCACACATCCAGCTTCATATCTATGGGTTTTCTTAGATATAAATAATAGATATAAATTTCTTAAAGATAAATTCGTTCGGTAGCTCACAAAGTACAGAGACGGATTTAGAAGACGAGAAGCACCGGTTCGAATCCCGTGTAACTACGGTTTGACAAAGCAGTTAAAATCTGTGTAAAAGGAAGTTCAAATAGCATAGTTTCATCAGCTAATACGTTTTTATATCAGTTTTGCCTTTGTTAACACTATCGGGTAGGTTTAGGGCTGGATTTGGTGTAGGGCATATTTCCAACACGATAGAGCATTAACTTTTAGCGACAGTCCCCGGATATTTGAATTCTGAACCGCTGCAATACGTATCTGAAGCAACGTAATAAAAAAACAGCAATACGTACCAATATATACGTAATAAAAACGTGCCAGGGTTCACATATTGAACCTGTGTTTTAGCGCCACTCAGTGGACATTTCTATTTGAAACTGCGGCGAAACGTGCAGCAAGGTACGTAAAACAGTGTCGCACAAAAAGTGCGCAGAGGTAGGCCTACGTATTTTTATGAGACCAGGTTGGCTTTTTGCTTTTGCAACAAGTGACTATTGTTATTAGCCGAACAGTTATTAACACATTAAAGAGTTTTTCTGAATACCTATTAATTTATTATTGAAGCTGTCTTTTAATAAACATACATAAAAAATATTTCAAAACATTTAGATATTTTTTAAAACAATTTCAATTTGCTTCAAAAATTAATTTGTTTACATAATTATTTAATGGCAAAATAAAATGTTCTAAATATATTAATCCAGGATCTACATTAATCTACATACTCTAAGTGTAGAGCGCTCCCAAACTTCAGTCAACTTGCTTTGTTTTGCATTACTCATTCTGTGATCTCCATCATTGTCTAATGTGTTCTTCTCATCAAGTTTTTTTTTCTGCGTTGCTATGTGATATCAGTGATGGATATTCTCTGTGATGAGCATAAAGACTAAGTAATCGATAATGAAATGAATTGTTGGCAATTTTCTATATCAGTTTCATCAATTAGTTATTGCAGCCCTAGATTCAATTGCTAAAATCTAATGGATTCATATGAGATGATCCTGCCAGACAGGATACGAAGCACTTTAGATGACAGTGACTTTGAGATGTCCTTCTGCTGCTTTTGCTATTTACGAAGTCTAGAGCTGCAAAAAGGTTTTAGATTTTTTCCCCCATATTTTCAATTTAACTCAAGGTACAAATAGGGGCTCATGGGAAATGAAGGCAGTACAATCAACTGAGACAACCTCTGATAAAAACTAGTTCTGGGAAGTCGTGGCCTAATGGTTAGAGAGTCGGACTTGTAATCCAAAGGTTGTGAGTTTGAGTCTCGGTACCGGCAGGGATTGTAGGTGGGGGGAGTGAATGTACAATACTGAGGTACCCTTGAGCAAAGCACTGAACCCCCAACTGCTCCCCGGGCGCCACAGCATAAATGGCTGCCCACTGCTGTGTGTGTGTGCACTTTGGATGGGTTAAATGCAGAGCATGAAGCCATTTATGGATCTATATATATATATATATGTCAATATTGAATGTTCATTTTGAATTTTAACTCTGACGGCTATTATGATTATTTTGTTTTTACAGGAACTCAGTTCTGGTGTCTTCTGGATATTGTGCCCATTAAGAATGAGAAGGGAGAGGTGGTGCTCTTTCTAGTATCACACAAGGACATAACAGACAATAAGAAAGTCCAAGATGAAGAACAGAGCCCAGAAAGAGGTAAGTGTTGCTGCCTGAATGATGGGATTTTGTAAATAAATTAGTGCTGTCAAACGATTAACCGCATCCAAAATAAAAGTTTATGTTTACTTAATATATGAGTGTGAACTGTGTATATGTATTATGTATATAGAAATACGCACACATGCATGTATATATTTAAGAAAAATATGTTACGTTTATATATTAAATATATTTGTATATGATATAAATTATACGAATATAAATAAATACATGTAAATATTTTCAAAATATATGCTGTATGTGTGTGTATATTTATATATACATAATAAATATACACAATACACACACATATGTTATGTAAACAAAAACTTTCATTTTGGATGCGATTAATCATTCGACAGCACTAAAATAAATATTCCAATTAGAACCAAAAAAAGGGTTTTACAGAGTAATGTCCTAGGAACACTTTTTTAAGTTCCACAGAAGTCCATAACATTTTATTAGGAATGCACAATGTGTTGGTACAATATCAGTTATCAGCTGATAGTAGAGATTTTTTGTTAATTTATTGGTGTCAACTATAGACATTATTATTGATTATTGGTAGATCCTATTATTGGATATATATCGAAGATGACAGCAAAGGTAATCTAGGTAAAATAAGGGCAATTAAACTATATATGAAACATATTTTTAAATACATATAATCTTTTGTGTTCTCTCACAACACACACTTAAACTTCATATTTAAAAACACTAATAATTATTATAGTTATAGTTATAAAAATTTTGTGAAATTATGAATTCTTATTATGTTATTATTATATACTATAGAATTTATATAGTAGTAATCAGCCAACTTTTTATCAGTGGATCCCTAATTGTTATTCTCTAAATCTTTGTACTGGTGGTTTACAGAACATAGAAACCATTATATTGATTCTTACATAATTGCTTGTTGATCCAGTCTCTCAGATACCTTCAGTAATGAGGGTAACCTTTCAAAATGCAATAAAAAAACACAGTTTTATTGTTGCTGTGTAGAACAAAGAAAACAATGATGAAAAGAGAGAAAAGCAAGAGAGTCATAATGTGTAAAAAATGGCTGTATACAGTAAGGTACAGAGGCAAAGTGCTCTATAACAAAGGGAGAACGGTTTCAAAAGAGTGAATTATCCTTTTATACATTCAGCAATGCTTTCAGCCTCATACGGGATGCTCTACAAAGCTTATTACGAAATGATTATTCTTATTTCCCCTTAATTCCACTAATATTCACACACACCTCAAACACCTGGTCTAGTCAACGTCATACTTTGCAAGCTTATCCTGTCCTCTGTTTCTCATTCCCTCTCTCTCGTTCTTGGCTACATAATCGTGTGTTTTGGATGCTTCTATACAGGCCAGCAGCATCTCATGTGGTGCTTGCTGTTACAGTAATCCTGACACCTCCCCTCCCCCGAGAGAAAGAGAGAACGGTAGACTGATAAAGAGAGATGAAAAGACACACAAGACACAGGGAGGGCCTGGAAGAAAGCTTGGCACGGAGGTGTGAAACTCCCTTTAGAGGCCTGAGCTTGAGCCAAAGCACGGTTAATGTTCATTTGGCTGAAGGATAAACAATGTACTGACACTGAGAATAATATATAACTGGTCATTGATGTCAACTCATTAAAAGTAAATAATTGGAATCAATTTAAAGGATAGAGAGTTACGTTCTTAAATATGTTGACTAAGCCAAATGTTCTTTAAAAAAAGTATGGTTGGATTTATATAATAAAGGGGAAAACGCCATTAAATAAAATAAAAAATGATGATTTTGAAAGAGCAAGAAATAAACTGGAAGATTTGTAAGACATCTTATACAAGAAGCTGACAGATGGCACACTCCAAATTAGTCATGTAAACTAAAGTCATCAATTAAAATCAACATTTCAGTGAAGGGTAGGCTGACGGGAACATGTTAGTTAGCATATGAGAAGGAAGCAGATCTCCTTTAATGTCTTTCCCTATTTTATTTTCTCATCAAAACAGATAATATAGGCTACACTGTCAAAAGAAATCACTCATAACTCTAAACCGTATGACATTGGAGTGCTGTCATGCCGGACAAAACACAAATTTTCAGGTATTTCGCATTTTTTGAAAAACCTACTTTTGCGAACTAGTCCTAGGTTTTTTCGCCCGATTGGAACCAAACCAGTGCAGGAGGATTCTCTGAGGAGGGAGTATGAATAATTATCAAAAAAGTTCAACTTTCAATTTTCCGTTGCAAAGGGATGCCAAAATGTTTGAAAGGGGCAGGGCCTCTTTTACAAAAACGTCTATAACTTTTGAACGAAATGAGATATCTTTGCCAAACTCGTATGTAAGAGCTGAATCTGAGGTCACATGAAAAAAAGTTGACCACTTGGTGGCGCTATAAGAGGGGTCATAAAATGGCTATAACTAAGCAACTGTTTGTCCTGTCAACATGAAAATCTGTATGCACGGTCTTGGTCCAAAGTGCCACAAGTGTCTATAAGGACATTTGTGTATCTCAAAATACATGGCCGCCATAGGCATTTGAGCACCTATTAGACAAGGTTAAAGGAGGTCGATTGGAAAAAAATTTGGTGGGCCTGTTTGACTCACGGCCCTAAAGGTCTGTGAGAAATTTGAAAGAAATCGGCAGACAGGGTGATATTGCATCTTTCAAGGGTGTAAACGATTGTATATTGCGCAAATTTTCACACATAGGGCCTACACACGATATTCATATCATACGATAGACCTTCTCATTCCAAACAACTTTGCTTCTAGTACTATTGCTGTTAATCAAATCGTTTGTTAAATGATTAAACTTTTTTGCGAACTAGTCCTAGATCCTTAACTCAATCTGGAAAAAAAAAAAAAAAAACACTACTGTACAATCCTCTGGACTCTCTAGGTCAATAATTATCAAAAAAAAAAAAAATTAAAAAATCTTGTGATTTTCTTGGGAAGCTAAAGCTATAAATGTTTTTTAAAAAAACATAAATTTTCTAGGGTAAATTACCTGGATTTGCCAAAATAAATTTTTAATAATTGATTTAGGTGGTTACAGGCTTGCTAAATAATATGTAATGTCTTTTTTCTTATGTGCTTAATGCCTTAAAGTGCTTGAACCCTGGTAATCGGTGCTTGCAGTTATATTTTACTGTATTTTTATTTTAATTAAACAAATACAGCTTTGGTGAGCATTTACACTACTTTTGAACAGTAGTGTACTGTATAAGTGATAATTAAATAATTAGTTCTTATTTCTTGTTTCTACCCCAAAAAGAAAAAAATATTGTATATTCTTCCAAAGTCTTCCAAAGCCATACTACAGGTTTGGCTGTTCAAACTATTTTTACTGAAAATATACTGTTGTTATTTGTGATGTTTTTGTTGTATGGAAAAAAAACAACCAAAAGCAAACAAATTGTCTATTTTGTGTTCCACGAAAAAAAAAAAAAAGGACAATTTTACAGCTAAAGAATGGCATTAGATAAAATAATACAAATCAGGCCAACTTTCAGAATGACTCTGAACACGCCTAGTGCAGTGGACAGAATGAGAGTCTGATAGCCTTTAGAGAGGGAAGGAGAAGAAGCATAAACTGACGATGCAATTGAATCATAATCTAAATTGGCATCTTTCTCCTTTTCAGAGAGCTTCTAAAGGCTTTAATTGTTTATAACTTTGCCTGTTTATTTCCCTCAGTGTAACTGATCTGTGTTCATAACTGTTCAAATAAATAACAGTTTTTTCCTTTTTTCAAAGTTGCTGTGTTTTTCATTGGATGTATTTCTTTTCTGTCATATTTACAAACCCTTAATAAATAAGTGTTTAGTTTGTTCGTTCAGAGGGTTATGGATAAGAAATTAAGCTAGAATTTTCTAATTACTTAAGTGAAGTAATGGTGGAAATCTGTGCTTATGTTTTACTGATGCACAGTAAATCTACATGTGGTATTTTCTGTTTTTCTGGAATAACTGGATGTCATTTAGTGTTGAGCCAAACAATTCAGAACTGAAATTAACTGAAATGATATATGGCTGTTCTCTGCTCAGACGAGGAGACGGGGCTGGAGGTGCACAAGGTCACACGGCCACCAGGCTTCAATGCCAACCGGAGACGCAGCAGAGCTGTGCTTTACCAGCTGTCTGGACACCTGCAGAAGCAAGACAAGAGCAAACTCAAGATCAACAATGTAAGACCCAGTTAGACACTCACATTCTTATAATTCAGATTTAAGAACTTAAGAATATTTCAAGTACAAACATTGTTGTAGGAAATACAATGGAAATACAAAAATGACCTTGTAAAGATAAATATATAACAATATGCTGTGTTCAGCAATGAGACAAAGTCATTTACTGCTTCTCAAATGAGTTGGATTAGTTCTTTAATTCACCGTGAGGTGCACACATCATACTGTTTCTGAAGATCTTGAAAATAACATGAACATTGCTATCATTTAGAACATGTTTGGTGAGAAGCCGCCCATCCCAGAGTACAAAGTGGCAGCCATTCAGAAGAGCCGTTTCATTCTGCTCCATTACGGCACCTTCAAAGCTGGCTGGGATTGGCTCATCTTGTTAGCCACCTTTTATGTAGCAGTTACTGTGCCCTACAATGTCTGTTTCACTGTCGTCGGTGGGCGGGATGAGATTTCGACCCCTAGAAGTCCACCAAGTGTGAGCGACATCTTGGTGGAAATCCTTTTCATGTTAGGTAAGGCTCAACCTACAGTCCTATCTTTTTTTTTTTTTTTCTATTAGTTTATTTTTGTAATTAGTTTAGCAAAAAGAAGAAGTTCTATATTCTAATATTAAATGTCTTTTGATACCAATACCTGCTAATAAAGTACCCAGACTCGTAGCACACCGTTCTATTATTTTTCAGGTGTGCGTGTACATTTCTGAGTCAGACAGTCTTTTATGTCACAGAGGTAATATACGGCAAGATATCTTTCAATTACTTAGAGCTGGTAAAATGTTCTAGATGTTACTAAGCAAATGTCACAAAACCCATCTAGCATTTTTAAAGCCTCAAAATCATGAGGGCAAAACTAAAAAGATTCTGAAGGACTGTTCAGCAAATAGCAAAGCTAAAGATGTGTTTTATAGTTCAGAAATAACTTTGAAGGCCCACTGTCAAATTAATGTATTAGTAAAGTCAGAGTCTGTAACTGTTGAAGGATACAGGTGAAGCATATACTCATATACAGACCCATTAGATAAATCGGTTACAATTTATATTAGGTGGCCTTAACTACTATGTACTTACATCAAAAAATGAGTACAATGTACTTATTGTGTTCATACTGTATTGCAAATCACTTTTGCTGCTTTGTAATTATAAATGTAATTACAGAAATTAATTACAGATGTAACTACATATAGGTATTTTTAAAAATATCAAGCGTAGCGTTAGTTCTGGCAGGTCGCGTTAGTCAAGCTCGCATCAGCTGACTCTCAGCTGATCCCCATCTACGTATAGGGATACGACACCTATCTAAGCATCCATATATAAGGTCCTTCAGTATTATCAGCAGTTTTCGCATTGCTCTATAGCTAATTACCCTCCTCCATCCCCAACTCCTCCTCTGTCAGTCAGGATCCAGCTTTCTGATTGTCTTTTGAATCAGACTCATTTTAAAATGTGTACATAAAATTACTGAACTTAACATATCTGCAATACTTTTGTTGGTTCTGTTCTGTTTACCCTGGGGGGTTATCGCTGCTCTCCCTGCTCTCATCCTTGCTAGGCTGCATGGATACACAGGGAGTTCTTGCCCAGAACAGAACTATACCGCCAATCCAAACTGTATGCTAATTGTCAGTCATCTTTGACAATAGTGGTCCTGACAGAAATAAGTACAATGTAAAAACATGTATGTACACAATAAGTGCATTGTACCAAATAATTAATTTAAATGTAAGTACATAGTAGTTAAGACCACCTAATATAAAGTGGGACCGATAAAACATCAGATTTATAGCCATTACCTTTATATATTAGAATTCCACACTGAGGATAAGCACTGCTTAAGAAAAGTAGTGTTCAATGACAGAATCTCTTACTGCTCATTACACACCATTTCATAATACAGAGCAACTATTTGTATCATCAAAACATTTGCAAAAAGCTCCTAACATAAAAATGTTGCTTTTAACTGCTTTTCTGTGCTTAAGCAATTTACTAAACTTTTTAAGTACTATTTGCTGTAATTGCAACTTCCATTAAATTTAATCACTAGATTAGTTAGTCACTAGAACCCAGACCAAACTTTTATAACCTTTCACTGAACCAGGTAATGAATAAAATAGTTTTTTATGTGATATAGTAATAAATAAATATCTGTGTCATCTAATTTTACTAAAATTATTTTTTTCTTTATATTCCTATGACAGATATTGTGTTAAACTTTCGCACCACATTTGTGAGCACATCAGGCCAGGTGGTGTATGATGCGCGCTCTATCTGTGTGCATTATGTCACCACCTGGCTCTTTGTGGACCTGATTGCTGCGCTACCTTTTGACCTGTTGTATGCCTTCAATGTCAGTGTGGTAAGTGTTAATTTTGCTCATTTTGAAGATAATTTTATGCCAACTGTTTCTTTGCCAACTTATAAACCTATATATTTTTGTTTTCCGAGGTTTTAATGGACCTCACATAGAGCTTTGTGGGACACCACATTTCATATGATATTGGGCATGCCATCTTAAATAATTATTATTCTATCATTTTCTTTTGAACTATACATTCAATATCTGTTTGTTTAGTACTTTGGAGTTCATCTGCTGAAAACAGTTCGATTGTTACGGCTTCTACGCTTGCTGCAAAAGCTGGAGCGCTACTCTCAGTACAGCGCAGTGGTACTCACATTACTTATGTCCATGTTCGCCTTGCTGGCACATTGGATGGCTTGTGTCTGGTATATCATTGGCCGCAGCGAGATTGAGAACAACAGCCCCGGTTCCTGGGACATTGGTGAGTGCCATATCTTCAAACTGTCAACATAGCTGTACAAACCTTTCAAGTTTAAATTAATTCAAACAGATTCTTTAGGTCTTCTAACACGTTTTGAATACAAAGTTTATGACTACTGTCTGAGCTGAACTAGAAATTACCCTCAAAATGGTATAAACTCCTCTCTCTCTCTCTCTCTAAACTAATCTCTATTAGATGTTTTATGAAACCACGTACTCTAAGTGAAATTAAAAAATTCACAACAACAACAACAAAAATAGGGCAGTTATCATATTAGCATAAGTACTGCTGTCTAACAGATTAGACTGAGGCCTAAATTGGACAGAACCCATCTCATTTATTTTCACATGTGAAAGATTTCTTTTCACTGTGTCTCATACACAAGGATCATTATTAAATATGTCTGTCCACTAATATTCTCATTACATTGAAAATGTAAAACAACCTTTTTATGTGCCTTACAAAAAGGCTTCCTATTACAAATATCTTGCATTTGTGCAATACAGGTGTGAATGACTTTTCAAATTAGATAGATACATGAGAAAAAAAGGCCAGACATAATGCGTTTTGTCAGAAGGACAGAACAATCTCTCTGGTTCTGCGAACAGCACACTTATGAGACAGTCTCTGATTTAAGACATTCTCTTCACATCATTCAAGTGTGTGTCACGTCTGAACAAACGTAACTTTTTTCGCATTTTTTTCATGAACAGGTGAATTACTGCATCAGTCTGACTTAGAAATGAAACTCTCTCTCAATCTCCCATGTGCTAGACTCCACATGAATAAGAAAAAAAGACCATGGGTAAAAGAAAAATGCTGTGAGAAAAGAGTGTACGATGACATTGATATGATCTTGACAGCATGAATCTAGGGACCTGATTTATCGAAGGTCATCTGTCTTTTTCTTGACCAAGATAAACTAGGGAAAATATAAGCTAATTTTATACAACATTTAGTTCTGGTCTTCTAATTTGATTTGTCTTTTTACTGAATCTTTCTCCAGGTTACATAGTTATGGCAGTAGATGGCAACAAGTGCCTTTACGAGAGAGTCATTGAGTCATTGAATCATTCACTGAACCCATTCGTGCAGGAAAAAACCAAGTGATGGTCTTTATGAGCAATTCGAGTCATTTTATAATTTACACTCAAGCCTAAAATGTGGAAGTGTCCAACCTATTCGCACATACTATTTGAGCAGTTATTCATAGAAAATCACCTACAGTCTAACACCATCTGTCATATCTAATGAAAGTGATTCTGATTTGCCTCAGCATCAGCAGTATACTAAGGCACATCTAACTGACTACTATTCATCACTGGCTTCTGGCCAGTGGTTTCAATTACATCTACATGTTCTCCTTAAAAGCAGGGATACTACTCCAATATCCAGTCTTTCCTGGTGTGCCAACATCACCCACCATTCCCTCTCACCCAGTTTTACATTGCCCAGCCATTAAATATTAAGCACATGAGGCTGTTTGGCAAATGTAGAATTTGGAAGCATACCAGATTTACAAGAAGTTGTTTTATATCTGGTGAGTGCCAGTATCAGATTGGCTCTTTACTGCAATTATTATTTGCCTTTGTGAGACGGTGTTATTGATGATGAAATATTGAAGTAGATTTGAGTAGTGCTGTCTATCTGTATTGGAAATAGGGCCATAAAAGGTTGTAAATGGATTGGAGTTTTGCCGTATCAATAATGAAAGGTTTCTCTGAGGGTTCCTCCAGGAGCTGATTGAACTCTGGTTGCTCTGTGCCTCCCTCTCCATCTTTTTTTTCCTCCATATCGCTCACTTCACTGGCCTCACCTCAACAGAACACTGTTCTTTTTAATGGCTAGCTGCCCAGCAGACCTTGAGAGGCTAGAGAGGATTTTCAAGTTGGCTGTAAAAATCATTCTGTCAAATCTCTTGATTCTTTCTCAAGTGGTTTGGAATAGAACAGAGATCCCCCACTGTGAGAAATGTATTTTCCTTTCGGTCATTAGAGGCATTTTAAGATCCTCTTCTTGCTCATTAATCTCCCTTATTTTCCTCATCCAACACTGATTCCTACATTGCTGCTTAAGTATCCTGTACAACCCAATTTATTTAACCCCTAACCCTAGTTAACACTATCTTGAAGGAATCTTTTCCTGTTCTACTTGACTTTTCTTGCTGCTCTAAGAGCTATCTTTACTTTTTCCACCTATGTTATTACCCATGGGCTTCTCTTTGGCTCTCTTTTCACTCCATGAATAAATAATGTGCACCTCATACCCATATCAAACATATAGCTTGTTTTCTGACATTAGATATATTAGATATTCAAATGTATCTTTCTTGTGTACTTGTCCCTTTTTCTTCCTGCAGTGATTTACAACCCAAGGTAGCCTTTGTAGTTTGAGATACCATTTTTCCATTCATCATTCATTTTCTATTCAGATTTTTCTCCTAAATAAATAGTAGGATATGTAAAGTATATTGTTTCTCAAGCCTGCTCCATCAGAGGCATTACTGGTATAAATTAATCTTCCGCAGTGCTCTTTGCTAGTACTGCATGCATATTTGTACTATTCATTCATTCACCTTAAGCTTGTCAAGCACTGGCTGATGGCAGTTTTTCATAAATAATTATGAAGTGCAATTGAATTGTCAAAAACACAATTTTTTACTTTACACAAATAATGTGACATAAAAGCTTGCATAAATCTCAGTAGTGGCTCGTGGAAACACTCTCACTAATACATACCAGCTTCACCCAGCCAGTCGAGACATCCACAGCTTTCACACACACACACACACACACCCGCGCGCGCAAATATTAAGTTCGGATGCCTTTGAATGTAAATAATGTATATAATTATGGTAAATGTTAATGTGAATGCAGCTACTATTCAGGATTTAATCATGGCTGTGAGTTTTTGGCAATTGTAACATTTATTATGAACTAAAAAACTGAGAAATGTAATCTTTAAAATGTGTGAGGAACATCATGTCATTAAAATGAAACAGTTGAAGATAAAATCTAGTTATTTAAAATATTCACAATGTAGGTATTTAAGTGCACATTATTCCTGCTAGCTAGAACCATTAGCACCGTATAAAAATGGAAACTATTGTGTAATATTATCAAGTATTAAAGCAATTATATTATTACTTTGAGGTGTGCTCTCATTTGAGATACAGTGGGTTAATACCATTTGTGTAATGGGCCAATTATAACACTGATTCCGAAGCCAATTCAATATTATTATCAAATCTTTCTCAATGTAATATGTTAATGGAACTATTACATAGTACTGGTAGGGAGTAGTCATTTTATATACTCTTTTACCTGGTCAATAGAAAGCAAAAGTGAAAGCGAAAGGGAAATGGAGCAGCATTCTTCTCCGTAACAATCCTTTATCTGAACAAAACCATGGAAATTTTTATCTTAAAACACTGTAGATATAAACCAGAGCACAAGGAGGGGGGAAAAAAAAGATCTATATAAGAACAAATCAGCACATACTAGCATGATAAACTTTGGAAGGGACTGTTAGAAAGCAGATATCAGCATATATGAAGGACACTTTTCTGCCTATTAGCACATGCAGACACACTAGACAACAAAGCGAAGACTTTGGACATGTTTACATGTCAGGAAAGGACTGGTGTATGTGTGCATGAGAAAGGTCATGTAAACTGAAGCTGCTCGCTGTGTAAATGAGAAAAGTGAGTGTTTGTTTGTGTATTTGGGAAGGAGGTTTTGTCATGTGTGATTGTATATCAAACTTTCCCCGACAACTGCTAGCAAAAGGTTCTCTGGCACTTTCCCCTCAATCTCCTCAATCTCATTCCTTTTCTGACCTTTCACACTTCTTTCTGTCTCTGTCAGTTTTTCTGGTTCTCTCGAAAAATATCACTTCTAATGCCACATATAGTACCTCTACTACCTCCAAACTAGACACCTACAGACAAACAAGCAGGGAGAGAAGAGAGAGAGAGAGAAAAGAAAATGGTCAAAACCAGTCCCACAGGGAACAAAAGTAGAGTTTCCAGGAAAAAGTTCAGCCTACTGCAAACCAACTGATATTCAAAATTCTGCGGATTCAGCACCATGGACAGGGACAGCTGCTCTATATCTACTCAGTTCTGACAGTGACATAAGAACCCTGGACAGTGGCCATGCACTCACTGAAAAAAAAAAATAGTTGGAGTGACAACCTCGTTGCATTTTGGGTAGTTATAGGGCCAAACACAAATGGAAAAAAAATGGATTATTAGAATAATCACCAAATTATGAACATTATAGACAATTTCACAGGTCAAAACATATGCCAATTGAGTAAATTTTCTCTCTTTCTCATAGGCTGGTTGCATGAGTTGGGTAAACGTCTGGGCACCCCCTATTTTCTGTCCCCTCTTGCATCCCTCATTCCTGATTCGCTGCGCCCCACCATCTTGGATGGATTGGTGGTCAATTCAAGCCAGTGGAACAGCACTGATCTGGTGGGACATGAGTCTGTGTGGAACTCGAGCCAATGGAACACAACGGGAGCAGGGCCGGTGGCCACTTCAAATGCAGGACAGACTGGAGCCGTACTGGGAGGCGGGCCCTCGATTCGGAGTTCATATGTGACATCACTGTACTTCGCTTTAAGCAGTCTGACCAGCGTGGGCTTTGGCAATGTCTCAGCCAATACTGACTCGGAGAAGATCTTCTCTATTTGCACCATGCTGATTGGAGGTAAGTGCAAGAAAACACGGTTACAAGTTTTTAAATGATTTTGAGTTCTAGATTCGTAATGCTTTACTACATGGATGTACAGATTTGTGTTCTAAATATTGATAAGTGATTTTTTCAAGTGTTCTTTTTTTTCTTGATCAGTTTAAAATATCTATATACACTACTGTTTAAATGTTTGATGTTTATAAGATTTTTTAATGTTCTTGAAAGTAGTCTCTTATGCTCACCAAGGCTGCATTTTTTGATCAGAAATACAGCGTAGACTGTAATACTGTTAAATATTATATTACAATTTGAAGTAATTTTATATTTGAATACATAGTAAAATGGATTTATTCCTGCAATGGCAAAGCTGAATTTTCAAGACCCCAAACCTTTAAATGGTAGTGTACTCCAGTGGAAAGTATTAGGATTATAGGATGTATAAGGAAATACATTAAAAATTGCCAAAATATTAAATAATAATAATAATAATAATAATAATAATGCTTAACTAGTAATATCTTCAACCCAATAATAATTGTAAAAAATCTTATTTTTAGACTAACTATAGTAAAGAAAATTATTTAACATTCTGGTGTAAGAATTTTGGGAAACTATATTGATAATCTAACTTTTGTAGAATTACGGTTCTAACAGGAATGTCTATCTAAACAGGATTATGAAATCTTGAAGCTTGAGGATGATGTGAATGTCATCTATACTGGGACAAGTGTATTTGTGCCCCACTGGTAGAATTCCGCTCGTTTCCTTAATTGTTGTGTTAAAGACATGCTTTAATAACTTCTCTTAGCTTGGGGGGATCCAAATGTTCCCTCTGTTATCTTTCCCACCCCCACCAGACATCAATATTCAGAGAGATTATTTAGTCTCCTCAAGCAGTGATGATTTAACACTTAAAATAAGATGGTTCCACCATCCCACAGTATAAACTGATGTTTATATGGAATAGTGCACATTTGGGATAGACTGAAAAACAAATCAGCTAATTTTAACAAAACAAAAGGGGGCACACATTTCAACCCTAAAATTACAGATGGGACTCCCTAGAATTGTGTACACTTCAGATACACATGCAAAAGAAGGTTACAAGACTGCAAGTCCACAAAAAGTGCACTAATGACTGCATTTTCCCCAAGGTCTAAACTTCTTATTGACTTCTTGAATTTCCCAAAGGACTGCATTCTTCATAAGATAAGACACAGAAGTGCATTTGCTTTATTGGAGTAGTTTTTAGTAAACCATCTGACCTCATTTACTTTTAAACTACATTTCCCACAGGGATCCATTCTTAGAGCACCAACATTTTCTTTGACCATGTTATTCATTAAGCTTAGCTACTTATTGATTATTCTCTATCTTCAACACATTTCCTCAGGGGAAGGTAAGGTTTATTGACCATCGTTTAACTACCTCTGAATCTTCAACCATATAAGCAGTGACGGTTGAGTGCATATTTGTCCAATATTTACCAATTTATGTTAATGGACGACATTCTATTTGTCTCATGACATGTTGCTTTCATGTTTAATTGCAAAACGAGTGATTTGAAAGTTTTAATTCAGTGTGTCTTCATTTGTCGGGTTCAAAACCTTAGTGTTGGAATATTTGAGTGGATTTTTTGACATTCTTTAAACCTTCTAACCTGTTTGACTCTTATAAGAAGGCAGCTTACGTTGGCCACTCTTAGCCGTTTTCTTTTAACCTGACTGTTGGGATTCGAATGTGGGTGGTTTGAGGGAGATATTGTGACAGTGGACTGAATTTTAAGGCATGTCCTCTGGGCCATGAAGAGAGAGACACAGGCTTCATTGCACTTAAGAGGGCCAAATGAGGCTGGCTGAATCCATGCACACTTACATACATGCCCACTGAATCAATCTGTCAACCAAATCCTACCACTAAGGGCCATTGCTGTTCCAGCCAGCTGACAGCTGGGCTTCTACCCACACACAGAGATCATGCACACTGAGGGTATTTGGGGAACACTGATATGCCTAAAAATTACCCTAATTACGTCAAACAAGTAAGCATATTGTTTATTATATTAACCAGACTACAATATGATGTGTACCACCCCCTTTCCAGAGGAATCCTTTACTTCTCAGACACTACGCATCCATAGCTTAAGCTTGCTGAGCTCAGCTTAGTTTAGCTTTTTTAGGTTAGACTTAATTAACTTCTCGGTTAAAAAATGAAAATTGCCTCCATGACTCTAAATATGTAAAACATGTAAAGATGATCTTTTTTTCCATACAAAGTCCATTTGAAAACAAAAATTTGTCAGTAAGAGTTTGTTTGAATTAATTCAGTTCACTTAGGCTCAATGTGATTCAGTTCATTTCAAAACATTTCAGAACTTGTCCTCGAGGGGCAATTTGCAAGGTCACATGGGGTAATATTGTATAATACAGTGGTTCTGACTTCTCACTTAACTTCGTTAATTCAGTTCATGGATCTCTTTTCTAACGAGCTGATGATCTCAATCAGGTGTGTTAAATAAGGGAGACATGCAAAATGTGCAGAGCAGGGGCCCCCCAGGACTGGAATTGAGAACCACTGGTATAATATGCTTAAAAAACATAATTCAGTAAATAAGAAAATAATATGAGTTGTTTAATTTTGAATTCTTTTTCTATGGGGATTACAATTTTTCTATTGCCAAAGTTTTGACCATTTTTATTTTGAGTTGTGTGCACAATTTTCAAGCAAGAAACATTAGCTAAACTTCCAAATTAAATATACAAAATGTATTACATATAACATGAATGTTGTGTAAATGTTGATAATGTTGATATTAAATGATACCAAAGTGTACAGTATTTGAGGAATAAGCCTTAGATAGTAGGTGATGTGATAATGATAATGTGGTATTGGAATAATTTTGAGTTCATATTGGCTGCACAGTTTGAGACCACACTGAAACTCAAGAATAAAGAAAAAGTCCCCATATAATCTCACTCCTGTCTTGGAGAGACAATTCAGCGAGATAACTCATTTGTCCTTCCAACAGGAATCAGGTGGCTGAAACAAGTTTTATTAGCTTTTAATAATTCTGTTGCCCTATTTCACCTGTTTTGAAGATTTTCATGGATTTCATCACAAAGCTCATCCAAGCACTCAAAAGGCACATAACCCAGGTGCAGCCACTTATGTTGAGCGCAGTTCTTGAACAGAAGAGCGGCATGCAATTTCCGCAACAATTTATGTAGACTTCAATTAGCACTCCATGAGCACTCTCCGATCCTTCTTGATTGTTTACACTCGTGTTGGCAAAGCTCACGATGTTAAATAAATAGATGATAGAGAGTTTGGTGGAGTGAAAACAGTTTCACTAAACATAATGTATGCAGAGGAAACTAAACTGAAAAGGATTTGTGTTGCAAATCCACATGCAGTCCACTGACACTGAGATCAAGCAATAGAAAGAAAACAGGCTGGAGCAAGATGTTAAAACTGATCCACTTCTCACTAAATGACTAAACGTTAACTCCTGATAAAATCTAGCTCGGGTGATTGGATCACAAGTGGCGATCATAAAGATTGGATATTGCATTTGAATGCATCCTGATGTACAACATAGAAGGAAAGTCCATCATTGCAACGGAACAATGGTTTTACTTTTTGCTAGCTGGGTGTGACTAAATTGCTAGTAAGCAACTGCCTGATAAAAAAAAAAGTGATTACCGGATGCATTTTAACACCATGTGTAAATGGCTGACCACTTGCGATCAGACAACGCCAGATGGATCTAATACTTATACAGTATAATAACCGTGCCTTTATCATATTTATTAAACCTTTAGGGTGGTTACACTTCCTTGACTGAGCCTTAAAAAGTGTGTAGGAATTTAGGGAGATACACAAACAACTCCTTTGATTATTTTGCAATATATATAGGGGTAAACATACCTATTAAGCTCACGTACCCATTAAGCACATTTCCATTTTTGAGATCAGATTATAAAAAGAAAAAAATAATTTATTATCCTACTTAATGTCTTAACCAAGTGATATGTTTGTTACTATATACCTCTTATAATTTCAAGTCAATCAGATCATTGCACACTGAGATATGAGTCTCCATGTGTTCACACTGTCTGGTGGCCATTTTGAAAGCTGTCTAAAAACTTTCACCAAAAGAGGAGCCCCTTAAATGTGCGTTTTTTTTAGATGTTTAAGCCTTCATTTTGGGTGAGTTTCACTACTTATTGTAAAGTTAAGAGATTAATGTTCAGACTTTTGCATATTATAACCTGGAACTTGGATGTGGGAAATAATTACAGTTAGATCCAAAAGATTTGTTTTAGCAACATAGCACAGATGCTACAGAACACAGTTAGCTGACTAGCTGTATATCATTGTGTGCAACGCTAACATATTACTTCACAGGCATCACTGGCTTGTACTTTTACATCCATAATATTATAAATTGACAGTTTATTGCTGGTCTGTCGTTTAACAGTGCTGTAATTTTTAAAGATTTCATATTATTTTGAGGTGAGCTTAAAGGGTGCACTACTATGAAAATCACACAACTTCAGTGTGACATCAATAAGGAAAAAGTATAATTTCATAGATATTGTTAATAATAGTTGTTCATATTAAAATATGTATGAACTTAATACATGACCTAGACAATTTTTTTTTTTTTAGCAAAAATATGACATGAAATTTATTAAAAATTGTTGCTGCTCCAATTAAGCTCAGTGTGCTCTCTTTAAGCTCTTCCACATTGAAAATCTATGTAAATACTTCATGAGCAGACTTTAAATATTAACTGATGGCTGTCACTTAAAGTTAAGTTAATCGATTTTCTATGGATTCTGTCGACTCAAGTCTGCAGACTGGCTCTGACCTTTGCCAACTAGCATCAACTTCTCTAAGCTGTAAATTGGTGGAAAAAAGGGGTAAAAATCATGTAGTGTATTCCAGCCTTAAGAGACTATAGATAAGATGACATCCATTTAAAAAGAGGTTTCATAATGAGGCTAATTTCTGTGTTCATCCCCATGAATTAAATGTTTTATTGGTTTGTTTTATTTGATTTTTGAATGTGTTACTTAGCTGAACGTGGACTAGTATAGATGTTGCAATGTGCTTAGATGACACTTCACTATGAATCTGATCGACTTGAATGCCTTGTTGCTTGATAACTTTGTACCTTCAAAAAATACATATTTTTACAATTATTCTTAATTTAAATGCTTTTGTCATTTAAAATAAAATTAAATATTTTTGTGTGAGAGATTAATATTTTATTTTAACATAACTTTTTGTACTGAAACCAATATCTTGTGCACTAAAAATGTCTCAATGTAGATTTTGGTGCGTTTACCCTATATATATATATATATATATATATATAAGCATAAAGCACAACAGTGTCATTGTTCAATGTTCTATGTTCAATTTATTTATAAAGCACATTTAAAACAACTTTAGTTGACCAAAGTGCTGTACATAAAACATAAACCTAATTACAACATTTAAAAAATACACAGACCTAATCACTGCAATCAGTATTGCATAGGCTTAAATGTAACAGTAAAATCCATATAACCTTAAAACACCCAATCACCTATCATTAAAAGCATGGGAGAAAAGATGAGTTTTTAACGGACATTTAAATTCAGACACTGTAGAAGCAGTTCTCATAGATAGAGGCAGATTGTTCCATAATTTGGGACCAGCAACAGAGAATGCTCTATCTCCCCTGCATTTTAGTCTTGTTCTAGGAACTCACAACATATTTGTAGTCTGAGATCTCAGTGATCTGACATGATTGTGGACAGTAAGCAACTCTGAAAGATATTGAGGAGCAAGACAATTTACAGCCTTGTACACAAAAAGCAAAATTTTAAACTCAATACGGTACTGCAGCGGTAACCAGGGCAGCGAGTGTAAAATAGGTGTTTTGAGCCAACTGAAGTCGATTTATAGATGAGACTGGCAAGCCATAGTAAAGCGAGTTGCAATAATCGAGTCGCGAGGACATGAAAGCATGTATAACAGTCTCAAAACTCTTCCTGTTCAGGAAGCGTTTAACCTTGGCTAATCTACAAAGATGGTAGAAGCCAGAGTTCACAGTGGCATTGATTTGCTTAATTTTGCTTAATAATTGTTCAAATGAATTATGTAATTCACCTGGAATGTTTGTTTATTGTGTTTTTCTCCAGCACTCATATATATATCAACCGATTAAAACATTTAATCGCGATTAATCACATGATTGTCATGAGTTAAGTTGCTAAGTTGCTATCTCCATTTCTCCAACTACGGGCTAGGCCACGGGTCAAACAGAAAATGCATGCTGCGTTAATCGCGCATTAATAAAATTAGTGCCGTTAAAATGAATTTGCATTAACGCGTTAACTTTGACAGCCCTAATATATATATATATATATATATATATATATATATTAGATATATAGATAGATAAGCATAAAGCTCAACAATGTCATTGTTAAAATGAATTATGTAATTCACCTGGAATGTTTGTTTATTGTGTTTTTCTCCAGCACTCATGCATGCTGCGGTCTTCGGTAATGTGACGGCCATTATCCAGAGGATGTACTCGCGCCGCTCGCTCTATCACACTCGTACCAAAGACCTCAAAGACTTCATCCGCGTGCATCGACTTCCCAAGGCCCTCGCTCAGCGTATGCTGGAGTGCTTTCAGACGACATGGTCTGTCAACAATGGCATCGATGTCAGCGAGGTAGTACTTTTACATGTACTTTCAATAATTTGTGTGCACAAATGAATGAATTGTCAAAACAAGTTCACAATTTATAAATCATGTGCAAACAATTGTACTCAAGGGCGTAGTTTCGGTTTGAACATGGGGGGGGGGGGTGTTGAAGTGGACCCTGGGTCATGCTCCCTCTTAAGGTTTATTTATTTGTTTGTTTGCTTAAATGTTTATTTTTGTAAAATGGTCTTTTGTGCTATCCACCACACATGCAAAGTTGGTTGATTGCGTAACTGCAATAAAGTAATAGGCTAGCTAACAATTACTTATTTACATAGGATATATAATTAATTTTATATTATTTAGACACTTAGGCTACAGTTTGACAGAATGTTCTAATTCAACACGCCATGGGAGGTCAATCTAATTTAACATTTTCTTATATTGATATTGTTTATTTCTTACTCCTTAACAGTTCATCAGGCTCTTAATGATTTAATCTATGCCATCATTGGAATATCTGAAGGCCAGGTTTTTCCATCACTCATCATTAGAACCCATTGGCTCTCAATTCTGACTTGTACTTGCTCTTAGGAAAAAGTACCATAGTACTTAACTGTAGCATTTGTTATAATAAGGCTAGCCTATTAATCATTTCAGGCCAATAATGACTTTTTTATTCATCTATATTGCATTTGTTATGAGAAACAACAGCCTTTAGAAACAATAGCTACAACATGCCACAGTTGTAATATAAATCTATAGGGAAAAATCTATTCCCTTAACAGATTATCTATTAGAAATTCTTCAAGTTAGACAAAATTTACCACAATAAATAAGCCTAAAGTAAAGCGTGATAAATTAGAGTAAAGGTGGTCATGAGTAGTAAAACATTTTTTTAATATTATGTTAGTGCTGGTGCAAGATTATGTTTTCTCCTATTTTCATCAGTCTTTTTAGTTTGTGCCTTTTTTTAGATAATGTTTGACTTTGTGTGTGTGTGTGTGTGTGTGTGTGTGTGTGTGTGTGTAATTAAAGATCTAACAGTTTGACCTGCTCTGGCAATCAATCAATCAACCAACCAACCAATAAATAAATAAAGCAACAAAAAAGGCAACAAAATCCTATTGATCCTATTTTGATAGTAAAATCATAATAACTGAGTACAGAATAGCATGTTATTTTAAAATATCTTATTAACTTGGCTACTTTGGCAAAATTAATTTGATATTCCATTACCTCCAGGAGAAAATGTTTTTAACATTTACAGACAGTGCATTTTGCATTCATCATTTCTCTATGCTGGATCTCTCATTGTCCCGAAGCCTTACAGGCCAAAATATAGGAAATCTGATAAGCACTTGTAATTAAATATTATGCTCATAGTATTATATTTTATGTAAATTTAACTCCTTTTCTTTATAACATTTGATTCCAATCTGCGTTGATTATTATTGGCCTTCTTTCTATCACTGGTGTGATTTGATGCATCTGTCTAAGATTAAAGCATATTATCTTTTTTATTCTCTTTTCACTTCACCATGCTCTCTTTCTGTCTCTCATTCTGTTTCATAATCCCTCATATCTTTTATCATTTGATTTATTTTCTTTTTCCATTCGCCTTTCATTCACTATCTCATCCGTAACTCTGATCTGCTCATAACAAGAGATTCCATCTTAATCTCACAATGTATTTAATGAGCCCAATTCAAAACGCTCGTTACATAACTCATAACCGTCTCTTTGCTTTGATATCAATATCACCTCCCATTAAAGTCTAAGTAGAAGACTGATCTACAGTTTCTTTGCAACACTTATTTCCTTGACGAGCAACCGTAAATCGAATGTTTTTATGCTTTTCAAGAATGAGAAGTAAAAGTCTAAGTACTTCAAATAAAATATTTATTTTCCTCTCCCAGCTTCTGAAGGACTTCCCAGATGAACTGCGGGCTGACATTGCCATGCACCTGAATAAAGAGCTGCTCCAGCTGCCTCTGTTTGAATCGGCCAGTCGAGGGTGTCTGCGCTCGCTGTCACTCATCATCAAAACCTCCTTCTGTGCTCCAGGAGAGTTCCTCATTCGCCAGGGTGACGCTCTGCAGGCCATCTACTTTGTCTGCTCAGGCTCCATGGAAGTGCTCAAGGACAACACTGTGCTGGCTATACTGGGTAAGATTACACACAAACAGTAGGGTTCAGGATATAATATAGGGTAATTGGGCCATTTTTCCTAGTCATCTCAATGGGAAAATGTGCCCCAATTTACCTGAATACACCCTACACACATACAATCGAATTATATATTGCGTTTTAAACAAGTTTTAAACACTACGGCAGCTGGCTTATAAAAAACTGATTGCAATTCCATTTGGTGCCAATAAAATGACCCACTTTTTATTAGTACTTACCTGATTAAGGTAACCAGGTAAAATGTGACCCTGGACCACAAAACCTTAAAGTCTTAAGTCGCTGGGGTATACAGTATTTGTAGCAATAGCCAAAAATACATTGTCAAAATTATCGATTCTTCTTTTATGCCAAAAATCATTAGGAAATTAAGTAAAGATATTTTGTAAATTTCTTACTGTAAATGTGCTAAGAACTTCATTTGGACAACTTTAAAGGCGATTTTCGCAATATTTTGATTTTTTTGCACCTTCAGATTCCAGATTTTCAAATAGTTGTATCTCAGCCAAATATTGTCTGATCCTAACATTTCGAAAAATTGACACTTAAGACTGGTTTTGTCGTCCAGGGTCACATATGTGGTGTTAACTGTGGAAAACTGAAAACAAACAAATCAATTGCATTCGTACTCAGAAGTCATTTCAAGCACTATACAGCTCATGCAAATGCATTTCTGTGTGTCAGTCATGCTGGCTTATTCAATGGCTCCTATATTACAATTTCACAGCAATTTCAAAGCCCATTTAAATTCCTCCTACCTGTCACTATTAATTGTGCTTCCTGTGTGATATTGAGACAGGCCAATGCAATAAAAATTGCCCACACATGCACACACACTATCCATTAATATCATTGTATAATTTCTGACATAATTCAGACATTATAAATGAGATAAATAATGGCTCTTTTAAAGCACCTTAACACACACACACACTTGTTCAACAAATCTCATCCTCCCACTATCTAGTTCTTATTGTTTCGAGGGAGGATTCCCATATAATTTTCAAGTCTATTGAACAGTAACTATCCCCCTCCCCCCATTATACACACACACAGTTGGCTCATTGGCTTCATTTTCTCATTAATTGTCTTCCTTTGTTATGCATATTAATGCATATATTATCTGCGAGATTCAGCTACTGTTGATGATGAGGTTATGTGTGGTTTCTCTAATGTGCTTGCCAATACATGACATGCCAAAACATAGTGAGCTGCCTGTCTAAGCAGCTACCTTCTAAATGTGCTGTTACATTTACCATTGTTCAGCGATTTTCACCTGCGGAAAACAGTCATTTAAGTCGGAATCTGTGCAGTCAGGTGCTTCACACAAGTGTGAAAAAGTTCCCCTCACAGATTTCACTTGTATTCAAGTTGGTAATGCAAATTCACACTGACCAATAGAATGCTGCTTGGTTTAAAAGTTACTTCTGTGCTCATGCATTGCTACACTATTGACAATGGACCTTTTTGCTACAAAATTACGTAGAAATTTTGCTAATGTGTGACCACATCTTAAAGGGATAGTTCACGCAAAAATAGAAATGCTGTCATTAATTACTCACCCTTGTGTCGTTCCAAACCCATAAGACCTTTGTTCATCTTTGGAACCCAAATTTCGGAGTTTCTGACCCTCCATATGTTAACGATGTCCTTACTACGTTTATGTGACTTGACTGTGGTAGTTCCCTTGCTGTCTATGCAGGGTCAGAAAGCTCTTGGATTTCTGAAGATGAACGAAGGTCTTACGGGTTTGGAACAATATGAAGGTGAGTAATTAATGACAGAATTTTCATTTTTGGGTGAACTATCCCTTTAAGGCAGCATTCTAATTTAAATAGAACCTCATAAGTGACAGACATACATGCTCAACATGAAGGATGTAGATTTTACACTACCTGTTTTTTATCATCCAAAATAAAAGAAAATCAAATAAAATTTATGTAATATTGCCCAACAATATGCAATATTATTAACACAAAACGCTCAAAGCACACAGGAAGCTTGTCGAATCACACACAGTTTGAGATGTTTGAGTTTAGCATGTTGCTAAGCTAACAACACAATACTAGTATAGAACATAAAAAATACATACCACATACCCAAATTGGGTAAAATAGTCAATTTTATTTGGATTAAACATTTTTCAATGTATTATTTTCAAATGAATGAAATGAAACATTTATAATCGTTGTTTTTCTTAACTGGTACGACAAGTTCCCTGCAAACAGGCCTGCAGTGGCCCTTTACGGGCCCACTTAGGGCTAGCCTAAGGGCTGCCAGCGCAGGGCCCCTGAGAATTGGCAAAGCGTTGGCCCCTTAGCACTGACCCTGCACGGGCAGCCCTCACTTAGCCCCCAGGAAGCCCTCACTAGGCACACACTATTAATCTATAATAGGGGTGCCCAACCCTGGTCCTGGAGATCTACTTTCCTGCAGAGTTCAGTTTCAACCCTGATCAAACACACCTGTCTGTAATTATCAAGTGCTCCTTCAGATCCTAATTAGTTGGTTCAGTTGTTTGATCAGGGTTGGAGCTGAACTCTCCAGGAAAGTACATCTCCAGGAACAGGGCTGGGCACCCCTGATCTACAACAATACATTTATTTCACTATCAATACTTTCCAGCTACTATAACTTAAGTCTTTGGGAAACACAGTTATTATATATCTGAAATGGATGCAGTCACCACATAACTGATGTCTGTATTGTCAAAAATGTACAATAGTCAAATGGATTTCAAATCAATTTATTAAATACAAAATAGAAAACATTCAATTCAGGTTAAAACAGCTACATACAGCCAATAATGTAAATACACAAAAGTACAAAAAAGAAAGAAAGCAAACAAAGCAATGTAAAGGCCATACATACAAGTAACATCTCTGCAAAAAAACATTAACTCCTTACTTTAGACTGGGCTCGAAATGACACATTTCCCAACCAGGACACAGCACAATATGCTTAGCAGGTGAACCATGCTGGCTATTTTTTTTTTTTTTTTTTTTTTTGAATTATTGTTATTAAACAAATAACATTCACAGGGGATACAGTCAAGGCACAAAATACATACACAACCAGAATACAAAACAATAATTACCTAAACAAAAGTAGTAAAAAAATAAATTAAATAATAGTTACCATAAACATCTTTTAAAATAAATAAATAAATAAATAATTCATAAATAAATTAAAATAAACTATAAAAAAATAAATTTAAAAAATCATGCTGGCTGATGCTGCTTGTTATTCCTAACTCCCTCTACCCACATGGCTTTACTTAAGGAAACCTAAAACACCCTAGCACCTCTAGTGGTAAGGAAGAAAACTGCCCACAAAATTCTTGTTAACAGGCTCATGTCTATTACACCTCAAATATAACTCGTGAGACCCACTTTCCTGCAGAGTTTAGATTCAACTTGATCAAACTCACCCAACTGCGATTTTCTAATGATCCTGAAGACATTAATTAGCGTGCTCAGGTGTGTTTGATTAAGGTTAGAACTAAACTCAGGAAAGTGAATCTCGTGAGCCAGATTTGAGGATCCCTGGCCTATATGAAACAACAGGTTCTGGAAAGGTCTCTTTTGGTTTGAGCCATTTCAGTTCAATTGAGTGGCTAAAGAATGGCCAGTCAATGTTAGTATTATCCTAGTTGCATTACAGGGCTGCCTACACCAAACCTGCATGGGCCCAAAGGTACAAAAGCTGCTCTGGGCCCGAACGGGCTGGCCCACACTGGGCCGTCATTGGATTAATATGGGCAGTCCCATAGTGTGGGCTGCTCACAGAGAGCCTGCAGTGAGCCCAAAGCTGTGGGCCTCGCCTGGGCAAGCCCGCACTGGGCCTGTTTAGGTTTGGTGTGGGCTAGCCCTAGTCCACTGTCCCCGCAAAAAGCCAGCATGGGCCCCGCAGGGCCATGTTTGCAGGGTTGTAAAGGATATGTGCATATGTGCCTTTAAATTTGTCCGAAACAACATATCTTAGAAGGCAGCAGACTTTTCAGCTTGCAAATATCACTTGAAATACTTTCTCGGTATAGGCAGCTTTATAAGGATTTTTATAACAGCATCTGATACCTACAAATTCCTCATTTTTCCCATTGGCTATGTTGCGTTTGACCACTTGGCTAACCTAAGAACATTTTTGCCCAGAACTGCTATAAATATGAATTCTGCATCGTGACATTACCTTGTACTTTCATGCTGTAAGAGACATTAGCAATCCAGCACATGTCCTTGAGTCTGTAATTGCTATTCCATCTGTAGTTCCCACACTTACATTCGCATTCCTAACATACTCTCCACTCCTGTACTTATATGAAGAAAAATGTTGACACACAAACATATACATGGAAATCTGATGCACATAGACATTTTCAAGAAAATATAGTGTAGCCACTCAAATGTGAGTCAAGCATGAGTTAACACTGAAATGTTTTCTGTTTAAATCTTTGGAAATGTGTGAATATCTCTCCATGCACTGCACTAGAAAAGGTCAGTGCTTTTTATGGTATTGTAGAGCTTAATGAGCTCGGCAAGCAGCCCAGATGTGAAACCCAGTAGTATTCATGAGAATTCATGATTTTATGACCTATTGTGTCCTTCAGCGAGGCACTTAGCCTACTGATTGCTGCAGTAACTGCCCTGTAAGTTACTCTTGATGACAAATAACAATAGCATCAGAGATAACTTCCATGTAAATGTCTTTTTTCTTCTGTGAATCACATGATCTTGTACAGTATACCGTGATGACATCTACAGGTGCATCTCAATAAATTAGAATGTCATGGAAAAGTTCATTTATTTCAGTAATTCAACTCAAATTGTGAAACTTGTGTATTAAATAAATAAAATGCACACAGACTGAAGTAGTTTAAGTCTTTGGTTGTTTTAATTGTGATGATTTTGGCTCACATTTAACAAAAACCCACCCATCTCAACAAATTAGAATACTTCACAAGTTAGTGAAGGAGCCCCTACCAACACTTGGTAGGGGCTCCTTTTGCTTTAATTACTGCCTCAATTCAGCGTGGCATGGAGGAGAACAGTTTGTGGCACTGCTGAGGTGGTGTGGAAGCCCAGGTTTCTTTGACAGTGGCCTTCGGCTCATCTGCATTTTTTGGTCTCTTGTTTCTCATTTTCCTCTTGAAAATACCCCATAGATTCTCTATGGGGTTCAGGTCTGGTGAGTTTGCTGGCCAGTCAAGCACACCAATACCATGGTCATTTAACCAACTTTTGGTGCTTTTGGCAGTGTGGGCAGGTGCCAAATTCTGCTGGAAAATGAAATCAGCTTCTTTAAAAAGCTGGTCAGCAGAAGGAAGCATGAAGTGCTCCAAAATTTCTTGGTAAACGGGTGCAGTGACTTTGGTTTTCAAAAAACACAATGGACCAACACCAGCAGATGACATTGCACCCCAAATCATCACAGACTGTGGAAACTTAACACTGGACTTCAAGCAACTTGGGCTATGAGCTTCTCCACCCTTCCTCCAGACTCTAGGACCTTGGTTTCCAAATGAAATACAAAACTTGCTCTCATCTGAAAAGAGGACTTTGGACCATTGGGCAACAGTCCAGTTCTTCTTCTCCTTAGCCCAGGTAAGACGCCTCTGACGTTGTCCGTGGTTCAGGAGTGGCTTAATAAGAGGAATACGACAACTGTAGCCAAATTCCTTGACACATCTGTGTGTGGTGGCTCTTGATGCCTTGACCCCAACCCCAGTCCATTCCTTGTGAAGTTCACCCAAATTCTTGAATCGATTTAGCTTGACAATCCTAATAAGGCTGCGGTTCTCTCAGTTGGTTGTGCATCTTTTTCTTCCACACTTTTTCCTTCCACTCAACTTTCTGTTAACATGCTTGGATACAGCACTCTGTGAACAGCCAGCTTCTTTGGCAATGAATGTTTGTGGCTTACACTCCTTGCGAAGGGTGTCAATGATTGTCTTCTGGACAACTGTCAGATCTGCAGTCTTTCCCATGATTGTGTAGCCTAGTGAACCAAACTGAGAGACCATTTTGACGGCTCAGGAAACCTTTGCAGGTGTTTTGAGTTGATTAGCTGCTTGGCATGTCACCATATTCTAATTTGTTGAGATAGCGAATTGGTGGGTTTTTGTTAAATGTGAGCCAAAATCATCACAATTAAAAGAACCAAAGACTTAAACTACATCAGTCTGTGTGCATTGAATTTATTTAATACACAAGTTTCACAATTTGAGTTGAATTACTGAAATAAATGAACTTTTCCATGACATTCTAATTTATTTAGATGCACCTGTATTAGATAAATGCTCAATATGTTAATGACGCAGAAATGCAATGACACCTGAGCTACTTGTCAAACGTTTCACTTAAGTGAATATTTGTTAATTTTTTTAAAGGCAGATGTTTTATATGTGTACAAAGAGATATTGTACATTTCAGCTATTACTGTCCAAGAAAAAAAAAAAAAATAAAAAAAAAAAAATATATATATATATATATATATATATATATATATATATATATATATATATATATATATATATATATATATACATAAGCTTAACATGTGATGGGCCCAGGTTAACCTGTCATATATTGAGACTGATTTGAGAATAGTATATTTCAAATATTAATTGAATATAGCAAGATTATGAAACATCAAAACGGAAAACATAACATACTAAAATATCTCAAAAATATTTGAATCTATGACTGTCTATTTTTAACTAGATATTTGAAGCCATTGTGACAACTAACCCCAGTCTATATTAAAATTGTCTGATTTCATTAACAAAAAATATGTGCCTCGTGAAATGACATGAATTGAAATATAAATCAACAGATAAAAGTATGGTTCTAAAAGTAGCCATAACACATGCATACATTAGTGATAAATAGCCTTTACTGCTATTCCTAATGGCTTATTTTACATAGGACCATTCAGTGTGTCATGAAGCAGTAATCAGTTCACTTTACAAGCCCATGGATAAAAATGTACTAATAAACACATACAGATAATAATATGAATAACAGAGGGGAAAACAAGTAAATGTAAGAAAAAAAGAAAAGAAAAGCTCAGGGTTTTATTTCAAATGGAAATCATTGCCATCAACCGAGTCTGTGGGTAATTTAATTTAAAAAAGTTCTCACCTCTCTGCTTCATCTGAAAGGATTCATGGGAGCTATACACAGCACAATGGCCTCCCAAAAACCTTGAAGCTTCTAGATTCAAGATAACAGCAGGCGAAGCTGCCTTCAGCTGTTAGCAGAAGGAATCTTGATAAGCTGCTGGGATAAGAAAGCATCTCATAACCTAAATGTGAATGATAGATAAAATACATATTTATATGCAGTATTTATTTACTTTTTGCTTTGCAGTGTTTAACAGCAGTAGTTCACTCCAAAATGAATTTTGTCATACACTCACACTTGTTCCAAACCTGATGAAACAAAAAATATATTCTGGGATAAGAATGGGATAAGGTTTTGTTTTGTAGAAGACACAAATGTCAAATAAATATGTATTTTAGATTCAGAAACTGTACACAGTGTTTGTTGCTGCACACACATACACAGGAAAAGGGAGAACCTCCTTCATTTCTTCATAATCCAAGGATTTCTTCATAATCCTTATCTAATGTGATGCACCAGAGCGTATAGGCCAGTGTAATGAACAAATGCTGTCCTGTTTGAGATGTATCAATGCAGCACTGCCACAAACATCATGCAAATGCCTTTGAGGGTATTAGGACTGGATTTCAATGAACTCATCCTTTCTGTAGTCTCTCTCTGCCTCTTTGTGTTCTTTTATTTTAGTCACCCAGGACCCTCGTTGCCATAGCCTTTCCTTTCTGTTTGTGTCTCCTGTTGTTTTTTTTTTTTTTTTTTTTTGAAAACTGCAAGACAGCAGCTGTGACCATAGATGGACTATAAAACTTTTACTGTGTTTTTCTCCTTTCATCTGAGCGTGGAGCAGCTGCTCAACACACATCCTCAAACTTTGTTTCTTAAAACCTTCATATGAGCCAGACCTTTTTAAAAAAAACTTTTGGTTGGAATATTGATAATGCATGCTATGATTTGTACCAAATTATACAATTTCTAAAAGATAACATAATTCATATATGACAAGGCGCCTTAAAATCTGCTTCATACCAGAGGACAAAAAATAATTCAGATGCTTACTGTTTTCCATCATAAATAAACTATTTGTCATATCCGAACCCCCTCTTGTACAGTGCCTACAGTTAATCTGTAAATAAAGGCTCTCAAAAGGTCACAGTAAACGATGAGCCAGAGCTCTCGCCGAGCTAAAGGTTCTTGTGTGTGTGTGTATGTGGGTCTCTTTATCTCCAAATGCCTGAACTCTATTGCTCTGATCAAATCAAATATTGGCATGCCGCTAGGCCACATCCACCTCTCTCTCGCACACTTAATAATTGATGGTCAATGCATTATTAAAGTGCTTTGACTATTAATACAGACTGACACATGAAGGCAAGAACCATAGATCTCCACACACATGGAAAATAATGTGGAAGGGAATGAATCAAGGAATGGGAAAAAGAACATGCCGTACAGAGGAAATAAACACAAGACTAATTCGCTCTGAATATTAAAGCTCTGTTCCAAAACCTAGTGAGCTGCTTACCTAGACAGTGTTTTATATAATATATAGTGCAATGCAACAATTAATCGCATCCAAAATAAAGGTTCTTGTGTACATAATATATAATATATATGTGTACTGTGCATATTTATTATGTATATATAAATACACACACATGCATGCATATATTTCAGAAAAATATGTTATGCTTATATATTAAATATATTTATATATAATATAAATTCTGTGAATATGAATATATACATGTAAATGCATCTAAATATTTTCAAAATATGTACTGTATGTGTGTCTTATATATATATATATATATATATATATATATATATATATATATATATATATACATGATAAATAAACACAGCACACACACATATATTATATAAACAAAAACTTATATTTTGGATGCAATTAATCACGATTAATCGTTGCCCAGCACTACATTTTTTAGCTTTAGAAAGAAGTGTTTTCACCAAGGCATTTATTTGAACAAAAAATACAGTGAAAACAGTAATATTGTCAAATAATAATACTTTTTTTATTTTTATTTAAAATGTATTGATGTGATATATATTAAATATATATATATAAATTTCACACTTCCAGTTTCATTTTCCAGAGAGTGAAAGGACCATTAGACCAGGAGATATACAACCTTTAACATTGCACTATTATGTCGTAAAAGGAAGAGGAAAAGCAGAGCTGTGAATGAATGCACACACACACACACACACACACACACACATTCAGGTACACATATATAGACTGCCTGTGTTCCCATGCACGTCCACTCACTGTCACCGAGAGACTGTTTGGTTCAGTGTTTGGAGGATCTGCGTTTGATGTTGAAAACACACCACCTGCACACACGCAAAGTAATGCCACTTTCCTGTGGCGTTATCGATCTGACAGCTTGACCCGAGGATCCACAGGAGGCTCTGGAGAATACTGGAGAGAGAGAGAGAGAGAGAGAGAATGAGAGACAAACAGATAGACAGCCAGGAAAATAGAGAGACAGCACGAGAAAAAGACACCGAGCAAATTGGCAATGACTGATAAAAAATGAAAGCTTGAAATATAAGCGAACGATTAGTCAAGACAGATAGCAATAAACACTTATTCTCGGAACCAGACCAATAAATACACACGCAGACACACAGACGTCTCTGAGCTGCGGTTGGAGTGGGAGTGATTGTCTTTGTCTTAATTAAAGCTGTGACATGAAATAGCTTCCTCCACCTAGACTCATGTCACCTCGCAATGAGATTACACATGTTATTGCACTGTAAAACTACAGTCTGTCGGGGATGTGAGGAGAACGAGAGACTGAATCGGAGAGAGGAGGAGAGAGCAGATATGGAGACAAGGATGGAAGGAAACGGAGAGATGGAGAGAGAGATTCCTGTTAATGTTCTGTCACATGGCTCATGTCAGTGTTTCCTGATGCATTGATCTCTATGGATTGAATGTTTGAATGATTGAACGCTAGTCAAGCTCTGTAACGTGGTGCTTAAAGTTCAAACACTTTCAACTTTTATCCCTTTTCCCACTGACCTTTCAAAGTTCAGTCAATGATTGCCGGCAATGACAGGTCCTGAGTGATTCATGCGTGCGTTTGCATATCTAATGATGTCTTCTAGAGACCAAAGCCACAAGAAATATTTATAATCAGAGCTGGGTAGTAATTGGTTACATGTAATCTGGATTACGTAATCAGATTCCAAAAATTAAGTACTTGTAATTAGAATAGGTTACATTTGAAAATACTCGTAATCAGACTACAGTTACTTTTTTTATGGATTACATGATTACATATTATTCAAACAATAGCAATAAATTATTCATCATTCATTGATTCTCTCTAATTTCTCTTTTTCATCTTTTAAATGTTCCTTTCTAAAATAGCCTACCGATTATATACATAGGCTATTATATATGTATATATAGCCCAGTTTTGTGGACATTCAGTCATTAGTCAGGTGGCGACAGCATTTGACCACTGGATTTACAAAAATCATTTCAGGTTTAAGAAGGGTTTCAACATTGCATCAACTACTGATGGACACATTCATTGTTATTTAAATTATTACTCTTTTAACCATGTATAATTAATTATAACTAACTAAAATGCACATATTCACGTTATTTCTTTTTCACGTCACATTCACGTTCTTTGATGTTGAGTAATGATCACATGGTATGCAGGTAAATAAAAATATTTCATCTTTTTTAGTAAGTGTTTTATTTAAAACAAAGACTATAGTAATACAAAGTTGGTTCACTCCTATCCTTATGAATGGGAGAAATTTCAATGCGCAATATGGTCCCACCTTCTAAAAGAAAGAGCCGAATTTCCCATAGAAACCTGACTAGACCAGCCAAAGCACATGCACAGTCATAAGCACGTTATTACTCTGCATGCGCATAGGCTGGTCTAGCCTGAAAAATAAGCTTTTTAACGCTATTTGAGCATAAGAAACAACGTTCATGGAGCAATTAATTTCAGATTTTTGTTGCTGATGTGACATATGGAATTTAATTGTGAGTTCAGCGAGCAGTTTTTGAGATTTCAGGATTTCTCCATTCATTAAGATAGGTCTTGTACGAGCTGCCCGGGACGTTGCAAATATGGCCACCGAGTGAAGAGACTTTCCTCGAAAGCGAGTTTGTTTTAAAATGATTTATTTTAATTTTAATTTTTTATGATTTAATTAATTGTCAGCTTTTCTTTAAACTCACAACCCCCCTGCAGTTCCTTTACGAACCCTAGTATGGGAAACCTTGATGTAATATAATGTGTAATGCACTTCATGTTGTTAATTACAATGAATGGAACAAGTTTTCTTACTCTTTGCATTTTTCATGCAAAATGCATTGTACATCATTATGGTACAAGACAATGCTATTTAAATCAATGTTATAAACGAGTTAAATCAAAAGTAATCTAAAAGTAATCTGATTATATTACCTAAAATGTGTAATGTAACGGATTACCTTACTGACTGCAATTTTTGTCATGTAATCTGGAATCAGTAACGGATTACAATTAGTAAATAATCTACCCAGCTCTGTTTATAATATAATCTTGAATGACTCTTTTCATTCATGTACATTTACAGTATTGTTTCCAAAAGAATCCTGTTAATTGTATTTTTAAACTAATTTAAATTTACCAGCAGTTGTTTTTCTTGCTACAATCCTATGCACACTGCTTTTTGCTCTATATAAACCACCATAAAAATCAGGCTCCTGTGATACCTGTGGCAAAGAAGCACATGACACTAAAAAAAAATCACAGTCACACTTTATGTTAAGGTACAATTCTCACCATTAACAAACCATTAACTATGACTTTTGCCTCAATAAACATCTTAATTTGTTGCTTATTAATAGTTAATAAGGAAGTTCAGATATTGGTTAGGATTAGGGATGTAGAATATGGTCATGCAGAACATGTGCTTTATAAGTACTAATAAACAGCCAATATGTTAACAATAGGCATGCTAATAAGCAACTAGTTAATAGTGAGAATTGGTTCCTGTACAAAATCAATATAAAATGGACATTGCGACCAAATTTTCTTTGCTATTGTGACACATATCCAAAATAAATGGCTTTTCAAACTATATATAAAAACAACAACAACAAAAAAACAATGTGGGTTGGGAATTGATTATAGAAAAAGGGCAATGCAAACTGAGTGGATGAATGTTTCATGTGAGTGTTTGCTTGAGGAAAAGGGTTGAAACTCATCTGGCCATTGGACAACATTTATTACACAATCATCGAACCACAGCACATGTCATAAGAATTTTTTATTTATTTATTTATTTATTTTTATTAAAGATTGTGAAGGCACTTAAAAAAAAAAATCCATAAAAGTATGAGAATAGTCCATTTTATGAAATCATTGAAATCATTGGATCAACTAACAAATCGAGAATTTACAAGAACAGGAAAACATCCCTTCAGACCTTGCATGCCGAACAGTCACAAATAACATTTCTGCCATATTCTTTTTTTATATGTTCAGATTGTTTTGATTGATATGTAGTTTGCAAATATAGTTTTGGGCAGAATACATGGCTACTTTGCTCTCATAGGAAAGCAGAAGTGAACAAGGGTTAAAAGAGCAACAATAAGGTGGAATAAGAAAGGAAGGTGCTTTGGCCAGTTGAAGGAAAAATGTTAAACAAACTGCAGCCATTATGTTCTGCCATGTTATCTCAGAGATACATAGAGCTCTTGAAAATGTGACCGTACAAACATGCAAACACACACTCACATATCATGCATAATTACCACACCTGCTTACTTGATGAAAGATGCACATATGGTCCACCACCCATCTCTCTCCCAGTGCTGCTGAACTCAGTTGCCTCCAGTGTGTGCCTTCCCAGAATGCAGTGCTCTGACACTTCAGCACACTTCAGAATTTGTCACTGCCTTCATAGTCCCTTTGCACCAAACCAGAATATATTTTTAGCCTCTATGCTGCCTTGTGTGCCCCTCATTTTCAAACCTAGAACAGAAAGTTTTTCCTTAGAACTTTAGCATTGATTGACACTCTGTGTCTTTGTTTACTTGTCTGAACATGTTTACACAAAATACTTGAGGGATCCAACATGCATATGCAACTTTAAAAGCATACTTATGAATTTTGCATGACAAAGCCTGTGTAAGCCACACATTAACTTCTATATGCTTTTCTCAAACAGGAAAGGGGGACCTGATCGGATCGGACTCGCTGACGAAAGAGCAGGTGATAAAGACCAACGCAAATGTGAAAGCACTGACGTATTGCGACCTGCAGTACATCAGCCTGAAGGGACTGCGAGAAGTGCTGCGCCTCTATCCTGAATACGCCCAGAAGTTTGTCAGCGAAATCCAGCACGATCTCACCTATAACCTGCGAGAGGGCAGCGGAGCTGACGTGAGTAATGCTTGCAAGCACACATGATGATATTTAGGGCATAGGGTGACAATCCCAGAGTAAAACCTTTGATTCTGCAGCCTTGACTGTAAAGGTCAAGCAGTGTGTGCATGTGCTTTTTTTAGCCCGAATCATGTGCATGAGGGACTGAGGCAATTACCTCGAATGTACAGGTCAGGAGTCGATACATTGCCTAGGATCGGATTATCAATAGTGTACGCTTGTGCAGTGGAGCTGATATGAGTCCTATAAATAGATCATCATTCAAACAGAGAAACACGATAAGTCACCTCCATGATCATTTATTATGGTTCATATTTTCTGCTGTGTCAATTTTGTTTCAGATTTTTCCTATAAAATTATTTATTAGATATAATAATAGAAACATTACACAGAGTGTACATACAGTTTTTGGACAGTTCACACAGAGGCCATTTTTTATTTGCACTCTCAGATTCCAGATAATCTCAGCCAAATATTGTCCTATCCTAACAAACCATACATCAATGGAAAGCTTTTTTATTCAGCTTTCAGATGATGTATAAAAAAATGACCCTTATGACTGGTTTTGAGGTCCAGGGTCACATACATTGTTCGCTTAATTCTGAAACATGCCTCAGTTGTTACAATGATGCATTTGCTGGTTTGGTTCACTTCCACAAGGCAATATTTCAAAACGTATCAAAATGTGTTTATGCAAGTCACGTGTGAGTAAAACTGTCCCCTTATTGGTTAGATAGCACCTGTTTATGTTCTGTTATTCCGCTCATAGAATTAAATACTGCTACTTTTTAAGTAACGCATTTCCAGTTACAGCTTGGTTTGTTGATCCATTTAGTCAGATTGCTTTCTCACCACAAACAAGAAAACCAACCAATAAGACGCATGTTTTTTGGTCACATGCCCAGAGATGCTGCTGTTACAAACAGGTTGTTTGAAAGAAAGAAAGAAAGAAAGACCTGTCTAAATGGTTCCATAAGGAACCTTTAATATCTGAAGAATGTTTCTGTTTCACAAAAGATTATTTGTGGCAAAAGAAGGTTCTTCGGATTATAAAAAGGTAAGAAAGAGATGGTTCTTTAAAGAACCTTTGACTGAATGGTTCTTTGCGGAACCAAAAATGGTTCTTATATGGCATGTCTTTGAAGAACCTTTTAAGCACCTTTATTTTTAAGAGTGTAAATACTGTTTGACGCTATTTTCTTCTCCATGACAAGCATATTAGAAACAGAAAGTTGTGCAGTATTGCTTTGTTTACCGTAGTAACTGGGGTAACCGTTGTATTTATGCTTTTCGTGCCGAACATCCAGGCTGGTGTAAACAGTCACTTTTGAAAAAAGTGTTTGCCGAATTAATTAAAAATGCAAGAAATGTAAATCTGTAACTCTCTACTGAACACCAGTTGTCCATAGTGAATTTGTGCATGTAGAGTTACTCAATGAATTCATGAGCTGTGACCTACAGACTGGAGGTATGTGTGTGTAATGCTGCAGTGCAGTGCCCACATCCACAACCAGCTGAATACAAAATGGATCCCCATCTGCTGTATTTGGCATCTTTCCTTCCTTCTTGCACATTCTCGAAGTCTGTGTCCTTTCCCTGACTAAGATAAAGCCCCTTCCCCCTCATCTTCAGGATGCACATGTATGCCTGCGCACGAGACCCCTCTCTTACACACATATATACACACACACACACACACGTTCTTCCAGCCTTGATTGTAACTTGCGAGGACAGGAATAGCAGCAGGCTGCGGTTTGGAGTGTGTGCCGATACTAAGAATAGCACAGAGGGAAGGCGGGGACTCCGTGCTGGCAGGGTCCCCCGCGCCTCGAGCTAAGATTGGATCCTGTAAGATAAAAATAGCAATGAAACAAGAGGCGCGGGGAGGTGCCTCTTTTCTCTCCTTTTCACTTTTTCCTGCAGTGCTGCTTCTGCAAGGTGTCACATGCAGCTTTCACTCCAGCTGGAGAAAGATATCGTTGTGTTTGAGCAGAGAAAGAGAGGGAAGGAATGATGGTTGGTGAAGTGGCAGGTACATAACATGTAAATATATACAAGATACTGCTGCAGCTTTAACCCTACCTCAAATCGTTTTTCAATAGGATATACAATTTTTCCATTGCATTATGAAGGGATTTGTTGCTTGACCTAGACCACCCAGTATCAGCTGTATAGCAATGCGCTCTCAAAACACCTTAGCAACCGCATAGAAATGCCCTGGTAACCAGCAACAATGGCTTGGCATCTTGGCAGAGACTTTCGCATACACAAGCACTTCATTTCCTTCAGAAAATGTAAAAATCAAGTTTGTGTGTGCCACAAAAGACATAGCGGATCAGCATTGATGCTCGTTTCACATGTGTGCAACCCCAGAATGCACAAGGAATACCAATGAACACACACTCGCACATATATTTGCACGTTATTGCAGAGCTGGTGAGAATAGACGTGTGATTATTGGGAAGCTTCCCTATTACTGTTCGTCTGTGTGTGTTTGTGCACTAGAGCTTTGGAAGAAACAGGTAATGCATTCTTTCCTCTCTTTCTTGTTATACTTTGCTGTGATTGACTGAATTTGGCTACTCGAGGGACATGGAAATGCCTGAATAAACACCTCGTTCTCTGGAGGAGGGGAGGGAAAGAAAGTGAAAACTTCAGTAGAAACACCAATTTAAGCATCTTACACACACAAACACGCTCCCCACGTGCCACTGGAGTCTGTGTTACTAAGATTGGAAGGAGATTGCTAAAAATAAATTCTGCTCTAGGTGGGGTGTGGGACTGCAGACGGAGCGTGGGGGTGGAGATCATGAGAGCAACGGGGAAAAAAACAAGATGCGAAGAAAGAGAGAGGCAGGGTGTGGAGAACAGGAGGGGGGTTGCAGATAAAGATGGAGAGATTTCAGTCAAATTGAATAGGGGAGAACAAATGGAGGGATGAGAAGAAAGGGACGGGGGAGACGTTAATTAAGATTTGCTCAAATTCTTTTATTATTTTTCCTTCTCTTTCCTTCCTGGTTTATGTTTATTAGTAATACAGGGATGCAGGCTGTGTGTGTGTGTGTTGCCACCCTATAGCGACGGACTTTGATTGACATATTCTTTTATGTGTTTTGACAAAACAAAAATAAACAGTGCCGCCTCTCCTCTCTGCAACCTCTTCTGTGGAGCCGCAGGATAACGCCGCTTGCAGCCATTCTTTTTATGACATTCTAAGAACATGCAGTGCTGAGAGTTAACAACCAAGAAATCGAAATCAATTTTTAGCTTCTACAAAGAACAGTGTTTTTGTGGGCATAAACCAATTGAGGTTCCTTAATCTAGTACAATGGAAAATATGCAGAGAGTTGAGCTGGAGGTGGAGAAACATGGTGAGAGGAAGAGAAGAAAGAAAAAAAAAATCAACAGGCTGTGTTAGTCTGCCACGCACTGGTCATGACTCTTTACTACCCATTTGGAAATCATTTTCAGAATTACTTGCTATTGAAGACCAAGAATGGTTTTATAAATATAAATTGTTCTTTAATAACTATATTTGCATTTTTAGAAGGAAATGCTTGCAAGGGCGCAGTAGAATAGTTTTAATGTTGGAAGTAACCTTAGGTTCAACACAATTCCACAGTTTCATGGCAGTGGAAAGTGATTATAGTTGGCTAAATAGATGTAAGATCACAATTTAGCTTGCAAATAAATGCAGGTGAGAAGGCCAGTCACTATTCCGTATCCAAACATTGCAGTCAGATTGTTGCCAATTTGAAAGTGAACATTTCGTTCAAGACGAAGAATGGAGGATTTTCAAACTGTAGAAACATACTGAATATACACTAACATTCATGTTTTTGAAAGAAATCTCTTTATTTGATCAAAAATACAGTGATATTGTGAAATATTATAACTTTAAAAAAAAGCCATTATTCCAGTCTTTAGTGTAACATGATCTTTCAGAAATCATTCTAATTTTCATTCTATCATTTAATCATTCTAATTCAAATTTTTCCAAAGCCTATTAAATGTTAAAAATAATGGCTTTCAAATATACTGTAAAGTTGAACGGCTATGATAATGGCTAAAATTAAGGGGAAAATGCATTTAATAGAGAAATCTATAGGCCTTCAGTAATAATAGGCTCCTTAGTAAAAAAAAAAAAAGCCATTAAACACATATATAAAATATACCATCTTTATGTTGTTTCCACATTCATTTGGAAATTCAATGTTGGAAATTATGACCGTATAAATATATTATGCTGATATGTGATTAATCCCAATTAATTACAGAAAAATGTGTGATTAATTAGTTTTTTTATTATTATTGATTGACAGCACTAAGTATAAATAGAAATCTAATTATTTTAATCTTAATTAAAATGTAGAAGGATTTTTGGGGTTTATTTTGCAAAAAATAAACAGATGGACTGTCTGTACATTATCCCAGTTATTATTACACAGTTACTTATAAAATAAATCAGTATATAGACATGAAATATCTATGTATGTTTTTTTTTTTTTGTTGTTGTTTTTTAAATATGTGCCATGAAAGAGTCCATAGAGAGATATTAGATTAGAATCAGAATAAATTTTTCCAGAGAGGTGTGCATAAATATCCAAGATATACATTTCAAAAATACAATACATCTGAAATTAAAAGGTTCAAATTATATTTAAACAAATTATCAGAATCAGAAAATTAAGAGGCATGAGCTGAATAATAATAATAATAAAAATAGAATGGTTGAGAAGTATAGCGTTACTTTGCAAGTACTGTAATAAAACAGCTCTACTTTTACAACTTAAACTCACTTCTGCTGATCGAAGGCATGTGCATCTACTGCGTTTCGTACAGACACAAACATAACTAAATCTGCTCTGTCTCTCTCAGCTGGACTGGGAAAGCAATGGTGGTCTGGTGAAGAAACTTCCTTGTATCCGTGAGGACGAGGAGAATGATGAGGAGCAGCACTCAGTGTCAAGGGCCCCACGTTCTCCCCTTCGCCTGACCCGGGGCCTCAACTCTCCCCTGAGATCGCCTCTTCTCCCCCCTCGCCCCTTCCGCCCTCCGTCAGACCACACACGACCCGCCACCCTCCAGATCCCTGTGGTCAGTTTCAGCAGCGCTCTTCCAGAACTCAGCCCCAGGTACACAGACACGTCGCACATCACGTCCTCAATGAGCTGTAGCCCTCTGGTGGCTCTCATAAGAACTTTACCGATTCATAACTTAGAAGTATCCAGCTTCCATGACAACCAATTTTGGTGGAATTGCTGCTTGCTCTAGTAATTGGCTCTTCAATTTTATACTAAGAAATCAAGACTTATCTAAAACTTGAATTTAATGAGCAAAAATTAAAGGAATCCACTTCTATCTAGGCATTTTTATATTACAATACCAGTCAAAAGTTTGGAATAAGTTTTTGCAAGACGTCTCTTATGCTCTTATTTTAATATATTTTAAGATGGAATTTATTCCTGTGATAGCAAAGCTGAATATTCAGCAGCCATTACTTCAGTTTTCGGCCTCACATGATCCTTCAGAAATCATCATGGGAATAAATTACTGTACATGAACAACAGTGCATGTTGTCATTTGTCTGATGTCTCTGCAGGTTTGTGGACGGCATAGAGACAGAAAGCATTTCCAACTCAACACAAAGGTTTGAGTTTGGTCCCAGCCTACCTCAGAGCGGTCCTCCATCCCCTTCCCCAGGTACATACGCAACTACAAGACAGAATGTGATTTCTGGAAGGAAATATTATGAAGTAATATTTCCAAAAATAGACTGTCTTGCACAGTCAGACTTATTATGCAGCATATTCAGTCCAAGAACCGCCCACTTGGACAGGAAAGGACCATCTGACCAATGTGTAAAACAGCCAACTATTTTTTTAACTTGACATTTAGGGCTGGTACATCTGAAATTGGATATGAACCTCAAAGCAATACAGAGTATTTTGCTGCTCGGGGATATTTGTCCCACTATATGTCTCAATCAAAACTCTTTAGTGCCTTTGAGGATAAGACTTGATGCCACAGACCTTGAACTTTACAAACCTTAGAAAATCCATTTATTAATGTTTCCTTTCAATCATTCATCGTAACAGCTTGGGAACTTCACTAATGCAACTTCTGATGTACAGTGACTCAGAGAAATTAAAGCTGGCCAATCAGATTTCAGCTCTTACAAGTTTTGTGTGCAATATGCATCAGAAGGTCAGGGAGCAGTCTGTCACAGTAAATTTATTTTCTTCATCCATCCAATCTTTCCTCTTCCTCTCTACAACAAACTTAACTCATTTTGTGTGGGTTTGTGTGCAGTGAACCAGGAGCAGCTGGAGACCAAGCAGAGCATTACCAAACTGAGTGAGGAGGTAATGAAACAAACACATTAAATCAGAATAAATCGAATTATATTCAACATAAATATAAACATGCTTTCCCTGGTTTCACATCAGTGTGACACAAACCTCCAGACCAATTCCAGTCTCAAGTACTACAACAATGTGAATAGAGTTTTAGTACTCGGAACCGGAATAGGTCTCGAGTCTTGGGGCAAGACTGAGTCCAGGACAAGACCAAGACAAAGACCATGGAAATATGGTCTTGGACTCAGACAAACTCCTGAGTACTACAACACTCGCACAGCATGCAGGTTATAACATCCTTTTATATCTGCGATGTCGTCTGAAAAGTAGATCAGGCTCTACCAAAACCAATAAGCCATTAGAGGCCATGCATTGCATTGATTTTACCACTTTTAAAGGGTGTAAGACAAGTTGCTTATTGATTTTTGTAAAAAGGCTGCACTACAGCAATATCATAAAAGACATCTTTGTTCAGTAAGTACAGGGTAATATAGAGTCAGTAGGTCAACATACCAAAATAAACCCAGAGAGATTGATCAGGACCAGGATGCCAAGCGAAAAGCTCTTTATATCCTAAAACGAATTAATTTTGTGATTCGAGAGACATGCAGCCACTATAGCCATAAGGAAATAGTTACATGGGTCATTGTTTAAAGTGAAAAGTTCCATGTTCCCTAACTTACATTCTTGTTGATCTCATTCACAGATGACTAGTCTATCCCAGCAAGTCTCTCAGCTGAGCAAAGAGCTACAGGAAATGACACGTCTCCTCCGGCCCTTGCTTGTCATTGGATCTCAACCTGTCCTGACAGCTCTCAGTCCAACAATGCCTCCATCTCCCAGCAGTAGCAGCGGTCCAACAATATCCACACCACCAGCTCCTTCACCCACAGCCCCATCGTCTGCACCACTCAGACCTACTTGCTCCATATTGGACAGCGCAGACACTGGGAGCATTGGCTTGCCCAGCTGTCTCATACCCACCAGCCCGCTGCAGAGAGCCCAAGCACAGGCTCAGGCAGGCTGTTCGAGGGGACCTTCCTTGCCAGTCCTTCTTTCTCCAGTGTCAGCCCAAACGGAGGGGGAAGGCACCCAGGCAGCTTCAGCCCAGCCACCGCAAACCAGCCATCCTGCATCCCCATCTCTAACCTTTTCCTTCTCGCTCCCTTCTTTCCGTTCCCAGTCTACTTCCTGCTCTCCCTGCCAGGGTCCTCACCAACCTGCCAGTCATAGCATAGGTTTGCTACCTCGACCCCCCTCACAGGACACCCCACCTCCACCACCCTCTCATTGCTCTGCACCACCCTCGATCAATAACTCCCCTGGTGACCACAGGCTGGGGATCAGTCCGTTTCCCTCGTCCCCTTCCTCCACTGCCACTGCCCCCGCCCCTGCCCCTTTGGTCCAGCCACGGTCGTGCACCCCTCCTTCTTGTCCACACACCTCCCCACCCTTGCCCTGCTCCCTGGAATCCCTGCCAGAAACCCAGGCCTCTTTTGGCACCTTACGGTCCCCGCAGAACCCCAGGCCGGGACCTCCTCAGTTAGAGTTTGAGATGCAAGAATGGGCAGCAGGAAGGAGGCCTTCCACAGAGCATATCAGCTTCATAGATGAAGAGGGACCAGCACTGTGAGAGACTGAAAGATGAATACTATGACTAGTTGACTTAGCAAATAGGGGAGCAGTGAACTGGGCCGACTGCAATTACCCCAACACACCTACATACTGAATGACAGACAAAACTGATTGCTGTTGCTTCAGGACGATGCTCTCGTAATTGGACAGCTTGTGGCTCTGTTCCAAACCCTAGTGAGCTATCTACTTATAAACAGCATTTTTAGGCATCATAGGCACGGTACTGACACCTTTGATGATGCTTTCTTAAAAAAATACCTTGTTTTGCCATCATGGATAAGACATCTCAGAATGCATTCAGTGAAAAGTTTTATTCAGCATTGTCCCACCTTGTTACCTAATACAAAACCACATGAGAGTCTAAAGCTGCATTCCTACCATGCCATAATTACTGTTATTCAAATTATTCTTGCATTAAGCCATAGTCAATTATGAGAATTATTAGACAGAAATATTACAGAAAAGCTACATCTTACTGCTGAAACAACTGCTATTTTGAGTGTTCCCACATGTTGTAGTGGTCAAGCTGAAGCTGAGAAAATTCCGTTTAAGATGTAATTACACAACCTACAAGGATGTGCATGCTGTTTACAAGTTGGAATCTCGTAATTGCGGTAATATCAACACGGCAGGAATGCACATTTGTTCACAGCAGACTCCGGTCTCATTTTAGCATGCTGCTAAGCTAACGCTAACAGAACTTGTCAACAAAGAAAAGTATTGATAGGAGCAGTTCCATCTAATTATAAATTAAAATGTTTAGTCTAATACAAGTATCTTGTGCTGTCGGTTAGGCTAATGTGTTTTGATGGTTTTTACTATGGTTATGGGAACTTTTCAGCTGATCAGGCTGAAAGAAAGCTGTTTTTCAGCAAGGAGAATTGCTACCCATAAAAACGTTTATGTTTCAGTTCGGTCATCTATGAGGTTCCTTTTTGGTTAGAATGGTCCTTTAGATTGTAGCTACCTATGTAGACAACTTATAATAAGGCAACTTACTATGATTTGGAACAGAGCCACTGTGGTATTCACCACTTGGGAGCACCTCAGTACCTGACACCAGCCAGTCACTCTCCTCTGAGCACAACTTCATGATGTTCCTCTTCTAAAGGCATTATAGGGTCTTCACAGGCATCATAGTTGACATAAAACATGGTGACCAGAACTGCGAAGATCACGCTGTGGTCATATCTTGCTATGGGAATTTAATATAACAAGTAAAAGTGCACTGATTATCTTGCATGGCTGGTGCACTAATTATGCACAGAATACAGGAAATGTTAGGTGGGGTTTCTTATCTCTGTATTACCAAAACAATGTTTTTACTCTACAAATTACCCACAGTGTGAATCGAATTCATATTTGAATTTCCAGAACTGATAAATGAATGAGCGGTCACAACACATTATCCATAATACTTAATTTGTTTCATCCAGTCTGTCCCAAGCCACTTAACACATTCACTAGCCAGAATCATGAGTTGCATATTTAATCAGAATGGAGACCTTGGGAAATGCCTGTCCTCCACTTCTAGAAAATAATCAATTTCAGTCAGTTTATAGATGTATTCATTATATTCAGTCAAAACAAATATGATTTAAAGGAACCTAGAAGTGTAACACTTCACTCACATGCACATATACAACCAGGGTTTAAAATTAACTTTTGCAACACCTGCATAGTGGATGGATTGAGAGAATTCATATGGTAATTCTTCGTTCATTCTATATATGTATGTTATCAATAGTGATAGGGAATACACACACGCACACACTCCCTATCACAATTGATTTATTTAAAACATTGTGTCATTCACAGTATCACAGTTAATCAACCCATCAAAAAAAAAAAAACATTTGATTTTTTTTTTTTTTAATTTAGTTTCATTTCAGTGGTTTGTCACAAATGTGCTGCCACATTTCTACAGCTATTACAATTATAAAAGTTTTGATGGTACATTTTCCATTCAGTTAAAAGTTCAAATTTTCACTTGGCATTGCTTACCCAGGTGAAAAACAAGTGCAGTTCCATAATGCACTTAAAGTGCTCTATTTTCACGCACTAATTTTGTACTTAATATACTAAAAATGATCCTTTGGTGCTTCTTAAGGTCAACTTAAGATCATCTAAGTGTACTCAACTGTGCTATTTTGAGACACCATGAATTTGAACTAAAATGCACTTTTAACATACTTTGTATTTAAAAAATGTATTTAGCTACCACTTGTAGTACACTTGAGTGTACTAGTGTATGAAAGATGGGTTCAAGTGTACTACAAGTGGTAACTAAATACATTATTTAAATAAAAAGGTAGTATGTTAAAAGTGCATTTTAGTTCATATTCATGGTGTCTCAAAATAGCACAGTTGAGTACACTTAGATGATCTTAAATTGACCTTAAGAAGTACTAAAGGATCATTTTTAGTATATTAAGTACAAAATTAGTGCACGAAAATAGAGCACTTTAAGTACATTATAGAAGTGTACTTGTTTTTCACCGATTTGTTCAAGTTGTAGAGTATCCAAAACTATCGTTCATACAGTGTAAAAAAAAAAAAAAAAAAAACGAATGTGGAAATTGCTAAAAGCATTACCAGCCATCTGGCTGTTTCTTTTACTTGCCAAAGCCAATTCACTCACATTTGCACTTCTGAAGTGTTAATTTTTGACCCTGCACACACCATGCATGACATGCTAAGCACTCTAGCATGTATTACCCTAATAAGTCACGTTCTGTTTCCCAAGTTACACCTTTAAAAGAAGCCATAACAGGCATACTCAAGACAATCATCAGAATACCATACTTAGATCAAAATGCTACATCATTTTAACATGTGAAACAGTAACCATATTTAGCAGTCAGACTATGAAGGGGTCGGCATACCATATGCTGAGCAGCTCATGTAGGGTGCTGAGAGCTTGGCATGACACCTAATGAACAGCCACAGAAGTTAGCATATCTACAACTGAAATAAACACATATACACAGCTTTAGCCATCCAGCCAGCGTGCCTTTTCATTAAGTATAAATGAAAAATCTTATAGCGCTCCCCATTTTTCAGCATTCACAATACTTGTGAAAAAAAAAAAAAAAACCCGTTGGTCGTTTCACAGTAGAGAGCACTGCACTTTTATTTCACTGATCTATTTATTTAATGATTTTATGTATTTATCCATCTATCTGCTGTCCTGATAAGAATAGATTGAGGAACCTCACAGATGATTCTTGCAGCTGGTGCCCACAGAAGCAGAAACACCTCAAACTGAATTTGTTCCTCACCACCGTGTGATTATGGATTTCAGTAATGAAGATCACCTCAGCATCTCTGATACCTGATGACCAGCAAGAGACTGGCTGAAACAGAGCAGCCAGTGTCACTTCTTTTCACTAGTTGCCATATAATTTGGCACCAGACTGATATAATCTCGTTTTATCAGTTTGCTGGAGACACATGGCACGTGCGCCATCTGTCCATCCTGACTAACTTGTACTTGCTTGAACAGGAAAAGGGCACGTTGTTTATAACACAATAGAATACTTTGGTTTCTATTTTCTTTATCTAGGTCAGGGGGTACAAATATGGATAGTAGGAACTTTGATGGACTTTGGGGTCTGGGGTTTCCTGCATGTCCATTTAATTTGCATGAGGAATGTGCCTGCATATATGGGGGGGGGTTGGGCTGCACGACCCAAGGCAAACAGGGGTCCAGATGTATTTTATTAACTGTAATGAGCTTTATGAGAGACACTTACCAGGATAATAAAACAAAAGGTGATGTTTTCTTAGAATAAAGACTTCTGTGTTCCTTTTAAAACTACTTTATCAGAAGAATTCATAAAATAAAAAGGCATATTTGATTGATTTGAAATAATTATTTCAAGTCAACCAAATACTTTAGTTTGTCATTTTATTGTTTTTTTTTTTTTTTTAATTTTGGGGTTTTCTGCTACATTTTTGGACACTAAAGTAGAAGAAAGGACATTTGGATTCATACCATAGACTGTATAATTTTTTTTTTTTTTTAAATCAATCAAAACCTATCATGACACCACACCCCGTTTTTATAGCATCAAATAACTAAGAAAACTTAGAAAAACGGACACTTGAACATAAATCAGCATTGTAAGAATTAAAATCATGGAAACCATCTTTGGGAAACATTTATTTGAAGTGCAATTTGATTTTTTAGTTTAGCTTAACGGCCCATTTGTTTACTTGGAGAAGGCGGGGTTTATGACCTGTACTGCAGTCAGCCACTAGATGGCAATCAAAATGTTTTGGCTTCACTTTTCAAGATGTTCATTTTTCTTGATTCAAACATGTTTTTCCCATACGAGCACCAAGGCTAAACATATCTGAAGCATGTGATAACTCAGTAATACAGATTATTTAGATTTTTCTGCAACATTTCTGTGGTAGAAGATATGATATTATTTGGGAAAAAATAGGTCACAGGCAGGATTCAAACCAGTTTTTACCAACATAAGCACCAAAGCCTGACATTTCTAAACCATGTGATATCTGCTAGGACTCATCTCCAAGCTCTTCTGTGCTAAAAAGCCCTTCCCAACCCAGAAAAAAAGACACAAAGCAGTGGGCTGCACCATGGCAGAGGCCTGCATATATTTGAGTGGAAACATTCACTATAGAGCTTCAAAAAGAGGGAGTTATGAGGACACTGATTTGTGTAAAGATAAAAGGGAGTGAAAATCAGAAAACAAGGAACCTGTGTAAAGAGCAAACAAACTTTCACCTTCTATTTGGGGTTGGATGGTTTCTACGAAATGTCTTTGTGTATGACCCAACATGCTGCCTCTCCAGATATACCCACATCAGCCTATATTACAGAGAGGAAAATACAAAGGGGAAAAACAACCTGCAAGGGAAATTAAAAATCCAAAAAATATATTTATATATTTATATTTATATATATTTACGAGGTATGTATCCACAAAAAAGAACAAAAACAAGCAGTCTTTTTCTAACCTTGTGTTCCAAAGTCCCAATTAAAATAATAATAATTGTTATAATAATAATATCAATAGTAAATCAGCAAACCAAAATAAGGAGACTAAGCTCCTAGAAGCGTAGCACTGAGAGGTCGGTCAGCTTTCTCCAAAGGGAGTCCAAAGCGTCAAAGCCTCAATCCACCAGGTGGCGCTGCAACACACTTTGAGGAGCTTTTTTTTCCTTCACATTAAGTCCAAAAAACAAACAAACAAAAATATAATAATTCCAAGAGTTCAGCAGAAAACGTATTAAGCCAATGTAGCTGAAAGCCCAAAAGGTGTTGTGGCCCCCTGGAAACCGTGTCTCTTGATTTACGAAGCTGTTCAGGGTCTCCACAACAAAAGGTGTCTTGTGCAACAAAAACAAAAGGAAGAGCAAAACGAAACTCGAATCTAAAACAAAAACTCAGGAGATGTGATCCTCCTAGAGATTGTTAGTGAGGCCGTATCCCACCTTCCTTCAAGGTCATGCCAAATACTGCTGCATTGCCGTTTTTGCCCTGAGAGAAAGAGGGAGACGTGAAGAGTCAAATCATAATGGCAACAAACCAAACAAAAGATGAAACGACTACCAACAGATGAATGAAAGTCTATCCATCACCTGTCACAGAGGTTGGGATCTGATGCCTGGGTGAGTTTGTGTAAGATATCCACAAAGCCCATCTCCCTTAGCTTGTCTTGTCTCTCTTGTGAGCCTGGAGGAAGCGGAAAAACACAAACTTGTATTCTTGACAATACACAAAGAGTCCTATTTAACTCGAGGACTGGTCTCACTATCAGATACAAATAAACAACACCAAGTAAATCTTCACAAAATTTATTTCCAATGCTGCACTGTTATTCTCGGAAAAAGGATTCTCGTTGTTGACGATTTCGCTTGATCTGGGATCATTTGGTTCTTCGATGCTTATCCTGGACTTGCTGTCATAGCAACGGGTCCATAAACTTAAACCTGCTCAGGAGCAGGATTTAATGTAAACAGGATTAGATTGCATCTTTTTAAGCAGAATTGATACTTAAAATCTATCCTAGCCAGCGTTACTTTATTACAAGAGTACCCTACTGGTCCAGGGACAATAATTTAACATAATAATAGTTTAAAAATTAATTTGAAAATAATATAACAATATAATAATATAATACAACTATGTTGTGTAGTCTATAATACTATAGACACAGCCAGTTTTACTCGTTGAAAGATTTATTAGTGATGAAATAATTACTTTATAATTGTATTGGAGTCACATGCTATAAATTCTGAATCTTTCATTTGAGTGATGACAGCTATTATGGGAGTGGCTTGATGGAGCGCAGAGATGCAGATAACTGGATCTCTAAGAAACTTTAATTAATGCTGTCACATAAGAAATTTGCTTCAAAGATAAAATTAAATGAATTGCTAATTACAACATTGACATAAAAATGTAAAGCCTGAACAAATACTAGAAATCATGAATATAAATAATTGGGAATCATGTAAAACAATTACAAATAAATAAAAAATTATAACATTTACTGTATGTAGTTTTGTTCGCTTGGCTGTTTCCTTATAAAGGTCCAGAAATTTGTCAAGTTTTTCGTCAGGTGTCTTTTTTAATGATATTATGTCATTATGTTGCTGTCTTGCCGCCAGCCAATCGCTGCATTGCTGATCATGGTTTTGAGGATCGATACATCTGGCCTTTTCGGGGAACACGAGAACGTGCAGTAATCTTAGATAACTTAATCCAGATATTTTAATCTAATACGCAAATTCGTTTGAAGAGCCAAATTAGCCAGAGATCAGTTATCAGGATTAGAAGATCTGGAATCTTTCAAATCATCTCAGATGTAATAAACGACGTATGAAGAACGGGCCCCAGATGCCTGAACCAATTGTTTAGAGTAATAGTAATAATAATAATAATAATCAGAGCCTCCAAATTAAATATTTAGGACAAAGTTAATGTTAAGATGTTAATATTTCATAAACATTTTTAAATTTAACATGATGAATTTGTTTTATTGTCTTCTTTCTTTAGAACATTGAGTGCCTTAAATTAAACTATATATGCAGATGGACATTTAAATATATATTATATAAAATAATGTAAAAACCGCACACCCAAATGAATCATGATTCATATTTTAATTGACAGTCCTAATTGCGCTTTTACTGTACATCTTGTTGTGCGTGTTTTTATATTTGGACAAACTGAGAGCACAACAGTTAAAGTGTCCTCCACAGAACCCATGTGTCATGAGTTTCTCACCGTCCTCCTCATTCCAGATGAGGTTAGAGATGCAGAAGGTGGCAGCCAGCTGCAGCTTCACGTTGGAGTGACCCTGAAACATAGAGAACAGAAGAAATTACACAGAAGCAAAATAACTATCTAGTAGGAGGGACAGTGATAAGGTGGAAAGAAACAAGCAACAGTACAAAGACACTATGGTACAGACAGTAAACTAGTGTGAAAGAAAACATACTGAAAAAACCCACATTTGAGAAACCAGATGAGCTAATGATAATGCACACTGACCATGTAATATTTAATTTTTTGGAGCATGTCGTCATTGGTCATAATTAGTTCCTTGGCAGTGTTTCCGTCAGCAATATTGGCCAATATGCACAATGTCTGGAAAAAAAAAAATATAATAAAAAAAAATAATAATTCACAAAAGCATTGTTAAAACATCAACTCTGGAAAACTATTAAATTCTCTTAAACGAATGTGCCAGGTTCAACAGCAGTTATATGAATGTTTAAGGGGATGCAATTAAAGACGTGTATATATATAGACCTTTTTTGCCTCCAAAACATGATTTCATTTCATAATGTTCTTGAAACATGCAGATGGTTTAAAGCAGCACAGCTCTCTGGCATAGTGTCAATATATTTCCTGAGAACTTTAACACTAACGTTATCCCATGCCTTCTGCAACTCAAGTCAAAGGCTTTCCTTTGAATGTACAATAGATCTGTCCAGTTTATTTTCCAACCCGCCCCAAATTTGCTCAATGGGGTTGAGGTCCGGACTTTGAGGGGACCAGTCCATCATTTTCAATGCTCCGGCAGATTCCTTCCGTCACAGGTAGTTCCGGCAATAGGCCAATTCAACAAAAATTGGAATTGGAGTGAATAACCTCGTCTTATTGTAGCCATTACCCACTCTGACACACCGGGGATGGCCTGCCAGGCCTCAGCCCGTGTGGCCAGAGGATGGATAGGCTCTGGAGACTGGCTGCATAAGGGCAGGATGCTTATGGTAGCCAGAAGAGGATATTTTTTTTTTATGCTCTTTTTTTGAAAATGTATGCATTTTATTTTGTCCGCTATCACAGTGGTTTGACACCCGGGCACTAAAGAGGGCCCGTAGGGAACAGATTTCCTTTCCTCTGCACCCTCTGCACCCAGCGCCAAGCAGGGCGACAAGAGGCACATTAGAGGCTGCTTGCGGGGTGGTCTGGCGGTAGCGAGACTCGGGCCCCTCCTCTTTCTGCCTAGCTGTGCTCGGGAGTGGCTGACGTTGGCTTGGCGGGCTGCTGAGTCGGCGCAGGCTTGGGGTGACTGGCTTGGGGCGACTGGCAGCAGCAGAGGAACTGGAACGTTTCGTAAGGAAGTGTCGCATGGCCTGAGATGACTTCTGAGCCTCCGTAAATCGCTCCGTTAAGCCCTCCACCGCCGGCCCGAACAGGCTGCTGGCTGAGACTGGAGCGTCGAGGAAGGGGACCTTATCCGCCTACTTCATCTCCATCAGGGTGAGCCACAGATGGCGTTCCAACACCACCAGGCTGGACATAGACCGCCTGATGGCCTGGGCGGTGGCTTTGGTGGTGCACAGGGCCAGGTCCGTAGCGCTCCTCAGGTCCCTGAGTGAAGCCGCATCGAGACCGGCCTCCTCGCTGGCGAGCATCTTGGCCTGAAAGACCTGGAGGACCGCCATTGAGTGAAGCGCCGAAGCCGCTTGTCCAGCTGCTGAGTAGGCGCATCCAGCAAGTGCAGACGTGGCTCTGCATGGCTTGGACGGATGGTTTGACACATCCAGAGGGGGCAGGTGCTCATATCCCTTCTCTTCGGAGCCGTCAACGGAGGTGAGGGCGGAGGAAGCAGAAGGTCTGATGCGAGACGAGTAAGGGGCGCGCCACAATTTAGTGAGCTCGTTGTGGACTTCCGGGAAGAAGGGGGACGAGCGTTGGCGGGGGGCTTGTTGGCACCCGGGAGAAACCACTCGTCCAGCCTGCTGCGAGACGGCTCCTGAGGTGGAGACCACTCGAGCCCGAGCTCACCGACAGCCTTTGTCATGATACGGACGAGCTCCTCGTCCGTTCTGGGTCTGGCACTGCGAGAGGAAGACGACGGTAAGAGGGCGGGGTCAGACATCGAGCCCGAAAACTCCTTCGCATGAGACGCTGCCAGGGAAAGGCTGTCCATCTCATCGTCGCTCGCATCGAACGAGATCATGTCACTCGCAGTCGCAGAGGGACGCTGATCAGGTTGGGTGAAGAGGACGGGTGAATCCTCTCTCTGTGGTAACGGTGAGGCATGCGGGCACTGAGCCGACGTGAGCTCGCTCGTCTCCGGCCGCTCAACTCCTCTGCCCCGCTGTTTTTTCCTCGCAGGTCCCTGGAAGAAAACGGGAGGGCGCGAGGGGCGGAGTCGCTCTCTGAAAAGAAAGCGATCCGAGAGCGCAGAGAGGCAAGACTGAAACACTCGCAGTGCGAGCAGTCAGTCCCGCTGAGCGCAGCGTCATCATGGGATTTCCCCACTCACGTCATCAGGGCTTCCCTGCACGTCTTACAATGACGGCGCAGCATTTGAAACAACGCCGAATTTGCTCGTTTTGTGAGGCTCTTTTAGATGTTCACCGGATGGCGGCAGGGGATAGACCGGGAAATGCGAGCAGAGCTGCAAGAGGTCCGATCCAGCTGCTGAGGCGTTTCTACGGCGAAGTCGGCGTCAACGAAGAGTCAGCGAGGAATAATCTTCGTCACTGAAGAGAAGAAATCTGAGATGCGGCGGCGAAGCAGCCACTTATATACCTAGAGGCCCAGCCCATTTTGGCAGGCTATGGCAGGCTGCTCAGCCATAGGCTCGCTCATCGCCGCCACCGAGGCATTGGTTCGTTTTTATAGCACTGCACGAACAAATGAATGTGCAGTTTCACTGCGTGATTGAAAAGGCTTCAGTTGAAGAGGAAAAAAGGAGTTTTTCCCATACAAGCGTCTTACGACGCAGTACGAGTGAAATATCGACAGGGAATCATGTATTAAATAACTTCAATGCACACAGACTGAAGTAGTTTAAGTCTTTGGTTCTTTTAATTGTGATGATTTTTGCTCACATTTAACAAAAACCCACCAATTCACTCTCAACAAATTAGAATACTTCAATTCAATTCAATTCAGCTTTATTAGCATGACTGTGTAGCACAATGTTGCCAAAGCATTAACATATATATATAACAACAACATAAATAATAATAAATAAAATCCATCTAAATAAATGAAAAGATAAAGTAAGTCAGTTAATCATGTTTAACATCTAACATTGTGAATGGTTAATACATATTTAGCAGCGAGTGCAGCTGTGTTATCATCTTCTCCGAGTAAGAAGGGCATTTTCTCAGTATCACCAAGTTCAGTAAATGATGGAATCAATGCTTCAAATCTGGGGAGTAATGTTTCCCTCACATTGTGATATTTAGGACACATCAGCAGAAAGTGTTTCTCGTTCTCTATTTGCTGTAGATCACAGTGTCTACAGATCCTCTGCTCTCGCTCTGTCCATGTTTGTCTATGTCTTCCTCTCTCTATTTCTAAATCATGGTTACTTAATCTGTATTTGGAGAGGACTTGTCTTTCTTTGAATGGTTTGATCAATAAATAATTGGCAAATTTAGTGGTTCTGTTTAGGGTTGAGTAGCATTGGAGTTTATTTTGAAGGTCAAAGTGTATTTTTAGAGATTCATCATGATTATCTTTCAGATTTTTGTCAATTTCTTTAATAATGGCTTTGGGTTTGTAGCTGTAGTCGGTGGGGAGCTGGGTTTTATGGACTAGCTGAAGAGCGAGCGTGTTTAGAGGATGAGATTCTGCTGAGGTTTCATTGGCGAGGAGGGCTTTATATCGGACTGAATCAGGATCAGATCGATGGAGGTGATGCCAGAACTGAACACATCTCTTCTGGATCTCAATGTTCAGTGGGTATAAGCCTAATTCAGCTCTGCAGGCATCATTGGACGTACCTCTATGGACCCCTAAAATGTTTTTGATAATTTCTAGTTGTAGTTTTTCTATTGATGTTTTATCCCAATTTTTAAAATTTATTATTGGTCCCCAAATTTCACTCCCATACAGTAGAATTTGTTTAATGATTGCGTGATATAATTTGATCCATGTTTTAATTGGTAGTTTTAATTGGCCAAACCGTGATTTGATGGCATAAAATAAACTAAAATAAACTAAACTTCATAAGACCAATAAAAAAAAAACATTTTTAGTGAATTGTAGTTGTTTAGATTCTCTATGGGGTTCAGGTCTGGTGAGTTTGCTGGCCAGTCAAGCACACCAACACCATGGTCATTTAACCAACTTTTGGTGCTTCTGGCAGTGTGGGCAGGTGCCAAATCCTGCTGGAAAATGAAATCAGCATCTTTAAAAAGCTGGTCAGCAGAAGGAAGCATGAAGTGCTCCAACATTTCTTGGTAAACGGGTGCAGTGACTTTGGTTTTCAAAAAACACAATGGACCAACACCAACAGATGACATTGCACCCCAAATCATCACAGACTGTGGAAACTTAACACTGGACTTCAAGCAACTTGGGCTATGAGCTTCCCCACCCTTCCTCCAGACTCTAGGACCTTGGTTTCCAAATGAAATACAAAACTTGCTCTCATCTGAAAAGAGGACTTTGCACCACTGGGCAACAGTCCAGTTCTTCTTCTCCTTAACCCAGGTAAGACGCCTCTGAAGTTGTCTGTGGTTCAGGAGTGGCTTAACAAGAGGAATACGACAACTGTAGCCAAATTCCTTGACACGTCTGTGTGTGGAGGCTCTTGATGCCTTGACCCCAGCCTCAGTCCATTCCTTGTGAAGTTCACCCAAATTCTTGAATCGATTTTGCTTGACAATACTCATAAGACTGCGGTTCTCTCGGTTGGTTGTGCATCTTTTTCTTCCACACTTTTTCCTTCCACTCAACTTTCTGTTAACATGCTTGGATACAGCACTCTGTGAACAGCCAGCTTCTTTGGCAATGAATGTTTGTGGCTAACCCTCCTTGTGAAGGGTGTCAATGATTGTCTTCTGGACAACTGTCAGATCAGCAGTCTTCCCCATGATTGTGTAGCCTAGTGAATCAAACTGAGAGACTATTTTGAAGGCTCAGGAAACCTTTGCAGGTGTTTTGAGTTGATTAGCTGATTGGCATGTCACCATATTCTAATTTGTTGAGATAGTGAATTGGTGGGTTTTTGTTAAATGTGAGCCAAAATCATCACAATTAAAAGAACCAAAGACTTAAACTACTTCAGTCTGTGTGCACTGAATTTATTTAATACAGTTTCACAATGAGTTGAATTACTGAAATAAATTAACTTTTCCACGACATTCTAATTTATTGAGATGCACCTGTATATGCCAGTTTAATGCACCAGTATGTATCACATTCAAAACCTGATAACTGATTCCTGTGCAGTCAGAAAGCAAAAAAGAGAAAAAAAAAAAAAAAAAGAGCACCAACTGATAACAAGACAAAAGAGCTAAAGACTTGTTCTATGGGATTTAAGATATGAACAATTTTACATTTTAAAAAGTGATTTTAAGGCTTTAATACTTTTCAAGGACTTCTACAGACACCCTGAATAGACACAAAGATTAACTTGGATTAAACTGGGAACATTCTTTTAACAATGCGCCTGTGGAATATATGCTTGAGAAATCTTACTAGTCTGATTCTGTAAGACCCAGTAAGCACAATGTCATCTTAGTGTGTTTGAGCAGCTCACCTGCTCTTTGACCTCTATGCTGTGTTCTCCCTCCAGGATAAGCGTGACCGCTTGCATTATCTGCTTCCCATGTGAGCTCATGATCTGGTCTATATGCTACCAAAGACAGGGAAAGACGATTAGTGTGTGTGTAATCTTGTTAGGCAGTGGAAGGGAATTTATCAGACCAAGCATACATACGTACAGTACATATACACATATACATACATATATACAGTGGGGCAAAAAAGTATTTAGTCAGCCACCAATTGTGCAAGTTCTCCCACTTAAAAAGATGAGAAAGGCCTGTAATTTTCATCATAGGTATACCTCAACTATGAGAGACAAAATGAGAGAAAAAAAAATCCAGAAAATCACATTGTAGGATTTTTAAAGAATTAATTAGTAAATTCCTCGGTAAAATAAGTATTTGGTCACCTACAAAAAAGCAAGATTTCTGGCTCTCACAGACCTGTAACTTCTTCTTTAAGAGGCTCCTCTGTCCTCCACTCGTTACCTGTATTAATGGCATCTGTTTGAACTCGTTATCAGTATAAAAGACACCTGTCCACAACCTCAAACAGTCCAACTCCAAACTCCACCATGGCCAAGACCAAAGAGCTGTCAAAGGACACCAGAAACAAAATTGTAGACCTGCACCAGGCTGGGAAGACTGAATCTGCAATAGGTAAGCAGCTTGGTGTGAAGAAATCAACTGTGGGAGCAATTATTAGAAAATGGAAGACATACAAGACCACTGATAATCTCACTCGATCTGGGGCTCCACGCAAGATCTCACCCCATGGGGTCAAAATGATCACAAGAACTGTGAGCAAAAATCCCAGAACCACACGGGGGGACCTAGTGAATGACCTGCAGAGAGCTGGGACCAAAGTAACAAAGGCCTCAAATCCTGCAGTACCAGACGTGTCCCCCTGCTTAAGCCAGTACATGTCCGGGCCCATCTGAAGTTTGCTAGAGAGCATTTGGATGATCCAGAAGAGGATTGGGAGAATGTCATATGGTCAGATGAAACCAAAATAGAACTTTTTGGTAAAAACTCAACTTGTCGTGTTTGGAGGAAAAAGAATGCTGAGTTGCATCCAAAGAACACCATACCTACTGTGAAGCATGGGGGTGGAAACATCATGCTTTGGGGCTGTTTTTCTGCAAAGGGACCAGGACGACTGATCCGTGTAAACGAAAGAATGAATGGGGCCATGTATCGTGAGATTTTGAGTGAAAACCTCCTTCCATCAGCAAGGGCATTGAAGATGAAACGTGGCTGGGTCTTTCAGCATGACAATGATCCCAAACACACCGCCCGGGCAACGAGGGAGTGACTTCGTAACAAGCATTTCAAGGTCCTGGAGTGGCCTAGCCAGTCTCCAGATCTCAACCCCATCGAAAATCTTTGGAGGGAGTTGAAAGTCCGTGTTGCCAAGCGACAGCCCCAAAACATTACTGCATGGAGGAATGGGCCAAAATACCAGCAACAGTGTGTGAAAACCTTGTGAAGACTTACAGAAAACGTTTGACCTCCGTCATTGCCAACAAAGGGTATATAACAAAGTATTGAGATTAAATTTTGTTATTGACCAAATACTTATTTTCCACCATAATTTGCAAATAAATTCTTTAAAAATCCTACAATGTGATTTTCTGGATTTTTCTCTCATAGTTGAGGTATACCTATGATGAAAATTACAGGCCTCTCTCATCTTTTTAAGTGAGAGAACTTGCACAATTGGTGGCTGACTAAATACTTTTTTGCCCCACTGTACATATATACAGTGGTGTGAAAAAGTGTTGGCCCCCTTCCTGATTTTTAAGTATTTTGCATGTTTGTCACACTTTAATGTTTCAGATCATCAAACAAATTAAAATATTAATCAAAGATAACACAAGTAAACACAACATGCAGTTTTTAAATGAAGTTTTTTATTATGAAGGGAAATCAAAATCCAAACCCACATGGCCCTGTGTGAAAAAGTGCTTGCCCCCTCCTATTAAATCATGAAAGAACTGTGATTAACCACATTATTTTAGAAAGCTGAGTTAAATTTCACTAGCCACACCCAGGCCTGATTACTGCCAGACCTGTTGAATCAAGAAATCACTTAAAATAGAACCTGTCTGACAAAGTGAAGCATGTTTAAAGAGCAATACATCATTCTGCGATCTTAAGAAATTCATGAACAGATGAGAAACAAAATAGTTTACATGTATGGGTTATAAAGGGTTATAAAGCCATTTCTAAGGCTTTGGGACTCCAGCAAACCATGGTCAGAGCCATTATCCACAAATGGAGAAAACTTGGAACAGTGGTGAACCTTCCCAGGAGTGGCTGGCCTACCAAAATTACTCCAAGAGCACAAAGACAACTCATCCAGGAGGTCATAAAAGAACCCAGAACAACATCTAAAGAACTGCAGGCCTCACTTGCCTCAATTAAGGTCAGTGTTCATGATTCAAAAATAAGAAAGAGACTGGGCAAAAACAGCATCCATGGGAGAGTTCCAAGGCAAAAGCCATTGCTGACCAAAAAGAACACAAAGGCTCGTCTCACATTTGCCAAAAAATATCTTGATTATCCCCAAGACTTTTGGGCAAATATTCTGTGGACTGATGAGACAAAAGTTGAACTTTTTGGAAGGTGTGTGTCCCGGTACATCTGGCGTAAAACCAACACAGCATTTCATAAAAAGAACATCATACCAACAGTCAAACATGGTGGTGGTAGTGTGATGATCTGAGGCTGCTTTGCAGCTTCAGGACCTGGATGACTTGCCATAATTGATGGAACCATGAATTCTGCACTCTATCAGAAAATCCTGAAGTAGAATGTCCGGCCATCAGTTTGTGACCTCAAGCTCAAGTGCACTTGGGTTATGCAGCAGGACAATGATTCCAAACACAGCAGCAAGTCCACCTCTGAATGTCTCAAGAAAAACAAAGGTTAAGGTTTTGGAGTGGCCAAATCAAAGTCTGGACTTAAATCCAATTGAAATGCTGTGGCATGACCTTAAACAGTCCATTCATGCTCGAAAACCCTCCAATGTGGCTGAATTAAAACAATTCTGCAAAGAAGAGTGGGCCAAAATTCCTCCACAGCGATGTGAAAGACTCATTGCCAGTTATCGCAAATGCTTGATTGCAGTTGTTGCTGCAAAGGGTGGCCCAACCAGTTATTAGGTTTAGGGGGCAAGCACTTTTTCACACAGGGCCATGTGGGTTTGGATTTTGTTTTCCCTTCATAATGAAAAACTTCATTTAAAAACTGCATGTTGTGTTTACTTGTGTTATCTTTGATTAATATTTAAATTTGTTTGATGATCTGAAACATTAAAGTGTGACAAACATGCAAAAAATTTAAAAATCAAGAAGGGTGCCAACACTTTTTCACACCACTGTCTAATATATATATATATATACATATACACACAGTATATCAATAATGTTTGTTACCGGCCGGGTGGAGAGCAGGTTTCGAAGCAGCCCCAATGTTTTCATTAGCACATTAGTATCAGGATCAGACAGGAGTCTAAAGAGCTGTTCTGTGCCCAGAGCTCGAACTATCTCCACCTTCACCTTCTGATCTGCCTGGAAGGCCATGTTCTGCACAAAACACATTACGGCTGCTGATGACATAGAGCGTTTTCATACTGAAGCTTTGGTGTGGACCGAAGTCAGTTGGTCTTACCATGAGAGCCCAGATGCCATTGACCCTTAGAGCTGGACTGTCACTTTGTGTGAGGCTGCATAGTAACTCGATGACCCCAGACTCTAAGATAGGCTGTGAACAAACACATACACAATCACTTAAGACCAGTGGCACTGGGAATAATCCTCTCATCTTTGTTTAAAAGAAAAATGTAAAATTGTATTAACAACAATGTTATTCTTCTGTCTTTTGTTAATAACATTCCTATATGCACAAAGAAAACATGAGTGGTCAGTGATGAATAAAATATTTAATTTGATTAAATTATAAAAATGAAAACAAAAAAGAAATATACTACTATAGTAATAATAATATTATACTGTATAGAAACTGAGCATTTAATAATAAAGTTTAAGACAAACTTTGATGTTGGCTTGAGAAAGCCTGATCAGAAAGTCTGAAATAGTTTTAAAAGCTTGAAGTTTGAAGGTTTTCAGTTTGAAGTAGTTCAGTAATAATTATACTACTTTTACTGTAAGAAATTTACAATTCTGGCTGTATAATACTAATAAACCAACAAAGTGTGTGTACTTTACCTCTTTGCTGGGTGAAAACTCCAGAAGTAGGTTGCATAGTGTTGAAGAGGCCATGACCAGGACCTCATCTGGTGCGTTCTGTAATAACTACCCACAAAAACAAATGTGCATTCAGTTAGGGTTTGACTAGCCTCCAGGTTTCACTCAGCATCATCTGAATATCATACCTTCATTAGTGGCTTCCATACTGCATGATCATGGAAACTTGTCCTTAACTGTTGTACAGACCGTGATAAACTGTGAAGACATCTAGAGGAAATTTGAAAGAAATAAATGAAAATAAAATAGCAAACCAAAACCTCTTTTCTTTGTTTTATTTTTGAATTCTGTCATTATCCAATTGTTGCACCTTTTCAACAAACACATTTAACATTTACACTACTATTCTAAAGTTTAGGGTTGGTAAGATTTTTAAAAATGTTTTTGAAAGAAGTCTCTTGCTCACCAAGGGTACATTTATGTAATCAAAAAACAGTAAGAACAGTAATACTGTGAAATATTAGTACAATTTAAAACAACTTCTTATTGGTTTCTTATTATTATCAGATATTGAAAACAATTGTGCTGCTTAAAATTTTTGATGAAACCATGACACTTTTTTTCAGCATTCTCTGATGAATAGAAAGTTCAAAAGAACATCATTTGTTTGAAACCGAATCTTTTATATTGTCACTTTTGATCAACTGAAAGCGTCGCTGCAGAATAAAAATCTTGATTTCTTAAAAAAATTAAAATCTTACAGACCCCAATTTTTTGAATGGTAGTGTACAATGGCAGTTTTCATTCTCCTAATTTTTTTTTGACAGATAATTAAAAGAAAATGTGCATCATACCTGACTGCTGCTAACCGTACTTTGATACTAGATTCTGATAGGCCACTAACAATCCTGTCCATCATATTTTCCGTCTCTGTAATCTGTAGTAGGGAAATTAATGTTAACATCCTTAGCACATTCACCACATCTACCTAATATCCTGTTTTAATTGTCAGGGTATCAAAGTAGTCAACAGTCACACTGTTGATTTTTGAAAAACAGAGCACTTATATAATAAATATAATATAATATAATATAATATAATATAATATAATATAATATAATATAATATAATATAATATAATATAATATAATATAATATAATATAATATAATATAATATAATATAATATAATTAGTGCTGTCAAATGATTAATCGCGATTAATCGCATCCAAAATAAAAGTTTTTGTTTACATAATATATGTGTGCACTGTGTATATTTATTATGTACATTTAAATACACACACATGCATTTATATATTAAATATGTTTATATATGATATAAATTATATGAATATAAATATATACATGTAAATATTTTCTAAATACTTGCTGTATGTGTGTGCATTTATATATACATAATGCACACACACATTATGTAAACAAAAACTTTTATTTTGGATGCGATTAATCGCGATTAATCATTTGATAGCACTACATATAATATAATATAATACCTTTTTCCTGATATCCTCGTCATTGGAGCCCAGAGAGGCATAGAGTTTAAAGGCTGCCTGTCGCAGCTCATGTGCATGTTTCAAGTCATGATCCAACTACAGGAAGACAAACGATCACTTAAACTGATTTCATTTCATTGGAAAAGAAAAATTTACTTGTTACACCCACTCTTGAAATCCACATGCTTGGCTTTATACAAAAACAACAGAAGTCTCTGGTATGTCTTAATTTAGAAAGCTAATGAAATGTGTGTGTGTGTGTATGTGAAGTTACCCTCTTAATATCAGTGATGGCGCTGACGGAGCTTGGGTATTTAAAGTAGTCAGCCAACATGGACACGAGGTGGTCAGTGACGCTTGCAATCCGCTGAAGTTCTACGTCTGGCTCCATCAGGTAGGCTAGCGTCTCCGCCCCCTCCACCCTCTCCTCCAGTAACCGCTCTTTACTGCACATCCGCACCAGGCACGGCAAAGTCTGTCCAAACACACACAAAGAACTAGTTCCTATGCACTTTAAATGACACTTTTGCATTCATTCATTACACAAATGTGAATTTTTTTGGAGGTACCTTTAGTACAATACAGTTGTCATCTGTCCTGATGGCTCCTGCTCGACACATGTATGTTAAGCTGAGCGAAAAAGTGTGTACATTTGTAAAAGCTGAAGGGATTACACATGCATTTTATAAATAACCTGCAGGATGAGATATACTCACCATTTGGCGGCTGTAAGCTGCATTTCAATGGGTTTGTCCCTTTGCATCATTCTAACAAAAACCTGAGAGAGCTGCTCACCATCTACAAGCACTGAAAAACACACACATACACAAAATATGATTTTCAGCAGGCTGAAGTATTATTTTATTAACAAATAGGAATCCTAAATAAAGGTTTTAAGCTTTGAACAAAACTAAACATCTCTTACATAAACCACAATGATTCAAAGAATAAAATGAGCATTTTAATAAGCAATGAGCAAAATAATTTTGAATCAGTCTTTTTGATGTAATTTGATAAGAGAAAACACTGCTGATTATTTTTAGACTCTAACACTACACCATAAACTAGGCATTGTACACTACTGCTCAAATGTTTGGGGTCAGTAAGATAATCGGTAACACTTATGTTCACAGGCTGCATTTATTTGATAAAAAATACAGTGATATTGTGAAATATGGTTACAATTTAAAACTGTTTTCTATTTGAATATATTTCAAAATGTAATTTATTCCTGTGATGGCAAAACACATGATCATTCAGAAATCATTCTAATATGCTGATTTGATAAATTTATTTAAAACATTGAAACATTTATTTATTTATTATTTTTAATTATATATTAATTTATATTCTCGTGGAAATTCGAATACATTTTTTTAAAAAGATTCTTTGATAAAGTTCAAAACAAAAGAATTTATTTGAAACTGAAATCTTTTGTAACAATGTAATGTTTACTGCCACTTTGATCAGTTTAATGTATATATGTTGAATTAAAAAAAAAAGAAAAAAAAAACACTTACTGACCCCAAACTTTGTATATAGCCACAGTACCATGGTGGCTTTCCAATAGATAACGTAAACCAGCTAGACTCCATTTGCTAGCAAAAGCTTACCACAACTTTTCCATGGTAACAGTGATGTAGTTCCTCACCAAAATCAGTAATTAAATTGCTAACACTGCCTTGTGGCTTATATCATCACTTAACAACCTCAAACTTTCTCTATGGAGCTTCTGAATGGTATTTTTTACTTCCAAAAACCTAATGTCTGCACTATTCTTTTATTTCAGTGAACAGTGATTCAGACGTTACCAAATATAATGAAAAACTGCAACAAAAAAGAGAAGTCAAAGAGAATCTCTGATGAACGCAAGTTTGTTTGTTTGTGTTTAACGCCATTCCAACTTTGTGGCTATTTTCATGGCGAGAAATATTATGGCTGAATTATTTGATGAATGTAAGCCAGGAGGACAAAATAAGTGGTGATCAAATGATGGTTGATTGAGGATGAAAGAGGTTGTGCTCACCATTCACCAGTGTCATGGAGACCTGAGCGTTCTCATAGGCCAAAACTGAGAAGCACTTTAACGCCTGCATCCGTACCTACAGAGAGGGTTCACAAAACATTATTACTCTGAACACCCGACATGCATTAAAAATACAATAACAAGTGGAAAAGCAATTCATTTCCTTTTTGTACCTTATAGGAGGGAGAGATGAGCAGAGGAGCGATGTTCTGGATGGCACCGTGGTTGAACAACACCGTCTGATGTTCTGGAGTCTGGACACAAATTGTTCAATGCATTTTTCAACAGAGACAATTATTTCAATAGAAAAGAAGAGATTACTTTGCCAAGAAGCCTAAACTGTAATACTGCAACCATTTTATGGTTTGCCGCGTGGCCACAGGTGCATGTTGGGTAATCCTTAATAAGGCTTGAAATAAAGCTTGTATGTGTCTAATCTAATCAGAATTTAGAGCTGGAACCACTCCCTTTATAATTCTGAATAAATGCATATGTGAAGAGTTGTGTGTGTTACCTTGCAGCAGTGGGCGAAGATTTGCGTGATGTATTCCTGTGTGTGCTGTGACCGACTCAGCAGGGACATGAGATGGGGGATCACAGTGGGGTCCTGAAGCAAATTAAAGCATGTTGATCACACTTCCATTTATGCATGTACATACGTCATTCCAGAATGTGCATGTTGTCTTACTGTGTAGAGCAGCTGCACTGGTGTGACTGGACTGATGAAGACGGTTCTTAAACAGCGCAGACATGCCTCAATGAAGATCAGATCAGAACACAAGAGACCTGAAAAAACACAAAACACTCGTCAAAAGTTTGGAATTTTATTTTATTTTTTTAGAAAGAAGTCTCTTATGCTCATTAAGGCGGCGTTTGATTATTGTATTTGATCAAAAATATAGTTAAAACAGTAATATGAAAGATAGACTGAATAGACAGAGCAAGAACCTTGAAGCAGGGCTGGGATGATGTGACAGTCCACCAGGGACTTGATGTTGTTCTCTGTGCCCATTGCCAGACTGCCCAACACAACTGCACATTCAGTCCTTAGCTCCAGACTAGAGGAGCTCTGCTGGAGAAGATACAGGAGCCTACACACACACAAAGTATATCCTCATCAGCAGTGAATAGTGTGTAAAACAGAAAAAAACAGCTTTTGCCATCTTTAAGGTAAGAGAGTGTCTTAATTAAATAAACCTTGTTTATTTACAGGTTTAAATATGATTTTGAATCCCAGATTTTGAATATAATCTTTTGGACTTCACTGTATTTTCCAGCTATACTGGCCCAGCCCAGACAACTGGATAAATTAGCTATGATTTTTCAACCTTACTGGCTGTGTCAAAACTCTATTAGTACTATTGGTGAAAGAAGGGTGAAGTGGGTGGACATACCTTGGCACTGCTCCCAGTACAATCAGGTTGGCCTTCTGTTTGTTGTTTCCGATGACAGCATTCTTCATGTCACTGTCAATAAAGGTGCAATCACTTATAACTCATGGTGCAAAACATACCTTTTCTATGGCGTAGAAACAGATCAACAGAATAAATCATTTTGAGGGTGCTATTGGTCAGATAAACAACAAGATGGGTGAAAAAAGCTGTACTGTGGTTGCTGAGTTCAAAATTTTAGTTTAAAAAATTTACTTAAACTACCGTTTAATAGGGATGTAACAATTCACGATACTCACAATACACGATACGATTTTCTCACAATTTTTTGGGACCAAATGAGATTTAAGACATGAAATGGTGTACTTTTATTATTGATTGGACAAAACGCTGCACATTTCTTTGTGAAATCGAACAAAACAAATTCAAATAACAAATTTTAAAACAAACCCCAAATCAAATAACACAAACAAAAGAAATCAGAGATTATAAGCAACTACTGCATTTTAATCACAAAGATATGAACAGTTTTTAAACTAAATTGGACTGCATACTTTGAAATTTGTAGCAAAAACAGGATGGTCTGACTTTAGTTTTGTAAAACTATACTATAAAACATATCTGCATGAAACAAAAACAGCAGACAGGCTGAATTAGAGGCAAATTCACTTTATGAAAGCAGGTGGCGCTTACGGAACAGCAGCGATACAGCGATTCCATGGTTGCCGCTGTAAACAAAGCAGCGCTGTTCAAAAGTTTGGGGTCTTTTTTTTTTTTTAAGAAGTTAATACTTTTATTATGCAGGGACACATTAAACTAATCGACCTGACAGTAAAGACTTTTACATAATTACAAAAGACTTGTATTTGGCTGCTGAAAATTCAGCTTTACCATTACAGGAATAAATAAACAGAAAGAGTTATTTTAAATTGTAATACTTAACAGCATTTCTGTTTTTACTGTATTTTGATCAAATAAATGCAGCCTTGGTAGACATTAGAAATTTCTTTTAAAAACATTAAAAAATATATTTTTTTAAATCATATGATTTTTCATATGCCCATTATTTTTCACAAGGTTTAAATAGTCCTTCATTATGAGACGAACATTTTTAGAAGTAAAAATATTACATTTAGTATTTCAATTAATATGGAAACTGCATGTACGATAATTAAGCAAGAATTAACTATGTTCTTTAAAACAGCTTAGCAGAGAACACTGTCTTTGTTGAACATGTCAAACGTAACTGGTTAGCGTACATTTGAATGATCGGAGGATTACAGAGGCTGATAATAAGAGCAAATAGTAACACCCTCCTAGCAGATTCTCATCTCAGGACTCATTACCTGAATGCACATATAGCACACAAAGGTAATGTAATGAGATTCTGCTCTAAACAAAATGGACATGTCGTTGAATATTGTATTTCTTTTTCTCTTCCAGAAGGCTTTTTTGCACTAAATGACAGACAATGCATGTGCAATCATAACTGATGCTTTATCGATGCTATTCTTCATCAGCAGTACCCAAAATATTTACAAATGTTCCATAAATCACAATGAACTCATGCAATGTTCAAGTCAAAAAGGAATGATGTATTTAAGAGTGGAGTGTACATGAATGGCAGAACAAAATCATAATAGATACAGAGCATTAATTGCAAACCTAATGTGCACCATTTGCTCTTAATTTTGTTCCATTATCACTAAAGTGCTTTCTGCCTTTGTCAGGAAATGAAAAAAGGAGAAAGAAATATGAAATTGCAAAGTGTTGCTTTTGTTAACAGAAAAGGAAACTAAAACTACTAAAAAAAAATTGAAATAAATAACTGAAGTAAAACTGTAATAAAATATAAATATCAGATTAGAAAATGCTTTCAACTAATTGGAATAAGCTAAAATATTAAGATTACTAAAACTGAAATAAAATTAATATATATATATTATTTACTTGTATTAATTAAAAAAAAAAAAAAAAAAAAAAAATACAAGCTAATTAAACATTTCTAATTTAAAGGGGTCATCTGATGCCCATTTTGCACAAGTTGAAATGATTCTTTAGGGCAGTGCTTCCCAAACCTGTCCTGGAGGACCCCTAGCCTTGCACATTTTGGCTGTATCCGAAATCGCCCCCTATACCCTCAAATAGTGCACTATTTGAGTGGACAGCCATTTTAAGTGGTGTTCGAAACCATAGTGGATGTTCTCGAGTGCACTCATTCAATCCCACAATGCACCGCAAAAATGAGCGTACAACCGATGTACACTCAACGGCTAGAGAATCCCCATAATGCACTGTGAGAGTCGCGCGCCGAGTGAATTCCCGCATCTCGCCAGAAGATGGCGCCCGCAGCTGAATCATCCATTCATTAATTTTAGAAGCGCTCGTCCACGGCATAATACAGCATAATACAACAAAGGTACAAACTAATTGTAAATTAACTATTAAGGTTTCTACATAATTTCCATGACAGAGTTCAAGATAAATCCTTCAATCTTACTACTGGAGCTGCCCGTTTAAAATGATTATTAAACAGCAAGCAAACTATGCAAAAGCGGCAGTCCTTCCGGTGCACCGAGTGTCCGAATTCACTCACTCGTTTCATTCACTCCTTCAAGTGAACTGTATGAGTGGACTAATGTAGGGAATAGTGAATGAGGGTATAGGGGGCGATTTCGGATACAGCCTTTGTATGTCTCCCTTATCTAACACACCTGATTCAACTCATCAGCTCATTAGTAGAGACTGCAAGACATGAATTGGGCGTTTCTGATAAGGGAGACATACAAAATGTGCAGGGCTAGGGGTCTTCCAGGACAGGTTTGGGAAGCACTGCTTTAGGGTCTTAATTAAAAGCCTATAACATACTTTGGTTAAAATTTTTCAATGTTAGGGTAAAAAACACCTTTTTTACCCTGTCAAAATCAGCTCTGTTTTCAGCAAGCCGTTTTTTGGTCCATGTTGCTTTAATTGCTAATGACTCTGCTGACCCCGCCCCTCTCTTCCGTGGGGTGGCAAGCAGTAGTTTACCATAGACATACATATCTATGCTTTTTACTTTAGCTGCGAAACTTGCTAACTAGCACATTATTAGGAAAGGCAATTTGCAAAGATTCATAAAAACCCTTATACTCACTTCTTCTGTAGATGAAGTTGGATCACGAATGATCCGCGTGAACATAGACGCATTTAGGCAGATTGGGGGGCGCATGCCCTTCAAAGCGAAAGTAACGTTAATCCTCTGCGTCTTCAGTGGCTCAGATGTCGGGAGTAAATGACTACTGCTATATTCATTATTACATCCAACAACAAAACACCTCAATCACTTAATCTGAGACATCTTGTCTTCCCTGCACCGGAGTCAACACAATAGTGGTCGGGCTCCGGCGAAGAAAAAAGTGTGTTTGTACAGTTCTAATATTCATTTATTAATTAAACATTAATTATTCTTTTTATTTTTATTTTACTTATGTGTACAAAATCAGGCATCAAGCAGGCTCCGCTTACAAACGCTGCTTTATCAGGCATTACATGCAAGATGAAATGAAAATGACATCCAAAATTCTTTGGAGACAGTCGGTTTCCTTCAGAAATACAGTGATATAAAACACCCGCACCGTGTTTTGATTTTGAAACGTGCAGTGCTCGTTTATTCAACAAAGTCAAAGCTTTTTGAAAAAATCTATTTGTGGCGGTCAGTTTTGATATTGTGGAGGACCGCCACAAATAAATCAATGTATGGGAAATACTGTAATTCTTTTAGCCAACTCTGAAAAAAAACAGCATTTCCTAGTGATTATAACAACACTATAAGTGGTGCAACGCAAGATCACGTTCATCTTGCTTAAATGATTTTCACATGACTATAAATCAGCATAAATGCAAAAAACTTAATGTGTTAGTTGATGGCTGCTCTGAAGGAACTATATCTGTGGAAAAGTACGGCTGTGGCAGTCGGGAAACATCAAGCTAACAGTAACCAGAGCTGGAGCCCTGAGATAAAAATAAAGATGAAGAGACCCAAGCCGCAGCTACCCAGACATGCTCACATAAACACACAAGTACAGCACCTCAGAGCGTCTTACATTAAACAAAAAAAGAACTAACATGTACTTGCTCTCTAAGGATTAAAAACAACCTCCTATGGTGACTGACAGCTTCATCTTTAGCACTCAGAATGTGAGCACGGTGAACTATAACACAGAGAAGGGCGCTACACACAAGGAGGGACAGATGGTTGTTTACTCACATGACTCCCTGCAGCACGTTCTGTGGGTCGGGGTCAAAAAGCCGGTCAACATAGTGGCGACTCGTGGCTGTGACTTCCTGCATTGTGACAAAAGACAGCACAAAGATGATTCAGCAAACTCATCCCATCTGAGGCATCAAAACACCTTCAGTCTCGCCCCATAGCTTCCTCCCTGGCTCACAGGGTCACAATGCTTTGGTCTGTTTACCCTTACAGTTGCCAACTGTTGGTGGAAGTCTCTAGAAGGAGAGCAGAGACCTGCTTCCCATCTCCTCAAACACTGCAACTCGTTTGTACAGGCAGAGATGGCAATTTCAGGCCAGGGAAAAGTGAGAATGACGTCCACCCCAAACATACCAAAGCATGTATGCAATCATTTGGCACTGCTATAAATGTCACTTCATGCTTCAAAACATCACATCCACACGTGAACTCTACAATTTCATAACATAATGGTGTTGCGCTTAGGGTTGGGTACCGTTCACATTTGAACCGGTACGGTACCGGTATCTGAAATTCGGTACCGGTACCCAACGGTACCTTTTTACTCTCTGTGTAATAACAAAAACATGTATTTCAGTGAAAAAATAAGTCCAAAACTCTCAATTTCAACATTTTGAACAATAGGGCCCTACATTTTTTTTTCTTTTGGTTTATTTTTTCTGATAATCAAATGAAGGCATGAAACATTTATTTATTTTTAATCCAATGAAAATGAAACCCTTTTATTTTTTGGCAAACAAATTGAGGTTTACTGTTAATACATGGTAGAAAAATTGTGTGAATATTCCTTTAAATATGTTTTAATAATAATTGTATTTTTTTTCTACAATTAAGTCCTTAATGTGGTTGTAATAATTCCTTTTATCATTTAATTGTTTTATTTAATTTTTTTCAGTAAATGGAATATATAAAGACGTACATTATACTGTACAAAAGTAATACAAGAGTAATATAGGCTATTTTTGTTACGTTAAACCGCACTTTTATTTTGACAGGTTGCCATGAAGTTTCTGAGTGTATACAGTTTGATATGATGCTAGTTTTCTCAAATGAAACGGTAAAATTCTCATGAAGTGACTCTCACAGCCTGTAAGTTCATGTAGTGAGATGCAGAGTTCACGTGTGCTTCAGTATTTGTGTAGTAAACACAACCGCGTCTCCCGCCATTCATACATACCGAGGCTAACGGAACATGCAGGATTCATATTTAAACCGTCTTTTTGCGTTTTAATATTCACATACGCTAGTTCATATCGCGATTCAAATTAAGTGACGGACATTCTGTTATTCATCCAAAACTTGACGAATTCTGCGGCATTCCGCACTATAGAGTAAATTCCGTTTTTATGAATGGACTCCACCATCCTGTCCGCGTTTTCGCGGAAACCATATGACCCCTAGAAATGTAAGCACACTTCAGAACATTTCGGTTTGCCCTGTGTGTTGTGTTTTAAAGAGTTGCAGGGGTGACAAGTCACAGGGTCTCTCTCTCTCTCTCTCTCTCGTAAGCGCCCAAATGCGTTCTCAGGTACCGAAATTACCGAATGATTTAATGTGAATCGATACTCGGTAGTACCGACGCAATTCGGTCGGTACCCTTAAAAGTACCGAGTTCAGTACCCAACCCTAGTTGCGCTATACCAGCCTAACCTGTTCTGGCAGAAATGAGTTTCCAACAGATTTCAACAATGAATCTGAATGATTTGGGATAATTAAAAAGTTACAGTATTACATCTCTGTATAATTACCCAGCCCTAAAGAAATATTCAGCTGTCAATTTAGACATAATTACTTGTAGGGCTGCAAAACGATTAATTGCAATTAATGGCATTCAAAATAAAAGTTTATGTTTACATACTATGTGTGTGTGTACTGTGTATATTTATTATGTATAAATCGATTAAAAATTGCATGTACTGTATATATATATATATATATATATATATATATATATATATACATACAGTGCCCTCCAAAAGTATTGGAACAGTGAAGACAAAATTGTTCTGTTGGCTGTGGAGTCAATACATTTGCAAATATGATGAAAAGATGAATATGAGACAAAACTACAGAATGTCACATTTTATTATTAGCCGTTTCAACACATACATGTTTTACCAAATAAAAAGAACAGCACTTTTAGAGTTCATCCCACTCATTGATGTGAGCATAAGTATTGGGACAGTTGGACATAAGGCAGATATAAAAGATTAAAAGCTATTGTTTAGTTGCAGATCCCTTGCGCACTATCACAGCAGTGAGTCTGTGACCTATAGACATCACCAGACTCTTGGTCTCATCCTTTGAAATACTTTCACCAGCCTTTAATGCAGCCAATTCCAATTGTTGCCTGTTTTGGAGAGTTTCTGCCTTTCTCTCCTCTCCAGCTGGTGAAATTCATGTTCAATCGGATTTAAATCTGGAGATTGACTTGGGCAATCTAAGACTTTCCATTTCTTTGCCCTTATAAATTCCTTGACTGAACTGGCAGGGTGTTTTGGGTCATTGTCCTGATGCAATATGAAGCACTTCCCAATGAATCTGGTGGCATTTTCTTAGGCAAGATGGTTTTGTACCCTTCCAAATTCATTCTGCTACTGTCATCATACATTAAGTCATCAGTAAAGTTGAGAGGGCCTGTTCCAGAGGCAGCCACGCATGCCCATGCCATGCTTTACAGATGAGGCTGTATGCTTGGGATCATTGCAGTTCCATTTTTTTCTCTCCACATTTTTGCTTTCCCATCACTCCGATAAAGGTTCATCTTTGGCCCCGTTTACACTAGTGCGTTTTCGTTTTAAAACACACAACTTTTGTGTAATCGTTTACACTACTCTGGCTTTTTTGAGGTCGAAAACGGAGACTTTTGAAAATGCTGCAGACCTTGTTTTAGTTTGAAAACTCCGGAGTTGTGTTTCAGTGTAAACGGACCAAAACGGAGACTTTTGAAAACGATGGCGTGGCTGCCCACATTCACTCTGCGTATCCTTGACGACCGGGTAAACAATAACATCATGCTCATTGTTGTACCCATAGATATGTATGGGTAGATTCCCCATTCGACCGCTCCAAGCATGCAGACGCATACGCGATCTAAATAATAGGGATCTACCTGCATCTATCTATGGTTGTACCAGCATGAATGGTCACGTGACATGCGTTTTCGGTTGTGTAGTGTAAACGGAGATCGTTTCTGAAACGCAGCGGAAACGCCAGTGTAAACGCTGATTGTTTTCAATCTAAAACACCGTTTTAAAACGAAAACGCACTACTGTAAACGGGGCCTTTGTCTCATCAGTCCATAAACACAGTTCCAAAACTCTTCTGGCTCACCTTTGTGCTTTTTTGCAAACTCTAATCTTGCCTTTCTATTTTTGGTGCTGGTCCGAGGTTTGTATCTGCTGTGTAGCATCTGTAATTCTGTGTCAAAGTCTCCTGAGGACAGTAGATTGTCAGAGCATCACCCCAACTTTCTGGAAGTTGTTGGCGATTTTACAGACACGTCTTTTAGGGTTCATTTTCACAGCTTTTATGATTTGTCTGTCATCAACTACTGTTGTTTTCTCAGCTGATCAGGTAGTTGTTGGTTGTTGGTTGCTGGTGGTTTCCAAACTCTTGATTTCTCCATGCCCTTTGTTTTTGCTATAGCTCTAATTGACCTCCTCTTTTCTTTTAGCATCCAAATTGCTTGCTTTTCTCTCAAAGTCAGCTCCCTCATCTTCATCCTGGTTTGTGTGTGTCATCATCGAATGTAAGATTCAGAATGCAGAAGTAATGGATATAACTGATACAACACATTCCCTGCTTTTAATATCTGAAGAATTAATGCAACAGGACACAGCTGATCACTTAGAAAGACCTGTGAGGCAACTGTTCCAATACTTATGCTCACATCAGATAGAGGGATGAAACTCTAAAAGTGCTGAACTTCTTAGCTGGTAAAACATCTGTGTGTTGAAACACCCAATAATAAAATGTGACATTCTGTAGTTTTGTCTCATATTCATCTTTGAATAATATTTGTAAATGTCTTGACTCCACAGCCAACAGAGCAATTTTGTCTTTACTGTTCCAATACTTTTGGAGGGCACTGATATATATATATATGTGACCCTGGACCACAAAACCAGTCTTAAGTCGCTGGGGTATATTTGTAGTAATAGCCAAAAATACATTGTATGGGTCAAAATTATCCACTTTTCTTTTATGCCAAAAATCATTAGTATATTAAATAAAGATCATGTTCCATGAAGATATTTTGTAAATTTCTTATCATAAATATATCAAAACTTCAATTTTGATTAGTTATATGCATTGCTAAGAACTTCATTTGGACAACTTCAAAGGCTATTTTCTCAATATTTCGATTTTTTTGCACCCTCAGATTCCAGATTTTCAAATAGTTGTATCTCGGCCAAATTTTGTCTGATCCAAACAAACCATACATCAATGAAACACTTATTTATTCAGCTTTCAGATTATGCATAAATGTCAATTTTGAAAAATTTACAGTTAAGACTGGTTTTGTGGTCCAGGGTCACATATATAAAATACGTTTTATTGCTATAGCGCCTTTCCAGAGCTCAAGGACACTTTATAAGAAAAATCAATATGCGAAGATAACATCAAACAATAATATAGAGGATAATGTCAGACAATAATACAGGAAATGAAGAGAACTCCGGACATCAGAGGATATAATATAATTTATATTTGATAAAATATAATATTTTATATATAAATCTAACATATTTTTCCTTATATATACACATGTATGTGTGTGTATTTATATAAATATACACAGTACACACACGTATAGTATGTAAACATACTTTCTTTTTGAACAAACTTTTATTTTCAATGCCATAATCGTAGGGATGTAACGATTAATCGCGAGCCGGTTGAAAATCGATTCATATATGCGACGATTCAAATCTGTTCAGATGCTAAACAAATCAGCGATTCAATTAGGGGTAGGAGTTTATATGAAAGTATGTCTGAGGGGAACTTACTGTCTTTAGAAAAGTTTAGATGGTATTTTTTTCTTTTCATCTTGCCTCTGTATAATGCATATTAACGTTCACAAGTGCAGCGCTGTTTTGTTTACAGCGGAAACCATGGAAACACATAAAAAGCGCCACCTGCTGGCAGAGACTGAATCTGCATTCAGCTCGTCTTCTGTTTCATTTCATACAGATATTCTTTATGTATTCAGTAGTTTCACAAAACTGAAGTCAGACCATTTTGTTTTTGCTTCAAATTTCGAAATTATACAACCTAATTTAGATTAAAAACTGCTCAAGTTACATGTATGCAGCATTTTTTTCTGGATCATGATTAAAACACAGTGGTTGCCTCTAATTTTAAATGGAAAGAGCACAGACAAAGCCTTATTTTGTTTACATGAAGAGATTTCTTTTATTTGTGTTATTTATTTGATTTGGAGCTTATTTTAAAATTTAAATTTAGTGTTGTTATTTACATTTACATTATATGTACATTTTGTTATTTAGCAGAGGCTTTTATCCAAAGCGACTTACAAATGAGGACAATAGAAGCAATCAAAACCAACAAAAGAGCAATAATATGTAAATGCTATATTAGTATATTATTATAGTGTTATATTTCAATTTCACAAAGAAACGTGCTGCATTTTGTCCAAGCAATAATAAAAGGACACATTTAATTTATAATTTGTCTTAAATCTCATTTTGTAAAAAAAATAAAACCATGAATCGAATCGTGAGTTGAGGGAATCGTTACATCCATATATAATCGTGATTAATCGTTTTGCAGCCCTAATTACTTGTATGACGAATTTAAATGAATCAAGTTGAAATTCTTGCAACACGACTAATTAACATTTATTTGACATTTGAAATAAGATCTCTATGCAAACCAATGCTAAACTCATCTTGTTTCATTGGTTATTCGTACTAGTAGTTAATATACTAACAGATACAAGCTTAGAGACAAGAACAGCTATATGTAATATATATAGATATATACACACACTCACACAGTCACAACATCCTTACATCTTAGTCCTCATGTTGTTTTGGGGATCTAAAAGACTTTCAAGACCGTTTTACACTTCAAAACACATACTTTATACAGTATGTTTCTTTATACAGAAAAAGTGTTGATATATGGGATAACAATGAACTTTTCTGAAAAGAGCATATCATACCACAAAAGGTTAAAGTTTTAACAGTGTCACACTACTGGGTTGATTAGATCAGAAGAGCACATTCAATGTTTGGAAAGGAAGATAATAAACCGAACATGAAGGCTGAAGTTTGAATGATGTCCCCTACAAAAAAGCATCATGTTTATGTTTTTTTCTAGACTACCATGTTAAGTACTACGTGAATACCGGGACAGATGAGATTGATAATCATCCAGTAACACGCTATATACAACACCATCTGACACCATCACTGCACCTGGGCTCCACCACAGTGAGGGCAGATCAACATGTGTCAAAACACACAGGACAGAACTACAGGGCTGTCAAAAGGGGGGCGTTACCACCACATTAGCCCATCAGATCAACATTTAACAGCTTCATCAGAGAATATCAAGCAGGTTTGATTTTGTTTCCGGAGCTCCAGTTCTAAATATAGACTGAAAACTAAATATAACTTTGATTTGACAGCTCTGAGCACATCCAGATCTAATGTTGACCACATAAACACACAGCCAGCCATCAAAAACCACATCGCTTAATTTAAGATCAATCGCTAAAGTCTACCTAACGTGTCTAGTGTATATCTAAGTGATCCTGAAGTGAAAATGTGAGGTTTTAATGGGTATAATCAAAGAGACTCACCGATAACACGCTGATGCGTAAAGGGGCCTCCAGCAGGCACGCCATCATTCACTCAGCGGAACATTCACAGCGGCACTTTCCACACACACACAGCTCAGTCATTGGAGTATTTACATCAGCACTTTCTCCACAATCTTGATAAAGCAGAACATGCAGAGCAGCACTTTCCACACCTTGTTTAAAATAAATAAATAAATAATAATAATTTGAATAATGTAAAATTAAAGCAATGCATAATTTAAATACTAATAACTATTTCTCATTACTCACCTATTAATTATTATATATTACTTATTTTTAAATGAAAAAAATGAGACGCATCCTCCTTTGAGCCATATTCAAATCTTTCTTACACAGCAGACATTTGTTCACCAAAAAAAATATCCCCCCCCCCCCCCCCCCATTAATGAATTTTAAATATTGGTAGTTGAAATAAAAATCATTCGATACAGCAGTCTCTTTTAACTGATTGAAGAAATCGTTTGTTTATTAATCATAAGAGATTCGATTGGTCCTCCCCGAACATCGCTGAGAAAAGTAACATGCGCCACGTGACAAAGCATTCCGCAATTGGCTGCACTTTCCACACTGGTATTTCAGTTTCAAATTCAGAGTTCTTTGCTTCTTCTTCTTCTTCACTATTTGCAAAATTAATTACAACATCAGCGCAAAAATACTGGTATGGATATGAATAACAATACAAAGAAAATAAAATGAATAAAAACAATGCATTTAGCAGTAGAAAAATGCTGTTTTTTTATACATTATATACATTCCATATACCGTTAACGTGCATACCGAATGCTGATCGGTCTTTAAATAAAAGCTTGCATTAATATTAAATTATTATTATTAAAAATGAAGAACGAATATAACTTAAGGAAAGTGTGGATGAAGAATAAAAAAAATGCATTTATTGCACTGGTCACATGACTGTTCTGCGCATGTGCAGAGTAGCATGTGAGTTCATGGAGGCAAAAGCGGCAGCTGGAATAATTATGTCAAATATGTAAAGGTTGATTATCTGTGCGATGGGTAACGCGATTTGTCGTCTTTGAGCGTAAGGCTGTGGATTAGAGATATAAGGATGAAGGTGGCAGTAGAAGGCTGTTGTCATGGAGAGCTGGATAAGATCTATGAGAGCATCAGTTACCTGGAGAGTAAAGAAGGTGTGAAGGTGGATCTGCTGCTGTGCTGCGGAGACTTCCAGGCTGTCAGAAATGAAGGCGACATGAAGTGCATGGCGGTGCCTGCCAAGTACAGACACATGCAAACTTTCTACAAGTAAGCAAACACCCGGTATTATTCAGTAGATGCATGTTTCATTAAACAATAAGAGTAATTTACTGTATTACAGAGACAGAATATTCTCAGTGATTGCATATTATTTAAAGTCAGTGGATAAAGCACATTTCGTTTTTCAAATATTTTTGAGTGAATTTTAAGTAAACGTTGCGTTGGTATTGGTCGACCATCGGTTTTTCCAAGGTACTACTCTGGTGAGAAAAAGGCTCCTGTCCTGACGATTTTCATTGGCGGAAACCACGAGGCGTCAAACCATCTGCAGGAGCTTCCGTATGGAGGCTGGGTGGCCCCCAACATCTATTACCTGGGTGAGATCTTTGACTCATACTCACAAATGCAAACTTTATTACTTTACTATGTAGTAAGATTAATAAGTGTAGAACTAGATTTGTGTTTAATGTTGTATGCTCAGACTTTTACGGTTTTCTTAATAGCACTTTACTTAAATAGCAGCTCTCAATAGATTTGATGTTTCTCAGGTTATGCTGGCGTTGTTCGCTTTAAAGGTGTACGGATTGGGGGTCTTTCGGGAATATTTAAATCCCACGATTACAAGAAAGGTGAGTTTTAACAATTTCAAATCAGTTGTGTTATAAGACACACAAATGACATTTCTGAACTTTTTTATGCAATTTCAGGACACTTTGAGTTCCCACCATACAGCCCAGAATCTTTGCGCAGCGTGTACCACATAAGGAACATTGATGTCTTCAAACTTAAACAGGTAAATCTTTAAGTGACATCCTTAAAGGGATCATCGGATGCAAAATTCACTTTACAAGTTGTTTGAACATAAATGTGTGTTGGAAGTGTGTGTACACATCCATCCTATAATTATAAAAATCCACCCAGTGTGTTTTTTTTTTTGTTTTTTTTTTAAATCCCCTTTCTCAAATCAGGCTGTTATGAAATTCCTGTCAGAATGACGTAGTTCTGTACAGGCCCCTCCCACAATAGTTAATTGATAAGGCTGTTTTACCTTAGACCCGCCCTGAGCAAGCTGTCATCTGTCCGCCATTGTGTCGACTCCAGTGCAGGGGAAGACAACAACGTCTCAGATTAAGCGATTGAGGTGTTTTGTTGTTGGATGTAATAATAAACACAGCAGTCGTCATTTATTCCCGACATCTGAGGCGCTGAAGACGCAGAGGATTAATGTTACTTTAGTTTTTGAAAGGAATGCAATGATCCCCGATCTGCCTAAATGCGTCTATGTTCCCGCGAATCATTCGTGATCCAGCTTCATCTTCAGAAGAAGTGAGTATAAAGGCTAGTTCATACTAGAGGTCGACCGATTCATCGGTTTTGCCGATTAATCGGCACCCATAGTTGATTGCCGCAACTATCGGTTATCGGCAAAAATCCATGCCGATAGTTTTCCGGTTTGCAACCATTGCTGGAGTGGCTGAAAAGGGTCCGCTGGCATTATACAGTACGAGAGCGGCCTCTAGAGGCGGAAATCACTGACGGCACGTGTTTATTTTGACACGTAACATTGCGCGCTGCACAGAGCGGGAAACTCCAGACTCGCATTTAAATACAGCCGACAGAAAAGCCTGCCGCGGAACAGAGCGCCATTCACATAGTTTTCTATTAAATTACATTATATTTGTCCCATATTGTTGTGAATGTACATAATGACTTCACCCTAGGCTATAAATGATGTATTGTGCATTTTTCAGCAAAACGTTTGTCTTTCTGTGGCTCTAATAAAGTCTGAATGCTTCATATAGAGAGCTGTAGTACAGATCGCGCGTTCTCTTTGCTTGCTCTGTTTTTTTAAACACCGAACTTCAAACTCATTTATGCCACATTGTTCATTCTTGAAGCAAACTTATGTCCGTTTGGTGATTAAATAAATTGTTTTAGACCGCCACTTGATTTGAACGCAAAGCGCCTGGTGTGTGTGTGTGATACCTCTGAGTTCTCCTAGACGCAGTGCTGCGCTTTTGCACGGTGACTTCTTTCTTTTTTTTTTTTGATAATTATCAAGTGTTAAAAATAGAAGCAAATAAAGTGTGTGAGTACACATGCAATATCCATATGTATGTAATTTTAATGCTATGGCTTTGTGTAGATATTTAAAGATGGCCATCTTTAAGCATGACTGTTGAAATTAAATGGTAACACTTAATAATAAGAGTCCATTCGTAGCATTAATGAAAACTGTAGAAGTATTGTTCCTTGTTAGAGTGTGTTCATTTCAACATTCACTATTAGCTACTAATAGGCTACATTTTTTAATTTTAAAGTTTCTTCTTTTAACATTAGCAAACTATGAAATAACTTTAATGATCAATATAGTAAATAATATTAATATTTCTATTCATTTACAAAGTATGGTTCAGTACTGTTACTGCTTTTTTTTTTTTAAATAGTAAAGCACTAGCTTTCTTTCAGTATCCATTTTGAAAACTAATTAATCGGTATCGGCCAGTGTGGTCCAACCTAGCTATCGGTATCGGTAAAATCCACTATCGGTCGACCTCTAGTTCACACAACAGGATTTTAAGCCCGATTTAAACCCGATTTGCAAGTTAATGACCTCGCCGACAGGTCGGGCTGTAATTGCGGGTGATCGGCGCTCCGCAATCTTTATGTGTGAATTACACGATGCATCAAAGAGGCTCGCTGACACGTCGCCGACACCTCGCAGACGCCAAACAAATATCTAGCATGCCAAATATCTGGACCGGTCGGCCGACTTGACATCACGTGGTGTCAGGTGTCGTGACCAGCTACAGCCAATGAAAGAGCAAGGCATGGGTTGAGGTCACGGAAGAAAAACAACAGCAGCAACTTGGCTTAAAGAAAAGTTAGGCTTTTATTTTTGCACATAAACCTTGCATCGATCAATAGAATGTGTGGTAGATGCTTCGTCCCACAGAGCGTCTTTCACTCTTTCACAGGCTTTTGGCTGCTATATTTTTTATTAACCACCAGATGGTGCTGTTTTTGACACTCTCGAAGCTTTGAATCTTTTCCCAAAACAGTCAGAGGAAAGCCTCAGTGCATCACAAGGCTTCATTTGCACATCACTACCGTTCCAATTCTCACGTGTGTTTTCATGACAAAATGTGGTTTAGGGACCGAATAGAGTTGTTGTCAGCTCGTGTAGTGTGTAACCCCTGGTTGCGGATCATTTACATAGTCACGTAGTGTGAAGACCACAACAACTTAAAGATAGATAATTAAGTCATGTAGTGTGAACTTGGCTTTAAGTAAACAATACTGCTTCTCACCCCACGGAAAAGAGGGGTGGGGTCAGCAGAGCTCATTAGCATTTAAAGCAACATGGATTAAAATGGCTTGATAAAACAGAGCTGATTTTGACAAGGTAAAAAAGGTGTTTTTTACAGTACCATTGAGAAATTTTAACCAAAGTTTGTTATAGACTTTTCATTAAGACCCTAAAGAATCAAATCAACTTGTGGAAAATGGGCATCCAATGAAATCTATTTTAAATGCATCAAGAGAAAAAACTGACCAAAACACAATTTATAGTTTAATTCATAAAAAGATGGAAATAATATTTTGCTATCCAAGTATAATATCTAACCTAACTCCTCTAGATCAAGATGCCCATAGACATCTTCATGACGCACGATTGGCCACGAGGCATTTATCACTATGGGAACACAAACCAGCTTCTCCGACAGAAGAAGTTCCTCAGACAGGAAGTAGAGAGTGGTACCTTGGGCAGCCCTGCTGCTGCAGAGCTTCTAGACCACCTGCAGCCCACCTACTGGTTTTCAGCTCACCTGCACGTGAAGTTTGCTGCTCTGATGCAGCACGAGGTGGGTCTTTGTGGGTATATTTAAAAATTGAGAGAGATAAACCTATATATCATCACAATCTCCAGAGTTTATCATTCATTATAACAGGCTATCTATCATAACAGGCTAAGAATAATGCTGCCCCAAAGATCACCAAGTTTCTCTCACTTGACAAGTGTCTTCCACATAGAGACTTTCTTCAGGTAATTGTTCTGCTGTTTCAAGCTCTTCCAGTAGTATCCACTTTGTCCAAATATTGTGAGACCCAAGTAGTAGATCTAGTCTTTGTGAGTGAATGAATGTTTTGATTTTGCAGATTGTGGAGGTAGCAGACCGACCGGGCTCCTCTGAACACCTTGAGTATGATCCAGAATGGCTGGCCATCTTGAAAGCGACAGACAGCCTTCAGAAACCATCCTGCAATTTCTGGAACCCCCCACAAGACAATGGACTACATACCCGGTACAGACTATGTTACAATGACTACATTTTCATGTACATCATTTTACGATTACTTCTTAAAGGGATAGTTCACCCAAAAATGAAAATTCTGTCATTAATTACTCACCCTCGTGTCATTCCAAACCTGTAAGACCTTTGTTCGTCTTCAGAACACAAATTAAGATATTTTTGATGAAATCCAAGCTTTCTGACCCTCCATAGATAGCAAAGGAACTACCACGTTCAAGGCCTGGGCAGGTAGTAAGGAAATTGTTAAAATACTCCATGTGACATCAGTGGTTCAACCATAATTTTATGAACCTACAAGAATACTTTTTTGTGTGCAAAGAAAACAAAAATAATGACTTTGTTCAACGATTTTTCCAGCTCAGTCTGCCCCCATTCAAGAGAGTACCACACGAGAGAAGAAATCATTGAACAAAGTTGTAATTTTTGTTTTCTATTCATAAAATCAAAATTAACCACTAATCAAAGTTAACCATGGACATGGACTATTTTAACAATGTTCCTACTATGTTTCTGGGCCTTTAATGTGGTAGTTCCCTTGTTGTCTATTTAGGTTCAGAAAGCTCTCAGATTTCATCAAAAAATACCTTAATTTGTGTTCCAAAGATGAACAAAGGTCTTGCGGGTTTGGAACAATATGAGGGTGAGTAATTAATGGCAGAAATTTCATTTCTGAGTGAACTATCCCTTTAAGCCTTATTGTATTGCCACTTTTCAGTAATCAGCATATTCCCAATAAGTTCTGTTCTGTTCCTGCTATTATCTTGAGGGATTTTTGGAGATGCTATTGCTCTTTGATTGGTTGAATTGTCATAGCTGCCTGTGTCCCTCATAATTCTCATTGTCACTGTTCATAATTACTGTTCTTTAAATGTGTAATTGGATATTTTCAAAAAGGTGTTTACAAGACAGTCTCTTATGCTCACCAAGACTTCTTTTGTTTGATCATAAATACAATAAAACTACAAAATTGACACACGTGATTACAGTTTAAAAATAACTGTTTTCTATTAAAATATATTTTAAAATGTAATTTATTCCTGTTATGGCAAAGCTGAATTTCAGCAGCCATTACTCCAGTCTCCAGTGTCACATGATCCTTAAGAAATCATTGTAATATGCTGATTTGCTGCTCAAGAAACATTTCTCCTTATCAATGTTGAATTCAGTTGTGCTGCTTAATATTTTTGAGGAAACATCATTTTTTTTTTTTTTTTTTAAGAATTCTTTGAATGGAAAGCATTGATTTGAAATATAAATATTTTATGACATTATAAATGTCTTTACTGCTAATTTTGATCAATAACCACTAATCATGTTATTCAGCATGTTGCTGAATAGTTTTTTTTTTCCTTAAAAAAATGATGCTGACTCAAACTTTTGAACAGTAGCGTAATATCAGAATTATTATGGAAATAATAAATTGAGAAATTGGTTTCAAATTCTACTATTAATCAGAAAATTGTAGTCGATATCTTGCACACAAATTAATTCGTAAGTATTTAGACATCCTGTTCCTCTGCTTCTTTCAGGTGGGATTTCAGTGCATCAGAAGAAGCTATGATGGAGGTTGTGAGTGATTTGAGCGGTGACCTTTGCATCCCTGAAAATTTCAGCCTGACGGTGCCCGCTTATAACCCTGGCCGCCCTCAATCCAATGCCCACCCGGTCTACTCCACCAACCCACAAACCACAGAGCTGTGTGCCACCCTTGGTCTGACAGACATCTACATTCTGGCTGGGCAGAGTGGCCAGGCTTACGGAGAGGAGGGTGCCACAGGTGCGACTGAAGAAGAGGAGGACGAGGACAGCACAGGGAGCGTAGACGAACCCAGTGAGTACCCCACCGACACCTCCGGCCTCTCCAGCTCCTATAATCCTGATGAAATCACCATTGAGGACGAATGGGAGGAGGAAGAGGATGAGGGAGTAGAATGTGGCGAGGGGAAAGGGACAGATGCAGTGGTTCCAGAAGGGCAGGTAGGGAGCCAGGACAGCGATAGAGACAGCAGTCCCCAGCGAGAGATGGCTAATAGACTGATCTTACCGCCCCCGTGTACCACACCAGAATCGGAGCCTCCACTACGCTCCTTGCAGCCTCTTTCTCTTCCTCCTCCTTCAGCATCCCTCTCTCAGGGCAGCTCAGAAGAGGAGGGGGGCCTCACACCAGCTAGGGTCCCCAAACGCACCAGCGGGGAGACGACACAGGTGTCAGCAAGTCACACAGGCGGCACACCTCAAATCAAACGGAGAAACCAGAGTATCTACACAGCAGTAGAAGATGAAGAGAGTGAGGGCTAGATAAATGCAATTATATTTTTTGATCAGCAAATTGCTACCAAGTATGATCTGCTGGATAGTTTGAGTCGGAAGAGTTGAGTGGGTTACTATACTGATTTAATCTGCTTGGTAACTATTGTTTTTAAAGAACAGGATTTTTTTTTTTATGAGTGTGAGGAATTAAATAAAAACTATTTTCAAAAATGTCAATTATTTTGGCCATTTTCATGTGTATAAAGTAACACCACAAACATGAATTTTTATCTTGTATTTGTCATTTATTTTCCTTAAATGTGATAAGTTTTAATGATCTGATTCTTTCTATTTTTTAGCCAAATATATCACATCACACTCATTAGTTTTTGACTTTTTTTTTAGCTTTGTGGTGATTGACTTGTCTTTACCATTTTATTGTAAATACATCAAGTCTAAATAATATATGATCCTGATGTCTTTTTTTTTTTTTAATATTTCATCTTAGTCTTTCATAAAAAGGCAATAACTTGCTCCATGCCTACAGCAACTTTCCTTTTGGCTAACCAGTGTCACTGAGATGTTGGCATCATGCTGGTTCATTTTGACAAAAAGCAAATATTTTTGCCATTGTGGTTTGAATAATTGCGGAAAATAAGCTCTGTGACACAAGTTTATGATACTTACACATTCATAAAGGTAATCTTCATTTGTGACCCTGGACCACAAAACCAGTCATAAGTGTCAATTTTTCGAAATTGAGATTTCTACATGTATCGTTTGTTAGGACAATATTTGGCTGAGAAAATCTGGAATCTGAGGGTGCAAAAAAATCTAAATATTGAGAAAATCACCTTTAAAGTTGTCCAGGTGAAGTTCTTAGCTATGTATATTACTGATCAAAAATTAAGTTTTGATCTATTTATGGTAGTAAATTAACTATCTTCATGGAACATGATCTTTACTTAATATACTAATGATTTTTGGCATAAAATAAAAATGGATCATTTTGACCCATACAATGTATTTTTGGCTATTGCTACAAACATACCCCAGCGACTTAAGACTGGTTTTGTGGTCCAGGGTCACATTTGTGAAAAATGTTATTCGTTTGTGAAGCATAAATGCAATTCCTAGAAGTAAAAAGCTAATGTTAGGCAATAAATGCACTTCAAATTCAATCTTTATCTACATATATTTGTGTTTGAAAGAGTGTGAGAGTAAAAAGGCTGTAAAAGTGGACTAGTAAGTTTTCTTGTTCAGCGTGATGTTTAATGTCCCTGACAACCTCTGTAGTCCCATTTAGTAGTAACTACCCTTTTCAAGACATTAAGAAATCATGTGTAGGATATTACTGATGTATTTTATGTCATAAATAATAAAATGTGAAAATATATTGCACTTGGGTTAACCACAAACTTTAAGGCATTTAACTAAACACCCATTAACTTGTGAACAGTGGATTAAGAAGTGCAAAAATGCTCACTCGTTTCCGGGTTCTCCTGCAGCACTCTATATTAGAGATTAAATTTCCTTATTCCAATCTCAAACCATTCCAGTCATGCCCTGCTCCACGCAAATCTTGAGTTTTCCCATTTCCAGTTCAAAATAACCAGTGGAATGCTGCTGTAGTCTCAGCCATCTTGAAAATGATGTCAAATGACACTTCTTAATAACTTTTCAAGTTGGATGTTTGACTTCAAGTGCCTTTCCGGTTATATTCAAGCAGGAGGAGGGGGAATTCCAAAGTTCTGTATGTGGAATGCAGCACAACACACCTAAGCTGTGTCCGAAATCACTCACTCGTTCGCTCATTCACTCAATCTCTAATCCCTATGTACATGTTTTCGATATCATTTGGCATTTAGCTTAGATGCTTTAAGGGTAAATATTACAGTGACGTGTCACATGGGTGCATCTATTTCCTCATTAATGACGGTTAGCAGAGGTTTAGATCAAGGCTAGTCAAAAAGCCACATTTCATTCATAGCAGAACAGCACAGCTTTATTTAACATTTCAGTTCACAGAGGTGTTAACAGGAGATCAGATCTATTCCACAAAAAAGGTGGACCTGAAGACACATGACAAATGACTTCTAGCTGTGTGACAGCATATCATGATACCTAATTCATTCCCTAAATGACCATAAAAATGTATTGGTAACCCGTTACATTACTGACTAAAATCAATTTTAAATAAAACTCATTTTTATACACATCAACAAACAGCATCCATAAAACAAAACCTCATAAATGACTGTTACTAACACGATCAACCAATTATGCGTACAGGTTATTGCCTGTACACTTCGGGCCAACATCTCGAAACGCTACTTTTCGGCGGTCTAATGACCTCAAACAAGCCCAAAACAAAGAACACGGAAAAAACGGAGTAGGCACTTCTGTTTTTTTCCACTTTTTCAGGGGCTTTGTGGGCCAAAAATTCCCTTGCTGCTATTTGCCGTCCTGATGTATCGCACAACATTGATTTTGCAACCATTCACATTGTTGATTTGCGGGTGCTTGAATATTTTTGTTGCTTTTTAATAACACATACTGAGACATTGGCCTGGTATTGCATGACTTCCTTTTCCAGACGAATCAATGTGCGTTATTCTGCGATTACTTGTGAAGCGAAATGGTTTACGATCAGTCATCTGGTTGCTGCCAATATGCTGTAAATGATTTGTCGATTGTTTCTCAAACAGTAGTTTACACAAAGCGACCAGAACGTAGAGAAGGCATCGTAGAGCTTGCTGTTGTTTCGTTAACTTCAACACTGAACTTCAAGGTCAATGTGGTCAGGAGAAGGAAATGGGATAGGGAAGACAACATTGATGTTCTTCAATTTTTTCTGGGTCTAAGATGAATGACGAGTTACGTAAGGGAGACCAGTTCAAACAAAGGTAATAAATAAAGCTGGAGGCTGAAAAAACAAGCTCAGGGTGAAAGAAAAACTTCTGCTTCAGTGTTCCTTTTGTAGTTTAAAAATTTAGTAGATGTGGCTCATGGTTGAACAATCGCAAGGGTTAGTTTAGGTTAAGGTGCTGACGTCCTTCCAGTGTTAGAGTTGGGAGAGCCCAGAGCATACGGATACTCTTACGGATAACATATGGATGCTTGAAGACTTCTAGCTGTTTTGAGGGGGCATTATGGACTATCTCGGTTCATTCCAGGACTGAGAACGGGATTTGTCGATGAAATAATTCTTCTGTTCATTCTGATTCTTCTGTGTTCCTGTTTCTCTTTTCTCTTTGGGTGACACCCTGGTGCTTGCATAATGAAAATGAACAGAGGCTAAAATTATTGTTGACTTAAAAATAATACAGAATCCATATTTACTGCCAGATATGACAGAGTCCATCGTCCGTTCGCTTTCTGCCCTGTCCATCAGAAGTCTTCCTTGAAAAATCTCTTCGTGGCATCACTGAGGGATTTTCTCCTCAATCTCTTTCTGTTATTCCTCTCTCTTTCTATTTCTTTCCGTATCCGTCTTAGGAGGTGAAAGGGTGAAGGGTGGGATTTTGGGAAGGAGAAGGTGTCGGTGGTCTCCCGTGATGGAGTGTTGACAGGCCTTTAGTTCCCACAGCAGCTTCGAGTGGACTGTGCATCTGGGTCCTGCAGGTTTACC